>NC_136057.1:577431627-578031627 GCF_964261635.1 Lissotriton helveticus
AGCATTACGCAGTTCTGTTAAGTACACTGATACATAATCATCACCCAGGCCAAATGAGCACAAAATTGAAAACAAGTAAGCATAGTAGCACCGCCAGTGAGCAGGTGAGAACCTGCAAACACAGAAGATTTTGAAACATAATTTACCTGCAATGTAATCTCTAGTGTCTAGCATTACGCAGTTCTGTAAAGTGCACTCATACATAATCACTTAGGCCAAATGAGCACAAAATTGAAAACAAGTAAGCTTAGTAGCACCGCCAGTGAGCAGGCGAGCACCTGCAATCACAGAAGATTTTGAAACATAATTTACCTGCAATGTAATCAGCAACATTCTTGCTCTTCAGGAAAAAACAAATTACAATATCATAACACAGAGCAGGAGAAAACAAAATTTTATTTAAATACTAGCTACTACTACTCACCAAGGCCCGGGATCTTGACTCCAAGCAGGTCGAGCAGGTCGTGCTCCCGGTCCAGGATGTCGGACCACCGGTGGGTCACCTGGTTGTAGGTGTGCCAGACCCCAGACTCCCGATACATGGCCCGGCACACCTTCCCCCTAACTGGCGATGCTCCCGGAGCCCATACCCGGCACCGGGCCTGCCGCAGCGGGTTTGGGGAGGTGCCGCTGGACGTAGAAAATCAGTGTGGCCACCTCCACCGCACTGAAGATCTCCCGGGCTACTACTGCCTCCCCCTTAAGCGCCCGCGAAGGAGCCGGGTACGGGGTGGGGACCCTTCCCCTTCATGTTCTTCCCGGCTCCCTTTGGCATGGTGCTGGACAGGAAAATAAAATAGGAAAGAAAGAATAGGGAAAAAATAAATAAAAGAAAAGAGTTAAAAAAAAGTAGTTTAAGTAACCAAAAGTAGAAAAAAACACAACATATAGATGTAGAAAAATAAAGAGATAGATAATGAGTAAAACATTTTTTTAAAAGTTCAAAGAAAGTTTTACATTGTCGCATTTTCTTCTCTGTGTCACTATGGCTGACATTGTTATACTGCAGCATAGTCGCATTGCGGTTCGCAATCAATTGCAAGCATACAATGTTGGTTTGGAGGGCATGGCAGTGATTTTGGTCGTAAGTGCTGCAGTTGCTTACCCGTTTGAGATATTCTACTCTTGGGTGAAGTTTCCTGCAGTTGAAGCGGCTACGCAGGTTTTTCACACTTACACTCACACAGCTGTGCCCAGGGACTACGTCCCTTATAGGACACAGGAAATTCCGATTTCTGCATGGCAGCCCGTGTTTGGTTTGCTGGCGCCCTTCCCCACAGTGTAACGGTGGCTAGATTGCGTCCTTTGTCCATTCCAGGAGCTTCCTGGCCGGTTTTGGTTGGATTCACCCCGCATCCTCGTGCGGGGAGGTCCCCGTTGCTGAATTACGGACCCTATATGACTCTTCTATTAGTGTTATTAGGGCCCTAGATCAATATATTACCCGCAATTTCCAGTGCGCGGCCCCTGGTGTTGCGTCCCTTCCATCTGGACCGAGCGGAATGAAGCTTAGTCCCGTGATGGTCAATGCAGTGATGGGCAAGCGTCCCCAAGATAAGGATGATATGCCTTTTTGGCTTGACGAGAAATTTGACCAGCTGGAGGCAGTTTTTCCTAATTCGAGTCCGGTAGAAAAACACAGGATTCTTACAATTAGTTTACCCAAGGATTTGGTACCAGAAGCCGGTGACTGTGAGTCATGGGGTAGAATGTTTGCGGCGGTGTACACGAGGTGCTTCGGCACTCCGTCAATGGCTGTCCTTCCAACGGTCATTATGCATGTTCAGGACGAACACGGACCTGAGGCTGCGGTTAAATTGGGAATGAGACTCGTTGGAACGTTTGATGTAGTAGCCGATCTTGTCCTTTCTAATGTGAAGGGAGATGGGTGAACTTTCAAGTGGCTAATGCCTTACGCGATGTCCCCGATGCAGACAAACCCCGACGGTTACCGAGAATTATTACAGCTGCGTATAAAACCATTGGCCAGCAATAGTTTAGGTGTCAAGCCCTTTACTGTTAAAGATAAGAAGCAAACCCAGGGTGCGAAGTCTGAAACAGACGTTCAACCCACAGCGCCAAAGAAAAATTGGAACAGAAATAAAAAACAGGGGAAACAGCAACAGAAACAGGAGTCCCGTCCCCCATCACCAGTGCCTGCGTCTACTGAGCGCGACTTATGATTTGCACGACTGCACTACGATTAAGTCACCTGATAGATTTCAGGTTCCTGATCAACGCTCCCCTCGTTCTTTACAGGACACATCGGCCTCATCGTCCGGTGGTGGAGGCGGCGGCAGAGGTCTAGTTGGGCAGCAGAGTCGCGACCAACCCCGCCCGAAAGACGGAAAAGGCAAGCAGGACGATTCTTCACAGAAAAGACCCCAGTTTCAGAAAAAGAAAGTTGCCTCTTTAACAGTGAGATATGCCAAAGATAGTGAGAACGCAGCTTCGCAATCAGACATGGGCGCTGACGTTGTTGGACAGCGCAGCGGAGATTACCATTGTGTTAGAGGCCCTGCGTCCACTACTGAAGGTGACAGCGACTGACCGATATGTTGTTGTGGAGACAGCTGATCCCAGAGTAACTCCCCCTGATAGACTTCATGAAATAGTCCTTTTAATTGAAGGTGCCATACAACGTACCATAAAAGGAGTATTTTGGGAAAATCTTACAACTACCTATGACATTTTGTTAGCGGAGGCTTACTGGCCCCCACCTTTTGTTCTCGCAGCTTCGAGAGCGGAGGAGGTGATCCACCCTAGTTTCACGCACACAGTCTTGAAGGTGCATGCGCTGAATTTTGCAGAAGAGTGGGCTAAAGCCCTTGCGCCAGCTCTGTACCGTACGTACTGTGGTTGGGATACATTTTCACCACACCACGAGATTCCCTTACGGTCTATGCCACAGCCTCAACCTCAATATCCCATTAGACTTGAAGCTAAGGCTTCCGTTGAGGAAATCCCTAAACAATTGGAATATCAAGGTGTAATTGAAACATGCATGTCGCCGATGAATAACCCACTTTTTACTGTAACCAAGCCAGACGGTTCGTACCGTTTGGTATTGGATTACCAGCATTTGAACTCGCATTGCCATACCTGTGCAGTACAGAATACCCACGGCTCTGCTCTAGTGGATGGTCTTGTGCGAAAACGGTTTAACACCACACTTGACATATCCAACCTTTTTTTTGCCCACAATTTGGATGGTCTAAGTTCCCAATGGACCCGTTTCACTTGTGGCGGCAAACATCGACAATTTAAACGCCTGGCTATGGGCTATAAGAATAGTCCAGGTCTGTTTGCTGCCCGTATCGTCTCTCTCTTAGAGAGAGTTGACCCAGATGCGTGTTTGTATGTGGATGACATCTATCTCACAGACGATGAAATTTGGGCGCATCTGTGTTGCGTTGACTGCGTAATTTGTAACATTGCGGACTTCAGTTACAAATTCAACTTTGCAAAGTCTCACATTGCGGAGTACACCGTGTTGCTCCTGAGCTACGAGCTCAATGATGAAGGTCGAGGATTGGCTCCTCACTTCTTGGAGAAATGCACACATCTGCGCGCTCCTACAACTCTGAAACAATTACAGTCCTTGCTGGGATTTTTGAATTTCGGGCATACTTACATTCCCGAATATGCCCAGTGTATCAAGCCTTTGTATGCTTTGATACAACCTACTTTCACCAAATCGTGCTGGCTGCCTGAACATTCAGCCATTTTGCAATCTTTGCACGCTGATCTTCTAGAATCTAAATTCTTACTGACTCGTGATAATCACACCAACCTGGTAATAAGAATCATCCCTGGGGCGGTGGGTTTCACTTACCTTACTTTTAACGAAGGAGACACAGTACCTATTGCTTACAAGTCACACTTGTACACTTCGGCAAAAATGCGGTTTTCCACTGTGGAAAAAGTTTTGACAGCAGTGCAAATGGCGATTCTTAAAGAACGTGCACTGTCGCAGGGAAAACGCATGTTGGTTGTTACCCCGTATCCTGCACTAGAGGCAGTGATGAAGGCCAGTGTACCCAAGTCTAAAGCTTTGCACCCACGGTGGATACGATGGGCAGCATCTTTGATGTCTCCGGATGTCACGTTTATTTTTTATGCCTCCTTACAGTCACAGGAGTTTTTGCAGTATGAATTTGTTCATCCTGTGCCATTGACAATGCAACCTTTGGAGTCCAAAGTCGTGCACACGCAGGCTTAAGGGAACTGTACCGCACAATTGGCAGAGCTCCGTGCTCTGATGCTTGCATTGGAGTATGCTGAGCCCAGTGTGACAACTCTTATTGTGAGTGATCCTTACGACTGTGTCCAGTCCTACAATGAGAACCTGTTCTTTTGGATTCAGAATGATTTACGTGACTCCTAAGGTAGCACAATAAAACATAAAATGATCTGGGTCAGAGTGGCTGAGCTTAAAGAGCAGTTGACGCTCGTGTATGTAATTCACACTCTCGGTCATCAGCGCGTGGGAGTTCACGCTGTTGGCAATTCTTTGGCTGATGAGGCCGAAAAATCAGCAGTATCAACATATTTGGTTGCAGCAGTTGCACGTTCCAAGAGTAAGATTGATGATGATATCTTGGCGGCTGTAGCCGCAACTGAGAAAGGAAGTAAATATCCTAAGGGAATCCCTTCAAAGTATTCATAGCACTTAAGTCCTGATAAAGTTCCTTATGTGAAAATACCAGACGTTGGTGAGAGGTTAATTCCCAATGCGGACCGCAGGTCCAAACTGATTACAGCTGCCCATGAAGGTGTTGCGTCTGCGCATGCGGGCGTTTTGGCTACTGTATCTCAGTTACAGCAACATTTCTGGTGGCGGGGACTGTACAAACAGACGCGTGATTATGTCTTTCAATGTGACATTGGCCAGCAGATTAAACCTTCAACTGCTGTGCGTCCACCCCAGACAACCTTCAACTGCTGTGCGTCCACCCCAGACACAGTTGTACATTTCTATTGAGCCACTTGGTTGTGTTTACTTAGATCACTGCGGTCCTTTTTCTTCTGATACTGCTTATAAGTACATCTTAGTAGCAGTTGATTTACCGCAGTGCTGATTCACAAACTGTCATAAGAGACTTGCATGTCTTTGTAGGGATTTTTGCCTGTGGTACCTTCCATTCGGATCAGGGTCCTGCTTTAGCCTCTAAGGCATATAGGGATGCCATGACTTCGTTGGGGGTGCAAGTCAAGTTTTCGTCTCCATACAGACCTGAAGGTAATAGTGTTGTGGGACGAATGAACTGAGATTTAAAGCAGTCTTTGACAGCTCGAGTTATAGGCACTGGCAGGAACTGGCTGGCCCACCTCAATAGCGTGCAGCGTGCCCTTAATAATCTCGCTAGAAGGTCTTTGGGTGGGCGGACCCCATATGAGATGCTCTTTGGTATCAAGATGTTTGTCCCGGACCTTGATGGTCTAGGCCAGCCGGCAGTTGCTGCCTCCTTTGGAGTAGATGAACATTGCAATGTTTTACAGGATCTACAAAAAGGAACACTTGCCCTCCACATCTGAAGCTGCGTTGCAGATTCCGGTAGTTGGCTGGCTACCCCAAGTTGAGAACTGGTTCGAGAGAAGATGGAAAACAAGAAGGAGTTTGGTCCCTCATGTCGAGCTCCAGTTCCAGTGCTTGGCGTGAAGTGCACAAGAACAGTCATTTTACCACCACTGAGGTAACGGGTTTTTAGGAACCCGTTGGTGCCAGGGGATAACACCCAAAGACCTCTGAGTTCTCCCTTGTTCCGGACCACAGAAACACGGAGTCTTCTAGTCACAGTCAGAGATCAAGTTTTATTGGCAGCTACCAAGTAACATGTGTCCTAGAAGCACGACAAACGCGGATCGTGTGTTCTCAGGAGACTGTTCGTTTTTACAGAACCAGCCTTCTCCTTATATACAGAAATAATGGCTGCAAGCAAGAATTCTTGAGTTTATATTATGGCTATACACATATTTCTACAATAATACAAAGAGCGAAGTCATGTAAGCAAGCCCACATTTTAGATGTCCAGTTCGTGATAGATTACCCGGTTAGGCCCGGAACTCCCATCAGATATCGATGAAACACCAATAAAGAAAGGCACCTCCTAGTCATAAAACTGGCCATAAAACAGGGAACGTGGACAGGTGCATGTTTGTAGAAAGCATGGTCTGTATGTAGTGAATAGGTTGTGGAATGTTATGCATTGATGTTATCGTTTTGGGCCACTGGGCGAGGAGCTGCCCAAACAGGTTTGGCTAAAGGCAATGGAGTCAGTTGGGGATGGTCAGGGGGAAGTCAGGGAAGGTGGACGTGTCCTTTTAGATCAAGCTCGACCTTTAATTGACTTATCATGAGGGCAAGACGTAAGATGGATGTCGTTTACAAAATGGAGTCTAAAGGGTCGGGACGGAAACTACGATTTAGGGGTGTTAGCAATCTTCAATTATGATGCAAATGCATAGGAATTATGTCCTAAGCATTATCGGTTCGTCGACACCAAATTCGTCATGGTACGTTGATATTTTGTGACACGGGTATTGGACCTCGATATCGGGAAAACAACAGGGTCCAGATTTTCAGAACCACAGACCCTCCTTTTGCCCTTATGTAAGGCAATAACTCATGTTAATCTGAGTCTAAATCTGTATGAAGGAATTTGTGGAGATGATGCTGTAGCATCATTCTGTTGCTCAGTCCGTCCTTTAACACAGGCTTCCGTACACATGAAGTAGCACAGAGGCCACAGAGTGCAGGAGCGCACTGTACACACAGGCAGAACATAAACAGAAGCGCTAAGATCATCCCAATGAAGATCAGTGTTTTCCATCCCCAGGCAGTGATCAGGCCCCAGAACCACCCTAGCAAGGACCAATCTCCTTTTTCCACGTGAAGGGAACCAGATATTTCGTGTAGTTTAGAGATGGCCTGGTACACTGTCGGTGCGTTATCAGGGAAGAAAATGCAACAACTGGATTGGATCACTCTACACACACCACCAGGATCGGCGAGTATGATATCTAGGGCAACTCGGTTCTGAAGGGTCATAAGTCGATCCGACTGAAGCTCGGTTGTCAAATTGCCAAGGGCTCCGGCCGTTTCAATCACGGCGGATTCAACTATCCTTGCTAATTGACGAATATTCCTGCTGTTCACCATAGGCCCCCAAAATGGCAGAAAACCCTTTGCAAAGTCAGCGAATTCCTGACTTGCGGTGTCGTCTTTACTCACGACACCCCTAGCTGTCCTTGTCCGATGGTAATCTGCTCTGGCCGTGTAGGTGGGAGGCAGCAGAAATGAGATAAAACATGTACCCGAGAAGTCAGGGGGCAACCATGTGTAGGCTTGGTCGTGGCAGACGAAATACGTGCCTTTGGCTGCTAGGAGGATAGGGGAGGTTCGGGAAGCGAACACATATGTTTCCGTGCATATGCTCTTTCCTAATTGTGCTTTGGGATCCCTACCGATACCTTGTAAACATAAGTGACCTCGGTGGGGTACTATCCAAACTGGGCGGGATTTCTTCGCTGTCTGGCTCTTACTCAGGTAAACCCCATATTTAGTTACGTTCCAACGGGCGTACGGAGTGAGTTCATCTTTGGGAATCGTTAGATAGGTGTCGATATCCCTACTCATATTTCTTATCCCTGCTATTAGTGCCTTGTTACTGGAATCGCTCTCAGTGGAACGGGTCGGGTATGGTTCTAAGGCGAATAAGAACGTGGTCTGGAAAGCCCACAGAGAACCATGATAACTGAATGGCAGGACGAAGTATGGGATACCCTTATTAGTCGAGTGTGGCATGAGTCCGCATATCCAACAGTTTGATGTGTTCATTATGGATTGGTGTTGGTGTAGGAGTTGAATGAATGAGTTGTTTACGAATTCGAGTCTTCTGGCAGACTCGTGTTCGGGTAGAGGGTGAAAGGAGTGCGGGGAGAGAGTGGGAGGAGGCGTTGGTCGAGTGTCATTCGAGAACAAGGAAACTTGAAATACGAATAGGGCATAACCAGTCAAGAACATCACTATGCTACACAGCATTAAAACACATATTATTAAAAATCTTCTTCTGGACAGTATTGTACACAATTGTTTTTCAAAGTTCGTAAGTTTGGCAGGTCTCTCTACCCTTGGAAACTCCATCCTCTACTTGCTGCCCGCGGTGGTAGGTTGATTCTGCCAGGGAGTGCGCTCCGTTCAGTCCAGGGTAACTCCCTCGGACCAACCAGAACCGTTGACCTAAAACTTCCCCAGTTGCACTCCCCAGACTTCAACCGCGACCCTAGCAGTGGAACCGGATGGCGGTTCGAAAATCAAAAATGAGCAAGTTTCCTGAGAGTGAGAGAGCTGAAAAATCAAAAATAGTTCTTAGGGGAAAAGTAATCACATTAGTTTGCTTTTTTTTTATTAGTCTCTTGGGCTAGATATTAGGTTGTACCGTCGTTTCCCAGGTACGGTGTGGTCTTCAAACAATGTCTCAGGTTCGGTAGTGTCCAACTGCATAGACGGTGGCACAAGTCCTTGCAAAATATGATCACTCTCCTTTTCGGAACCAGTCTCTTTCAAACGTGCATCGCTGAAAGGGATGAAGCGAGGTACGGATTCTGTCTCTGAGTCGGCAAGTCCTTCATTGACCCACCGGTCGTATGGAAGGGGCAGAGGGACCCGTTTACAATGGGTCCCATGTACCCAGTTCTTTTTGCCTTCCACCCGGACGGCTGATCTCGTGGAAAGAAGTACCAGGTGCGGTCCGGTCCACCTCGGTTGTTCGTTGTTGGTGCGCTGGAAGTTCCGCACCAAAACCCACGTGCCGGGTACGATGGTGTGACCTGGATCGTCAGAGGCTGGCGGAGAGGAACTGTGAACCTGTTGGTGTAAAACACGCAATTTAGTTGTCAATTCGCACAAGTAGTCAAGCAGTACGGGGTGTTCTATTTCACTGAGTTTCTTTGGTCTTGGCACACCCGTTGGCTAGGCGGCCAAACACTATCTCGTGGGGGCTAAGTCCTAATCTGGAATGGACAGTCATTCTGGTCGACAGGAGTGCTAGAGGCAGGGCGTCAGGCCATTTAAGACCTGTACTGGCTTGGATCTTGGCTAATTTCAGCTTTAATGTGCCATTGTAGCACTCTACTAATCCAGCTGATTGGGGGTGATTTGCAGCGTGGAACTTCTGGTATATGCCTAGACACTCACACACTCTCTTCATCACGCGTCCTACAAATTCACTTCCATTATCACTCCAGACAATTCTAGGCATACCAAACCTCGGGAAGAACTCTTTGACAAGGGCTTTGGCAGTTGACAAGGCGGTATTGTCCTTAAGGTGGTACGCTTCCACCCACCTTGAAAAGGCGCAAACAACAACGAGCACATATTTCAGATTGTTGCACCTCTCCATGTGGATGAAATCGAGCTGCAAAACCTCGAACGGATACGTTGGAGGCGCAAAATGACCAGCTGGAGTTGGGGTTCCCCTACCGGGATTGTACTTTAAACATACCATACAGTTTCTGACCACATTCTCTGCATATTTTGGGATATTACTATTCTGCCATACTGGGGCCAATAGTTTACATATTCCTCTCGAACTGATGTGTGCAATTCCATGAGCCATTGTTACTACTGCAAGTACATATGTGTTAGGTAATAGCCATCGCTGGTGTTCTGACAATTCGACCCAACAACCATTCGTATCTAATCTACCTGTACTTTCTCTCCATTCATTCACCTCTTTCTCAGTCGCCTCGGCTTGTATAGATTTCACGCTTTCAATGGTGTCCTCACACATTCCCACATCAGTAATCCATCTAGCGGGACCTACAACATACATCCGACTCATCGTGTTCCTTGCAGTCTCTTTCGCAACCTCGTCTGCAAATGCATTCCCGCGGCCAACATCATCCTGAATCTTTTTGTGTGCACTGCATTTCATGATGGCAACTTGTAGTGGCAAGGTTAGTGACTTCACATCATCATCATCATATGTCTGTTATTATTTAATCTTTTACACACTAAATGTAACTCAAGTCTACACTGTTTTTTTACCTTGTTTAATTCAAATTCTACTTCTACTGCAGGGGCCAGTACGTTGCATTTTTTAATATGCAAAATGTCCTTAGACTCACTGTGTGTGTAGACTGCGACTGCGTGAACAACATTGAGTTTGCCAATATACCATGATGATGATGAGTCTTGATGATCAAAGTTACATAATATATTTTTTCTTTACAGTCACTCACTGGGATGGATGGATCATCATCATCGGTTTATGGAAGAACTATGGCTATTTCGTGAGTGGCAAACAGGTAAACCAGTCAACAACAACTACAGCAGAACTACATGTTTGTCTAGTCGTGGTATGGAGTGGTCGAGCCAGTGTAGTGTTGTTATGCCAGAGTCCAGACAGCAGTTCATGTAAAATTGCGGCTATGTGGCTTGCTGCATACAATTAGATATGCTTTGTCTGCCTGTGTTAAAGAGGTATGCAACATTAGGTTGCTTCATTCAGTGGTGCCTGCCTTGACCGTCTGCATGGCCCTGGCCTGCTGTGTGCTAATTACTATCCTTGAAAAGGAGACTCAGAGTACGCACTTTAGAAATGATGCTTGTATGTAATACTGTCGCCTCTGAAACTGAAAGTGTTATTTTTGCACTACACACTGTACCTTATATTTTTTTCTCCGTGGTGTTTTAATATCACTTCCTGTTTTTCCATCAACAATTACAAGCCAGCTTTTTCCCTGTGCGATGGGAAAAACAACTAAATTAACTCAGGCTTACCATTAGCGATCCACAATTCCGCATCTGCCAGGCAGGCAGTGGACAGTGTGTCTGGTCACCAAGATTGATCGACGGAGCGTCAGATGGTACGGAGGAGTACCGCGAAGAAGAGGAATGGCTGGATGCATGCAACTTCCCAAATTGAACAGGACAACTACAACATACAGTTACAGTATCCTCTTCACTTCTCCTTATCTTTTAAATAATGTTATTGTTGTGAACTTCTATGAGTGTGACTCTGTGCGTTTGTTTGTTCTCTGCTTCAAATTCATCCCTCTAGCTATTTGATAAGTTTCTTTGCTATTTTTAAAACTAATTTAATGTACTAATAAGTGTTTATTCTCTCTAAGGGAAGATAGGCAAGTGAAATTGCGTAATTACAGCAGCCCTGTACTGGCTAATTGTTTAGTACTACTTAGTAAGTTGTAGTAAGTACAGTAACCAAACCATCCATTTAGAAAACAACTTCATGCATGCACTTCCTTTATGTCCCTTAAAATATTTATGGATATCTTCCCATCCAAAGATTTGTTTTTCTTCATTTGTTGTTTGTCCATGCTGTGTTTTTTTTCCTCTCTCCACAAAACTTTCCCCAAAAAACCCATTCCCATCCAATTTTCAAACCCTAACTCTCTTCCTCCGGGCTGTGTGGTTTTAATTGAGGTGTGACTAAATGACAACAATAATTCCACACACTTGCTGGGGAGGGTAATGTCAAAGCAACAGAAAATCAATTTCCGAGGCTGGTGAAGGAATCCGAGGATAGATTCTTAATTTCTTATTCTGCTTGAGTTGAAGCACACCCATGAGTAACTATTGCACATCAAATCAGAAGTTCATATGCGCCATCAAGTGGATTGATCATCAACAACACCCTCCTCCTACATGTGAAGAATCTAATGGTTAAGCTGCTGTGTCCTTCACCTTCAGTAATATTTCTTGTAGTAGTCATACTCCCCACAAATAGTACTTATATTTAGAATAATTTAGCATTGCTTAGGCTACAATTTATGGCACTGTTTTTGTGTACTGTACTATCTATCGAACTGTTCTAATGCTACGCTCAGGCCACTCAATGTTTCATTTCCTTTTTTTTCATATGCTGCTACTGCCAGTGTCTACCCCTACTACTACTACCACTACACCGATGACACACATTTCATCCGTTTCACTATGTCAGTAGGTGCTGCAGCACCTACTGACATAGTGAAACACTTGCCAGTCTTGCCAGTATATTTGGCTCATAGACCTCCTAGGTTCTTGTTTGTTATTCATATGATGTAGCTGGGAAAATGAACTACTAGTAGGTCTTTAATCTCCCGTTCCCTATGACCCTTCTCTCCCGGTGTGTTTTTCACACATTTCATCCGTCCAGGATTCCATAGCCAACTTTAATCGCCATTTGCCATGCAGCCAGCCCTGTGCCTAGCCCTATTTCTCAAACACAAATCACAGGTAAGATAAGCATTTTGGGGGAGGAAGAGTAATGGAGTAGGAGTGGAGGAGAGACTGACTGTAGTACTAGTAAAGTAGTAGGACAATTGAATTCACTAACGCTGTCAGTGGCACTTTTGTAGAAATTTGGGCAATTAGACAATTTGAATCAACCAGCCGGTTAAGTTTCAGGAAAACAAATGTACAGTTAACCCCCCTGCCTCCTCCCCAAAACAGTAAAAAGAAACACGTATGCTATGTTTAAGTAGAAATAAATAATTATTGGAGCCCTAACAAAAATAAACTATCCCACAAGAAGACCCGACCTACCCCCCCTCCCTAACCCCAACGAATGTCCATGAAATCAAAGTCCCCAAAGTAAAAAAACCCCAACGCCCAATTCCCCCCCTAAAATGTCTTTAAAAAAGGGGCAAGGGACAGTCTCTCCTCTACTTCCGCCGGCGGTGTCCTGTGGCCAGGTGGTCCTGATGCTCTCTCCGGAGGTCCTTGAGCAGGGGCTTCAGCCTCCCAACCTCCTGCTCAAGGTTGGACACTCTGAGTGTTAAGCGGTGCAGACGAGCCTTGCACCTGCTGTGGGGGGCAGCTGATTTTTTTGCTGCTTGGCGGTGGCGGGTGGCTGCAGGACCACGGCTCCGTACCACTGAAGGCTTGCACTGACTGGATGAACCAGGGTGGGCGGAGGAGGATGCAGCTGTCATGGATGTTGATGTCGACTGCATGTTCTCATCCTCCTGGGCCACCAGCCGCCGATATTCGGCGACAATAGCCTCCAGCTTCCGTTGCTGGGCCCGTCTAGCCAACTCCTTCCTAGTTAGTTTGGGAGGAGCATCTATATGAAGAAAGAAAAACATACTGTAACCAATGCTCTTTAAGATTAACACAAAATAATTCAGCAGAAAGTTGTGTCATAGTAGTACTAGCAACTTGCAAGCACAGTACATAACATTTGTGGCCTGTATCTATCTAACCTCCCACTTTGTCAGCCTCTGCTCTAACATTTGTGGGAGTTTCAGGAATTCTACTAGCACTATATGGACTCACTACATTAGACTCAGACAGTACATCAGTCTTCTTCTTCTTCTCTCTTGTTTAGCGAAATTGGTACGTAAACTTGTGGAAGCCGGCATAATGCCAGCGCAATCAACTTGCACCCGAGAAAAACAGACGCAAGCCATGATGACACAGACTTGCGTTACTGTACCAGTCCAGTACATGCAGGTGGTGAAGCTCTTACTTTTCTATTACAGGTGGCACTGGCCATACTCTGTTAAAAGGGCTACTGCTTAATTAATTTAACTTTCACCCTGCACTGCCCCTGACTACTACAAAATGAAAATGAAGAAGATAAATAATATGATTATCTATCCCTTCAAAGGATATTTGCTTATATATGGGATCACTTTAGGTGCTTTGTTTTTTATTGAGTGAACACCGATAGGCCACACATGAATGATAGAGTTGTAATAAAATTATTGACAGAGGTAGTGTGGGGCCCGTAATCGCCGGATATATGCTGTGCTTGCAAACTACTGTTACTAGTCATGGTAGTATTCTGAAAAATTACAACTCCTTTTCCTAAGCCTCGGCTTTGCTACTCTGACACGGACGTGCGGTGTTACATGCTCTTCAAAGTAACACTTCATCCAGTGACCATCTACTCTGTCGACATACACCTATGCTATCTATGAGGAAGATAGTACAATGATCCAGGGTTCGATCCATTCAAAGTAAATGTCAATCATTCTTCTTAATGTCACTCTCAACTGGACAACCTTTTTATTTTATTTTGGAAATCGACAGCCATGCATCCGTGCTTGACTTGCATTTGAATTTGAACCAAAGGATATATTGCGCACACATACAGTTTCTGTTTCACCCACCCAGGCAGTCCTCTTTCCTTTCCCCTTCCACCCATCCTTGCTCCAGCCTTCAACCGGCCATGCATCATATTCCCAGCCACCTTGGGCAGCATTCATAAACACGTATCATTCTTTGCCAGTCATTATTACTTTTAACTCGCTCGTCCTTCCTTACACCCTTCTTTCCCTTTTCATTGATCCCATCCATCAAGTTCATCTCTGATGTGACTTGGCTTCTTGATAAAACTTTCACAGCTGAGTTGAAGACAAATTTAGAGGAGGCCATTGATTACTCGTCAACTCCCGCCGCTAATGCAATTGCTAATGACAAGTGAAGGGTGAATGTCTTCTACCTGGTTGACAAAAACGTAGTTCTAAATTTGTAAGTCTTCTTAACAGTAAAGTGTACTTGTACTGTACAACATATACACCGCTGCAGAGAGCCCACTCTGCAGTCTGCAATTTCAATAAGTAAGAAATATAATAGCTTACCACTGCCCGCCACTACTGTGGCCTCCCCCACAGCAGTTCTTGTTGGCTATTGCACCACATCCTCCCCTGGAGTGCACACCTCCGCGCTGGCCTCAGCACTAGTGTTTGGCTGTGCCGATGGTGTTACGTCTAGAAAATACATTTAATATTTTAGATGCCATATACACTACCCCCTATTTTGTCTAGGAATAAAAAATGTTTACTAGTACCACATAAACCAATTTAATAACTTATGATTCTCTAGTCTAAACAAAAAATGTCCCTTTCTTCAGGGAAGGATGTTTTTTATTTATACTTATTCATAACATGTGATGCTACACTTTTTGGCACAACTGATGAATGCTTGCTTTTTAACACGCACCATTTTTCTCATAACAGACAGAAGCTTCCCTTCTACGAACAAGAGCAAGATCATCATCATATCTTAGGCGGAGTCGTCAACGATTCATCCCCACCAAGAATTTAAGTCCCAACCAGGTGAGGACTCTCCCACAATTAATGTGTGAAATCAGCCACTTTTCAGTCGTTCACCGTTTGTTATGACATTGATTTTAATAAATGTTTTTATATCATGCACAACGGAAATGTAATATACAGAGTACACACAGAGCTAGTTGTTTTACTTTTAATAAAGCTTTAAAACTTACATAGACTCTGTGGTTTTTGGTCATGAGTGAGTGAGCGAAAGGGTTTGCAATTTGCAAGCATGAGTCTGTGGCTCTGAGAAGTCTGGACTCTGACTCCGTAGTCTTATGTTCTGGGTTGTATAATCATTGGGGATCATCGCTGCATTTAGGAGCTAAATAATCACACTAGCTAGTCAGTAAGGAGATTGGGGGTTCAACTTCTGTTATGACTGAGGTATGTGGAAAGTCTAACTGCGCCTATTATAATTTATAACCAATGCCCTATTTCTTGTCCATAGTTCTGTTTGTGCAGATTGGATTAGTCCCTGCAACAGTAGTCGTATGGATTGTCCCCCTATCCAATCAAAAAGTAAACTAGTGTCTTTTTCTTGGTGGCCATTGACATTTTATTGTTGGGAATTGTCAAAGCATAAACATTTAGAAGACTTCAATAGACATTATGGACAACACAGAGGACTGCACTCAGTCCATAGAGCTATTGCTGAATAGAATAGGAGTTTTGTTTAACATCTCTTGCCAACTGTGCAAGCTTAGATAGCTACACAGACAGACTAATAATAATCTAGTAGTACCACAGAGAGTCATAGTAGAGGCAGGATAAGAATTTAGAAACAGTCTACAAGAAGTTCAAAGACGATTTAGGAAAAAATAGAATTATGAGGAACGTTTGGAAAAAATAGGTGCTGTAAAAGAAAAGGGAAGTATAATTATTAATAACATGAAAACTTACTGGGGCCAGCAGAGGAGCGCTCAGTGGACCTATCCTGGCCTTCCTGGTGTTGTTTCTTCTCCGCTGGTGCCGCTACCTCCTCCTGTGTCCTCTTGCCCCTGGGGGAATCTGATGTACAACATGAAAGAAAGACACAAACATGGATGATTGTTGTCAACCAAATCAAACATTTTAAAAAAACAATAACAAATTATTTCGGGGAAATAGACAACAATTGCACTAAATTTATTGACCTATCTGATGTGGTCTACTAGGATATTAGTATTGCTGGATTCGCGGACCGTCTACTTGGAAAGTTATGTAACTCACTAAACTAACTACAAAAAGGTTCTACTAGGACTGGCAGGCAGCACTCCACAGACACATTCCGTCATGATTGCAGACCACTAAAAAGTTTACTACTAAATAACCACTCATAACATACTCAACTATCAATCCACCACCACTATCTCTTCTTAGTGGCAGGAGTACAAAGGAAGGACTGGACTTGAGTCTCTAGTGCCTAGCATTACGCAGTTCTGTTAAGTACACTGATACATAATCATCACCCAGGCCAAATGAGCACAAAATTGAAAACAAGTAAGCATAGTAGCACCGCCAGTGAGCAGGTGAGAACCTACAAACACAGAAGATTTTGAAACATAATTTACCTGCAATGTAATCTCTAGTGTCTAGCATTACGCAGTTCTGTAAAGTGCACTCATACATAATCACTTAGGCCAAATGAGCACAAAATTGAAAACAAGTAAGCTTAGTAGCACCGCCAGTGAGCAGGCGAGCACCTGCAATCACAGAAGATTTTGAAACATAATTTACCTGCAATGTAATCAGCAACATTCTTGCTCTTCAGGAAAAAACAAATTACAATATCATAACACAGAGCAGGAGAAAACAAAATTTTATTTAAATACTAGCTACTACTACTCACCAAGGCCCGGGATCTTGACTCCAAGCAGGTCGAGCAGGTCGTGCTCCCGGTCCAGGATGTCGGACCACCGGTGCGTCACCTGGTTGTAGGTGTGCCAGACCCCAGACTCCCGATACATGGCCCGGCACACCTTCCCCCTAACTGGCGATGCTCCCGGAGCCCATACCCGGCACCGGGCCTGCCGCAGCGGGTTTGGGGAGGTGCCGCTGGACGTAGAAAATCAGTGTGGCCACCTCCACCGCACTGAAGATCTCCCGGGCTACTACTGCCTCCCCCTTAAGCGCCCGCGAAGGAGCCGGGTACGGGGTGGGGACCCTTCCCCTTCATGTTCTTCCCGGCTCCCTTTGGCATGGTGCTGGACAGGAAAATAAAATAGGAAAGAAAGAATAGGGAAAAAATAAATAAAAGAAAAGAGTTAAAAAAAAGTAGTTTAAGTAACCAAAAGTAGAAAAAAACACAACATATAGATGTAGAAAAATAAAGAGATAGATAATGAGTAAAACATTTTTTTTAAAGTTCAAAGAAAGTTTTACATTGTCGCATTTTCTTCTCTGTGTCACTATGGCTGACATTGTTATACTGCAGCATAGTCGCATTGCGGTTCGCAATCAATTGCAAGCATACAATGTTGGTTTGGAGGGCATGGCAGTGATTTTGGTCGTAAGTGCTGCAGTTGCTTACCCGTTTGAGATATTCTACTCTTGGGTGAAGTTTCCTGCAGTTGAAGCGGCTACGCAGGTTTTTCACACTTACACTCACACAGCTGTGCCCAGGGACTACGTCCCTTATAGGACACAGGAAATTCCGATTTCTGCATGGCAGCCCGTGTTTGGTTTGCTGGCGCCCTTCCCCACAGTGTAACGGTGGCTAGATTGCGTCCTTTGTCCATTCCAGGAGCTTCCTGGCCGGTTTTGGTTGGATTCACCCCGCATCCTCGTGCGGGGAGGTCCCCGTTGCTGAATTACGGACCCTATATGACTCTTCTATTAGTGTTATTAGGGCCCTAGATCAATATATTACCCGCAATTTCCAGTGCGCGGCCCCTGGTGTTGCGTCCCTTCCATCTGGACCGAGCGGAATGAAGCTTAGTCCCGTGATGGTCAATGCAGTGATGGGCAAGCGTCCCCAAGATAAGGATGATATGCCTTTTTGGCTTGACGAGAAATTTGACCAGCTGGAGGCAGTTTTTCCTAATTCGAGTCCGGTAGAAAAACACAGGATTCTTACAATTAGTTTACCCAAGGATTTGGTACCAGAAGCCGGTGACTGTGAGTCATGGGGTAGAATGTTTGCGGCGGTGTACACGAGGTGCTTCGGCACTCCGTCAATGGCTGTCCTTCCAACGGTCATTATGCATGTTCAGGACGAACACGGACCTGAGGCTGCGGTTAAATTGGGAATGAGACTCGTTGGAACGTTTGATGTAGTAGCCGATCTTGTCCTTTCTAATGTGAAGGGAGATGGGTGAACTTTCAAGTGGCTAATGCCTTACGCGATGTCCCCGATGCAGACAAACCCCGACGGTTACCGAGAATTATTACAGCTGCGTATAAAACCATTGGCCAGCAATAGTTTAGGTGTCAAGCCCTTTACTGTTAAAGATAAGAAGCAAACCCAGGGTGCGAAGTCTGAAACAGACGTTCAACCCACAGCGCCAAAGAAAAATTGGAACAGAAATAAAAAACAGGGGAAACAGCAACAGAAACAGGAGTCCCGTCCCCCATCACCAGTGCCTGCGTCTACTGAGCGCGACTTATGATTTGCACGACTGCACTACGATTAAGTCACCTGATAGATTTCAGGTTCCTGATCAACGCTCCCCTCGTTCTTTACAGGACACATCGGCCTCATCGTCCGGTGGTGGAGGCGGCGGCAGAGGTCTAGTTGGGCAGCAGAGTCGTGACCAACCCCGCCCGAAAGACGGAAAAGGCAAGCAGGACGATTCTTCACAGAAAAGACCCCAGTTTCAGAAAAAGAAAGTTGCCTCTTTAACAGTGAGATATGCCAAAGATAGTGAGAACGCAGCTTCGCAATCAGACATGGGCGCTGACGTTGTTGGACAGCGCAGCGGAGATTACCATTGTGTTAGAGGCCCTGCGTCCACTACTGAAGGTGACAGCGACTGACCGATATGTTGTTGTGGAGACAGCTGATACCAGAGTAACTCCCCCTGATAGACTTCATGAAATAGTCCTTTTAATTGAAGGTGCCATACAACGTACCATAAAAGGAGTATTTTGGGAAAATCTTACAACTACCTATGACATTTTGTTAGCGGAGGCTTACTGGCCCCCACCTTTTGTTCTCGCAGCTTCGAGAGCGGAGGAGGTGATCCACCCTAGTTTCACGCACACAGTCTTGAAGGTGCATGCGCTGAATTTTGCAGAAGAGTGGGCTAAAGCCCTTGCGCCAGCTCTGTACCGTACGTACTGTGGTTGGGATAAATTTTCACCACACCACGAGATTCCCTTACGGTCTATGCCACAGCCTCAACCTCAATATCCCATCAGACTTGAAGCTAAGGCTTCCGTTGAGGAAATCCCTAAACAATTGGAATATCAAGGTGTAATTGAAACATGCATGTCGCCGATGAATAACCCACTTTTTACTGTAACCAAGCCAGACGGTTCGTACCGTTTGGTATTGGATTACCAGCATTTGAACTCGCATTGCCATACCTGTGCAGTACAGAATACCCACGGCTCTGCTCTAGTGGATGGTCTTGTGCGAAAACGGTTTAACACCACACTTGACATATCCAACCTTTTTTTTGCCCACAATTTGGATGGTCTAAGTTCCCAATGGACCCGTTTCACTTGTGGCGGCAAACATCGACAATTTAAACGCCTGGCTATGGGCTATAAGAATAGTCCAGGTCTGTTTGCTGCCCGTATCGTCTCTCTCTTAGAGAGAGTTGACCCAGATGCGTGTTTGTATGTGGATGACATCTATCTCACAGACGATGAAATTTGGGCGCATCTGTGTTGCGTTGACTGCGTAATTTGTAACATTGCGGACTTCAGTTACAAATTCAACTTTGCAAAGTCTCACATTGCGGAGTACACCGTGTTGTTCCTGAGCTACGAGCTCAATGATGAAGGTCGAGGATTGGCTCCTCACTTCTTGGAGAAATGCACACATCTGCGCGCTCCTACAACTCTGAAACAATTACAGTCCTTGCTGGGATTTTTGAATTTCGGGCATACTTACATTCCCGAATATGCCCAGTGTATCAAGCCTTTGTATGCTTTGATACAACCTACTTTCACCAAATCGTGCTGGCTGCCTGAACATTCAGCCATTTTGCAATCTTTGCACGCTGATCTTCTAGAATCTAAATTCTTACTGACTCGTGATAATCACACCAACCTGGTAATAAGAATCATCCCTGGGGCGGTGGGTTTCACTTACCTTACTTTTAACGAAGGAGACACAGTACCTATTGCTTACAAGTCACACTTGTACACTTCGGCAAAAATGCGGTTTTCCACTGTGGAAAAAGTTTTGACAGCAGTGCAAATGGCGATTCTTAAAGAACGTGCACTGTCGCAGGGAAAACGCATGTTGGTTGTTACCCCGTATCCTGCACTAGAGGCAGTGATGAAGGCCAGTGTACCCAAGTCTAAAGCTTTGCACCCACGGTGGATACGATGGGCAGCATCTTTGATGTCTCCGGATGTCACGTTTATTTTTTATGCCTCCTTACAGTCACAGGAGTTTTTGCAGTATGAATTTGTTCATCCTGTGCCATTGACAATGCAACCTTTGGAGTCCAAAGTCGTGCACACGCAGGCTTAAGGGAACTGTACCGCACAATTGGCAGAGCTCCGTGCTCTGATGCTTGCATTGGAGTATGCTGAGCCCAGTGTGACAACTCTTATTGTGAGTGATCCTTACGACTGTGTCCAGTCCTACAATGAGAACCTGTTCTTTTGGATTCAGAATGATTTACGTGACTCCTAAGGTAGCACAATAAAACATAAAATGATCTGGGTCAGAGTGGCTGAGCTTAAAGAGCAGTTGACGCTCGTGTATGTAATTCACACTCTCGGTCATCAGCGCGTGGGAGTTCACGCTGTTGGCAATTCTTTGGCTGATGAGGCCGAAAAATCAGCAGTATCAACATATTTGGTTGCAGCAGTTGCACGTTCCAAGAGTAAGATTGATGATGATATCTTGGCGGCTGTAGCCGCAACTGAGAAAGGAAGTAAATATCCTAAGGGGTTCCCTTCAAAGTATTCATAGCACTTAAGTCCTGATAAAGTTCCTTATGTGAAAATACCAGACGTTGGTGAGAGGTTAATTCCCAATGCGGACCGCAGGTCCAAACTGATTACAGCTGCCCATGAAGGTGTTGCGTCTGCGCATGCGGGCGTTTTGGCTACTGTATCTCAGTTACAGCAACATTTCTGGTGGCGGGGACTGTACAAACAGACGCGTGATTATGTCTTTCAATGTGACATTGGCCAGCAGATTAAACCTTCAACTGCTGTGCGTCCACCCCAGACAACCTTCAACTGCTGTGCGTCCACCCCAGACACAGTTGTACATTTCTATTGAGCCACTTGGTTGTGTTTACTTAGATCACTGCGGTCCTTTTTCTTCTGATACTGCTTATAAGTACATCTTAGTAGCAGTTGATTTACCGCAGTGCTGATTCACAAACTGTCATAAGAGACTTGCATGTCTTTGTAGGGATTTTTGCCTGTGGTACCTTCCATTCGGATCAGGGTCCTGCTTTCGCCTCTAAGGCATATAGGGATGCCATGACTTCGTTGGGGGTGCAAGTCAAGTTTTCGTCTCCATACAGACCTGAAGGTAATAGTGTTGTGGGACGAATGAACTGAGATTTAAAGCAGTCTTTGACAGCTCGAGTTATAGGCACTGGCAGGAACTGGCTGGCCCACCTCAATAGCGTGCAGCGTGCCCTTAATAATCTCGCTAGAAGGTCTTTGGGTGGGCGGACCCCATATGAGATGCTCTTTGGTATCAAGATGTTTGTCCCGGACCTTGATGGTCTAGGCCAGCCGGCAGTTGCTGCCTCCTTTGGAGTAGATGAACATTGCAATGTTTTACAGGATCTACAAAAAGGAACACTTGCCCTCCACATCTGAAGCTGCGTTGCAGATTCCGGTAGTTGGCTGGCTACCCCAAGTTGAGAACTGGTTCGAGAGAAGATGGAAAACAAGAAGGAGTTTGGTCCCTCATGTCGAGCTCCAGTTCCAGTGCTTGGCGTGAAGTGCACAAGAACAGTCATTTTACCACCACTGAGGTAACGGGTTTTTAGGAACCCGTTGGTGCCAGGGGATAACACCCAAAGACCTCTGAGTTCTCCCTTGTTCCGGACCACAGAAACACGGAGTCTTCTAGTCACAGTCAGAGATCAAGTTTTATTGGCAGCTACCAAGTAACATGTGTCCTAGAAGCACGACAAACGCGGATCGTGTGTTCTCAGGAGACTGTTCGTTTTTACAGAACCAGCCTTCTCCTTATATACAGAAATAATGGCTGCAAGCAAGAATTCTTGAGTTTATATTATGGCTATACACATATTTCTACAATAATACAAAGAGCGAAGTCATGTAAGCAAGCCCACATTTTAGATGTCCAGTTCGTGATAGATTACCCGGTTAGGCCCGGAACTCCCATCAGATATCGATGAAACACCAATAAAGAAAGGCACCTCCTAGTCATAAAACTGGCCATAAAACAGGGAACGTGGACAGGTGCATGTTTGTAGAAAGCATGGTCTGTATGTAGTGAATAGGTTGTGGAATGTTATGCATTGATGTTATCGTTTTGGGCCACTGGGCGAGGAGCTGCCCAAACAGGTTTGGCTAAAGGCAATGGAGTCAGTTGGGGATGGTCAGGGGGAAGTCAGGGAAGGTGGACGTGTCCTTTTAGATCAAGCTCGACCTTTAATTGACTTATCATGAGGGCAAGACGTAAGATGGATGTCGTTTACAAAATGGAGTCTAAAGGGTCGGGACGGAAACTACGATTTAGGGGTGTTAGCAATCTTCAATTATGATGCAAATGCATAGGAATTATGTCCTAAGCATTATCGGTTCGTCGACACCAAATTCGTCATGGTACGTTGATATTTTGTGACACGGGTATTGGACCTCGATATCGGGAAAACAACAGGGTCCAGATTTTCAGAACCACAGACCCTCCTTTTGCCCTTATGTAAGGCAATAACTCATGTTAATCTGAGTCTAAATCTGTATGAAGGAATTTGTGGAGATGATGCTGTAGCATCATTCTGTTGCTCAGTCCGTCCTTTAACACAGGCTTCCGTACACATGAAGTAGCACAGAGGCCACAGAGTGCAGGAGCGCACTGTACACACAGGCAGAACATAAACAGAAGCGCTAAGATCATCCCAATGAAGATCAGTGTTTTCCATCCCCAGGCAGTGATCAGGCCCCAGAACCACCCTAGCAAGGACCAATCTCCTTTTTCCACGTGAAGGGAACCAGATATTTCGTGTAGTTTAGAGATGGCCTGGTACACTGTCGGTGCGTTATCAGGGAAGAAAATGCAACAACTGGATTGGATCACTCTACACACACCACCAGGATCGGCGAGTATGATATCTAGGGCAACTCGGTTCTGAAGGGTCATAAGTCGATCCGACTGAAGCTCGGTTGTCAAATTGCCAAGGGCTCCGGCCGTTTCAATCACGGCGGATTCAACTATCCTTGCTAATTGACGAATATTCCTGCTGTTCACCATAGGCCCCCAAAATGGCAGAAAACCCTTTGCAAAGTCAGCGAATTCCTGACTTGCGGTGTCGTCTTTACTCACGACACCCCTAGCTGTCCTTGTCCGATGGTAATCTGCTCTGGCCGTGTAGGTGGGAGGCAGCAGAAATGAGATAAAACATGTACCCGAGAAGTCAGGGGGCAACCATGTGTAGGCTTGGTCGTGGCAGACGAAATACGTGCCTTTGGCTGCTAGGAGGATAGGGGAGGTTCGGGAAGCGAACACATATGTTTCCGTGCATATGCTCTTTCCTAATTGTGCTTTGGGATCCCTACCGATACCTTGTAAACATAAGTGACCTCGGTGGGGTACTATCCAAACTGGGCGGGATTTCTTCGCTGTCTGGCTCTTACTCAGGTAAACCCCATATTTAGTTACGTTCCAACGGGCGTACGGAGTGAGTTCATCTTTGGGAATCGTTAGATAGGTGTCGATATCCCTACTCATATTTCTTATCCCTGCTATTAGTGCCTTGTTACTGGAATCGCTCTCAGTGGAACGGGTCGGGTATGGTTCTAAGGCGAATAAGAACGTGGTCTGGAAAGCCCACAGAGAACCATGATAACTGAATGGCAGGACGAAGTATGGGATACCCTTATTAGTCGAGTGTGGCATGAGTCCGCATATCCAACAGTTTGATGTGTTCATTATGGATTGGTGTTGGTGTAGGAGTTGAATGAATGAGTTGTTTACGAATTCGAGTCTTCTGGCAGACTCATGTTCGGGTAGAGGGTGAAAGGAGTGCGGGGAGAGAGTGGGAGGAGGCGTTGGTCGAGTGTCATTCGAGAACAAGGAAACTTGAAATACGAATAGGGCATAACCAGTCAAGAACATCACTATGCTACACAGCATTAAAACACATATTATTAAAAATCTTCTTCTGGACAGTATTGTACACAATTGTTTTTCAAAGTTCGTAAGTTTGGCAGGTCTCTCTACCCTTGGAAACTCCATCCTCTACTTGCTGCCCGCGGTGGTAGGTTGATTCTGCCAGGGAGTGCGCTCCGTTCAGTCCAGGGTAACTCCCTCGGACCAACCAGAACCGTTGACCTAAAACTTCCCCAGTTGCACTCCCCAGACTTCAACCGCGACCCTAGCAGTGGAACCGGATGGCGGTTCGAAAATCAAAAATGAGCAAGTTTCCTGAGAGTGAGAGAGCTGAAAAATCAAAAATAGTTCTTAGGGGAAAAGTAATCACATTAGTTTGCTTTTTTTTTATTAGTCTCTTGGGCTAGATATTAGGTTGTACCGTCGTTTCCCAGGTACGGTGTGGTCTTCAAACAATGTCTCAGGTTCGGTAGTGTCCAACTGCATAGACGGTGGCACAAGTCCTTGCAAAATATGATCACTCTCCTTTTCGGAACCAGTCTCTTTCAAACGTGCATCGCTGAAAGGGATGAAGCGAGGTACGGATTCTGTCTCTGAGTCGGCAAGTCCTTCATTGACCCACCGGTCGTATGGAAGGGGCAGAGGGACCCGTTTACAATGGGTCCCATGTACCCAGTTCTTTTTGCCTTCCACCCGGACGGCTGATCTCGTGGAAAGAAGTACCAGGTGCGGTCCGGTCCACCTCGGTTGTTCGTTGTTGGTGCGCTGGAAGTTCCGCACCAAAACCCACGTGCCGGGTACGATGGTGTGACCTGGATCGTCAGAGGCTGGCGGAGAGGAACTGTGAACCTGTTGGTGTAAAACACGCAATTTAGTTGTCAATTCGCACAAGTAGTCAAGCAGTACGGGGTGTTCTATTTCACTGAGTTTCTTTGGTCTTGGCACACCCGTTGGCTAGGCGGCCAAACACTATCTCGTGGGGGCTAAGTCCTAATCTGGAATGGACAGTCATTCTGGTCGACAGGAGTGCTAGAGGCAGGGCGTCAGGCCATTTAATACCTGTACTGGCTTGGATCTTGGCTAATTTCAGCTTTAATGTGCCATTGTAGCACTCTACTAATCCAGCTGATTGGGGGTGATTTGCAGCGTGGAACTTCTGGTATATGCCTAGACACTCACACACTCTCTTCATCACACGTCCTACAAATTCACTTCCATTATCACTCCAGACAATTCTAGGCATACCAAACCTCGGGAAGAACTCTTTGACAAGGGCTTTGGCAGTTGACAAGGCGGTATTGTCCTTAAGGTGGTACGCTTCCACCCACCTTGAAAAGGCGCAAACAACAACGAGCACATATTTCAGATTGTTGCACCTCTCCATGTGGATGAAATCGAGCTGCAAAACCTCGAACGGATACGTTGGAGGCGCAAAATGACCAGCTGGAGTTGGGGTTCCCCTACCGGGATTGTACTTTAAACATACCATACAGTTTCTGACCACATTCTCTGCATATTTTGGGATATTACTATTCTGCCATACTGGGGCCAATAGTTTACATATTCCTCTCGAACTGATGTGTGCAATTCCATGAGCCATTGTTACTACTGCAAGTACATATGTGTTAGGTAATAGCCATCGCTGGTGTTCTGACAATTCGACCCAACAACCATTCGTATCTAATCTACCTGTACTTTCTCTCCATTCATTCACCTCTTTCTCAGTCGCCTCGGCTTGTATAGATTTCACGCTTTCAATGGTGTCCTCACACATTCCCACATCAGTAATCCATCTAGCGGGACCTACAACATACATCCGACTCATCGTGTTCCTTGCAGTCTCTTTCGCAACCTCGTCTGCAAATGCATTCCCGCGGCCAACATCATCCTGAATCTTTTTGTGTGCACTGCATTTCATGATGGCAACTTGTAGTGGCAAGGTTAGTGACTCAAGGAGTTTATTAACTAGCTGACCATGTTGTATCTTTGCACCATGTGACGTAAGGAACCCACGTTCACGCCACAATCTCCCAAAACTGTGAGCCACACCAAAGGCGTATTGGCTGTCAGTGTACACATTCACTCGCTTTCCTTTCGCCAACACACATGCTCTAGTAAGCGCAATCAGCTCTGCAGCTTGGGCAGAATTGTGGGAAATGCGCGCGGTCTCTATAATGGTGTGTAATGTCGTTACGGCATATGCTGTAGTCGTATCACCATTCGGCAATTTGAAACATGAATCATCAACCCATAAAGTGGTACACAGACAAAATATCGAAAAAAAAAAATCGTAAAGACAAAATATCGAAGTTAAAATATCGAAGGTAAAAAATATAGGGAAGCAAAAATATCGGATACAAAAATATCGTAATAGGTAAGTAAGTATAAATATCGAAAATAATAATATCGTATGACGAAATATCGACAATACTAAATATCGTGTAGTAATGGAAAAAATAAATAGTATAGGAAAAAATATAATAATTGTACATAAAAATGTGATAAAAAGGTCTATAATAAAAAATTACAATATATTTAATTTAAAAATATTTTAAAAAAAGATATCTAGTTTTAGGAGCGGGTAATTGGGTTTATAGGGGATAAGGGTGGGGAGTGTATTAAAATGTATGTAAAAATACATAAAAATTAAAAAAATTATTTAAAAAATGATACAATTTACAAAGATATTTAAATTAATAATATAAAAAAATAATAATAGATATCAAGTTTTAGGAGCGGGTTATTGGGTTTATAGGGGATAAGGGTGGGAAGTAATTTAAAAATAATTAATAAATTAATATATGTTTGTAAAATATTTTAATTAATAATTAATTGGTTAATAATTAATAATAATTAGTTAATTAATTAATATAATTTTGTACATTATTTTATATAATAATTAATTGGTAATTAATGAATAATAATTAGTTAATTAATTAATATAATTTCGTACATAATTTTAGAAAATAAATAATTGGTAATTAATTATTATTAATTAGTTAATTTATTCATTAATATAATTTTGGACATAATTTAAAATAATAAATAATTGGTAATTAATCAATAATAATTAATTGCCTATTAAATAATATAAATTAGTAGATTAATTAATAATTTTTTTACATATTTTTAATTAATACTTAATTGGTAATTAATTAATAATAATTAGTTAATTAATTATTATACATTTTTACATAATGTTAAATAATAATTAATTGGTAATTAATTAATATTAATTAGTTAATTATATTAATTAGCTTCATTTAGTTTAATATATTTTTTTTACTTATTGTAAATTAATTTGGAATGAATTATATTAATAATTACATTTATTTATTTACAGCTAATGTGCTAATATATTTAATTTATTGTTATTGTTAATTAATACTTAATTTGTAATTACATAATAATAGTTATTTTTGGGTAAAGGAGTATTGTTAGAGTTCAGGGTCAGTTTTCAGTTCTTGGTTAAAGGGGTATTTTTAGGGTTCATGGTCAGTTTTCAGTTTTTGGGTAAAGGGGTATTTCTTGGGTTCAGGGTCAGTTTTCAGTTTTTGGGTAAAGGGGTATTTCTTGGGTTCAGGGTCAGTTTACAGTTTTTGGGTAAAGGTGTATTTTTTGGGTTCAGGGTCAGTTTTCAGTTTTTGGGTAAAGGGGTATTTTTTGGGTTCAGGGTCAGTTTTCAGTTTTTGGGTAAAGGGGTATTTCTTGGGTTCAGGGTCAGTTTTGGGTTTTTGGGTAAAGGGGTATTTTTTGGGTTCAGGGTCAGTTTTCAGTTTTTGGGTAAAGGGGTATTTTTTGGGTTCAGGGTCAGTTTTCAGTTTTTGGGTAAAGGGGTATTTTTAGGGTTCTGGGTCAGTTTTGGGTTTTTGGGTAAAGGGGTATTTTTAGGGTTCATGGTCAGTTTTCAGTTTTTGGGTAAAGGGGTATTTCTTGGGTTCAGGGTCAGTTTTCAGTTTTTGGGTAAAGGGGTATTTCTTGGGTTCAGGGTCAGTTTACAGTTTTTGGGTAAAGGTGCATTTGTTGGGGTCAGGGTCAATTTTCAGTTTTTGGGTAAAGGGGTATTTTTTGGGTTCAGGGTCAGTTTTCAGTTTTTGGGTAAAGGGGTATTTTTTGGGTTCAGGGTCAGTTTTGGGTTTTTGGGTAAAGGGGTATTTTTTGGGTTCAGGGTCAGTTTTCAGTTTTTGGGTAAAGGGGTATTTTTTGGGTTTAGGGTCAGTTTTCAGTTTTTGGGTAAAGGGTTATTTTTAGGGTTCTGGGTCAGTTTTGGGTTTTTGGGTAAAGGGGTATTTTTGGGGTTCAGGGTCAGTTTTCAGTTTTTGGGTAAAGGGGTATTTTTTGGGTTCAGGGTCAGTTTTCAGTTTTTGGGTAAAGGGGTATTTTTAGGGTTCTGGGTCAGTTTTGGGTTTTTGGGTAAAGGGGTATTTTTAGGGTTGAGGGTCAGTTTGGGATTTTTGGGTAAAGGGGTATTTTTAGGGTTCAGGGTCAGTTTTCAGTTTTTGGGTAAAGGGGTATTTTTTGGGTTCAGGGTCAGTTTTCAGTTTTTGGGTAAAGGGGTATTTTTAGGGTTCCGGGTCAGTTTTGGGTTTTTGGGTAAAGGGGTATTTTTAGGGTTCTGGGTCAGTTTTCAGTTTTTGGGTAAAGGGGTACTTTTTTGGGTTCAGGGTCAGTTTTAATTTAATGTAAGCTGGATTTGTTATAGTAATAATTAAATTATTAGAGTCCAACATATACTCACATTTAATATACAGTGCAAATTTTCTAATAAGATTGTTACATTATAGTAAGATAATGATACAAATAGTTCAACATGATTGTAGAAACATTATTTTTATTTATGTTTCACAAATAAAATGTTATTTCATAACTAAAATCTTTTTATTGCATTTGGTTTTATAAACATATTTTATAAACACTATGATAAGCAACTATACAGAAGCATTATTATTTTCATACTTTTTGTACAAATTTTTTTTACACATTTTTCAATTATTATAATTTGTGACAATGTACTTATATTTCTAGACATTGTTAACATAAATATTATTCTTTTCATAATATGTATTTATTACATTCATTTACATATTTGTTAATCAAATCATTGTAGGATTAAAGTAAATATTTCTTTACAATAATAGAAAGTTAAGGTTTATTTTTGCATATTTAGTTAAGTATAGATATTATATTTTATACTTGGGACTAATTTATTGCATTTGGGTGCTTTATTTTGTAACCGGGTTAGGTCGTTTTGGGTTATTTGGAAGAAGGGTTGATCGCGGTTGGGAGACACTTCACGTCGCTTCAAGTAAGGTTTATTTTATATGTTTTATGTGTATTTAAATGATGTTTTGAGACTAGTGACCTTATATTTTGTGTTGTTGAATGTGAGGGAGTTATGTTTTAGATTTCGAAAACAGATAATTACTTATGGTATATACACGTAGTGTTAGTTAGTTAACTAATTATATATAGAGTTAATTTTAGTCTTTTACGGTATATCTACAAGTGAAATCATCAATTTTAATATGTTTGTACCTAATTACTAGCTAATTAATGTGGGTGGGAATGTCTGTTTTCTCTGTTTTTGTTATAGGTGTACGCTACATCGGAAGTTCAGTTTTTTTTTAAAGGAAGTGTTTGTTTAATTCAACAGTGCTTTACAAACACTTCTTAATATTTATCGGTTTTGCTGGAGCGATTTTTTCTATTTTTCAACATTTTCGGGTTTTTTATGGTTATTCGATGGCTCTGGACAACGTGGATGTCTTAATTTTGGAACAGTTGTATTTTTACATTTTTTTTTGGGTTAATTTTGCATTACCTGGATTACTTTGGGGGAGGAGGACGTTATTGGATTGACAACATGATTGGTAAGTCCTTGCTTTCTTATTTTGTGTGGGTGGGTAATGTTATTTTTATTATGGAATTGTTTTTTACTTGTTATTTAGTTTTAATGTGTGCATATATTATAATAATATCTCTATATATTGCATACATTAAATACTTTAGAAGCTCACGTTACATATTTGTGCATACTTAGGTGATACTTTTAGTGTTGTTTACCTTTTTGGGAATTAATTAGAGTAGTGTTTTGGCAATGATGTTTAGGTATTCTATGCCTTTTGTACTAGGGTAAACTTTAACTTGTTCTTCCAGGTACTTGTGCATTTGTTTATTTTGCTTTGATGTTTTAGGGACAAGTTCAGTTACAGATTGGTCCATTCTAAATTCCTGGTAGCTCTGTTCTTTCTGTAGGCATTTAATGAAATGTTCTAGAGTAGGTTTGGTTCTGCCAGTTGATTGTACAAATGCATTGTGCCAACCTTCCACTGCATTGTTAGTTTTTGAATCTCCGTTAAGGGTACTTCTGTAAACGTTCCACCAGGGTATGAGGAATTTGGGATTTCGTCTGTGGCCAGATCTGTGGAGTCTGCCTACCCAGGTGTCTTCAAAGTAGTCGACAAATGGACTTAATTTAGCTTCATTTTGCTTGTAGAAGGGGCTGTCTATAAGAATGTTGTAGTGTTCAGCTACGTCTGTTTCTGGGACATAAGCAAGTGCAATGAGTTTTTTAATTTGGAAAGCAAAAGATGAGTTTGTAGCATATTCGACACTTAGGGTAGTTTTTTGAAGGTGTCTCCATAAACACTGGTTGAAATGATAATAGCAGCCTTGAATGCAGGTATGGGGGTGGATTTTTAGGATAGTAGAGAGCATTGCTTGCTCAAAATCAAGAATTATACTTTCTGGAGAAAAATCATTCGTTTTTTGTTTAATTATATTTATTAATTCCATATATGTGGAATTATTTTTGTTTGGTAATAGTGCATATAGCAAAGGTATGTTGCAGTTGTGGTAGAGGCCATGTATTGTGTATAATTGGAAAAATGGTTTGGGACAGATGTTAAATGTTCCATCCATCATCCAATATATGCTTTGCTGCAGTTTAACTAAATTCATATTGGTACCAAAAATTATAAGCCTTTTGTCATTGTTTTCGTTGTCGTAAACTATAAATGGTTGTTTATTTAAAGTTATTATTTGGTTAGCAGTTAAATTTATATCCTGATATGTTCTGGGAGATGGTGTTGTAGCAGTAGTAGCTTTTTTAGTTCGTGCTATAGTTCTTTTTAAGGAGAGGATATTTGGCATTTGAGTTGTGGCAGTTTTTGGGATTTTAGGAATGGCTTCTTTTAAAATGACATTTGTTTGCTTTTGGGAACCTGTACTAGCTTATTTTATATTTTCCAAAGCTGTTCTAACTTCTATTTCTGTAACATTAGGTGGATGATTGTGTTCCCTAGTATACAGTACTGTAGCTTCTCTAGTTGTTGCTCTGCCATAGCACTTGTTAGAATAATATTTACAACATTTCCAATTAACTTTCCTGCCATATTGCTTTTCTTGTGTATAAGTGTAACCCATGTAGCATAGTAATAGTTTTCCTTTCTGGCTGGTCACAAATTCGGCTCCTTCGGTCATTTTGTACTTTTTATATCTATAAAATATATATATAATAGTTAATGTCAAATTAAATGTGATAAATAATCTATGTTAGTGATAAGTAGGAATGTTTATACTTACGTGTTTTAGAATGTACAGCAAAATTAGGAGTTGCTTGCTTCTTTAGTTGGGGATAGTTGTTTGTGATGTTGTTGTAGCTGTTATGAAAAACATGAAAGTAGTATATAATTAATTAATGTTTCGGTACATTTGCAATGTTAGAGCTCATTTCTACTACAAAAGTGTATCTTCATGATTCACATTGTGAAGATACTTACATATTTTTTTAGGTTGGTCTTTGCCAGTATAGTTGTTTCTTCTGCTTCTGGAGAGTAGTTTGTAGTGTTATCTTAAATAAAAAAGGAACATATGTGTTAGAATAATCACCATGTTGGTATGTTTTTTAATAGATTATCTGGTAATTATGTTCTTTAATATACTTACTTTGTGATTAGTATCTGTATTATTCAGAATGTGGAGTTCTGTATTATGTCTGTATATCTATTCGTTGTGTTTGCTCTGTAAATAAAAACTATATAATAGAAAATAATTAGAACAGTTCTAAATGTTTGTATTGTTTTTGCACATTTATTATAGTTGCATAATACTTACTTAGTAAAATGTATTGGAGAAATAGTACTGATGTCCTTAGTTCATTAGTAGTGCAGTTTTCAGTAGTAGGATCTACAGAAAAAAATACATATGTGTCGCAAAAGTCATTATTTCTGTGTGTTTAGATTTATGTGCACATAATGAAACAATGTGAAATTACTTACATAGTTATTAGAATCTGTATTCCTAGGGTTTGTTCACAGTTATTTTGAGTAGAATATTCAGTAGTCGTCGTATCTACAAAAAATTGTTTCATATAATTATTTAGCATGTTAAGTAGTATGAATAGCAAAGGGGCACTGGGTATTTAGCAGGTAAGTAAGTAGTGGTAGCAAATAAAGCAGTTTCTATTTTATTTACTTACTTAGAAGATGTGATAGTAGGTTGATAGTCTGGTTCTTCTAGTTGTTGTGCAGCAATTCGGATAGAGATGAATCTCCTTCAGTGACTTTTGGTAAGTAGTTTGTGCTTACATTTTAATTGTTTATATAGGGGAGTGTCAGTAGTAATTACTTTGCTATTGGTTCATTTAAAAAATTAGGTTTGTGATTGGTTAGTTAGTATATTTGAATTTCAGTTGTGATTACTTTGTAATAGAAGTGACAATCTCCAAAAAATTATAAAATTATACAAAGTAGTATAGAATATTTTTATATGTGTAGGTGATATAATTATAGCAATAGGATATTTTTGACCGATTAATAGTGTGTCTATAGTATTAATTTAAGTATTGTGTGTTTATTTAGATGTGAAAACATATAAAACGTTAATTAATTATGCAAACAGATGCATATAAAAAGTCGATATAGCTGATAATCCAATATTTAAGTGCACGATATTTTTGATGTCGATATTATAGTTAATGTCATTATTTTTTGTAGATAGCGATATTTTTGTTTTCCGATGTTAATGTAGTCGATATAAAAGTAAACGATGTTTTTGTATATCGATAATAAAAAATCGATATTTGTGTATATATCTAGTTAAGTATAGGAAGCCGATATTTTTGATTTCGATATTTTTGCTCCGATATTTTTGTACGTCGATATTGTGAATGTCGATATTTTGTCAGACATTCCCATAAAGTATCATTGCATTCGGGAAGGGGAGTGTCCTGTAAGTCTACTCTCCCTTTTGTCTCTTCTTCTGTCCTAAAGCAGCAGTCATGTTTATCAATCTCGTCTGTTTCTGTCGGGATGGGTAGTAGCGTAGCGGGGTTGAGTGTATCACACCTCTTTATGTGGATGTGATTTGCTAACAGTGTAAGTTCGTAACTGGATAGTCGAGCGCTAGTAAGATGTTGTGTCTTTGTCCTGTTTAGCAAAATGTCTACTGCATGCGGAACCATAACGATCAGAGTATTATTCATGACTAATCCAGCAGACTGTCGAATGCAGACAGCTGCTGCGGCGGTAGCCCTCAGACAACTTGGTAGGGCTTTAGCCACAGGGTCTAGAGTTGCCGAAAAATACGCGCATGGGCGCTGTTTGTCCCCAAAGTGTTGTGTTAGGACTGATAATGCACAACCTTCCTTCTCATGGACGTATAATGTGAAAGGCTTACTGTAGTTGGGGTTTCCCAACACAGGAGCCGAACACAATGCATCACGCAACTCGTGGAAACTCGTCTGACGATCTTCAGACCAGGGCATAGGATTGGGTGTGTCTTTGCAGAGTAGTGCCAGCAAGGGTTTAGCTAGTAGTGAGAAATTCGGTATCCATTGTCTACAGTACGATGTAATGCCCAAGAAGGCTCGAACCTCTCTCTGTGTCCTTGGGGCACTCAGATCTGCAATTGCCTGTATTCTTTCTGGTGTCAGTCTCCTTCCCTCCTTCGACAAGATGTGACCTAAGTAGGTTACTTCTTGTCGGCAAAATTGTAGCTTGGAAAGAGAGACTTTGTGCTTCATGTCACATAAGTGACGCAATAATGACAATGTGGCATGTTTGCAAATTTCTTCAGTGTCTCCAGCGATCAGCAGATCGTCTACATACTGAATCAGAGTTGACCCATCTGGCAGAACAATAGTGTCCAGTTGTGTTTTCAGGGCCTGGCTGAATATTGATGGGCTTTCGCAGTAGCCTTGAGGAGCGCACTTGAAGCGGAAGCTTCGTCCTCCTAAATTGAATCCAAAAATATCCCTACTCTCCACAGCAATCGGGATGCTGAAGAAAGCGTTCTTCAGGTCAATCACCGAGAACCAAGCTGCTGAAGCTGGAACCATGGTCAATAATGCAGTAATGTCGGGGACAACTGGAAACTGTGGGATAACTACCTTATTCACTTCTCTGAGGTCAATCACGAACCTGTATACAGGCGGTTGTGAAGGATCAGTGCGTTTTAAGACGGGCAAAACTGGACTATTACAAACATTTCCTGTTGTTTCCTCGATAACATCTTTATCGATCAGATCATAAATGATCGTCAACAACGCCTTTTCGCATTCGCTAGATATTTTATATTGGGGAATACGTGGCAACCTAACGTTGGCTTTCAAAGTTATGACATACGGTGCTATCTCCAAACGACCGACATCATTAGAACCATTAGCCCAAAGTATATCAGGGAGTGATGACAATTCAGTTGGAATATTTTCCTTTGACAAATACATTGGAGAAATGACTTTCTTACCTAAAGTAAGTTGTACTCCCAAAGGGGAACAGTATAAAGTCGCGTACAACCTCTTTAGTAAATCCAAACCTAACAAATTTTCACCGCAACCTGTTGTCAAAATGAGGGGTGCTTCTAATTCGCATGGGCCAACAGAAAGTGATATAGGACTAGAGATCGGGTTTCAAACAGGGGCGCCAGAGAAACCTACTGAGACATTCATTTCGCCAAACAAAGGTGCGCCAGGAAGTTTCGAGTGCATAATAGAACTTTTTGTAGCACCAGTATCCAGCAGAAATGGCTCTGACACTCCTGAGGCAATTACCTCGACATAAGGTCCATTCTGATCTACTGGAACTGAAACGACTCCCTCTCTTTGTCCATGGCTGTCCTAGCAATCGTTACCCTCAGTATCGTGTTCGGTGTAATAGTCGTCAACATAGTACTGAGCTGACCTAGACAATGCATTATTCTGTTGGTCAAAGCTGTTCATGGAATTCTGAGGGGGAAAAGAAACTGTGTTCTGGGAGAAATTTTCCACGACCCCTACCTCTAGGGGCATGTTCAACACCTCTTCCCCTTACCCCCGAAACGCCGTTTAACTGTCGCGCAAGAGCCGGACAATTACTTTTGAAGTGACCCTCTTCCTTGCAATACGCACATTGATTCGGGCCATACGGAAGACGTTGATGGGAAAACTCGTTTCCTTGCGTGTTTCTCGAATACTGCTGTTGTTGCTGATAATTGGGCTGACTAGCCACATGAGGCAGATAGGCCTGCTGGAGAAGAACTTTAGTTTTTAAATCTTTCGTCTTTTTGTCTGCCTTATCTAGCTCGTCTTTGCGCTTATTTTCATAGTACTTGGCTGTGGCTAAAATCTGCGCGGACGTAGAGACAGCCCAAGCACTCTCTGAATCTTTTAGTTTATTACATAGTTCAGGAAGTAAGTTATGTACGAATTTGTCTACAAACAATCTTTGACCACCCTCGGTAGCCATATCTTGACCACTATGATCGGTGAAAGTCTCCTCAAATCTCGTGAAAAAGTCAGACACATTCTCATCTTTCTTCTGCTTACACGCAGATAGCTTATCCCAGTTTACGCGTACTTCAGGCATTATAGTTTTCATGTACGCGATAATCCTACCGGGAAGTTCAGCTATTAACGGCTCAGGTTTAAAACCACCAATTTGTCTAGCATCTGTAGCGGTAATGTTTGCCCATGAGTCACCTAGTTCCTGGTCATGGTTCGTATGACGAATTTTACTCCATAAAGGATGTGGAACAACGTTCCCAAACAGCATGTCTATATCCGCTAAATTCATTATACATGAGCTTGCAATTTGCGATAACTCCTTATAATACTCAGTCGGGTTTTTACGAGGATCAGGTAGTGTCTGCTTGAGTGCTAAAACTTCTGATCTTTTCCAGGGGACATGTACCCATACACGCTGGAAATGAGGCAGAATTGGTGGATTTGCATTCGCATCACCTTCCCTCCAAACCGGGGGAACCTCTCTCATGGGGTTCTGTCTCGCTCTTTTCCTACTAGATGTACCACATTCAGATGATGACCCAGAATTACCACTCGTACTTCGATATGATAATAATATCTCAACTGCTTTTTCGACATCGGGACCTATGATCATACCTTCCCCAAATTTAAATTGTACATTACACAATTCTCAAATGTTGCTTTCTTGACCATTATCTTCCAAATCCTCACACCGAAAAACACACATCTGTTCAAAAACGTATCTTTGCGTTGGTTCATCCCATTGACGGAAGACGTTCATGACAGACTCTACATCATATCTCGCTGTATCCATAGCCCAATTCCGTGCTAACTTATTCAATGATTCCCTCTCCTGATAATCAGGCATTTGGCTTCGTAATTGTCTTTGTCCCGTATTAGGGGTCGTTTTAGGCGACCGAAACAGTGGTGTAGGAATGTTAGTAACAATGCTGGCCATTTTATGCCAGACAGAAGGTGAAAGTGGAGGAATAACTGGTGGCAGAACAGAGTCACGCAAAGCAGAAACAGAAGCATTCGTAGAACGAGTATCAGAGGAAATAGAAGGTGCGCTAGGCGAAGTTGTAGGAGGAACAGGAGGACAAGTAGATGTGATCGGTGAGCCTTGAGGAGGCTGCACCAGAGAAATAGAAGCCAGCTGAAGAGCGGCTGGTGAGTGTTGTAAAGGAGCCGGCATAACAGCTACCAGAGGTGCAACTAAAGGTTGCGGAGGTGCTGTGGCATTTTGCGCATAGGGTGGTGGCGAACTTAGCAAATGCGCCATTAATGGATCTTTTTCGCGCTCCTTTACTGTCTCTTGCTGAAGAGATGGTAAAACAGGATAGCATTTATCTATTGCCATTTTACGTTGCCTGTGCAACTGCTCACTCATTTGATCTCCTTCGTTGTCTTTAAATTTTATCGCGGCTTGCATTACCGAAATACCTCTTTCTCTCTTATTTTTCTTTTCTAATTTAATTTCCTTTTGTTTGGCCTCTTTACGCCATAAACGGAAAGAGTCAAACATCGCCGGCCGGGCTTTCTTCTTGAACAATTTGACCTCTAAATTATCTAAAATTTCTGAGTCAAAACTACCATATTGGGGCCATTTTAAAACACCATCCTTGCGGGTGTATTTTATCCATACTTCATTATATGTGATAGGACCTACGCCATGCTTCACATAGAGCTCATACGTTGGAGTTCCAATTGGAGGAACTGGACAAGAATCCTCTAATCGGGAGTCCTTACTACAACCAAGACAAAACAAGTTTCCAAGTCTGCTAAAACCAGGCATCTTCGCTCACTAGTCTAGCTTCAAACTTCAAAGGATTATCTGTTACGATATTTTCTCGTGAAAACACGAGTCCTTCGGCTTTGGGGCTTGCAAGTACCAAATCAAAGCGTATCTCAAGGATACCAAAAACTAAGGACAAACTAAGGACTGGGAGACGCTCCACTCATACTTAACTGAAGTATTTGAAGATCTGTGACGTCGCTAGAAGACTCGTCTATCGTTTCGCTCTACCAAGGATCACTGGGTCCAAAACAAGGCGATAGTCAGGGCAGCAGTCCTTCGTAGCCGTCGGGACGCGGGGAACCTCGCAGCAAAGACCTTCGGAACCACGTCGACATACAGGGGTCGCTGAAGTGGCTGGCCGTCCTCCGGAATTTTCACACGAAGCTCCTCACGAACATCTGGCTTGGACCGTCGCCGCTTGATACCGCCCCACGTGGGCGCCAACTGAGGTAACAGGTTTTTAGGAAGCCGTTGGTGCCAGGGGATAACACCCGAAGACCTCTGAGTTCTCCCTTGTTCCGGACCACAGAAACACGGAGTCTTCTAGTCACAGTCAGAGATCAAGTTTTATTGGCAGCTACCAAGTAACATGTGTCCTAGAAGCACGACAAACGCGGATCGTGTGTTCTCAGGAGACTGTTCGTTTTTACAGAACCAGCCTTCTCCTCATATACAGAAATAATGGCTGCGAGCAAGAATTCTTGAGTTTATGATATGGCTATACACATATTTCTACAATAATACAAAGAGCGAAGTCATGTAAGCAAGCCCACATTTTAGATGTCCAGTTCGTGATAGATTACCCGGTTAGGCCCGGAACTCCCATCAGATATCGATGAAACACCAATAAAGAAAGGCACCTCCTAGTCATAAAACTGGCCATAAAACAGGGAACGTGGACAGGTGCATGTTTGTAGAAAGCATGGTCTGTATGTAGTGAATAGGTTGTGGAATGTTATGCATTGATGTTATCGTTTTGGGCCACTGGGCGAGGAGCTGCCCAAACAGGTTTGGCTAAAGGCAATGGAGTCAGTTGGGACAGGTCAGGGGGAAGTCAGGGAAGGTGGACGTGTCCTTTTAGATCAAGCGCGACCTTTAATTGACTTATCATGAGGGCAAGACGTAAGATGGATGTCGTTTACAAAATGGAGTCTAAAGGGTCGGGACGGAAACTACGATTTAGGGGTGTTAGCAATCTTCAATTATGATGCAAATGCATAGGAATGATGTCCGAAGCATTATCGGTTCGTCGACACCAAATTCGTCATGGTACGTTGATATTTTGTGACACGGGTATTGTACCTCGATATCGGGAAAACAACAGGGTCCAGATTTTCAGAACCACACCACTTCCAGGTCGTAAAGAGAAAAGGTATATCTCCATTGACTATGTCAAACTACACAGAGTGGCCGAATCTTCTTAGTATGACTCCGGTAGTCTCATGTCCATCGATTTTGAGAAATTCTGTTTTGGCCCTAGCTCCTAACCCCAGGCTTGATGTTGCTCTCGAGATGCCTGCAGTTTCAAGTCCTTTATTGAGTTCACTACCTGGTGCTCACCTTGATGAGCCTGAATGTACTTACCCTACTGACTTATCGATGCCTGATTTGCAAACTTGTTTGGCTACAGAATCCAGATTTCCATTTGACACTGACTCGCACACATCGAAGACCCCTTCCAAGATTTCTGTTCTTGCTGCACTGTTTAAAAAACATTTTTTGATTCCTCCTTGGACCTACATTTGGTTGGTGCTTTTTTCAATTTAACTGTTCATGTCTATTGGATTTGTGGTGTATTTTTTAAGCATGGGCGTAAAATCCGTTCCGCTCGCGGATTTTGCGGATTTTCGGCAAATTCGCAATCCGCGAACTCTCGTGAACTTGCCGAAAATTCGTAAATCCGTGCGAAGCGGATTTTTTGCTTGGTCGCACTTGCCAACTAGAATACTATACAATTTCGCGGGAGTAAACACTTGCGAACACGTAGATGCGGTGGGCAGCGACAATCTTGCAATTGCGAGATTGCAAAATTTGCAATTTCACACAAGAAATCCACCAGCAGGCAGCATAAACCTTGAAAATTATGATTTTTATCAGAATAACTCCTCAGGTTGACATTTGCCTGCACTTTTTTTTTGCAAGGAGTCCATTTTGGGGGGGGTGGGAGGAAGGAAGTGCCCCACAGTCTCTAACTTGCTGTTCCTGTCCAGCAGGCTCCTCCCAGTGCTTTCTTCATGTGCTGGTCACTTTAATTTGGATCTTGACCTGGAAGGATTACTTTTTGTGGATGCTGCTGGATATTTGGATTTTTGCAAAACTGAAAGCACTCAGCAGGTGCAAAAGTTCAATCTTATCATTAGTAACTATTCCCTGTAGTGCCTGGAAGGATTACTTTTTGTGGATGCTGCTGGATATTTGGATTTTTGCAAAACTGAAAGCACTCAGCAGGTGCAAAAGTTCAATCTTATCATTAGTAACCATTCCCTGTAGTGCTTCCTGAGGGGCCCCTTCAGAGTTCAGTTGCCTACTTGCAACTATTCTATGACCCTGCTCTGACCCTCACAGCAGGCTCAGAGAATAGCTACAAGTATACAACAAAGGTCCTGTTAAAAAAATTACACTGCAACAGAAAGCAATTACAGATAAGGAAGCAGGTGCCGGCCTGGAAGTTCAAATTCAGTGACACATTAATCAGCCCCTAATTCATTAATGTCAGTTGAGGCAGGGCAGTTGTGCTTCCCCCCCATAATCTACAGTGATGAACTAGAGGGTGGCATGGGTGAGCCAGAGGGTGGCATGGGTGAGCCAGAGGGTGGCAGTGGTGAAACAGAGGGTGGCAGTGGTGAAACAGAGGGTGCTGTGATGAACCAGACGTAGAAACAAGATGGTCGCGATCGTTGCTACCCGACAAGTAAGTTCGCGTTTGCGAACTGGTAAAAAAACCATAAAAAATGGCAGAAACACTTGCGAACACACAAAAAAAAAGGAATCCGCAAAATTCACGAGAGTTTGAGGATTTTGCGGATTGCGAATCCGTAAATACGCAATTTCGCGGATTGCCAATTCGCAAAATCCGCCCATGCTTAGTATTTTTTCCGCCTTGTCAACGGACACTATGTTGAAGAGAGAACATGCATTCAACATATTAATGGACCATTGGCTCCCCATTCCTCCTCACACAGATTGAAGAGGGACCTGGCATGTTAATATCACTGCTTGGCCCGTCTTAGATGGGATTGTGTGGGATGCAATTAGGTTTCAAATCCAAGGGCCCACTGAGGTTATAAATGTCCCGAATATCCTAAGAGTTTCTATGGGGGATGTAATTAAACAAAATATACGTTTTGATGATTGGGATGTTCAGGCCATAGAAGCTTTGTTTTCTGATTTGAAATATTATGCTGCCTTTGATGCTGAATATTTGTATATAGATTCCGCAAATTATGGTGATTTGTTTTGTTATCAACATTTTGGCAATCACTACCTGCATAAAGCAAATACCAGGAGGAATACTGTTAATTATACCCAGTGGGAACATTGTCCCGCTCCTGTACAAGGCAGTTCCACTTCTTTGTTAAAGAGGTTCTCTTATTTCACTGATTTTAATCAGTCAAATCCCAATGCATTTTATTTTTAAATGACTGAGAAGTCAATTTCCAAGGTTAGACTTACCCACACAAAATTATTGTATTCAAAGTCCTTTTTAGACCAATTGGCCATTGAAGGCTACGAGTTGTGGAAAGATACTATTGATCTTAAATCTGTTTGGGGTTCTAAAAGTTGGCAAGTGCAAGGTGCTGAGGCTTTGCATCGTGCATGCCTCATCCCAAACCATATGTTGTTTTTGAATTCTACAATTTCACAAACTACTTGCTTTGGATTGGCTACTACAAAAAAATTAAATGCTCCTTCCTTTCCTGAATTAGAAGAATATTCCGGTTGGAATAATAATACCAAATTTTCCATCAGAGAATTGCAGACTCTGTTACTGAATTCTTCCTTTAACATATCCAGTTTGGATCCTAAGGGTTGGGTGCTGTGGCACAGAAGTGCTGATTTATGCCAGCATTGTTTTCTGGGTTTAGCTCCAGGCTACACACAGGTGAGAGTGGATCCCCGTTTTGAAAGTGGCCATTCTGTGACTACCTTCTGTGACTACCTATTCCGTAGGCAAATTATGTCAGAGTTGGCTCAAACATTCCACTTCGGCGTCAGTTAAGCTGCATTTATCTAAATTGACTGACGATGTTGATCTGAATGATTTTGTGAAAGGCCCGGCTTCCAGCAGATCTAAAAGATGGATATATGCTATTTACAACGAACTTTGGAAACTGTCCCAAATTGAGGCGGATTCCGGCATCAGAGCAATAGATCAAGCAAATTTAGAAAAAGTGCTAGCAGTTGTAGATAACAGCATTAACACACTTTCTTCCCGCATTTACATGTTAGATAATATTGTGTCGTCTGTTGTTGATATTGTGCAAGATGAAGTGTCTGTTTTGTACCATGGTCAAAATCAATTGCGTTCTATTATGCAGTTTGCATGGACTTTACAAACCTTGAAAGCAAGAAAAGTGCAGTGGCACTACATGAATACGTCATCATTATTTGCCCCGTTTAATTTGACTGAAAAGCAACATTTTATGTCAATGAAAGATGCAACTTTTTCTATGTTACACATTGAAAAGTTACAACCGTTACCATTTTCTGTGGCTGAGACCAATTCGGCAACTTGGCTTATCCACGGGTTAATAACTCTACCTTTTCCTCTTTTCAAATTCGTAGCCTGTATGAAGTACTATGCAATTGGCAGATATGAACCTCTGGGCACCGCTTATCTCCATGAAGCTTGGTCGCTACTATTTACCTATAGATGCCTTAGGGAGGTAAAAGAGGTTTACTTGTATGGTGAGGATTGCACTACAACACCTGATCACTCATTGATGTGTAGGAATATCCAATTGCATGGCTCTTGTAACCAGAACGTGCCAAATTTGGCCTGTATTTTGAAAGGTACACCAGCACCAGCTATCAGACCAACATTCACATTACTGGCAAACGGGAGTTATTTACTTTTAAATAATGAAGATTGTTGTGGAATGGTGACAGGAATTCCTTATGTGGCTACCGTGAGTGAGCGTGTGGTTTGCTGTAAAAATGTGATGTTTCCTCCTCCGCATGGGAAGCTTGATGTTTCCATCTGGCCGACAATTCCGACCTTGAAAGCAGAGTTCAACAAGATGAGTCGTATAAGAGCTCTATTGCCCCAAAAAGAAGTCGCACTCACATTTGCTCATGAAACATTTGTGCTTCACGTGGCAAACACCCGCACAGAAGTGCATGCTTTATTAAATACAGATTTGCCCTTGCATTTCGGTGAATTAATTCACACTATCATTAATGCATCCTCCACCAGAGGGCTGGCTCACTTTTTTAAAGTTGTTAGCAGTGGCCTTGTGTCTTTTTTTCAAACTATGGGGCCGATTAGGATGGCGGACAGATCACCACTGCCATGCAGGCGGTGGCGACCCGTCCACCATCCGTGCCCTTCCGCTCTCAATTCCCCCCCGCCATATTACAATGGCGGGGGGGTCGAGGTGGTCAGAAACACCGTCCGCTGCTTTTCCACCGCAGTCGGCTTGCGACCATGGCGGAAAAGCTCGAATATGGTGGCGGTGTCTATCAGACACCGCCAGCCATATTAGGATGGGCTGTGGGGTATACCTTTCGCCGCCACGGAAAGGCATACGGTCTTTGCTTTGGGGGCCCGTTGCGGGCCCCCAGGGTGAAGGGGGAGGAGTGGGGGTGCCTATGGTACCCCCCTGCGTTTCCAAGTACAACATGGCAGGCACCGCGCGGTGCCTGTCATGTTGTGCTTTGAAACGCTCAGCATGCCTTTTTAGCATTGCAGCGGGGGGTGCTTTAAGCACCGTCCGCCGCAATGTTGAAAATGCGGATGCACCCGCCACTGTGGCGGGTGCATCCTAATTGGGGGCACGGTTCCTCCGCCCTTGTGGCGGACGGTACCTGCCCCAGACAGGATGGCGGACGGACTTTGTCCGTCTGCCATCCTAATCGACCCCTCTATTTGGTGTGTTCCCGGCATTTTTTTATTCGATGTTTTCCAGCCTGTTTGGTGGATTTCCCTTAATGTTGGCTCTGGTTGCAGGTGTACTTCTGCTGTTTTGTTTATTTCAAAATGGATGCATGTCCTGTGTTGCGAGAAGATCTGTCACGACTACTGCTGCTCCGCGGCCGAATGCTTGAATTTTATGAAGCGCTGCCTCTTGCTACATTGAGTGCGGCTTATGGATTATCATTTCATTGCCTGAATTGCGATTTCGACTGGGCCCTGGATTTGTGTCTCTGCAATACGGTGTCTCACGATGTGGATTATGATCAGCTTATGAGCCCCTTAGGTGCTCATGACTTGCTTTATTCTGGCGGAGGGATTATGGCCTTTGTAGCGATGCATGGAGTCCTGGGACATTGTAATGTTTTCGCAGCGGCGCAAGATTTCTTGGCACGCAGCTGCATTGAGGATACACCGAGTTGTCCTCTGTTGGTGCTAGAGGCTCCAGTAATTAAAGAACATGTATGTTCTTTCCCTTTGCTAAATTGGATGGCTGACATGTTTCGGATGAGAACAGTGACTTCCTGTTGGAGGCGGTTGCTACATATTTTTCATATACAATATTGGATCGAGTTGTGTCAACGTTTCTCTCTCTTCCATGAGCAAGGCCACAAGTTGGACATCGGATATTTTTTTTTCTCAGTTTCATTTGTTTTCTGCCCCGACCTATTGACTTCACTATGTCCATCGCTAGAATTACTTGATTTGAAGTGCATTCAAATTATGGAGTTTTTTGTTCCCGTTTTTTCCCTGTGGCAATTTGAACTTGGTTCTGACAGTTGTTCTTGAACTCTGCTTTCCAAATTTGCCCTTTGTCTCATCCGTGCTCGGATCAAGGGAGGGTGTCATGGGGACGAGCCTTGCATTTACACTGTGTTAAGTTAGCATGAGCTTATTAGAAGTTAAACGCCATTTTTCCTTTCTGCTGCCTTTGCACACGGCACACATTATTACAAATGTTTAGAGTCTAGTCGTCTGTTTTGCTTCACACGAGAATAATATGTTTTCCTATAGTAGCAGATTTGCTTAATAAGCTTTGTCTGAACAGTGAGTGTCGAGGCCTTCAAGGTTATTTCAACACAGTGGTTGTTGTTCGGTCTGATCAGCGCACGTTCTAGACAATACATATATGCAGCTGTGGCCACCTCTGATTTTGACGCGTTTAATAATGCACTGCGCAGGCATGCAAACACACTTTGGAGAACATTCATATGCATGATGGCATGTTTCCCACCGCACTGCGAACCTTCGTGCTTAAACCTGCAAAATTGCCTAATGCAGGATCCTCGATTAAAGTTCCAACAGGCTCCCGTAACTGGTAGTTGTCCTCTACCCAAAACACCCACCCCAAATTGGGAGGGCGAGACAGAAAGGGCCAATAAGTAATTGGGAGCCCGCTTGCAGTATGCGTTGTCGCGGGCGTTTGAGTTGAGGACATCCACTGAAGCCACAGTTCCTGATCAACATCCCCCCAAGGCTTATCATGAAAAAGACTTTCTCTAGCCCTAAACTCCTCATCATAGTTGAGCCAAGCAAACTCCCCAGACTGTAAGTGTGCTTTGCATATGGTATGAATGTACTTAAACATTGCCACAGCTCTGTCCTGATGTTTTTCACAATAGATGCTTGCATAGATTAAAAATGCTGCCTTCCAATTTTTTATATTTTTTGGAACCGTGGGACGCCTCGAAAGCTCCCACTCTTCTTCCTTGGACCCCTCCTTCGCTTGAATATCCCTATGAAGGAGCATGAAGACATCACCAAATTTGTGGTCCCAGATTCTCTTCTTAGTTGTCCCAGCCAAATGCGTTCACAGGGGCATGGACAAACCCACGTAATGTAATTTTTTATGTATGGTGTGAACGGCACCTGCAACTTGCCCAGATGGGGATTCAGACCCATCCAAAACCTGTTTATCAGTTATTGTCAACTTATTTGATTACACAGCACCTGAAACCACTCTCACCTGTTCTGCCGATTTACCAACCGTCTCCCCAGCCCCGTAACCCAAACCTTCCTTCACTGAGTCATCACCCACCCCCACTGACCATACACTGGGTTTGTCTGTCAAAGGTTGCGGCCACGAAGACCACCACTGAGGCCTACCTGATGTCAATTGAGTAGCCCGCTTCTGGAACTCCTTTGGATCCTCACGCCGTTTTTGCCCCCAAAGCCATTCCTGCTCCACTGTCTTGTCCGCTCGTGACCTCTGAAAAATACTAGTAACAAAGTTGACCCCGAACCCTTTGTTGACGCCACTTGTTCTTGACCCATAGCTCAATCAATCAATCAATCAATCAGGTCATTTGTATAGCGCACTACTCACCCGTAGGGTCTCAAGGCGCTGGGAGGGGGGGGGTGCCGCTACTGCTCGAACAGCCAGGTCTTGAGCTTCTTCCTGAAGGAGAGGTGGTCTTGGGTCAGGCGCAGATTGGTCGGAAGTGAGTTCCAGGTCTTGGCGGCCAGGTAGGAGAAGGATCTTCCTCCTGTTGTCGCTCTTCGGATGCGGGGGACGGCGGCGAGGGCGTGGTTGGTTGATCTGAGGAGGCGCTTGGGAGTGTAGAAGTTGATCCGGTTGTTGAGGTAGCTCGGGCCTTGGTCGTGTAGGGCTTTGTGCGCGTGGGTGAGGAGCCGGAAGGTGATTCTCTTGTTGACCGGGAGCCAGTGCAGATCTCTCAGGTGTCCGGAGATGTGGCTGCGTCGGGGGATGTCGAGGATGAGTCTCGCCGAGGCGTTCTGGATTCGCTGGAGTCTCTTCTGGAGTTTGGCAGTGGTTCCGGCGTAGAGGGCGTTGCCGTAGTCCAGTCGGCTGGTGACGAGGGCTTGGGTGACCGTCTTCCTCGTCTCGGTGGGGATCCACCGGAAGATCTTACGTAGCATGCGCAGGATGTTTAAGCATGACGAGGAGACGGCGTTGACTTGTCTGGACATGGAGAGGGAGGAGTCCAGGATGAAGCCCAGGTTGCGTGCGTGGTCCGTCGGTTTGGGTGCGGTGCCCAGGGCGGGGGGCCACCAGGAGTCGTCCCAGGCGGAGGGCGTGGAGCCCAGGATGAGGACCTCCGTCTTGTCTGAGTTCAGTTTCAGGCGGCTGGTCGTCATCCATTCGGCTACGTCTCTCATCCCTTCGTGCAGGTTGGCTCTGGCGGTGGCGGGGTCGTTGGTCAGGGAGAGGATCAGCTGGGTGTCGTCGGCGTAGGAGATGATGTTCAGGTTGTGTTGGCGTGCGATGGCCGCGAGGGGGCTCATGTAGACGTTGAAGAGGGTTGGGCTCAGCGAGGATCCTTGGGGTACGCCGCAGATGACTTTGGTGGCCTCTGACTTGAACGGTGGTAGGCGGACTCTTTGTGTTCTTCCGTCGAGGAAGGAGGTGATCCATTCCAGTGCCTTCTCCTGGATTCCGATGTGGCTGAGGCGCTGTACTAGGGTGCGGTGGCAGACAGTGTCGAAAGCCGCGGAGAGGTCCAGGAGGATGAGGGCCGCTGTTTCTCCGTTGTCCATCAGAGTTCGAAGGTCGTCGGTGGCGGCGATGAGGGCGGTCTCGGTGCTGTGGTTCGCTCGGAAGCCGGACTGTGAGGGGTCGAGGGATCCATTCGTCTCGAGGAAGGCGGCCAGCTGTTTGTTGACGGTCTTCTCGATGACTCTTGAATCAAAGATCACATCATCAAATTGAAAACCTTAATGTATATTCTCATCCACCAAACCTTGACCAGCATATTCATCAGGTAGGACCAAATCAGTATTACTCCCACTCGGCATTTCCCCGTCTCCCTCCCCGCCATCATCACAATCCCAATTGGTCACAGCAAAATCCACCTTTGATCCGCTCTGTGAATCAACACTCTTACCAACAGCGGCACCCTGCTTCACCTTTTTGTACTTGGAAACACCCGCTGCCATCTGCAGGACCTTGTAAGATGAAGACTTTCAGCCGCTCGTGCCAGAAGCCTTTACCGACTTACCACCATCCCGAACCTGCGTGGCACTGCCCGTTGCAGAAGATGAAGGAGTGGCATGATCCGCCCAAACCCATTGCCCACGATGTGGCCCTAATGCAGAGTCAAAAGAAATCTGTAAGAAACAAGGAGGAGAACGAGATTCTGGAAAAATAGCTTCAAATCCTGAAGAATAACCAGGAGGTTCAGAACATGACACAGGGTATATATTGTGAGGCAGTGAGTCAACGTCATCCAAATCCTGAACCTCCTCAAACGCTGATTCTGGTAGCCTGTGACCTGCTGACTCCACAGCGTCAATGGCTCCACCTCAGCACAACCGACAGTCACTTGTGACCGGCTCTTCGCAGGTAAACAAGCTGCCACTGCCTCTGAAACGCCTTGGGCTGCCAGACACTTCGAGCGTCTCCCCACCGCCGCTAAAACTGCTGAAACACTAGGCTGCAATAAGTGCTCACGACCTGCATTATAAATAATGCGAAGCGCCTCCTTCACAACCTCTGACTCTGCCATCCTGAAGAAAAGCCTGAAGAAAAACCTGCCAAAACTTGAAGAAAACGAGGGAGAAATGGAAAGGCTTGTGTCACAAAAACGACAGCCTCCCAATCTCCTCACAGAAAAACACTGTTTTCTCCAACTGCCGCCCGCTCTGCTCGGGCCGATAAGCCCCGCCCCTCACCTGCCTAGAGCCCTCATGCACTGTATGGACTGTTCCACCGCGCAAAATTCCCCAGGGGGACACCAGCTCGTGCCGCGATCCCCCTGGGACCCCAAAGTTATGGTACCCATTTATTTATTTATTTGTATGCTACGTCCCATCGGTGGAGCCCAATCCAAGATGGTGGCCACAATGGACACTATGATTAAATAAGCTAAGCTCCTTTGATCTCAAGAATTACTCTACACAGCAGGGATCTCTTCTAAATCTCCGTTTGCGATATAAAATAAATATGTGACAGTAATCCTAATAGAAAGTCGTCATATGGCTGCAACTTCGATATAATATATAACTGCATCCTTATCTTACATATCCCCAAACCAAGATGGCAAATATATAATCATTTAACCTCAGTGTCTGAGATGTCATCCAGATTCTTTGTAACTCTAGAGGTTCAAAGACAGGTACACTGCTAAACTCGATCTTCCCTCTTTAGGGACAACTGATTCTAATCCAATCATTCCAGCGAAGTGCACTACTTTACTCTGATTCCTGCTGTTCAGATCCATGCTTATTTCTAACCATAGCAGACAAAGAAACTAAGAGGAATATGTACAAGGAAGTGGCTTAGCGTGTTGTTAGCCTCCTTGGCTTAACGACAAGCTCCGCCACTTCTGAAACGCAAGGCTGCACCATATTTACAAGAATGTGGTGCAGCTTTGCGTTTCTCTCTGCTATGGCGCTAAGTTTAGCAATTTAGCAGGGGAGGGTTGTTCATGTGTAGGAAAGTGTCCTGCACATAAACATTCCTGAAATGCAATTCTATCACTTTCATGTGTGCTGCTTCATGCAGCACACATGAAAGTGACAAAATGACATTATTTTTAAAGGTTTGTTTATGTACAGGAAGGAACACCTTCCTGTGAATGTATGATGTTACAACGCGATCATTTAGATTGTGGTACATTACATTGCGGTTATTACAAAGTAAAACGACTTGCGCTAGAGGTGCTGGACTTAGAAATAGTATGCTTTACTATTCCAACTCCAGTGTGGAAGGTGTTGGAATAGTAAATCATACTATTCCTTAGTGTAGAGCACCATCCAGCGCAAATCGATGTAATGACCACAGTGTAAATGTATTGCAGTGTAACGACTGCGTTGTAAAAGTCGTTCTCCCATTCCTGTACATAAAAAACCCATGGCATTTTGCTTTTTCCATGTGTGCTGCACAAGGCAGCACACATGGAAAAGCAAAAACGACGAGAAATAATGCTTTTTTCCTTGTTTCACCAATTTAAGACAAGGGTTTTCGTGCTCTTAATTTTGGAGCTGACTACTATGTACACCACCCTTGTACATAGGGGGCAGCGTCCAATACAATGGGTGTTGCGGTGGAACGCCCACCACAACATCCACTGCAAGCCCCTTTTATGCTAACCATAGTGTGAAGCGATGCCTTATGTTCAAGGCAGCGTTAAGCCACGTTAAGTGGATTAACGCTGCATTGTACAGAAGGCACATCCCCTATCGCCACCACAAAGTCCGTAAAAGTGACATTACGGTGGTGATAGGGGCTTGTAAATATGCCCCTAAGACTAGCCTCAAACGCTTGAAGGCAGACCCTCCCAATCCTGCCTTTCCAGTAAAAGGGAAATCAGATATGACCAGCACAATGGATACAATTCTTTAAAAAGTATCTGAAGTGCTCTTGTTTGAGATGTTCCAGTACACTCTTTTCTCCTTCTTGTAGCAAGGCACTGTCCCCAGGGCTGTAGTAACAAATTGTGCTGCAGGCGCAATCATTCAGAGTGCAGGCCTTTGGGTACAAATTCAGATTCCAGCAGGATATTCATGAGGCAGGTCGCAATTTGAGACCTCATTTGGAATAGCCAGCACTCAGAGGAAGGGTGGCCCGATGGGGTCAGCAGACCACCATGTTTGTGACTGCTTATCAAATAAAGCAGTTTTTAAAAAAAATGCAGCCTGTTTTTCCTTAAAGGAAAATGGGATGCATTTAAAAAGGAAAAATTAAACGTTTCTGTTTTATTTTTTAATAGTAGGGACCACTGACTGCTCTTAAAAAATATTTTTGCTGCCAGTTACAAAGAGGAAGGGGTCCCCTGGGACCAGACACAAAACCAACACATTACAACATTCACAAAAAGGAACAACGTACACCCTGCTTGAGAAAGACAGAAAAGACAAATATTTCTGCACAACCACTTATTCTTCAAGCACACACACATACTGGTTGGATTTGGCATGAGGGCGAGTGATGGTTCTGTATATACAATTTTATTAACAAGAGATTTCACAAAAATGAAATGCACTGTCAATAATTGAAAGGACAAAAAACTGAACCAGTGACTCACAGCTCATGAGCTGTAAAGCCTTGTCAAGGCCCCAACCGCTTTACAGGCCATTCAAACACCTTTCATAAGTGATACAAACAAGACCATTCACACCACCAGACACAAAACCAACACATTACAACATTCACAAAAAGGAACAACGTACACCCTGCATGAGAAAGACAGAAAAGACAAATATTTCTGCACAACCACCTATTCTTCAAGCACACAGACATACTGGTTGGATTTGGCATGAGGGTGAGTGATGATTCAGTATATACAGTTGTATTAACCAGAGATTTCACAAAAATGAAATGCTCTGTTAATAATTGAAAGGACGAGAAACTGAACCATTGACTCACAGCTCATGAGCTGTAAAGCCACGACAAGGCATCAACCGGTTTACAGGCCATTCATACACCTTTCATACGTGTGACACATACAAAACCATTCACACCGCAACCCGCGGGCTCAGCACATTACAACATTCACACCAGCAGACATCGCCATACAAGGGTCCATCACTTTTACATGCCCACATTCCTGACACGGTACAAAAGGGGGTGGTGATGGACGGAGCATCTGAATCAATCAAACACTCACACCCAGTCAATAGATCTGGGTTTGATCCATCACCGTTCTTTAGCCCACTCTGCCACCCCAGTTCAGACATGGCTATATGCAAATCAGTCTGACCCTGTGCCTCATGGGAACAGTCCAGCCCGAACTGCCAAGCCATGCCTTACCTGGACCGGAAACAAGCTTCCGAGGACCGGTTTCTGGCATTACAGCCGTCTTCAGCCTGGCTTGCTTGAATCCAGTGGCAAAGTGAGCAGGGGACTCACGTCTGAGCATACCCTGCCACACTTATGGCGGCCAAAGCGGTACAAAAGGGGGTGGTGATGGACATTCCTGACACAGAAACTACACCAGCTCATGGATTGCGTGGAGTGGCGTTTAGCTAGCAGTGTGTGTAGTGACCAGCAGCAAGTCACTACTCACATACCCCAGCCAAGAGCCCATCCTTGCACACTGCCAGCCAAGCTCCAGTCCATGCACATTCCAGCCAAGCACCAATCCATGCACACCGTCAGCCAAGCGCCGTTCCACTCACTGCCAACCAAGCATCAGTTCACACACACCACCAGCCAAGCTCCAGTCCACGCACACCGCCAGCCAATCGCCATTACACGCACGTCATAAATGTTTTTTAAACAAGAAAGAAAACACAAACAAATTGCAACTAAATACAAAACTACAACTACAAAAACAACAGCAGTAACTAAAGACATCATTCTATTGCCAAACATTAAACTGAACAACTATATAAAACCATACCGACCAGGCAGTACACTATTAGACTCATGGTTGGTCCTAAAAACTCTTTTGAGTGTGATACAATCTGAAACATTTGGGCCACACAGCCCAGGATTAGAAGGACAAGCGGTACAGTGCATACAACTCTCCTTCCACACACCTCTTCTCAAGCAGACTCTACATCTCTTACAGGGATTGTTTTTAGGGGCGGGGGAGGAAATAAATCAGGAAAGTGGCGATCTTTCATTCTAGCCACATCCTCCCCCACTCCAACTCTAGGAACACTTGCCTGTTCCACAACAACAAGGCTGCCTATCACAGACTCCTGAAACTGAACAAAAATCAACTTTGACGCAGAAGAACACTCCTTGAACACAACAAAAGCATAGAAAGTTGCTAAATTGAAGAGTTGGATGGCCAACTTCTTATACCAAATGTAAGCCTTACGAATAGCAGTGTAAGGTTATAACATCTGATCTACTCTATCAAAACCACCCATGTGCTTATTGTTGTCTAAAATGCAGACAGGTTTGCACACTTCAGCAATCTGACCCCAAACAGCCATAGGAGAAGTACTCATGGATGGTAGTCAGCATGTACACATCCCTCCTGTCCACAAATTTCACAGCTAGTAGTTCCTCACTATGCAAGGAACTGCACTGTCCCCTCTGAAGATTTTTGCAAACAAGCTCTTTTGCATAACCTTTACGGTTAGAGCGCATTGTGCCACAAGCAAAAGTGTCCACTTTGAACAATTCTTGGGGGATGGGGGATCAATAGTGGAATCCATGCCAGTGTACAAACTGAAATTAAATACATATCCTGTCCTACTCTCAGACAACACATATAGCTTAATTCCATAACGTGCGATCTTGCTAGGAATGTACTGTCTAAAAACTAAACTGCCCTTACACAGGACCAAAGACTCATCAATAGTTAATTCTTTCCCTGGAGTATAGATATCTGAAAATCAATCTACAAATTGATCAAGAACAGACCGAATCTTAAAAAGATGGCCAAAGTCAGGGTGATCTTGTGGCAACGCCAAAGCATTATCAAGAAAATGCAGCATCCGAAGCAAAAGTAAATACAGATCACGAGTCATAATTGCAGGAAATATGGACGGCTTCCTTATCAAGCCCATCAATAACGTCAAACCCAAAAACTTCTTCATCTCTTCCAGATTTGTGGGAGTCTACCGGGTGGCTCTAGAGGGGGGCCTAAGTCTGGCACTGTTGTCCCGCAAAAACTGTTCAGCATACAAATTAGTCTGCTCAACAATCTCACCCAAAAATACATCATCCATAAACAATTGAAAAAACTATAAAGGCAAAAAATGTTGGCAATCCACTCTACACCCTGTATGACCACTAAAGGCAGGCAACACTGGCTGCACCATGTTTGGATCAACCCAGAGTCAAGCACTTCCAATGGTAAGCCTTAAACCCTCAGGCTGCAATCCAGATGCCTCTTGCACCATTGGCACGTCAGTGTCCTCCTCTAAAACAGGCTCTTCATCCGCACTGAGAGTAGCTTCATCCACACAGAGAGTAGCTTCATCCTCACTGAGGAATCCGATGCAATCCGATGATTCCATGTGGAGAGAAAACTCATTGCCTGAATCTTCCCCTCCCTACTCTCCCTCAGGCGCACTGTTAGTCTCATAATCCTGCTCAGAGGAAGATTCAAGAAGCATACCAACCACCTGCTGAACAGTAAGTCTACGGCTAGCCATAATGCTTACTAATAAAGATAACTTGTCAAACAAGTCAACAACAACAAACCCTTTGTAAAAAAAGAAATAAACAAAATGTAGCTTTATCACAAAGACCTACATACTCTAACACTATACCACTCACTTGACAGAAGCAACTAGACTCACCACCACCTACTCTGCACAGACACAGTAAGGATCAAAAATATCCCACTAAAAAAGAAAAGAAAAATGAAAATTACACATAAGACAATGCATAACACATCATGCTCAGAACACTAACAAATATTCTGCCATTATGACACCACTTACAAAAAAATTCATTCATGCATTACAATAATACTCATTTGGAGTAAACACAACAAAAATGTTTTTCCTACCAAATAAATGCACGCCCCAGAGCTTCCCCCCGTGTGCCAGGAAAGCCGGGAGCCGTCGTGAGCACACGCCCACTGTGTCCCATGTCAGCTCCCAGCCATCTTGAGCACCGAAGAGGTTAAACTATTTGAACATTTTGCCAGGACTGGACAGGATTCTAGAACACCAGCAGAAGCAACCATTACAGTAATACCAGAGAATGCAACAATTTGCTAACAACCTAGATCTACAGACCCATCTAGCTTATCAATTTAGATTGAAAAATGTATTCCAAAATTCTAGCGAAATACTTGACCGTATCCTATGCTCTCACATACACCCTTCCCAAGTAGGATTTCTAAAAAACAGCCTATCTAGCAACAATGCTAAATTCCGCTGTCATGCTATTGGTAAAGTACAATAACTTAGCTCTCTGACAGTAGCCATAGCACTTGATATTAAAAAAAACAAATGTTCCTGATTCTTTTGTGAGGCCACCTTACACAAATTCGATCCAGGTGAGAGTTTTATGAATATGGTAATGTCATTTATGCAGCATATAGCGGTAGGGTCGAAGTAGCAGGCATATTTTGGATTCCTTCATTCTTTCTCAAGGCACTCGTCAAGTATGTCTGCGTTCCCCATCTCTATTCCTACTCTTCCCACAATGCTCTTGGGATTTAGAGCATACATTTTGGTCCATATTTCCCCTTCTTTAGAAAACATTCTTTATGCAGAACAAAGCAGGCAGTCCATACTTTTGTTATTCAAAGCATTAAATCAGAGCGGTGCTGCTATTTTAGATACATTTTGGTATTTACAGTGCTCTCAGTGAAAAGAAAAAGGAAGGTATTTGTAGGAATGGGAGTGGTTGGGTAAGTTTGATTAATTCAAAATCTTTCTTTGGTGAATCTTTGATGTAAATTCAATATAATAGGAACCACCCTGACCATTTTCCGAACGTACAGAACACTATTGATAGCTATGCGTCGGTCTCGGGCTACATATTGAACAGAGACAAGACAGAAATCAAATATCTTATTTTCATAACCTTGAAAGAAGTAATAGGTAATTCTGATCTTCCTTGGTAACCCAAACAGTTAACATTCTTTGGAATTGAATTTGAAGATAACTTACTAGATAACTTGAAACATATTAAAACTATGACTCTTAAAGAGTTTTCAGACATCCTAAATTTCTCTCCTGGTTGGGTAGGGTAGAAACACTGAAAAAATGTATCACCTCTAAAGTCAATTACCTAATTAGCGTGATCCCCTTATCACCATCAGATGATTTCTTACACAAATTATGCCAAACATTCAATGAGTTTCAACGGCAAAGAAAATGTCCAATAATTCCTAAAAAAACTACAACTTCCAAATAATCAAGTGGATGTTGATCTCCCTAACTTAAAAAACTTTCAAACGCACTTCCTCTTCAAACAAGGTATGATTTGAATATCTCAACCAGATGATTTCTACCCAATGTGGCCAAAATTTGAAGAATTAATTCTGTGCCCTCTAACCTCTCTGGCATACCTGACAATGTCTGGACTACTATTATCTCACTCAAAACTTATGTTTGGGTTACACTAAAACAGCAATTCTAAGTGTTGACTAAACATTAGAAACTAAACTAGGATATTCAACCCTAGCCTCATTATTGCACAAAAGCAAAAGGCAATTAGAAACACTCTCTTACATTGACCAATCTTCAAGAATGATATGATTTACAGAATATCGATGTCTATGACTTCTTAAAAATGAAATTCTGTCTGAATAAGCTTAAACTGCAGTACAAAGACCCTTTAATCGTTCAGTAAATATTAAATAAACAAATAAATCTATTAAACCTACAAATTTTAGATTATTATGCCATCTCCAAGCCAAATGGGAAGAAGAGTGTCTCCATCTACACCTCTAGACTGGATAGAAACATTCACACAAGGGTATCTTGGCACTGGATAACAGATGTCTATTGTTACCCAACTCAATGGTACTCATTTATCAATCTCAGAAAGCTGAATGGACCAGCCCAGATTTGAACATGTGACCAAAAGTTCAAAAACAGGCCCATACAGTGGACACATTAGTTTACTAATCCACCAGACTCTGCCAGATCTGTTTACAGAAAATGGGTCTCAGAGATCACACCACCTTCTGTAATTGTAACTTTCTCCCTAGAGAACTTTCTCATATTTTTTTAATTGTACTTTTTTAGATACTGTTAGTCTCAAATTCACGCTTTTATCAAATCAGTACTGCAGATAAACATACCAAAAGATTTCTCATTTTAACTTTTGGACCTTTCATCTCAAACATAAGAAATGAGGAAGACAAATATCTATTAGATCCTATACTCTCATTTGGATGCAAAATCATCCTTACTAATTGGAAGGATTACTATAAGGTTACCTATTCAGCACAGAATAAATGGCTTTCATTTCTAAGAGGTGCAGATATCACACTCAATTTGAAATACAACATGCATATTGATTAGGCAATTAATTGATGCCAGCAGTGACAGTTTGAACCCACCATGAACAAAGACGTCCCACAACACCAATATGCTCCACTGTATCACTTACCACTATCGCACTGAGATTACTGAATAAAATTAAATGCAATGTTAATAAAATTAAATGGAAGACCTGTTTGAATCTCGGCAGCCAATGTGGTTTTCCTGTATTTAAATAAAACACAGTTTCCTTTATACTGAACTCTACAGCTTTTTCAAATGAAAACATTGCCTTGGCCAAAGATGAGACTATTATACCCATTGCTAGTCCTTCCGAGCCCTCTGATCCTTCCTAATAACAAAGGTTATGCATCCTTGACTTTTTCAAACTCAGAAGCAAGCCGCATCTAACCATCACCAACAAAATCGAAAGAAAACTAGGCAAAAGATTTAAACCTAACTGTAAGTCTTAATGATAAAAGGTGGGTTAAGGTTTTCAAATGCCCCTTTTCATCGGACATAGGTACTTCAGTCACAAAGGTGAAATTTATACTGATCCACCACACTCCCTGGACCACGCAAAAAAAGACTCTTTTTTGCCTTGCAGAAGCTGATATGTGCTGGTATGAGGAAATGACTACAGTAACTATTACCAAAGGGTATGCTCCATGCATTGACATCCAGCACAGTTTGAACAAACAAGCATTGGAAGGTATATTTCGCAACTTGTTGGTCTGCCCACGTAAGAATAGTGTATCATAGGGTATGCATCTTTAAGTCTGTGTATGTACCAGAACACATGGCTCATTTGAGATTTGACTCTCTATATTATCCTAAATCCTATAAAAGTTCAAAATATCATAGATGCACTCAAACCCAAATGAGATCTGATAATTCAAGACTTGAAGATCCTGAAAACCAATGCTCCAGAGCTACTCCCTCTTTGAGCCAGTGGCATTTTTCCGGTGCTGTCTTATCAACTGGTGTATGCCATCTTATAAAAGGATACAATGAAACTGAGAGGGATGGGCTTGATCTCGGCGCCACGCAAGATGACGGCCTGAGCTGAGGGCTCCGCCGCACCGGGACATGTAACGAGCAGCGGGTTTGTTAATTCGCATCCCTCACAAGCGGACTCCATTGTTTTGTGAACCGGAAGATGTCGTGAGCCTAGTGAGGGGTTTTTAAATATAAAGCGCATCACGCTTGTCATCATTCCTGCCATCGTTGTAATCTCCTCAGCGCGCCCGCCATCTTGAATGCTGTGTCATAATCCTCTAGCTCTGCACAACCTCGCCATACGGACCTTCACGAAAACAACGGCAGAACACCTTCAGAACATGGTGAGCTTATTTTCGGTTTGATGCGCGTTGCGCTTCTCATCAAATTTTTGCCGAAATTCAGCGCGCCTCAGAGCGGCTGCCATTTTGCTTCCTGATGCCTCCTACTTTCGCCTCATAGCAGCTGCTGAACATGCATTCTACTACTGGCCGCTGAACTTTATTGCTATTTTCGAACCCGGAAGAGTACTTCATGACTTGCCTTTGTGTTTTTCTACCCAACAATATCCTTTTTCCATTCATTCTCATGCTGACATATTTCCAATGGTGATTTTCTTCATGAAACCTACGTATCAATTCTAGTAAATAAGCTACTCCTATACTTAATTCACACCTATTGACTATTTTTTTGTGGAGTTTGCTTCTTTATATAAGCCATTCATCCGCTTAAAAGTGCATAATTCTTTTTTTGGTCTCTAGGATATTTTTCTTATTTCTACGTTCTTCAACTTTTGAAGGAACATTACTCCCACAGCTGCCTTTTCTCCTATATTAGATTCTACATTGTTTTACGGGATTGATACTTGTATATGGGCAGAATACCCAAAACCCAATTTGTCTTTGTCTCTAAAACTTCCTCCATTAAGACCCCTATGCCTCCTGTATCATCTACACCTAGTACCTCCTTACTCACTACAGACATGGCTGGAGTGACTTCTGCTCGTAACCAGTCATCACAATCAACTCCGCATAAATCTTCTCCGCCTACATTAACACCTAAACAACTGAAACAGGACCCTCCATCTCCAGATAAGACATCTCCTACCATTTCCTTGGAGTTGCTGCTAGAGGAAAAACGCTCCTTACTCCAGTTTGTGGAGGAGACGACAATAAAATGCAATTTTTGGAATAAAAGTTGTTTTCAATGGAGGGTACAATGGAGCAACAACTCTTGGCTGTTCAAGCTGATTCTCAAAGACTTTCCTCCCTGGAGAAAGAGGTTCGTAAACTCCCACAGCACACTGAAGATTTGAAAAATCGCAACAAGTGGAAGAACCTACAAATGTATGGACTACTTGAAGCTTTGGAAGGTGAAGATTCTGTCGCCTTTTTCACTTCCTTAATACCAAAACTGGATATGCCTACCTCAACCTCTCTCAATATTCAAAGGGCCCACAGTCATGGTCCTCGTCCTTTGCTGTCTTCAACTTCGGTTAGACCCCGAGGAGTCATTATCCTCTTATTGGAATTTACTGACTTACTTTCAGTCCTTTCTGCAGTCAGGCAAAACGGCAACTTTCTTGGCTTGGTCAGAGGGTTTTTCTATCTCAAGGTGTCTCCAATGTTACAGCAGCCAGATGCAAAGAGTTCCTTAGCCTTCGACCACCACTCCGCTCATTGGGAGCCAGCTATGGCCTCTTTTATCCCTGCATTTTCAAGGTGACTATCCAAAATCGTACACTATCTTTTGAAGAGCCTGCGGAACTTAGGAAGTTTATACACTATCACTCTTCAACCAACATGGATACTACTGGTCCTCCTAATGGTTGACATGTTATATTCATCCTTGTGTTTTGCCTATAGTCTTCAGACTGTTAATGTATGATTTAAAAAAATAAAAAATGTATTAGCATTTCAAGAAAAACAACATACAGCGCACATCCACAGGTTATATGCATATCACAACCAGCATACATATATAAAACCAGCAGAATGCAAATGTCTCAGCAGAATACCTCCATGTATATTCAAGCCATTACCATAAATGAGAAAAAACCCAACTTCCCCCAACCCTCCTGCCTCCCCTACTCCATCTACCAGGCAATACGATTGTTTCACAGCCCTCTCACCTAGACAACTCCAGTAAGACATGTGTCACATGAGGGTTAGTTCTTACAGTGAGTATCAGCATAGCAACAATACAATACAGCATTTAGGGACAACTGTGCAGGATGCCCCAAAACAGTGACAGATCCAAAGTGAGGTCCACAGCGACACTATGTACAAAGCCGCGCCTCCCCAACTACATCAGGGTGCGCAACTATGTAAGCTGTCATAGGGCTCCAAAAGTCCTTAGGGCGGAAAGCCTCAGGCAGCTCTTCCCCATAAGTCTGCAACGGGTCTCTGCAATAGGCCAGTTTAGTAAGCCACAGTTTTATAGTAGGAGTAGACCGCGAACCCCATCTCTTCGCTACCACCCGCCTTGCCATCAGAGTGGAGACCGTCACGAGGCATCGATTGACAGGCTTTAAGCGGTATACATAACCCAGAAGGCATATCAGGAGAGCAGGAAACAAGTTCTAGTACCACTTCTGATAGTATGTGAGCTACCTCCGCCCAGAACGCCAAGACTTTCCCACACAACCAGGCCACATGAAAGAAATCTGCATCATCAACTCTACATCTCACACACTTAGCCGATTCTCTCAGACCACACCTATGAAGTTGTAGAGGTGAATAATATATTTGGTGCAGAAACTTAAAATGAATAATCCTGAGATTGCAATTGGCTGTTAAGCGACCTGTGAGTTGACAACAAGCTGACTAAACCTCCATTGGGATCGGGCCACCTATCGTGGTTTGCCAGAGTTGACGCGACTGATGATCCTCAAACTCCTTTTCCCTCTGAGAGGCATAGTAAAGCCGAGTAATTAGTCCCTTACGGCTCGCTCCCGCTAACATTACCTGTAATGCCCTAAGAGTCGTAGGCTCCTCCAGAAAGTTCGGGTATACGTCCAGTACGGCCTGCCGAATGCAGACATACATAAATCTAAACATAAAGGACCGATTAACGTCATTTTGAGCTGGCCCTGAGTTTTGAAATGACCCCTTCATACAGGTCGCCCATACGAACTACACCTGCAGCCGAAAGCTCCTTCAGTGCAAATTCCCGGATGGGAAGCTATGGGCAGGGGGGGGCTACAAATACGGAGGTTGAACTCTAGCTGCCAGAGCCCTCCATGCCCAGGATGTGCACCAGGAGGGGTTGATTTCCTGCCGAGGCCCACCTACGCCACCCGATAAGACCATAGCCTGCACAGGAATGGGGAGAACAGCGTCCGCCTCAATAGCTACGTGCGGCTGAAAGCGCTGCGGAAAATGTCAATAATGCGTGAAATGCGCTTGTGCGCAGAGGTAATAAGCGAAGGTCCAAAGCCTCGGAAGCCACTGCGGTCAAACGGCTGCACTAGAAGATCCCACCGGCATCGTGATTGCTTACTCCCACAGACAAATGTAAGTAGAGCCGACTGCAACGTTTGGAAAAGGGCCAGATTTAACTTAATAGGAATATTGATGAAGAAGTACAGCAACTTGGGCAGAAACACTATTTTCACGACAGCGATACTATCCGCCAGCGACAGGGGACCGCGCGCCCACCTCTCCATCTGCTCCACTATGTGCGTAGTGGCACGCCCATAATTCTCTGTGACCACCATCGTTGGCTCTCTATGATTCATCACCCCCAGGTACTTTACTGGCTCTGAAGTCCAGGACAGCGGGAAGTCCAGTTCAACCTCTTTCGTGCGTTCTGTTAATGGAAAAACCACGGACTTGGACCAATTAATGCCCAAACCAGAATACCCCTCAAATTGGACATACTCCCTCAGGATCGGCGAGCGATAGTTTGATGGCTCCCGGACGTAGAGTAGCATATCGTCCGCGGATAGTGAGACTATCAATGGGCGTTGCCGGAATCGTAGAGCCGCAGCCGAATGCTTTTGGCGGAGCTTGCACGCTAGGCGTTCTATCACCAAACAGAAGAGTATGGGGGACAGGGGGCAACCCTGTCGAGTGCCCCTTTCTAAAGAGAATAGGGACGAGACCCTGCCATTGACTCAAACTCTGGCGACTGGTCCGCTATAAAGACCTCAAATCCATTGGAGAAAAAAGGGGGGGATCCCCATTCTACTCAGGACCGTGAACATATAGGACCAATGCACAGAGTCAAAGGCCTTAGCTGCATCAAGTAACACAGCAACGGCTTGAAAGTCAGGTTCGAAATAATACAGGGTGGAAAATAATGTACGCAGATTATGCGTGGTGGATCTCTCCATCACGAAACCAGACTGATCTGGCAAAATCAGCAGTGGTACCAGGAGCTGAAGTCTATTGGCAATCATTTTTGCCAAGATTTTGGTATCTATATTTATGATGGAGAGCGGTCTGTACGATCCACACTGATTAAGGCGCTTGTCAGGCTTCAACAGTGTGACTAGCAAGGCCTCCCGAAGCAATGGCGGCAGAGACTCACCGTCATATGCCTCCACATAGACCTCCAACAACCGAGGAGCTAAGATTGTAGCAAATGTCTTATAAAATTCACTCTGCAGCCCATCCGGCCCAGCAGCTTTGCACGTAGGCAAAGCCATTATAACATCCCGCACATCTTCCTCCCTGAACGGCTGCACTAAGTATTCTTGATGTGTATTGGACAGCCAGCCCAGCGTCACATCGTCCAGGTAATCGCGCGTTTCCTCATCAGAAGGGAACTCCCGTGCTGCATAGAGGTGGGTATAGAACTTCAGTACAACAACACAAGTTCTTCAGTCGAGTGCCGGGTCACACCAGAGTCATCAATAAGCTCATTTATAGGCTCCTGGCTTCGGGGCTCCCTCAGCTTCTGAGCAAGAGAATGGCCCGGCTGTCCTCCTTCTCCGTAATACCGTGCTATCCGACACCTAGAGCAATGCCGCAGCTCCAGTTCACGGATCTGTGCAAGTTTATCCGGCGTTGGATCATCATCAGCTCCAGGTCACTGATGTCTGCAGCCAATTTCCGTATCCGGCGCCTAATATCTCGCAGTACTCCCGCCTGCGCCCCTATGCAAGCCCATTTGATGGTGACCTTAAAGGCCTCCCATAGCACCCCAGCACTCTCCACCGTGCCCTTGTTCTCTGTAAAGTAATTCCCGATCGCCTCCTCTATAGTGTGCTTAAACACAGGATCTCTCAATTCAGACGGTTGAAGCTGCCAGGCAAACTGCGGAGCCCTATAATTCGGCAATGTCAACTCCAAGAGCACTGGAGAATAGTCGGAAAGAGTTCTGGCCACGTGGTAAACACTCTTAACCCAATGACACACCTCTCCTGAAATCAACCAGTAATCAATGCGCGACCAGGAGCCATGCCCCGTAGACACACATGTACTCTCACAAGCTTCCGGGTGGCATAAGCGCCAAACATCCTGCACATGCCCTGCATCTATCAGATCCCACAGCACCTCTGATGCTCTCTTCTGTCGGCTCTCACCCACGCCATGCCTATCCTTAAATGTGTCCAGGTACACATTAAAGTCTCCTCCCCAGATAATTTCAGCAGGAGGAAACTGCATGATCCTGTGCCACACATCCGGGAAGAACGCTGGATCATCCACATTCGGCCCGTAGATGTTCACTAAGAGTACACTCTCACCCCCAGCCTACTATGCAGTATCACACACCGACCACTGTCATCTGTTTCAGTCTTAATTTAGGTAAAGGGGACACCTTTCTTCACCAACATGAGCACACCCCTTGCATACGAAGAGTAGAAGGAGGATGCCCACACCCCAGCCCATCGGGCCCCAATATTTCGTACCGACAGAGCAGTCAAATGCGGAGGAAAGAGACACTCACACCCATTCTATCCAACCCTGCAAACACCATCCTGATCTTTCGTGGCAAATTCAAACCACACGCATTCCAAGTGGCAAATTTAACAGTGCTACCCATTATTCGGTGGCAGGAGAGTCCAGTAGAAAGCGTTATAGTCAAAGCGATACGTCCTCAAAGCGCAGCCAACGTTACACATCCAATTTGTACGCCTGGTAGAAAACAACCAACAGTCTCCCCCCCTGTCTCGACCCTACCCACCCACCACCCACTTCAGCACCCCAACCATGCGAAAGCCATCCCCAGTCCCAACCTAACCCTCCCCCCAACAACAACAACAAAGATCAAAGTTTGGGGTACACCCATGTGAAGGGGGCACAGTTGCGCAAAGCTCCTGCATAGCAGGAGTTGACCAAGTAGTCAATATAGAAACATCCCAGCTCCATGTGACCAGCTATGTAGGCACCAGTGTGGTGAGATATACCTCAATAATTCCAAGCAAAGGCAATGTCACAGGCCCAGGTGGTCATGAGACACAGTTAAACATTAGGCATCAGTATAATCATTGAGGGAGGAAAGAGTGATGCAGCTAACGCCCCCAGAGAGAGCAATACAGAAAAACACCTGACATCCTGAACATGTCTAGCATTCCTACACATGAGACGACCCTCTCCCTGTGAATCAGAAAAAAAAACTTATAGGACCTGTACTAAATGGAAACAGGAAATCGTAGAGTCATACACAGCATCAGGTATGCCCAGGTGCCATCCGTGGACCAGTCTCAATACACACAGAAAAGAACCTTCAGCACTCAGCATCCTCCGGTTCCACCCCTCCCATCACCTCTGTGGAGGTCCGCTTTCTGCGCTTCAATTTTTTTGCATAGTCCATTGCAGCTTTAGGGGAGCAAAAAATCTTGTTGTCGGAAGCAGCGCCAATGCGAAGGCAAGCAGGGTATAGCATGGTGTAGGGGACCTCTTCATTACGCAAAAACTGCTTCACAGTGCCGAACTCCCTCCGCGCTGCCTGGACAGCAACAGTAAAATCAGGGAAAAAAGCTAGCGTGTTCCCCTGATGCTTTATCGTCCCCTTCTCTCTAGCCAGATGCAGGATTGTGTCTCTGTCCCTATAGTTTAAAACCCTAGCGATTATGGGACGAGGAGGGGCTCCAGGGACAGGGCGAGCAGCCAGCGAGCAGTGGGCGCGCTCCACAATGAACATATTAGACAATTGTTCCATGCCGAAGACGTCCGAGATGAGGCGCTTCATATAGGTCTACATTTTGCCCACATCCGTGGATTCCGGCAATCCCGTAACGTGGATGTTATTGCGTCGGGACTGCGCCTCAAAATCCTTGTTTTTCGCCTGTATGAGAGAGAGGACTTTTTCCATATTCAGAGCGTTATCTGTAACAGTGGACAAACAGTCTTCTGCGGCAGAAACCCTCTCTTCCACTTCCCCTATGCGTGCACTTTGTTTTTCTACCTGTGAGGATATGTGATCAAGCCTGTGGTTGACTGCTGCCATAGCGCCTTCTATTGATTGTAGAGTTCGCTGCATGGCTACCAATGTGGCCTCAAGGGTGGAGGACCCATCGGTTGCTGCGTTTGCTTCCGAATCCAAAGCAGTCCTCTGCGGGGTCTTAGACACATGTTTGGATACAAAAGAGAGTCTAGGCTGTGTCCTATCTGACCGACCCATGTTCACAGGTCGCGTGACAACAATCAAGGCAGGGATTAAGGAGGAGCGGGAACCAGCAACCACACACTCCTGGGGCCCTCCTGGACCACACCGCCCCGCCCCTGATATGCAGAGACTGCACAGCCTCACCTGGAGCCCCAGCCGTCGCGCAGCCCTTTCAATGTATTCTCCCGCAGAGGCACTGCCACAGCAATACCAGCACTCAATGGGACCCTCCCCAATCCAGTCCAACAAGTACTGCAGCCAGAGATGTCTGATAATTCCAGCAGGCTGTCAGAGTAGGCGCCCTTTTCCTTGGCAGAAGCTAATAGGAAAGGCCAGATGGGGAAATATTGTCCAGTGGCGATACAGGCTCAGACCATCACCTTCAGTGCACTGGTATAGGTGTTCCCTGTCAGCCCTCGCCAATAGGGCATTAGGTTTGGCGATTGTTTAAACACCTCTTCTCAGACATCACGCTTAAAAAGGGGTTTCTGCGGAGTGTATTTGCCAATGTTTAATAAGTGTGATGATATTCTGAAAGTTGCCCTCACATACACTGCGCTGATATAGTTGTTCCCCCTGTCCGCAAGCACAGGCAAGACCGTAGGATGAACGATTGTGTATAGCCCACTTCCCAGTCACTATGGCTTGGTGCTTTTTTCCAGCTGTGTGTGGTCGTTTATGGTCAGTTAAGTTTAAGGAACTGTTCCCACAGCAACTGCACCTGTTTGTGCTTTGCACCGTCCATATTTGCTGACATAAGCCACAGTCCAGGGGAGCGGCAACAGGGAAGGAAGGGGACAGAGGCCTCTGTAATTAGCGCAGCTACACACACGATAGGCCGCCGCTGGTGACTCCACAACCAAATCACGCATCCCCCAGGCCAGGGCCCGCATCGCACCACGGTATCCAGCAACAGGGAGGCCCGGACCCCAGCACACCAGTCAAATTTCCAGGCAGCTTTGTCGAGCTATTTACAACAGCTCCCAGCACATGATGTTTGCCGGAGGTCCCCGCAGGCCGCAGACCCAGCAACGCATCAGCCACCTCGCCGCCGCCTCTCACAACCTCGCACCAGACCTAGCAAGCAAGGCGCAGCCCAGTCCCTGGCCAAATCCCACCTCCGCGGTCCAAGCCGGGAGACAAGCCTGCCCACTCACCATGCCCGGCGCCGACGGGCAACACTGACCGGGATAGCTGGGGACCTCACTCCTCCGCAGCTCGTCTCTGTCTCCCGCCGCAGGCCTCCGCGCTGCATGCCTCCGCGCCGCCCCTATCCCCGCAGTCCAAGGGGCGCTGCTACACATCTGCTCCAGGCCGGGAGAGCACAGGCACGCCTCCCGCACCAGTCACTGCTCACCCACCGTCTCCACCACCGACGCAGCCCGCCGACACTCCGGGGGGTCGCACTCACACCATCAGGCCGGGAAGGCTCCTGGCACGCCTCCTGCTGCCGCCGCCGCAGGCCCGCAGTTATTGCAGTAGTCGTGGCACCCTCCTGCTCCGGCGGGGCCGTGCTCACCTCCGCAAATGTCTGGAAGGCTCCAGGCACGCCTCCCAGATGAACAAATAAATGCCCACAGTTAACACGGCAGGTACGGTACCCCCCTACACCCGGAGGGGGCCACGCAGGCAACCCGGAGATCACTCACAGCTACGGCAAACAGCAGCCTACCAGAGCCCAGCGGCCAACATATGTAGGCCCCGCCGCGAGTTAGATTAAAAGTCTCAAACTACTGCAAAGGGCGGACGGCCGGTGCCGCAAATTGTCTCGGGCGGTACAGGAGCTGAGCGGGGAGGTACACCAGGCCCTTAGAGACTTCAGGAGCACAGGATGCAACGAATATTAGACGGATATGTTCTCGCTCATGCAGAGCCTCACAGCAGTGCGGCCATCTTGCTGTGCGCCCTCTAGCACCCCATTAATGTATGATTTGAATATGTTTATCTCTCAATCAATCAATCAATCAATCAATCAGGGGTTGGTAAAGCGTGCTACTCACCCGTGAGGGTCTCAAGGCGCTGAGGGGAAAGGTAGGGCAGCTCCGGTCAGTGGAAGAGCCAGGTCTTGAGAGCCCATCTGAAGGAGTGCAGGGTTGGTGAGCGTCTTATTTCTACTGGGAGAGCGTTCCATGCTGTGGCTGCGGTGAAGGAGAATGCTCTCCCTCCGGATCTGCTTCGGCGGACGGGGTGATCTCTGACAGGGCGAGGTCGGCTGAACAGAGGTTTTTTGTTTACTTATGCTTTCTTTCAACCACACTATAGTTATTATCAACATTTTTCATGGTTAATTGTTATATATCTCCCTCTATCTATTTTAGATTATGTGTTGTCCCTACAATTCATATCTGTTTTTGTATTCCTATTCTGTCAAATGTGTATCTTCTACATTTTCTTATTTTTTTCCTTTTCTAAACTCTTTTAATTCCCTTTTTTATATTTCACAGGTTTTGTCTGTCCCTTTCATTTTTAAATTTATTTAGTCCGTCTACATACTTCTATTTGTTCTGGTGTAGTCCAGACTTCCTGGTTCAGGTGTTTCATCTTCTGCGCGTCGCCGCTGCCCCAGTCTTATTTTGACCTTGTCCCCCTCATGTACGTTTTTTTAGTCGTCCTCTTTGGATATGTACTGTCTCTTCTTATATTCTTCCTTCTCCTCCTCTCTTTCCCTCTTCCTTTCTTACCTCTTTTTTACCCTTTTCCATTGGTATCTTTTTCATCACTGCATATTTCGTTTGTTTAAACCTTTAATGTTTTTACATTCAGAGTTATTTCCTGGAATGTAAAAGGCTTTAATAATCCTATTAAAAGACAGAACATTTTTTCCCACCTTGCCTCTTATAACCCTGATCTGGTTCTTTTACAAGAGACCCATCTTACAGAAATGGAGGCACTACAATTAAAAAGAAGCTGGGAGGTTATGGTTTCATTCTCTCCATCTGCTAATAAAAAAAACGGTGTTATAATTGTATGTGATAAGAAATTGAATTGTAAAGTATTATCACAAGAAATTGACACAGAAGGTAGATGGATACTAGTTAAATTGTTAATTAATACTGTTCCTTCAACTGTTTTTAATGTTTATGGTCCTACACATCCTGACTGTTCTTTTTGACCTCTGATTACGCAAAAATGGATCCAATTTCAAGATGATCTCTACATACTAGGAGGTGACTGCAATCAAGTTGTAGATCCATTTCTTGTACGTCAATCTAAGGTCCCCTTTGTTCCACATAAGACCCACAAACACTTTCTTGATACTATCTCTCAGACAAATCTCATTGACTCTTGGAGACTTTCTCACCCTGACACTCTGGCTTTCTCCTTTTTCTCTCCTCCTCATGCTTCTCTTTCTTGCCTAGACTATAGCTTTCTTTCTCAATCCTTGTCTCAAAATGTACTATCTTCCTCTATTGATCCTATAGTTAATTCGGATCATGCCCCAATTATAATAGATCTTGATTTACCCCCTCCGCATCTCAAATCCTCTTGATGGCGTTTTAATAACTCTCTTCTCTCAGACCCTCTTTTCTCTTCCTCCTTTCATTCCTTTGCTACTAAATTCGTTGAACTTAACTGTGACACCAATCCCTCCCCCCATATCATTTTGGACTTTTTTACGGCTACTGCAAGAGGTTTTATCATAGACTTCCTCTAAAAAAAAGAAACATTTTCTTCAACAACGAAACGCTACTTTAGCGCATATTACCCACCTAGAACATTAATTTTATACTTCTTCAAAAGACTCCATCTCACCAGAGTTGATACAAGCTAAACTTGCTTTTAACAAGACCACCAACAAGACCCCCACTGACAATGCGTCCTCTGTACTCCTTCGTAGTAGTGCCCGTTACTATGGTGGCCGTAATAAAACAGGAAAGCTTTTATCAAATTCACTCAAAACACGCAAAGATCGCACCCTCATAGACTCTATTTACTCCTCTAATAATTCCCTTTTGCATAAAGATCAAGAAATACTCAATGAATTTGAACTTTTTTATCAAAATCTTTATACTCCAGAGTCCCCTTCCTCCTTTTCTCTCATTAAGGTCTACCTTGATAAAATCCCTGATCCTTCTAACCCCTATCTTAATCTTTTTGATCTTGAAACTGGTCTATCCCTTAATGAGCTTTCTACTGCTTTAAATACTCTCACTAAAGGGAAAACTACTGGCCCAGATGGATTTTCTGTTGAATTTTATTTACATTTTTCTGAGTTATTCCTCTCGAAACTCTTAACACTTTTCCATTCATTTTACTTAACTGGTAAGACAGAAGGCACCTTTCTGGAGGCTACAATCTGCCTCATTCCTAAAGAAGTTCGAGACCCTTAATTTTGTAAGAATTATCGCCCGGTCTCCTTGGTTAATGTTGATTATAAATTATTTGCTAAATTGCTTGTTTTACATTTAGATCTCCTCATGCCTCATCTTATAGGTAAGGACCAATACTGTTTTGTCAAGGGGAGACTTACCTCTGACAATTCCTGTCTTTTCCTCAATGTCTTAAGTAAAGTTCCCTCCCTTTCCACTTCCCTGGCAGCGATCTCTGTCAATTCAGACAAAGCTTGTGATAGAGTAGATTGGTCCTTTCTATTTGCCTATTTGCAATGGCACCGTTTTGGTCCTAATTTGATCTCAATTATCTCCTTACTATACTCTGCTCCTTACTTATCTCCTTTCATATTTTTTCAAAAGTTGAAATAAGTACATTCATTTTACAATTATTTCTTATGGTGCTTTATTTTATGTTCATATGACCCTTATTTTCTATAGTAGTGTGTTGCAGTTTGCATGATAAGCAATGGCCTTACTCATTAGTCGGTGTGTATTTGTCACTCCCTAAGCTCTTCATTAAACATTCCTTAAACCCCCCTCCTTACATCATAACTAACTCCTGTCCATTTTGTAGTAAGTACCGTATATTTTCAAACCTCCACCCCTGTCCCAGAAACATATACCACTAAAGCATGTTGTAAAAAATTGATAGTATTAATTAAGGGAGTTACCTACACACCTCACATAATAGTTACATACTTGTTAGGACAAATCCCTACAGCCACTAAATTGACCTGATCTTAACCTCCTGGTAACTATAGCATAGAACAGATGGGTTTAGCTTAGATGCACTATGTAAAGCATTTATACAGTACCAAAACAGTAATAAAGTCAAAACACAACACATTCCAAACCAATTTAGAACCATAGAGTCAATTTTAATTAATAAGATTACATCAAAACAACAGAAATCCAATAAGGGGAACCCCTCAGCCGAAATCTAAATCAGGCTCTTAATCCCTGAAATGGAAATCCAAAATCTTCACAGAGCAAGGCAGCAAGCTAAAGCCAGAAGGGCTCTATGAGATCTAATAGCCATCGGAAATGGTCATGGTGAAGTCACTGACTTCTGGTGTGAAAGTACTGAGTGCGAGAAATTAAATTTTCATACCCATAGAATGTCCCTCCTCGCCCAGTAAATGTTTCCATAGTGACACTCACGCACTAGGTTGGAGCTTAAATTCCTCCAGCGGGGTAAGATTGCAGGCTGCAGCCAAAGAGGCTATGTGAGGCTGGATACCGCGGCCACAAGGGCCCACTGAACTGGATTTGCTGTTGTAGAGAAACTCTTAATCTTCATCCCAACACCAACAGGCCATCATTGAATTTGCTTGGCAGATTTTGTCCTCTCCTCCATAGGTATTTGCAGCCAAGAAGGTTCTACATCCAAGATTTCTCAGGGTTTTCAGAGGAGTATGCTTTGACACAACCCAGGATTCCAGGACCTCAGGATTAGCACTTGGGGGCAGGGCTAGACTGACCACTACAATGATGGTTTAGGGGGCTCCTACTAGCAAGAACATTTGAGTAAAAATTGTGCTTTTGCAACTCATTTTTATCAAATATTCTATTGTATTAGCTTTCAAAGCATAGTAAATGATGACCTTACATTGCACCTGGATTCAACAGTCTTTGTTGGGGCTCTTCAATGATTCCCTCACTATCACATTCACCATCCCCTTCACCTCTCCAAAGTCCCTCGCTAACATGCATTTAATTTGTTTTATAGCAACTCTTATACCAGTGTATGGTGTCAGAGCACTTTACATCACACACAAACACAGAGACAGTGAATCTTAGTGTGTAAATCAGTGTATAGAAAATCTTAAATAAGACAGAGGGGACTACAATGTGTAAGATTCACATGTCATCTATACTGTTAGGCATTTTTTAAAAGGGCTTGTTCTGGAGAAGCGGAAACCCAGGTTTCAGAACGTAACACAGTGGTTAGGGTTGGCTTTGCTAATAAGAATTTATTTCTACACAAATAAGCCCTTTTAGCAACATTAGAATAATGAAACACTCAGAAAATACATAGCGTTCTAAACTGTACCATGTAGTTTCCATGCAGCTCATTGATGACACTTCTTAGCTCTCTGTGCTAGATTATGATTGTAGCTTATGAACTGCACAGTAACAAAAGGGTCTCGGTGACAAAAGCAGTAACCCACTAAGCTAAGCACATAAAATACTGTGGTCTGCATTGCACACATGGTTTACAACTGGCATAATAACCGTAGGAGCTAGATTGGATGACTCAAAACTGCCACTAGACAAAACTCAGATCTCTCGCCAGCAGGTACATTAGTCACCAGGATTATCTTGAGACTTTTAATGTTGCCTGAAAACTACTGGATATACAAGGAACTCTTCAGCGGATGCTTTCGAAATTGCTCAACTGCTACAAAAGCGCCTTCCAATAACAAAACCAGCCCCCACTCTTCCAGCCTCCCAGAAAAATGCATGATGCCTGGTATGGCCATTCCGGCCTTGCTTGGGAGTCAATACTCACTCCAGCAGATGTCAACAGCAGGGTGGAGGTCAGGCTCAGTTGGAACCGGTCAGCTGGGCAGTTATAGGAAATGCCTTTTGTAGCTGCTAATCATATTTAACTGAAAGGCCCAGGATACGTTTCGTACAATAGATCAGGGACTTATGGATAAGTTAAATATGCCAATTAGTTTTATTATGTTGAAAGGAGGAGGGTAAGGATTTTACTACTGGCAAGCAAGGGTAAAGGGCCCATACTTCTATTACCAGGGTAAACAGTTAGGGAAAAAATCTGAGGCTACATCACATAAAAGATTTTCGTTCCCTACACATAGGTATACATATATTGGTATATCTGCAATTGGTTTGGAGGCCTCCACATTGGAAAGATAAGAGCGGCAGATGCATAGACCTCCACATGTAGCTTAGTAAATAACATTTTGTAGGGAGTAGCACTATTGTAGTACTACTAAATGTACTATACTGTGCAGTTTGCAAATAGGTTCCAACGTTACTATAGCTCAGATGAATTGTAATATATATCTCTTACCAGTATTCTTACAGTCCTCTCAGAATGCTCACCTTGACATCTAGAAAAACATATGTAACTTAGACAAACTTTGCATAAAAGTTACAATCTCATAGAAAATATTGCCCAATGTGTAAAATAAGCATTTCCACTTATGTGAATTGCCACTTTTAGGCTCCACTGAGTTATGTGCTTTGTAAACTGGACACCTTGAAACTAAGAAGATAACAAAATAACAAACTAAATTATAGGTGTTACTCTAGTACGGTCATTTAACCTAAATGTGCAATAGTTCCTGCTTGTAGCTGATGGTAAGTACAAGAGCAAACTGTGAGAAAGCATAATGTACACTCAAATCACTGAATCAAATCTCCTGCAAAAATGGGTGCAATACTACTTGCTCTAATTTAACAATGATTGCACAAGTTTAAATTACTCATTTACTGTTCTTAATTTGTGTGTTTCTGACGATCGTCGGGGTCCGGTTCAGAGGATTCTTGCAGGTTGAGAAGCGGGTTGTGAGCGCAGAGGGCGATGTGCCAAGCGCGCTCCAATCCTCCTCCCGAGACCCATGGTGCTAGTAGCGCCCTGTTTTAAAGTGCTGATACACCCTTGAATTTTTGGGTTTTTTGGAATGAGCAATTGCTCTTCTAATTTTTAAGCACTTTTTTCACTTTTCCTTTTTTCACTTACACGTCCCCAGGTCAGGGTGGACTATTAGAGTGTCCATACCGCCGGGGTATAGTCCTGAAGAATGCCATGGTGAATATATACCACAGATAAGGCAGAAACATGTTGACTGATTTTAATAAACTTGTGGTATTTAGCTGAATTTATTCAATATCCTAAAAACCTTGGCCTTTAAATTCAGACACATATACCACTTACTCGTGTCTTAGGGATCATTCATTAAAAGTTTTTCGATACCCTCAGTCACTTTTAATTTAGCAATCTCCACAACACGTCCTCCCCACACGACCAGCTCCGCAGTATTTCTGGCGTCGCAGCACACCGAAGAGACACTCGGTCTCTTCGGTGGGGCCCGATGATGAAGCATGACACTGACTAGGTCGGTGTGTGAGGGCTTTCCTACTCAAATGGAGTACCTGTGATTAATATTGACCACTTATCTCCTTGCTCATATATTTGGTAGCTTTGTATATGACCGGACCTCTCTTCTTTTGTTGTCTGATACTTAACTGGGGTGTAAGAGAGTGTCTCTGACCTTCCCTTCCTCTCTCTTTGTTGATATATATTGTATAAAGCCGGGCAACAAAATATGGCACACTCTATGTTCTAAATATATTAATTGATAAGAGATTTTCCTTTTGAGCCTCTTCCAGTTGCTGTGTGAATTCAGAGGGGACATGACCCGCATGTTCACATAGCCTACATTTAAAAATTCTTAAGTATTCATCAATATGAAAGTTCTTTCTAAGAGAGTTTCCTATTGTCAGACAAGTAGACTATGGGTCATAAAGACTGGGAAACAAATCTGTCTTTATCAATTTGAAAGCATAATTTACTCTTTCAAATTGTGATATATGCCATGACAAAGTTAAATACTTAGCTGACAAAAATATATGCATGTTATGGTAACTGATGTCTTGTTGTACGTAGAGTCGTTGATAAATGTATTCACATTTTAGTATCCTCACCCTTTATTTATATAGATATTTCTGTACTATGGATCAGGCTACATGGCCAATCAATCTCTCTACATACAGTTAGAAATTAATTACAAATAACTAACATCAGTAAATTATCTGCAGCAGGGTTCTCCAAAGAGTAGTTTGTCAGCAATGAGAGTGTGGAGATGGACTGGTCTCGTCTGATGCCAGCACTGACGCTGTTAAATATTGCAGGGATTTGTTAGTATGAGCTGAAAGCCATTTTGTATTTCTGGCAGCCATCTTGTTTGCTATGTGCTGCCAGGTGCTCGCCATGTGCTCTGTCCTCCCTCAGTCTTGACTGCTCTTGTAATCTGCCTAGAAACTAACTATATTTAGCATCTTCCACCTTAGCACATGCTCAGAAGGGCCTAGCTAGTAGAATGCACCTGCTCTTCTTGTAGAACTGTCAGGTTATTTTTGCGGCTGTATGTAGAAGTAACTCTCCTCCCACTTTGTTGAGCAAGCAGATCTTGCATGCCCATATTAGTCATTTTGCATGCTTACATGAGCCAGGACTGCCCCTTGGTCTTATGCTGACTATGTAACCCTAAGCATATATAAGGCCCCAGTTTTCTGTACTCCTCAGACTGCCTCATTCATTTGCTAAGGCTTCTGTGTGACGTAGTCTCCCTCATTTGAGGTTAATAAAGATGTTACTTTTATATTTCAGCTTCTGTGCCAATTTCTTCTTTGATGATTTAAAAGTACCAAGTATCAGTGGGACCCCTGAGAAGGTTTCTATTTTCTACAACGCCAGCGCAACCATAGTCGAGTTGGGCAAAAGTAAGGCGACCCCTGGCCCAGAACCCCGGGGCTAGTAATGTGAAGACTGCCGTCAGTCTCTAGCACAGTCGGTGCTCCCTGGCTTCGGTCCTGTTATTTGGCCGCTGATAGTGAGCGAGCAAGCGTGTGCGAGTGCAGCAGCTATAGTCCATGGAGGCGGCTTGTTTAGACCGAGTGCAGCCTGCGGTTCCCCGGAGCGCCCCCCATCAAAAGGGCTGAGAACCTCATGGCATCTTAGGAATCTCAGACATACTTTCAGCAGCAGGCATTAGCAGGCAACATAGCATCAGCTGTCCAACCAGCCCCTCACCAGCTATCATCAGGAGGCAGGCACCAGCAGGCAGCTTATTAGCTCATTAGCTGAACAAACAAACCCCTTCACGCCCAGTATCATCAGGAACAGGAGCCTTTAAAACAGAGGGAAACAAAGGAGCATAAGAAGTGCATTGAGTACCGAGGTACTTTTGCGGTGAGCTTGAGGGCGGGGGCAGGGGCGCAGCTTAGGTGAAGAGCAATTAGTTATTGATGGCTAGGGTTGGGGTAGTTGTTGCCCCCCCCGAGAGCTATATCACCAAACCTCCATAAGTCAGGTCAAGTTAACTCCTCAAGCAGCGCCACCCCACTTTCTTTCTTTCTTTTCCAGCTAGTCAATTACCCTTCACACCAATTGCAGCCCCACCCCATGGCACCCTGTGGTAGACCAAAATGTACTAACAACCAAGACTTCTAAGGAGCAAACTCGTTCCAGTCTCTAGCTTGCTGGTTTTACCCCAACCCTGCTCCGCGTAACAGTTGGCAGTTGGAGGGACCTTATTATTGCACCTGCACCAGTCCTTGATGTCAGCCCAGCCAACCTTCCTCCTTGCAGCACAGAGAGTCTAGAATAGCAGCAAGGGGTTAAAGAGGGGCTAAAGAGTTAAGAGTTAAGGAGCCAATGAGTTAAAGGGGGTGACTATTCCCCAACAATCAGTATTGGCCCAACTAAATTCCCCAGGAATCATTTAGGACTATCGGAGGGGCTCCAGGTGGCCAGTGGACAGTGGATGCAGGCAGGCTCCATTCTTAGGTGAGTCCTCTACAGTTAAGAGAGTGATAGGCCCCCAGGTCACAATCTACACCATTGCTTTGCACCGGGGTCTACTTACCCGATCTCAACCAAAGAAGATTGTTAATCATTTAGGACACACTCTGCCCCAATCAGGTGCCCAGGTTTGTGCACTGCCCACTACTAGTGCCCCCTGCTGGTTATCAGCATCAGAGTGCTTCAAGCAAAAACAAGTGGGAGAAGCAGGTGTAAGTAGCCAGCTCCAGTTACAACTGCTGCATGATATGGTCAAGGAGAGTAAGAAAAGAATCAGTAAAACACTGCAAGAAAGCCAGGACAGAATTAATCACAATCCCCACGGACACAAGGGTGGTTTTAAAGCCCTCTACCTCAGTGCAACACCTCGCCTTCTGGGCAGGTAGCTCCCCTTCTCCAGTTCTTAGACAGGACAGGGCCACTTGTAGTCTTGGCTGTACAATAGTTATGGAAACAGCAGTGGGTACATCAACATCACGGGACAATCTAAATACCCATGACAAGAGTCATGGCACAACAGTAGTCGCTGTACAAAAAGAGGACCCTGAGAGACGTTAGGAAAACCGTCACAAACCCATGGGCATCAAACGACCATAGTGAAATGCTTGTATTTTCCACCCATCCCATTCAACCATCCCGAAAGTAGAACTTGTGCAAATAAAATACAGGCCATGATCCACCATGGATCTAACGGGCAGGGACCCCACCCACTCTCAGACGTTTTTCCAGAAACAAAAGAATATTCCACAACAAAAACCCTCAAGTTAAGTCTACCCCTGCAGACAAGGGATGAATCTCTACACAGTCACTAATCGTACAAATCCATAATGTACATGGTTTCTCTCCATTCACCATATCAAGTGAGAACTCTCAGTCCAACACAGTCATCCCGGTGCTCTTCATTCACCATACAAACTAACTATACTGAATCAGTAGGGAGCAAAGAAATCCCCAGCCCACAAGCAGCACAATGGTCCAGGTCTTTGCCAGGTAACATTAAATTATTGATCACAATAACTCCTTTAGACCCTTTTTAGTCATGATCATTCCGAAACAACACATGGTGAGCATAATGGCCACTCCCCACTGGATCTATCCTTCTTTCAGGATGATCCAAATAGGAATTTGGATCCACATGGAGGCTCTGACTTGGCTGTGACCAAACATAATGCACTCTGGCCTCAACTTTCGTAAACTCTTCAATCCACTGTAACTGTGCTAAATCAACATTCGAATAAACTAGACCTCTAAGTCGCCCTTTTAAACACACTTGCTGTAAACACTGCAGGGACTGACCACAAACTCGAAGCTCTCAACAAACTGATTACAAAAGCACAATCTAATGCCAAACTAGTACAAGCAGTATATTCCTGCATCCTAATAATAGACAGTCTGTTCTCTCTTCCTCAGTTTCTCACTACAGTTTTAACAGAAAGTATGAATTCATCAGCATCCAGACCGGACCAACCTCAGCAACAGTATTCCTATTCATTAGCTTCAGATGTGCCGACAGTCACAAAAGAGCATAATGTGAAACAAGGATGCAACACATGCAATACAAACTCTAATGTGATGTGATTAGATCTGCTCCACAAACAGTCGCCCCAGCAGCCAATCCGTTGCCCGATAATCAATCTGCCATATTGAAGAGTAGATCTAACCGTCAAGAAAAATCAGATAATGGGCACCAAATGGTACTAAGGTTAGATCAGCACACAGCACTCTCATTGGGCAGTGGGGCTCCAGCGTGCACTAGAATGGACAATGGTACAATGAATAACGCACCACAAATACAACAGTTGAGCATAAGGGAGAAAAAAAGATTACAAAAAAAGCATAATAAGCGCAGCGCCGAGACTCAAAATACAATTCCCAATTATTTTTCAAGACACAAAAGCAACTGACAATTGGGCTCAATGTGTGCAGCTAGTACCAAAAGCAGTCTGTCTCTGCTACAACAATTATCTCCAAAACAAGCAGTTGTGCCGATAAGCAACATGCCACCTGCAATACGCTCCCATAATGAGCCAGGCAATCACCCGGGTGTGGTTGGGAAGCAGTATTAAAGAATCCACAACTTCAGTGCCCAGCGGAGCATGACATAGCCCACAAGCCAGTTTTTGCTTCGAATCCCCTAGCAATAGGATTTGAAGTTCCAGCTCTTCCCTCACTTCAGTAAGTGAGACTAAGTTAAAACAGAGAATGGTTGTTGCAGAGCAACCCAATGACAAATCAAATTCAGTAGCCAAGGAAAGAATACAGATAACATTAGTAAAGAAACCGAATCCAGTAAACTTGCATACAACTATTTTTAACAAGGTGGTTCCCCATCTGCATTGTGAACCTGAAGGATCCCAACTACAACCACTCACCGTCCAAAAGAGATTTGATCAAACCCAGAAAAAGGCAGAGACCTCTCTCATCACTCCAGGAGGTGTCCCGCCGCAATAAGCCTCCCCCTATTCTGTTATATACTCCAGAGTATGCCTCTCAAGGACCGCACAACATTCTAAGCAGAGGAAGTATCCTCAAACTGTTTATATTTATTCCGGAATTGTGGAACCTGGAATCTAATGATATAACATCTATTGAATTCATACGCAGTGAAGGCAATCAAATAATTGAAACAAGACAAATTACATTAGTGTCAGAGGCAACAAAGTAACTAGTTCTATCAATGGCTGATCAATTTAATAGCTGGAGCATTAAAATATCCCTCCCATTTGAACCAAAGTACCCGTCAGTACTTGCAAAACCACTGGCTCACATCTTCAACTCTGGCAGTCCACCTTTTTCAATACTAAAATCGTCCCAAAGTCGAGTTCTCAATGGAAATGTTCAATTAGAACCAGAGAATTCAGTCATGATGAGGGTGAGGTGGACCTGGCTGCCAGCCGTATTGTCTGGGGGCTCTCATGAATGAAATAGCACCCATCTTGGCCTACCAGTATGTTCCCGGAACAGTAATGGTTTTATTGTGAAATCCCAATCTCCTGGTACAATAACAATTTAAAAAAACTATGAGATCACATTCCTCCAGGAAACATAGTTGGAGGCATGTATCCCATTAAAAGTGTATCTGGAATTTCAGTCCCCTGCCTTAAGACTGCACAAGCATGGTAGACCCAAGGGTGGGCTTTCGTTATCTGTAGCCAGCAAGGTAAATATATACATCAACCAGCTTGAATTTGAAGAAGACTAGATCACCCGCATCAGGATCAGGAGCTTTAATTCCATCAAAAAATGCTCCTGATCAATGTATACATCTCCCCAAATGACAGGCAAGTAAAAAACCTAATCCAAAGGTATTCTGGTCTCTTGTGAACAAGACCCTAGAGGGAAAGTAGTGCTAATATATGTAAAAATGAATGGGTATCATTCTTAACAGACCATTTCAAAGTGTCAAAAAATGAAGAGGGATGATCTGCTTACCCCATACCACCTGCCCTCTCACCCATCTGCAACAATTTGCAGTTCCTCTTGGGCATGATACGCCCTGGAATGCCAGAGCAACTAACAGATACGGCTGCCTAGATTCAAGTCACAAACACTACCAAAACTCCACACCAGCAAAATGAGCTTTTGTTCCAGGCATCAAAGGCACCTGAAGTACTGATAACTAGAATGGTAGTGAGACAAAATATCGAAATTAAAATATCGATATACAATAATATCGATGTTTTAATTTCGATGGTATAGAATATCGATGTGCAAAATATCGACAGACAGAATATCGTTTTTTAAGGTATGTATGTTACTAATATCGAAATTTACTAATATCAAAATTTTGTTTAGTGTTTTTTAAATATGTTTTGTAATGTATGTTTGAAAATTAGTAATTTTGTTTACATTTTGCGTTTTAGTATCAGAGCAGGTTGTGGGTTTATAGGGGAATAGGGTGGGAAGTAATTTAATAATAATTAATTAATATATGTTTGTAAATATTTTTAATTAATAATTAATTGGTAATTAATTAATATTAATTCGTTATTTACATTAATTAGAGTTAATGTGCTACTATATTTAATTTTGTGTTATTGTTAATTAATAATTACTTGGTAATTAAATAATATTAATTAGTTAATTAAATTAATTAGAGTTAATGTGCTAATATATTTAATTTTTTGTTATTGTTAATTAATAATTATTTGGTAAATAAATAATATTAATTATTTATTTAAATTAATTAGAGTTAAAGTGCTAATAGATTTAATTTTTTGTTATTGTTAATTAATAATTAATTGGTAATTAATAAATATTAAGTGATTAAATGATGTGATTTATTTATGTGTAGTGGGTTGTGTGTTTATAGGGGAATAGGGTGTGATATAATTAAATGTAATTAATTAAAGAGATGGTATATATTTATTGGTATTTATTGTTAATTAATTGGTAATTAATATATATGTGTTAATTAGTTCATTTCTAATTACATCAATTTAATAATATTAATTGTTATTAATTGATTAATTGAAATTTATAATTATTGTGTTTTGTTGTATGTGTAGTGTGTTGTGTGTTAAAGGGGGAGTAGTGTGGGAGGTAATTTTTACCCCCATGCTATCCAATACTTTCCCTACTGTTGCACCCTCTGGAGTGGGAATAGTAATTTAAACCTCTACGCTATCCAACGCTTTCCCTACTATTGCACCCTCTGGAGTGGGAATAGTAATTTAAACCCCTACGCTATCCAACGCTTTCCCTACTGTTGCACTCTCTGGAGTGGGAATAGTAATTTTTACCCCTACGCTATCAAACGCTTTCCCTACTGTTGCACCCTTTGGAGTGGGAATAGTAATTTTTACCCCTACGCTATCCAACGCTTTCCTCACTGTTGCACCCTCTGGAGTGGGAATAGTAATTGTTACCCCTACGCTATCCAACGCTTTCCCTACTGTTGCACCCTCTGGAGTGGGATTAGTAATTTTTACCCCTACGCTATCCAACGCTTTCCCTACTGTTGCACCCTCTGGAGTGGGAATGGTAATTTTTACCCCTACGCTATCCATCGCTTTCCCTACTGTTGCACTCTCTGGAGTGGGAATAGTAATTTTTACCCCTACGCTATCCAACGCTTTCCCTACTGTTGCACCCTTTGGTGTGGGAATAGTCATTTTTACCCCTACGCTATCCGACGCTTTCCCTACTGTTGCACCCTCTGGAGTGGGAATAGTAATGTAAACCCCTACGCTATCCAACCCTTTCCCTACTGTTGCACCCACTGGAGTGCGAATAGTAATTGTTACTACTACGCTATCCAACGCTTTCCCTACTGTTGCACCCTCTGGAGTGGGAATAGTAAATTTTATCCCTACGCTATCCAACGCTTTCCCTACTGTTGCACCCTCTGGAGTGGGAATAGTAATTTAAACCCCTACGCTATCCAACGCTTTCCCTACTGTTGCACCCTCTGGAGTGGAAATAGTAATTTTTACCCCTACGCTATCCAACGCTTTTCCTACTGTTGCAATATGTGGAGTAAGTATATATATTAATTTATATGTAGAGTTTTTAATTTATTTTAAATGTATATGTATTAGTTATAATTTTTTTAATGTTTTAATGTTTTTTTTAATATTTGTAAAATTATATGTATTTTTAAATTAGTTTTACATTATTATTAATACATTTAAAAAAACGATATTTTTTAATTTCAATATTTTTGTACTACGATATTATTTTTTCGATATTTTTGTACTTACCTTTATGAAGATATAACTCCGATATTTTTGATGTCGATATTTTTGTGTCGATATTTTTGTATGTAGATATTCTGTCTGTCGATATTATGTCATAGATCCAACTAGAATAGCACGAATTATAAGCAACAGCCGGTCGGATGGGGCTCCTCGGCCAAATTGCCTCCCTCAGGCCCGGTATAACTTGGACATCAAGTTGCGGGCTAAACATCTGGCACCCATATTCTCCTATTGTTGGTCCTGTCATGGAGCCATCATCCATCCAATTTTTAAAGTGGCTAGGAGAGCAGACCCAAAAAACTACAGGATGATAGAACTCTCGGATGTTGATTCCAAAATTATGCTAGTCTGTTGCTCAAAAAGTTGCCATCCTTGGCGTGCAACAATCACCTCTTACCCTTCAATTAGACCGGCTTTGTGGCAAACTCTGGAACAACAACAAATCTGCTTGCACTATCTGAACGGAGAAAGCATCGGCCTTAAGAATGCCACTCCATTGCTGTTTTGTTGACTTCAAGGCGCCCTTCAACCATGTGCCTACCGCCTAGGGGTCTTCTATGGCTTAAACTGCAGAAATGGGGAATCTCTTTTGCCCTTCAAAAGGCCATAATCCAGCTTCACTCTAACACCTGGATCCGTAGAAAATTGGGAGATGGATCCCACATTACCTGGAAAATATAAACATCCTGTGTTGTAAAACAGGGGTGATGCTGGCACCCTTTCTTTTTAACCTTTTTATCTCAGATATACAACAGCTACTTGATTATGTTAATTTCCACCCTCCAAAACTAGGCGGTACCCGCGTAAGCAATTTGAGGTATGCAGACGATCTCGTCTTGCTTAGCCACACAAGGGTTGGCTTGCAGAGGCTTCTCGATCACTTACACAATTGACAATGAACTGGAATTAAACATATCAAAGACAAAGACAATATTTATGAGAAAAGGAAGCAGCTAAGTGGAGGGTGGCAATTCAACGGGAAAAGCATTGAAAGTGCTGCCTTTTATAAATATCTGGGGGGGTTATATGGACTCAAGGGGCACCTTCTCCAAACAGAAGAAAGTAGGAGGGGCAAAGGCTTTCTCAATAGCGGTAGCATTAACAAAGCTTGCAAGGCAGTTATCCGTCCCAAGTCTGACCCCTCCTCTAATCGTCATGAAAGCAAAGACCTCCAATTATTTTTCATACCGCCAGAAGATTATGCTGGGGAAATACTCCTGCATGGCGAACAGGTTAACAACAAGAATCTTCAAGCGAGTATGGAGTCTTCCGAAATTCTCATCCCCAGCACAGATAAGACTTGAGTTCAACCTGCGCACTTCAAGTGAAGAAAGACTAGAGGCTGTGCTGTAGCCAGAAATATTAACTAGCAAAGTGGTACAAAAACACCGGTGCTATCTAGAGTACTCTTTGCAAATGCTGTACGCATCTTAAGTCTGGGGAATCAACCCATCCCAGCAGGCTAATTAAAACGTAAATCAAAAAAAGAGTTTGGTCCTGGTCTTTTCACTCTGATAGGGCAAAACTTGCAAAACGCAAACATGCTTGGACGTCTTTTTTCGGGGTTTAAGTCAGGTTGAGCGGTGCCATATCTATCATGTACCAAAGCAGGAGCATGGAAAAAAAGATTTTTGGCACTCAGGATTGGTGAATGGCCTTTCTTGTACCATCTACCAGATTGGTGCCACTCAAATGAGAATACAGTGTGTAGGGGGTGTGGGTATACCTCGGATTCGATTGAGCAGGTGGCGTGTGTTTGTCCTGCCTTACTCAACGATCCAAGGATGCTGCTATGGGACGAATGGAACGAACTTGGGGGCGTATTTACAAGCCCCTTGCGCCGCCGGTGCATCACTTTTAATATGGGAAAAGTGACGTACCGACGGCGCAAGTGGCTTGTAAATAAGCCCCTTGGTGTTCGCTCCTGTCTCCGAGCCATCTTAGCAGTCATGAATCCAGAGAACCCGATGCACAATATCCGGTTTCCCAAGTTCTTCACAAAGCACCAAAAAAGTTTACCGAGATGGGTGAGCCAATAATCTATAGCTGGGTCATTTCCCACTCATAAATGCAGTCAGTGGCCACCTCCTCTCTGGCCCAACATGTCAGCTGCCCTGTGTGGTTTACTGGCTGCCTACTTCACTTCACGGCTCTGAGTTTCACCAAGATACGAGAGTCCCCATCCTTTTCTATGCAGAGACCACCATCCCTTTAGATAGACCCACAAATTGAGTGAATTGGACAGCTGGACTTCCCTGGACTTGTGCCTTGTCTGTTTCATGTACTGTATTTTAATGGAATAGCTCCTTTTTAGTAACAAAGTTATTCTGCACCTCTTGGCACACACTTTTTTACAGAAAAGGCATGCTGTTAGGAAAATCATGAAAACTCAAACCTCTGCCTTTTTCATAAATTTGCACCGTCAAATATTTTAACTTTTGTATCACCGATTCTCTTTTGATAGGATTTTTAGAGTTTTTTATTGTAAAGATTGTAATTAATCGAACAATAAAGTTTCTTACAGAGTAGTTTGTCAGCTACTTGTAGCTTCCCAGCCACATTTAAGTATCTTTCCAATGTGCATCCCAGCTACTAAATTAGAAGCTTTGCTTGAATAATCAATATGTGGATACCAACTTTGAGAGTGTGTATTCCAAAACAAAATGTGCGTATTTTAAGAACATGTCAGCTGATCTTTAAAAAATGGTTGAACTTCCAAAACATATTTAAAGCTAACATCTGAGTAATTTATCATGTGTTGTTAATGGAGACGTTTTACTAAAAGTATTATCTAAGTGCCTGGGGCATTGCAGCTATGACTTTTACTTATTACCTGTGTAGAAGCATTCGAAATTGAAAAAGCCTTATTTACAACATTGATAGCAACCTTGCCTGATGCTCTGGCTGTAATTTTGTCTGATGTGGTCACTATTACAGCAGTAACATTATTAGTTTGGAATAATTTTAATTTAGCATACGCAACTCTTATTAGAGAAAAGGTTAGAGGCCCATGATGTGGAGAAAGGCAGCGAACAGCAAGAGTGAGGCTCAATAGGTGAGTACTGATAGCAAATTGGGGAAATTACAAAAGTTCATTGTCACTACCTTGTGGATGTTAGGACACAAAAAGCTAAATAAATTGCCCTGGTAGTGTTTTGCATACTCTTGGAGTGAAACATGAGGTATGGCTGAGCTAATTTGTCATGAAAATATTGAGAAACCGAAGAAAATAAACTAACTTCCGTATTTGTAAGTGTCCCCAAAGAAAGACAGTTTATCACTCAGTAAGATCAGCCGATAGCAAAGGTTGGAGTTCAGGGCGACACATGTAGCCTTCATAGCATGTTAGTCCTTCAGCGAGGGCCAGTGAATAGAGGTGATGTGAGCAGGTGCCAATGTTGATTTCTTTAATCCAAGGATAAGGTGTGTAATGGAATGTGGTCAAGCTTAAAGGGCAAGTGAGATTTTGCAGAAACCTGTAATAAGTGTTTTTACAATCATCAATGTGGGGAAATGTCAGACTCCTCCCTGGAATATTCCAACAGGAGTGCGTCGGTAATTAGCAGATTTGCTCAGGTAGCTCCTCTACTGCAGTTCTTAGACCAGGACAGGACCTCTTGAAGTCTTGGCTGTACAACAGTTCTGAAAACAGCAGTGGGTACCTCAACAACATGGGTCGATTTAAATACCCATAACAAGAGTGTTTCTAATTTCAGACGAGTGAGTACTATGAAACCCAATTACATAGCCTCGGGTACAAATATGGATGAGTTTTCCAAGAGCTATAATTGTAAAGTAAGAGGACATTCAACAGAGATGAAGAGTAAGGAGAGTCCAGGCTGTGGCTGGTTTAGCCTTAAGGAGCAGATTGACATCTACTTTACCTTGGATAAAGGTTTTTCTCAACTGGCTTCCACGGAGGACACCCTATTTTCAAGGCTCTCACGATTATGTTTCAGACGTTTTAATGTTTTATCAAGCATAATGTTCCATGACTGAAACAATAGAGGCCTGGGTCACATCACAAACAAACATCACAAATAAGGTTAGTGTTTGAGATCTGGATGGCCAATATTGACAAACTTAGGTGGCCCAGAAAGGATGGAGAAAACCATTTCAGAACGTGAATCAATAGTCCATTCCTGATCTCTGCCCAATCATATTCGTATTTTATTTTATTTTTAGTTATAACAAGACCACTGACCCATCTTCAGTGAAATTGCTCCACCATTAAGTGAGGCCTTCACTTGAGCCCTGCACTCTTCATTGTTGTTGTTTGAGGCCCTCCTCCATCTGCAGGTTTTACCTGTACCTCATCCCTAGTGGTCCAGTGGACCTCTGTCTCCTTTCTATCGCTCTGCTTTTTCTCTCCTTTTTCACTCGTTTTTCCCCTCGTTTCTATATTCCCCTTTCACTCTCCTTCTGTGTCTCTCCTCCTATTTCACTTGTTTTTACCCTCATTTCAAGTTCCCCCTTCACTATCCTTCTGTGTCTTTCCTCCGTTTTTCACTTGTTTTTCACCCTCATCTCAATCTCCCCCTTTCCCTCTCCTCTGTGTCTTTCCTCCCCTCTGTGTACACTTTTGCTGCCTTATTTGCCCTTTCCCCTCTCTTTTTGACTTTCTCCTTTGCTTTTTTCTGCCTGTTTTTTTCCCACTGCTGCTGCCCCGCGGCCCCTCCCCCCAGCACGAACAGCACGACCGGCCCAATCCAGCTCCCCTCCCTGATCTCGCCTCCCAGCTGTCCAGCCCTCCCCGCCCCCTACTTAATGGCAGCTGCGCAGCAGATGCTGGCAAGCCAAAGGAAAGCCTGTCTGTGCCCGGCCGTGACCCGACCACGACTGCCAATGTTACGGCCCAACGACACTCCACATACTCAACCCAGGCCGCAACTGCAAGCTAGGATCACCGGATGACACCCACGGACCCTTCAGCTGTCACTGCTGCCAGCACACCTGCAGCACCGCCAAGATCGCGTACCCAGCGCAACCCGCCCGCAGGAACACAATCGAACCGAAGACCCTCAAATGCATCCTCCTCAACGTCCGATCGCTCCACAAACATGCCACTGAATTCTGGGACCTCCTCGATAGTACCAACCCGGACATAGCATTCTTCACCGAAACCTGGACCAACACCACCTTGGGACTGGACATCGCCATTGCCATTCCCCAAGGATACAAGAGCTCCAAGAAGGATAGCCCCACCAGCGTAGGAGGAGGAATCGTCATCGTCCACAAATCCACCCTCCGCCTGAGCACACTCCCCGACGAGCCCACAGACCCGATGAAACACCTTCACTTCAAGATACTGGCCAGCCTCACCTCCACCCTCTGATGATCCCTCATCTACCGACCCCCTGGATCCGGCAGACTTTACGCCAACTCCATCACGGACATCATCTCCTCGCATGCCATTGCGTCCACCAACTACACCCTACTGGGAGACCTCAATTTCCACCTCGACAACCAACTGGAGCCCAGCAGCAAATCCCTCCTGGACAACCTCCATCAAATTGAACTCCGCCAAATCTTGAATGAACCCATGCACTCACCAGGACACACCCTGGATCCCCTCTTCACAACAGGAAACTCCATCACCTTCAGTCACACCACGAACTCCAATCGATGCGTCCACTTCACCTTCAGAACCCCCACCATCCACAGTAACCAGCATCTGCTCCCACGAAGAAACTGGACCAGAATCACAGATGACCAGCTAACCTCATCACTCAGCAACTCCACCCCAATCATCGCGGAAAACGATGACCCCAAAACCGCAGCACGAACCCTGCACAGATGAATCTCCGACAGCGCCAACACCATAGCCCCCCTCAAGAAAAACAACACCCACGCCAAAAAAGCTAGATGGTTTACTACCAAACTTCGAGAGTCCAGATGCACTTGCCGCCACTTTGAAAAGGCCTGGAGGAACATCAAATCCACAGAAGCCCACAACAACTTCAGAGCCACCACCAACGCTCACCACCAACACATCAGAAAAACAAGAGAAAAAAGCGATTGAAGACAGAATCTCCAAAGAACTCTTCAACATCCCACCAGCGTGTCCACCGACATCATGCCCTCACAAGACCCCTGCGACAAACTCAGCACCTTTTTCCACCACAAAATCAAGAGCATCTACAACAACTTTGACTAAGACAACCAACACACCTAACCCTCACCAACCACCCCGACACCTCGAAGCCAGTGATCTACAACTGGGCAGCCCTCACCACTGATGTCGCCCTGAAGACAATGAAATCAATCCAATCCAGGCCCCCCACGGACCCCTGCCCCCACCACATATTCAACAGAGCCGCCAACACCATCGCACCCATCAACCACTCCTTGGCAACAGCCTCATTCCCCGACGACTGGAAACACGCCGAGATCAACCCCCTGCTGAAGAAATGCAACGCGGACCCCACCAACCTCAAAATCTACAGACCCATCTCCCTGCTCCTGTTCCCAGCGAAAGTCATTGAGAAAGCCATCAGCAGCCAGCTCACCACATCCATAATACAACATCCTCAACTCCTCCCAATCCGGCTTCAGAAAAAACCACAGTACGGAATCTGCCCTCCTTGCCGCAACAGACAACATCTGCACCCTACTGGACAAAGGAGAAACAGCAGCCCTCATCCTCCTCGACATGTCAGTGGCGTTTGACAGTCTCTCACCGCACCCTAATACGCAGACTCCATGAAGCAGGGATCCAAGACAAGGCCCTCGAGTGGCTCCGCTCCTTTCTCTCCGGCAGAACGCAGCGAACCCCACACCAACCACCTGCGGAGTCCCCCAGGGATACTCCCTCAACCCTACGCTCTTCAACGTCTGCATGGCTCTGCTCGCCCCCATCGTGAGAACCTATGGACTCAACATTGTGTCATACGGAGACAACACCCAACTCACCCCATCCCTATCCAATGAACCCAACACAGTCAGACACAACTTTCGAGAAGGCATGGAAGCCATCGCCTAATGGATAAAAAACAGCTGCCTACAACTAAACACCAACAAAGCCTAAGTACTCATCATGGGCCCAAACCCAGATGCTTGGAACGACACCTGGTGGCCCCCCGCCCTTGAAAGCCCGCCCCCCCTACGGACCACGCACGCAACCTGGGAATCATGGACAGCCAGATCAACTCCGTCTCGTCCTCCTTCTTCCACACTCTCTGCCTCCTACGTAAGACATTCAAATGGATCACCCTCAAACACAGAAAGACCATCACTCATGCCCTGGTCACCAGCAGACTCATCTACGGCAACGCACTCTATGCCGGAATAAACAAAAACCTCACCTGCAAGCTAGAGAACATACAAAATGCCGCAGCAAGACTGGTCATCAACCTGCCAAGTTACTGCCACATCTCCCAGCACCTGTGCGCAATCCAGTGGCTCCCCATCAAAGCTAGAGTCACCTTCAAGATGTTCACCCACGCTCACAAGGCCCTCCACAACACAGGACAAGCATACCTGAACAGCCAATTTAAATTCCTTGCACTCTTCAGGTCCGTACGATCAGCCCAACTCTCCTACGCTGCAGTCCCCCGCACCAGAAAGACCAGACCGGGAAGCCGCTCCCTCTCCTTTCTCGCGGCCAGAGCCTGGAACGACCTTCCCCTCCACCTCAGACAGACATCGCTCCACATCTTCACAAGAAACCTCAAAACCTGGCTCTTCGACAGACCCTCCTCCTTGATGGACTGGAACCTGCGTACCCCCACCCCTCTTCCCCAGCACCATGAGACCCTTACGGGTGAGTAGTTGTGCTTAACAAACACCTTGATTGATTGATTGATTTTAGCAATACATTATCTTGCTATAGAGGTTTTACTCTTTTTGCATAGAATTTTGCTGCACTTTCTACTACTTGTATGAAAATCGAATGAATCTTTAATTTAAAAAGAAATAGCTATCAAAGCATTTTCATCACAAAGGCATAAACAAGAGAGAATTAAAGAACCAAGCGCACGCCATTGTAAGGAGTGACACGCAGAACACTTGGTGATTACATCACATCAACAGTTTCTGTACCTCAGAAACAGGAAGCAGCATGATCTCTGTAGTGGTGTCTTTTGGTCATCTGTGAAAGGGAAAAAACAGCTGGAATTTGCCTTTTATAAGTGTGTTCAGGCAACTGTCAGCCCTTACTTACTTCTGCTCTTGAAATACATTCTAAACTCAGCTGGGTTTTGTTCCTCCGAATACAAGATCAGCGCGTGCCAAGAATGTGTACAATTATGTTTTAGTGCTGCAAGAAGTCAAATATGTTTCTCAGGTTGTTTTACAATGTTACAGAGAGACAACTTTTACAGAAGCTGAAGCACAGCTTGGTTTGGGAAATTTCACTTTCAGTATCTCGCAGTTTGAGAATGCTCTAATTTGTATAACAAATTATTTGAATTCAATTGCGGTATCGGTCACTGTTGTTCATTCGATAAACTGTTGATGTTTATTAGTATGTGATTTCCATCACGAAACGCGGCAGTTAAAATCACAATACAATATGAAAAAAATACTTTCTGTGTTGCCATTCAAAAGCAGCTAATATGTTAATCTGCTATGTTTACAATAGTGACTATGTGTGATTTTTTCTCGCGCTAGCAAAAACATAGGACTTTGATGGCCTGATTTTGGTTTTCATGCTACAAATGTCACTGTGGTGTGGCAGTGTTTACACCTCCCACACACCTGTCAAATTTGGCCTTTGTCACCTACAATCAAGCTGTTTTTTTTTTTTTACTTGGTTCAACATGAGTTGACATGAGACAAATTAACTGTGGCACCTGACGTGACTTGCCCCATGTCTTGCACCCTTGTTTTAATGTCCCCATCATGTCCTACTCTCATGTCTCCATTTTTAGGTTTCGCCTGCAGAGAGGTGAAATCTATTGTTTTTAATATATCTTAAAAGGGACTTACAGTGTTTATTGGTCTGTATGCTTACCAATTTACTTTACTCCGTTTCTATTGGTTGTAGCCTGTTTCTGCCTTCAGCGTTTCTCACATCAGTTTCGTGTGACCTAACTTTTTTTGTGGTTAATAGTGAATACCCTTTACTATTTATATTTTGTTATCTTTCCCTCTAAACACCTCATTTTGCTATATGTTACTACTAAACAGGCAATCACAGTTGCAGTTATCATGTAGTTAAAAGGGCTTGATTTAAATGGTGCAGGAGGAGCAGTGGCACTGGGTCGAAATGCTTTAGGGACCCCACTAAATACAGATTATTGCTAAATGTTACCACTAAACAGACAGCCACACATGCAGTTATCTAGCAGGCACTAGGGTCATGATTACAATGGTGCAGCAGATGCAGTGACACTGGGACAAAAAGCACTAGGCACACCACTTAACACATAATATTGATGCATTTTTCTACTAAACAGGCAATCACAAGTGCAGTTACCTTGCAGGTAATAGGGTCATGATTTGAATGGTGCAGCAGGTGCAGTGCCACCGGAGCCAAAAGTTATTATAACTCCTTTAAAGACCAAGGGCCCGATGTAGGTAATTAGTATTTACCGATTCGTAAATACCGAATTTTACCGATTCGGTATTTATAAATCGGTAAATGCTATGTAGGTATTTTTACCGAATAAATTAACGTATCGGTAATAGTCGGTAATTACTGAATCGGTATTTACCGATTCGGTAATTGCCATTGATTACTATGGGCCTTGAGGCCCATAGGAACCAATGGCAATTACCGTATCGGTAAATACCGATTCGGTAAAATTACCGAATTGACAAGGGGTACAGGGTGTCACTTTGACACCCTGTTGCACCCCTGATTCAGGCTTGTGTGCCATGTGACACACATACATGCCCTTAGGGCTTGGATGTGAGCCACATGGCACAGGCGTACATGCACAGATGTGCATGTACACAGGAATTCGTTATTTACCATCAAATAGTATTTGATGGTAAATAACGAATTCTTAAGGGCCTGTGGCCCTGTTTTCAGTGCCACCTACATCTAGATTTACCAATTAGGTAAATTTACCGAATCTGTACATTTTAGGCCCCCTATATGTCACAAACCAAATACCGGTCGGTAACGGCTGAAATCGGCCTTTACCGACTGGTATTTGGTGACCTACATCTGGCCCCAAATATTTTGCATGTTTTACTACTAAGCAGGCAGTCAAAAGTGCAGTTATCTAACAGGCACTGGGGTCATGATTTGAATGATACAACAGGTGCAGTGGCACTGGCCCCAAAAGTTGTGGAACTGTTTTTTGTACATTAAGGCAACAAGGCGTATGCTGTTTACCAATACTCATCTTCCCCTGGCTGAAAGCATTTAAAACATGCTTGTTTAACTCTGCTTTCATGGGTGGAAATTTTATCTGATCTTCACATTATTTAAGATATTGTTCCACCAATAAATTGCATTGTTTGTTCTGTGTCGTGTGGTTGTTGCTAATAAAATTGACTTTTTTCTGTGTTGTTTGTTTTTTGTTGACGCATTGTGTAGCCTAAACCCGAACAAAGTGATGGCAGTGCTTTACATAAGCATGCTCCGTTGTGCGCTGAACGGATGCTTTAACCACCATTATCCATTTGGGCAGTTTCAGTATAACATTACAGCGTCAGACTCTTGCTGCAGAGTCTTGGGTTGTATACCATGGTCATGTGCCTGTTCTAAAAGTATTCCTCGAGTCAGTAGTTGCGGCCTGTTCCGTCTACTAGCCGGGATGGGATGCTGTATAGTTTCAGGTGCAATGCATTTCAAAATTCTAACTGCTGGGCATTTTGTTGCATCGCGTCAAAACTTGTATTTGTGAGCAAGCGTGTTTGGTGACTGTATGGAGTTTGTGATGCTGTTCCTTTTTCAGAAGGTATCCGTTATTTTCGAATACCTTTAGATAAAAAACAGTTTTTTTCTTCTTTGGTATGAGTTCTCCACTTTTTTAACACAGAGAGTTCAGCCTAGTAAGCAGGTAGATGGGTAAGCCTGTCTTTTTTTCGGACTGGCCTTTACTGTGCAGATTGTATTGTTCTTGCACCAAAAACATTTTACAACGTTTGCTGTATTTTCCGTTTCCCATATGAATAAGCAACGTGATAATTGAGCAAAACTCTGTACTCTAAAGGAGGAGTTATTTCCTAATAGTAAGGATTTTGCTGTTCATCTTTCAAGGGATGTAAAAAGCTTTCATATTTATTTGCATACTTTTAACACGTGGTATTTTAGCTTAATAATTTGCTAAAAAGGGCTTGCGTTCTCCAAAGTAATTTTAGCTTAATAGTTTGCTAAAAAAAAAGGGTTTGAGTTCTCTAAAGGAATTGAAAAAGGCCTCTTGTATTTTCGTTGTAATATAATATGAAGACCATCAACTGCACAAACTGCACATTCTTAAAACAGTCAAAGTGCAGTTATCTAGCAGGCACTAGAGCCATGATTTCAATGCTGTAGGAGGTGCAGTGGCACCGGAACGTAATATAACAAATGCCTTGAAAAAAAAACAGTGTGTGTTAAATCATACAAACTTCATATAGCACAATAATTTAAAATGTACTGTTTAAATAAAGAAAAATTGTAAACCATAATTAACACAATGCCAATGACAATGCAAGTGCAAATATTTAGTATGTGCTCATTATTGTTTCTGAGTTTTTGTTAATGTTTAACCTTTTTGACAAAAATAAAAAAAATGTGCAGTGCAAAAAAAAACTTACCCATCTCAATAAACCAATAATATCACTTTCAATTATATTGCACAAATGCTGATTTGAAAACCTTTAAGTTATTTTTCATTTTTTATCCTAATAATCGCCAGTAGCCAAACAGCACTAGATGAAAAGGTGCTGTACCTTTTCATCTAGTTTTGGTAATCTTGTTTGTGGGATTTGCAAAAACAGCTCTTACGCTGTAAGTGTATGGTTTTTCATCTACCCTTTACCTATTCTACTCATTCTTGCACCACTTTCAAGCCTATCAGGTACATGTTTGTTAATCTTTGTCCTCCACCATTTACCTAATCTTCCCACTTTATAATGCCACTAGTAAATGCACAATAGTTTTCCTTTTGTAAATAAACAAGTCATAACACTTTAACATACTTTCTGTGTCTTATATTGAACAACGACTCGGCAAGCTACAACTTATAACAAATGAGCTTCCTACTAATCACATAGGTGAAGCCTAATGCATTTCCGAATGATTGTTCCTGTTACTCTAACCCCAGACCACACTCTTGCATGCAGCTCTCCCTGAACCTAGACCTACTACCCCCCACCCCCCTGCATTTACTAATGCGTGTTCCTGCTACTCTGACCCCAGACCACACTCTTGCATGCAGCTCTCCTTGAACCTAGACCTACTACCCCCAACCCCCCCCCCACTTGACCAGCTACCTTCTACTGCCAACTAATGTTTGTTTAAAATGTTGTGACTGAACCAGAATAACAGGCATTTTCTCATATGCTTCTTTGCAAGGCTGACATGGTTTTCATAGCAGTCTAATCAGAAGGGACACCAGCAAAATGGCAATGAATGAGCCACTCTAAATTGAATGGCTAGTCAGAGTAAGTCTTGGTTCCAGGCATTCTTAACTGTCTGCAGGCAGACCTATTGTTCCAAAACGTACCTATCGTTCCAAAACGTAACACATATTTAAAGTGGACTTTGGATCAGTCCCTTGCTCAAGAGTGGATGGCTTTGATGACTATTGTAGGTGTCTGATCTTGATTCAATCAATCAATCAATCATATCATTTGTAAAGCGCACTACTCACCCGTGAGGGTCTAAAGGCGCTGGGGTGCGGAATGCTGCTACTGCTCGAAAAGCCAGGTCTTGAGAAGTTTTCTGAAGGTCAGCAGGTCTTGGGTCTGCCATATGTGGATGGGGAGGGTGTTCCAGGTTTTGGCGTCGAGGTGGGAGAACGATCTGCCGCCTGAGGTCGCTCTTCGGAAAGGGGGGACTGTAGCGAGGGCGAGGTCGGCGGAGCGGAGCTGGCGGTGGGGGTGTAGAAGCTGAGTCGTCTGTTGAGGTATGTTGGTCCGGTGTTGTGGAGTGCCTTGTGTGCGTGGGTGAGGAGCTTGAAGGTTATCCTCTTGTTGACCGGCATCCAGTGCAGGTCTCTTAGGTGGGGTGTGATGTGGCTGCGTCGAGGGATGTCGAGGATCAGGCGTGCAGAGGCGTTCTGGATGCGTTGGAGCCGTCTCAGGAGTTTGGCCGAGGCTCCTGCGTAGAGGGCGTTTCCATAGTCCAACCTGCTGCTGACAAGGGCCTGGGTGACTGTTCTTGTTTCAGTGGGGATCCACTTGTAGATCCTACGGAGCATGCAGAGGGTGTTGAAGCAGGAGGAGGAGACGGCGTTGACCTGTTTAGTCATGGAGAGGGTGGAGTAGAGGATGACCCCTAGGTTGCGTGCGTGGTCGGTGGGTGTTGGAGCGGTTCCCAGTGCGGTCGGCCACCAGGAGTCGTCCCAGGCCGAAGTGTTGTATCCGATTCAATGGCTTTCCCTTCCAATTTTTGTATTTGTCCTACCTAGGAGCATTTTGGTCTCACAGTGTTGTATCCTTCCAATGTATGAAATGTATGAAACTTATATAGCGCAGGACTTACCCTGGGGCATCTCCGCGCTTGCTTAGGGAACCCGTCCTGGTATTCCCCTGTGAGAAACCCCGGCAGGGTATCCACAAGGTGAAAGCCAGGCATCCCGCCGCGAGGGGCCGATGTGGAGATTAAGCAAGCTATTGCCCAGAGTCGCAGAGTGTGACCCCGTGAGTCGAGTAGGCACCGGAGCGAGAATTGTCGAGACCGTGGAATTTATGAGCCCGAGACCCGCCGAGGCGGGGAATCGAACCCTGGTCCACGGTCGATCTCAGATTCCGGGTCTGCCGCCTCTAACCACTGAGCCACACTTCTCCACTCCACACTTCTCCACTCCAATGCTAGCTTCTTTATCATTTAGTACTCCATGGGAGTGCCTGTGTTTCCTGGAGCTCAACAATGCTCTCTTTGTGTTTTTATAGAGGGTCTGGCAGCTGCAAAAAGCTACTGTACCACTGCGTCCTTGTTTAGCACTGGTGTACATTGTATTTTTCACTATTTTACTTTTAATTTACCGTTCTAAATTGGCCATCTGCAATGATGACATTATCCATCCTTTGTGATGCATGTGTGGTATTCTGCTAAAAAATCAACCATAAAGGTTAATGTGGCCAAAATATCAAGGTCTGAATATCGAGTCTGAAAATATTGTGAACCTAAGTATATATGAGTGAGTGTAGGTTTACTTTCAAAAACTTCATATATACATATTGTAATGCCATATATATATCTTCAGGGTACATTGAACATTTAACTGCATGCGCAGGAGTGCATCGTAACACATGCTCACATATTTATTGTGATCCATAAATTCACTCCGGTGTCCAACTTCCAAAAAAACATTGCAAGACTGCTGGCTGTGTGTGCACATGTGTTATGCTGCATGTGTATCCTGCAATTGGAAATTGAGAAAACATTGGCAAAACTATCAGCTTGGTCTTTTAGAGCCGAGATCCATTGGCTTTGTCAATTAATGTCTTTGATGTGCAGCCAATGTTTTACACGTGGCAAAGCCAGCGGTGGATCCCGCTTTAGCAACACTTTCTTTTCTCATTACCCAAATGAGATGAGGAAAGACAAAGAGCAGGCTGCACATTTGATTTTTTTTGTGGTTGCTGCGTTACCACTCTCCTCCGTATCTGGCATTTACTGCACCACAAATCAGAATTGAGGTGCAAAACAGAGTAAAATACACCAGATAAAAGAAAATGGGTATTTTCAAACTTACCTAACATTTCTGGTTTTATAGCTCTAGTTTAAGCCTTTTGCAGAAGAAATTGGAAGATCCACAAGACAATTCCGCACTGCCTGGAAGTTTAAATTATGGAAACCAGACAAAATTACATAAATGTGTTATGTTACACTTAGGTTGAGTAAGAACAGAAAGCATTAAAAGTTTAATGTTGTATGACCTTATATTGAGTTTGACAGAAGTATCAGAATGAAAAAAAAATCAAAATAGACTACCATTTTCAGAAAATGTGAATATTGTAATGGTAAGAAGCCTCCTAAAGTTCTTTTTCATGACTTGACTCAACAACACTTTGGTCTGCTTCTGTCCAGAATGTCTGCTCGTTCCTATGTCAAGGAGAGACATAGACTCAGGAAATTGTTTTTATGTTCTGGATTGACAGCGCAGCTGTCGTCAACAACTATATGAGAATCACAAGGAGAAGAGCTTTGGCTTCCCGCACATGTTCAGAGTCAAAGTACAAGTTTTGATTGGGGCAGGAGTGTGTTTCCACCAAAAAGTGCTTTCCCTCTTCATAGCTGTAATTATTTTCTTTATTTATTCAGCTGCCTGAGCTTGAATCTTTAGGGTCACACACATGACAAGGTAATGATTTAAAGTGTCCTAGATACCTAGATAATTTACTGTGTTTTTCTGTGGCAGCAGCACATCAAAATGCAACTGTCTCCTGACCTGATGTGATCAACACGAATGTGCTTTCTGATTTATGTTGAGAGTGGGGCTTAGGCTCCACGCAATATACTTTGTCCCATTGAATACAGTATTTAATTAGACCATATTTTGTGCTTCCTCTAATAGACTGCAAATATTGTACTTTTTGGCTTGTGACAAAGTTTATACTTGATGCAGCAGGACTGGGTTGGTTACAGTGGCAAACCTGTGATCATGTCTATAGGTCTGAATTGTTTGTTATAAAATATTATGATTGCAGCACTCGGCTTGGCATTTTAATTGAGAAGTGCATATGTTAGAGTCAATAGGCATTTAGGTGTGTAATGTAATTGCTCTATATTGTAGCCTACAGATAGGTATTTTGTTGCACGAAATCTCGCAGATTACTCTGGTATGGGTTTCGATGATGGCCAGTGCCTCAGACAAACCCAAGGGTTTCATTGTGATGATTCTTGTTAAGCCCTGTTAGGGGGATTTATAATTACTGTTTCTATGCTGTATTTTGCTACATATTTGTAATTCTAAAACTGTATGCATGATGTTCGCCAGTTTGTGTGTCATTAAATAGGCCGGTTTTGGGTAAAGTGTAAAGTCTATGTTAAAGGGTAAAGGCTTCATCAATTCATTTTGAAAAACATCCCAAATTTCATAGGTTTCATCTGTTAATTATGAAATGTTATGGCAGAGCCAGTAGGCTTGACCTACTTATTGTAAAAACTATGCTTAAACTACAGTTGGCTTTAAAGGATTTTGATATTACACTCTGCTAAAGCCTGTAGGCAGGTACTCTGTTACATGGAATTTCACAGTTTATTGTAGTAGGCAAGGGTTTTGGTGATCTATCCAACCAAACTGTAGCGATAGAAAATATGCACTACAATAATCCTTATTAGGTTCTCTTAGAAAAGATAGTATTTTGCTATGCCAACTGTAACTTTGTTTACATTTCGACTTTCATGATTGTGTGGCAAATGGTTGCTGTTGGACTTGGCCCTCTCTGCAGGATCACCCCCAAAATGTATGCAATTTTCCCTCATGTTTTCTGAACAGGTATTTGTTGACCTTAGGACTCTGTGCCCTTTAACACTGCTAACTAGTACTAAAGTACTTGTGCTAAGTTCCAAAAACATGGTAAAATTGCCTTATACCTGTTGCCATATTTAATTTACTTGCAAGTTCCTTGTAGGGTGGTATACAATATAGCCAGGGGCGGTAAAATAATTGCTGCTAGTGGGACTGCAGCACTTACTGCAACACCCACTTAGGTAGCCCCTTTAAACAGGGCCCAGGCTTGCAATTGCAGACTATGTGCAGTTTTAAACTGATAATTGGACCTGGCAAAATAAACTCCTTGCCAGGCCTAAAAACCCCTTTTTAATGCATATAGGACACCCCAAAGGTATGCCCAAAACAGCACGTGGGGCGGGTACCATGTACTTGAAAAGTTGGACATGTGCTTTTAGGTTTTACATGTCCTGGGAGAGAAAAACTCTCACATTAGTTTTTCACTACTGTGAGGCCTGCCTCCCTCATTAGACAACATTGAGTTGCCTTATTATATTTAATAAGTGTTAACTTTTGTTTGGGACTGGGAAGGAATGTCAGGTTTGGTGTCTAAAGGATAGTAATTTAAACCCCTCTTTAAATTGGAGTTTAAGCCACAATCCTAAAATGCTAGTTTTAGAAAGTTGGCATTTTATTGTCCTAACCATTTTGTGCATGCAGCCTGTTTCCTGGGTCACATGACTAGGAGAAGTTGGCAGGTGGCCTTTGTGTATTCCTTCAAGACAGCCACACAATTGATAGCAGGATGAGAGGGCTGAGCTCTCTACAGACCCACTTGCACTTGAAATGGACTCCCTCAGCTTACACAAAAATAACTTCACACTACCTAGTGTGCCTGAAGATAGCCTGGGACCAGAGTAGGGAGAGAGGAAATTCAAGTCACTTCTGTGGGTGGAGGAAGAGAAACCCCAGACATGTAGTTCACTTCCAAGCTGGTACCAGGTATAATATTAGGACCCTTAGGCCAACTCTTCAGATCACTTCTGAACCTGTGGAGGACACATAGAGGATGGGCCTGCTGCCAGTGTCCAGCTCTTCACTTCAGGGAACTGCCCTGCTGCACCAGGAGTACTGTGCTGCTCCCTGGAGTCTTCCCTGGGCCCTCAAAGGACTGCCCTATTGCTAGATACCAGCTTCTCTTCTTGAACAAGACTCCAAGGGCTATTTCGATGACTTCCTGATCAGAACTTCAGGGACATAAAATACTCCGACCATCTTAAACCCTCACCTGGACACAGTTTGAGTGAATCCTGACCCTCAAGTGGGTGTCCCTCCAGCATTGGGCCTTTGAAAGTGGTGCTTAAGGTACCCTGATAGCCCTTCGAACCAAAAGGAGACTGGGATCTACCTGCTTGCCAATCCACCTAAGGTGCATGTTAGACCTGGCACCTTGGCGTGGGTCTCCCTTCCATTTTAGCTGTTGCCTCATGTGTTTTTGCTGGTGTTAGATGCTTTGGGCACTGTGCCACTGCTGTCCAGTGCCACAGTGCAAGTGCTCCCTATTTGTTAATTGATGTATGGATTAGTGATTCCATGATTGGCTGATTTGGTTTACTGGTCAGACCCTAGTACAGTGCACTGAGTGTGCCCAGGGCTTGTGAACCAAATGAGGCTAGTGGGCGTGCAGCACTGGTTGTGCCACCCACAGAAGCAGCCTGTAAAAGTATGTCTCAGGTCTACCATTGCAGAGCCTGAGTGCAGTCTGGTACTGCCATGCTGACTGGTCCCTAAACCTTCCCTTTTCTTCATATGAGACACCCCTATGGTAGGCCATGGGCACGGTGCATTGTAAGTATAAGGTAGGACACGACCTGATGTGTGTGGCGTGTCCTAAATGTGAATTACAGCCATTTTCGTTTTTCACTATTGCAAGGCTAAATATTCCCCATAGGCCAGAATGGGCAGTTAGATTATTACATTTTATAATACTAACTGACTCAGGTAACTAGGTAGAAATTCGAGTTTAGAGTTTAGTGAACACAGAATGATAAAATGCATCATTTAGTAAAGTTGATTTTAACATTCTGTGTTTGAAAATAACACTTTTAGAAAGTAGGTATTTTCTTGTCTAACTATCTAAGCCTGCCTCTGCTAGGTTGTGTGTTCCTTTTCTGGAGTTTGAGTGACAGGGGCTGGGGGATTCCAGGAGACAGGGTGAGTCAGCAAAGTGGTGAACAGAGAGATCTGCATCCAGATGGGAGGGAGGATTTGCACCTGGCACCTGAATAGGACTGTGCCTTCCCTCCGCAATGCAGGCTCCACCTCCTGTGGTGCGTCTGATGTCTCTGCCCTGCACTGTGAAAGGAAAGAAGGACTCATGTAAACAAAGTGCTCCAGGACTGACCAGAACTGGTTTGGACTAGGCAAAGGCCCCTCTGTCCTCAGAGGACAAAGGAGTTTGGGGTATAAGCATTGGGACCCTGATCCCAACGAATTAGATCACTTTGGACAACAACAAGAAACCTTGGCTGAGGAGTGGAACCAGAGAGACTGAGGAGAGACTATCCCTAAGCTGAAGTTCTGCTTGGGGTATTGGCCTGCAGTGGTTACCTGACTGCCAAAGAAAGTAGACAGGAACTTTGAGTACTTTTTATCAACTTGTAAGGATCTCCAAGGGCTTGGAACAGAACTTGCCTCCTGCTGAATTCTCAGGGACACCAGACTTCACCCTCCAGCTCCCCAAGAGTTTTCGTGAAGTGCCTGCAGTTGTGCTGGAGTTTTTGAGGACTTGCGTGTCGCAAGGAGCTGGAAGCGTGACTCAAAAACAGGAAGTGTGTCGCCGAACTGCCGCTGCACAACACTAAGAGCTTTGCCGGAGAAGAGAATCGACGTCGCAGCAGACACCGCCGCATCACCAGGAAGCTTGTCGCAGGAGAAGAGGATCGACGTTTCAACAGATGCCGCCGCATCTCCGAGAAGCGTGTCGCAGGGCTTGTTGCGGCTCATGGCCAGAAAAGAGGATCAACGTCACCGCAGACGCCGCCGCATCACCGGGAAAAGTGTTGCAGGGCCTCTCGCGGCTTGCATCGTTGTGGAAGCAACTCGCATCACCAGGAGAGAGGATCGATGTCGCAGCAGACGCCGCTGCATCACTGGGAAGCGTGTCGCAGGGCTGGTCATAGCTCGCACCAAGTAAAGTATCTCGCATCGCCGGAGAAGAGAATCAAGGTCGCAGCAGACACCGCCGCATCACCGGGAAGCGTGTCGCATCAAGGAGAAAGCGCCATCTTTATTTCTTGACACCAGATCTTCAACGCATCACCGTCCTTGCGTGTAAGGGAAGGGACTACCGCATCACCTTTCCTGCAACACTTTTGTTGCCCTGCATGTCGCATCTTAAGGTACATTGACTCAAAGTGTCGCATTTTAAGATATAAAGAGAACTAAGCAAATTCTATCATTTTAAGTGCAGTATTGTGGATTTTTGTCGTTTGTGGTCTTGTGATAAGTCTATATAAAGAATACTTATTTTTGATATAAAACTTGTGTGGTGTCCATCTGTAGTGCTTTTTTTTAATGTTTTATTTAGCAGAGCATTAGGTTCATGAAATACATAGGATACCTAAAATCATCATTAAAACCAGTTTCTACCAAAAATCGAAATGACAGCCTCTCCATACATAATAAAAGGTAACTAAAGCTGAAGCAGCTAGACATACACTCCTTCACAAATAAACAAAGTGCAAATTTATCTTGACACACAGCAGCAATGAAGAAAGTTCCTAGTGCGTCTAAAGTGCAATACAATAAAGTGCTAATGTCTTCTCACCTAAAACCATCAAAGCTACATTTTATTAAAAAGAAAAATACATAATACTTCATTCTATAACGTGCATGAACTATGAAAGTGTTAGTGCTACTAAAGTGTAATAAGAGAAAAGTGCTAATGCATTATAATGAATGCTGCTACATCAATTTACTAACCCTAGTGTTATAATCGCTCTTTAAACTTTTCTAATTCATTAAAAAACTTCCAATTATTTTTCAAATTTCCTAATAGCCCCGACCCTCCTAGCATAGGCTTCTTCGAATTTACGGGTTCTTTTCATTTTATTGAACCATTTCAAAAGAGAGGGAGATTCCCTGGATTTTCAATTTTGCAGAATTAAAGAGCGAGTCACAGAACACGAAATGAATACAAAGGCTTTCTCGGGCTCGGATAGCATTGTTCCATTTCTGCAGATTGCAAACAAAGCAGCTTCAGCCTCGAGCGAAACACTCTTTCCGATTGCTTGCTTAATGTCCGAAAAAGCTGCCTCCCAAAAAAGCCTCAGTCCTGGACATACAACAAAAGTATGGTGCCAACCGCATTCCCCGTCTATCTGACAATGAAAACACTTGTTTTCAGTTCCTGGGAATCTCTTCTTTAAGGCGGCCGGAGTTAAATAGGAAAGCCATTGTGACAGGAAGGCCATCCTTTTAAAATTTGCAGTGCGCAGAGATTTGCTTCCTAAATAGCAGATGGCCTCCCATTCCTTCAAAGTCAGCCTACATCCAGTCTCCCGAGTAATTTTTCCCAAGTGATTCTCTATCACGGGAGCTTGCCCCTGCTTATGTAGCAACCTATACCAGTTTCCCACCCCTTTAACCTTAGCCCCATTAAGGGCTATTGCCAGTTGGTTCAGGGTATCCAAAATACCACTGGTATTTTTTAACAAATGAGGAATACGTAGATATTCAAAAAAGGTCGGCCTCCGATGGCTCTCCACCCTCGCCCATACTTCTTGCCAGGAGATCGGACTATTTTGAACTATAAGATGCCTTAGCTCTGATAGTCCACAGCCTACCCAGATATTTATATGCCTTAATTGCAGCTGGAGACCGAGACTAGTACATTCTCTCAGTTTTAGATACTGGAGACCTGGCTAACCCATCTTTTTATAAAAGGACTGAAGTCTAAAAAAATAATCTTTTAAAGTCTTATAATGTGTTTTTTTTAAAGTTTGGAACTTTTTAAAAACACTCGAGTTAGTAATGCATTTTCTTGTGTCATTTTATCTATAAAAAAGCTGTCTCTGGTGGAGTGAGATCCCATCAAGCCAGATACTAAATCTAGAAAAGTGGCCTCATAGTATGTTCTCAGGTGCGGCAGCGCTAAACCATCTTCTACTATGGGTAATTGTACCACATTCAATTTGACCCTTGGACTTTTCTTGCCCCAAATGAATTCCCTAAGTAAGGTGTCAATTTCTCTACAATAGGACTGATTTATCTTGATCGGGACATTAGTAAACAAGAAAATAAGCAACGGCAGTATGGACATTTTGATCAATGAAGGAGTAGTGTCCATTGTTCTAAAAGCTTCTTAATCTAGCCCTTCATTCTTAAATAATTCAACTCGAATAACTGATGGTACTGGTTAGATACAAATATCCCAAGATATCTTATAGGGTCAGATTTTGTTGCTTTTATCTTCAAGCAGGATGGAAAAGAATTCAGATCTGCGTTGAGGGCAAGAACGTCAGTTTTATTGGCATTTATTTTATACCCGCCTATTCGTTCAAAATCAATGAATTCCCACAAAGCTGTTTCGAGGTTCTCTTTATTCTGGGTCAAGTATAAAATAATGTAATCTGCAAAGAGTTTTAGCTTGGCCATGCCAGGGATCGGTGGTTTAATAGCAGCAATATTTTGAATCTTTAAAACCAAAGGCTCCATAAAAAAAGTAAAAAGTAATGGCAAAAGCGGGCAGCCCTGCCTAGTTCTGCGGTTTATTTTTATGGTTCCTGCACAATTTGAATTTATTATGACCTGAGCCGTGGCCCCCTGGTAGATATTGCGTAGCATAATAATTACCTGGGCAGGAAACCCAAACCGATGATGGGTGACAAACAGGGTTCTCCAGTTCCCGAGGTCGAAGGCTTTCTCCGCATCACCCATTACAACACGTGCCGGGATAGAGTTTGTATTAAATTAATCCAATGCATGTATTAAAAACGGAGTATTAGCTGCCATTGATCTACCTGCTATGAAGCCAGTTTGATCTCTGTGGATTATCTCTTTTGAGGCAAATAAAAAACGTTCTGCCCATACTTTCATTAAGATTTTATAGTCTGAATTCGAAAGGCTAATGGGCCTGTATGATTCCACATCTACTGGGTTTTTATCTTTTTTAATAAAAGGAAACTAATATTGCTTCTTTAAAAACTGTTGGAACAGTACCATCCTTTTTAACAAAGTTAAATAGATTTTGTAAGGGGATAATTAGTTCCTTTGAAAAAACGTTATAAATCTCGATAGGGAAGCAGTCCTGCCCACCACCTTTCACCCCGGCTTTGTTTTAATGGCTGCCAAAGTTTCGGTGGCTTCCAGTTCCGACCCCAATTCCATAATCCAATTATCTGAGAGTCTGGGAACATTCATATTCATACAATACTCCTGGATGAGCTCATCCTCCAATAAATATTCAGTAGAGTACAGATTGTGAAAGTGGTCAACAAAAGTCTGTGAAGTATCGCTGCTGTTAACTACTTCTCGACCAGTCCGGGGGTCTAGAAGTTTAGATATTGTAGCTGATTCTTGCTTTTGCCTTGTGGAATTTGCTAAGAATTTGCCAATTAACTGGTTTTCTTCATAGACCCTTTGTTGGAATATTTGTGAGTTGCAAACCTCTTATAAAATAAAAAAGTCCCTCAGCACTGTTCTTGCCTGCTCACATTGGTTTGGGAGAAGTTGGAGTTGGAGTTGGAGAGCGTATTCCCGATCCACCTCAGCTTGCAAGTTAGCTATCTTAGCCCTCTGGGTATTGGACTGGGCAGCCGTAAAGGCTATTATCTGCCCACGGGCTGCTACCTTGAACGCCCCCATTCTGAGAAGGGGACTGCCGTATTCTCATTGATCTGGAAATATTCCAAGATCCACTCTCTAAACCTTTTAACTCAGTCCTCATTTTGCAAAACGAGACGATCCAACTGCTACCTGGGTCGCTCCCTATTTCCTCCCCCGAGCGCCATTTCTACCCCAACATAAGCATGATCTGAAAAAGGGTTACAACCTCTGCCAGCCTCTTGTATCTCAAGGGATCAGGAGGTAAGACAAAATCTATTTGAGACGCCGTCCGAAAACGGTGCGAATAGCAGGTATAGAATTCCTTATCGGGATTGATTTCCCGCTAAATATCCACCAGTTGATATTCTTGTATAATAGTTCCCACTATTCTTTTTGTATTTGGTTTTAATTGCTTTTTGTTTTTATTCGAAGTATCTTTCCTTACATCCTGAATAAAGTTGAAATCCCCACCAAAAATCACCTGCCCAGGAGATCCTGTCCATAAATCGTTGATTTGGAACAGGGGTAGGATATCATCTGAAACAGGGCCATAGTAGTTTATAAAGTTCAACGTTTTCCCCTGTAACCTAACTACTACCCGTATCCATCTCCCATGTGTATCCCTATGCACTTGAAGGAATTCCCAGGGAAGTTTACTCGAAAAATAGATTGCTACTCCTCTAACCGCAAGACCTGAGGATGCAAAGAAAACTTTGGAGAAAACCTTGGGTATAAAAAGTTTAGGAGAATTAGATTTCAAATGTGTCTCCTGCAAAAACAGAACTTGGGGGTTTAGTGAAGATAACCATCTAATAAGAGCGCCATTCTTCCTTTTAGTATTCCATTAGCATTGACTGATAGGATCTTACATTTACTAGTTTCTATAATTAACTCTACCTTGTATATTTTCTGTACCTTCTGCTCGTGCTCTTTTTTCTGCTGTAAACCCTACCTCAAAGCCTCCTTTCCCACCCCAAAAGAAGAATACCCACCCTTTGAAATGTGGAACAAACCCTCCCATCCACGCTGCCCATATTTCGCCCCTCCCAACTAGCCTTATGGGTGTCTTGAGACTACACCCTTAGTGACCTCGCTGACCCCAAACCCCCAGCAATATCTTAAGAAATGTTCAGAAGGCTGACTAGCCCAACTTATATTAGAAGGGGAGGAAACCCCTTGCATTACCATATGATCAATCTAAAAAGTGTACCAGAGACATATCAAGGAAAAGGAAACCTTTAACAAATTGCCATATGGTAGAACTAAATAAACACCGGTGTCAGCAATACTTTTAAAAACAATTCAAAATTGCCTAACTACAAACACCTCTCATATTAAAGGGATTGAGCCCTCCTCCCCATCACTGTATCTGGTTTTGTCTGGACATCATTGCAGACGCTGTCGACCCTAAGCTCCCCAGCAACACCTTAAGACCACTCCGAAGGCCAACTGTCCCGGCATGTATCAAAGGGGAGGGCACCGTTCATATTGCCATTGGTGAATCTATATGTATGCCGGTGTTCAAGAACTAGATCCTACCAAAATCTCCTTTAATAATGCCTGGGCCTCTTCTAAATCAGAGAACATAAAGAACTCCCCTTTGATTAAAATTCTCAATTTTGACTGCTGAGCGATTGATGCTTGAGCACCATGATCTTTAAACAAATGGAGAATTTTAGCAAATTCTTTTCTCCTACGCGCAGCTACAGCAGTCATGTCAGAGAATATACGACACTTAGTAGTTTCATTCACGGAACACTGTCTCTGATGGATCGCTCTTGTCAGGATTCTCTCCTTGATCCGGAAGTCTGCGAAGTTCAGCAAGATAGTTCTTGGTATCGTGGAATTAGGAAAAGGTTGCGCTGGGACTCGGTGAGCTCTTGTAATAGTAAGGTCGCCCTCGAACTCAGGCAAAACATTCCATTTAATAAATGAGTTCACCCATAGGAGGGTTTGGGAGCCTTTTATTCCTTCTGGAACCCCAATAATCTGGAGGCTGGACCTCCAAGAGTGGTTTTCAAGTTCCTCCAATTTATTCTTAGTATGGGTGCAAAATCCGTTCCGCTCGCGAAATGTGCAAATTTTCTGCAATTTTGCGATCCGCCAATCTAGCAAAATTGCCGAAAATTTGCACATTCGCTCGCGGGCGGATTTCTATTTTTTTTGCAGCATCTTCGTGGATAATGCAGGCAGGATTCATTCTGGCACGATGCTCCCGTCACAAAAATTAAACCTCAACAGGAAGCACTTACAGAATGATATAAATAAAGCAGGTGCACGAGTTGAAGCTCAAATTCAGTCACGCATTATAATCAGCCCAAACAACTAGTGAGCACGGTCGAGGCTAGGCAGGTGTGCTTCCTCCCCATATATCTACCGCCTACAATTAGATGTAATCCTTGATGGAGGTCTGCATCTACGAGTTTCTCGAGCGCAATCCCCTGTACTTCCTGTGAACAGGAGGCTACTTTCTCCTCATCTGGTGATCGGTCTCTGACCCTTTATAAACAAGAGGCATGTGAACTCGCATAGAAGCCCCGCCACACACACACTAGTGTATGCAACATCTTCGCGCTCTTTCCTCACAATGATGGACAGCTCACTCGAGGGACCTCGGTGCCCAAACAACTAGTGAGCACGGTTGAGGCTAGGCAGGTGTGCTTCCTCCCCATATCTCTACCGCCTACAGTTAGATGTAATCCATGATGGAGGTCTGCATCCACGAGTTTCTCAAGCGCAATCCCCTGTACTTCCTGTGAACAAGGAGGCTGCTTTCTCCTCATCTGGTGATCGGTCACTGACCCTTTATAAACAAGAGGCATGTGAACTCGCATAGAAGCCCTGCCACACACACATTAGGGTATGCAACGTCTTCCCGCCCTTTCCTCACTATGATGGACAGCTCACTTGAGGGACCTTTTGGCGCTGTGACAAAGGTCCAGACACACGTGTCACAAATGGCAAAAAAATCCACGAGTTTGAGGGAAAATACGCGAACCTGCGGATTTTTTTGCCATTTCGCGCGAATTCGCGGACCAAGAATCCGCAAAATTTGCCCATACTTAATTTATTCTCGAGGTAGTTTTTCCTTTTAGCCGCCTCTTTTGCCTCTCCCATAGCCATATTTATTTGAGATTCCAAGCCGGATATTCAGACTTCGGCCTCCTGCAATCTAATGGGAAAACCAGTCATTGCCTCTTCAATTTACCCTAGTCTCTGATGCAGAGCAACGATTTCCATTTGCTGCGTTTTTTTCATTTCGCTGACCTCTTCCAAAATTAGATCCAGCATGTCTCTGATATCTAACTGATAAACCCCCGTGGTCTCTATATTTTGGCTGGAGTTGATTATCAGATAGTCAGTGCCAAATACTTGTGCTTCCACCTTAGGATCTGCCTGAGCCGATGCAGCTACTGGGAAAGCTTGCCCATGAGATCCTAATTGAAGTTGGGGTTGGGATCGAAGCTGAGATGACATGTTCACAGAAGTATCAATCATGGTCTTTCTACCTTCATCTTTTATATCTAGAGCCTAGGCGGGATTTAGCCTGGACGTAGTTTTTTCCGCTGCATTCAAGGAGGTTGAGAGTAGATGGGATGCCACCGAAACTTGTACTTGAGTTAGATCTTGCTGTTGATGCTGGACTCCTGAATGATCAGCTTCAGAATTTCGTTCGGTTACCGACTGTTTTTTAGGTGCCAGTTCTACTAGAGGTCCTGGTGCGACCAATCCTGCCCCGAGCTGCGAGGTATTAGATGGTATTGAAACTGAACTTAAGATTGAAGAGGAGGATTGTGGAGGTTGTGGGAGTTGTGGAGGTTGTGAGGTGTTTTTTTTATAAACAATGGAAACTCCTTCACCTTTTTTACACCTTTCTTTGGGCCGCCTTGAACTGGGCTGCCCTGTAGAGATCTGGTTGATTCAACAGCAGCTTCTCTCAGCTCCGGAGTGGCGTTCACCTGGTCAGCCACTACTTCGGGCTGCCCCTCACGTTGTGGAGAGCCGGTGGTTGGGGGGCTCATGCTCTGAACTCTCAAGGGTGCTATCAAGGCCGGGGGATCTGGAATTGAATCCTTTTTGCCTCCACTTTTTTCCCTTTATAGATTCAATATAGTATGGAGATGAGCTACATATATTGCCTTGGTTAAACTATGTGATGTTTTGTTTATATTCTTTTTTTAAATATTAAGCATTACTAAATACATGTAGTTATTGTGATTATCGTTTCACACACTTATTTGTGGATATCGAGGTTTTTTATACCCTTGGATCACTGCAGTTAGCTTTGACACCGTCCGAGCTTTAGTCCATTTTTTATTTTTGCGCTGAGTTACCGGTTTCAAAATGGCCGCCACGCTTTTATAACGCTGTCCTTTTTCCATTACAATGATTGATGGAGTCTGACCTGAATGTTAGGAGACGTTAGTTTGTTTTCGCACGTGAGTATCAGATTATTTGGAGGCTAATACCTCCTCGAGGCACATGGTGATAGTGCATGACCTTTTTCAAATTTGTTTAGACAATGGGGCTTTTAGGATCGCTTCATGTATTTTCATGCACTCGGTATTCATTGATTTATTACGCGCTAATATAACTATCGTTTTAGAATCCTTTTGATAAACACGGGGCATTACTTTCTCTGTAACAAACTCGGTTCACCTTTTATTAAACACTGTTTATTTTCGTTTCGAGATTGGGAACGGTTTTTGAGCCCAGGTTCCCATTGTTGTATGGTTTTATGTTAGTACTGAGATTGAAATGACAATTCGAACCACTTGAGCACTTGGCACTACGGAGTATACTAGCGTTCTATTTGCGTTATACCTATCAATGTAAATACTGGCGTTTCATCACATAATCACAAACAGATACCTTTATACCAATGTTTTGGGTTAAGCATCAAATCGTGTTATATTTTGTGTGTTAATGGTCCTCATGTACTTAGTACATGTATTTTTTTTACAGATTTAAGCTCCCTGATGAAGGCTAGACTGTAGCCGAAATGCATTAGAGATCAATATGAGAGTGATTTACAACTCTTAGATTGGAATATAATAAATGACTTTTTGAAACAATATTATGGTTTAAATTCTGATTTTTACAACATTTACAACCCCAGGAGGGGACTTTGCAGTGACCAGGGGACGTTCCCCAATTAAGGGGCACGCTGTATCAGGTTCTTCTACCTAGGCCAGACCTTATTTAATAGCTAAAGTCCTCAAACCTTAGTACCCCCTCCTTCAGGGCTCTTCCTAACACCAATTCCTTGACTACTAAAATTTCCTTCTGTCCTTTCCTGGCAGGATTTACTTTAAAGGGATCCCTATTGACCCTCTGGATTTCCTTTTCCAATTCAATATCCAGGCTGTCTTTCAAAATACCATTCCTCAATATGTTACATATGTAGGCTTTAATGTCTCCCTTCTCGGCACCCTCTGGCACCTTAAGAACTCTCAAATTATTACGTCTCGTATGCATCTCCAACCGTTCCATGTCTTCTTCTAGTGATCTTTTCTGCTTTTTAACATCTCTAATTCCTTCATATTCTAGGTCATAGCTTCCGACAAGCCTTTCACTTCCCGTTCCAGATCCCCAGTTCTTTGTGCTATCTCGTCAAATTTCCCTTCTAAAGTCTCGCATTTGTCCTAGATTTCTCTCTGATTACCTTTTGATATCTCAAACTTAGTCAGAATATTATTTATGAGAATCAGGAAAAATTTTGATATCTGGTTCTCGACCCCTCCTACAGCGCCGATAACATCTGCAACGCCTGATGGAACATCTGTAGTCGTGCTTAGCCGGGTGTTCAAGCCTGTAACAGGATTAAAAGGGCCCTCCTAGTTCTCTAAGTTCTCTTTCCCCAAGACACTTCCTTGGATACCTCTCTGCGGGAAAGAATTAGAGGGGGAAGCCTGATAGGAGGAAAAGGAGGGGTATAAATTAACACCTGAACCACCATCCACCTCCATCTTGGTCTCGGCCTCTTAAATCCCTATTACTCCTCCAATTGCTTCTCCAATATTGCCTCCAGTATTGGCTCAGCCAGCAGGTTCCCGAGTATCTCCTTCAGATAAAACTGAGAACCTGTTTTCTAGGTTTATAGTGGCTAAAGGAGGAGTTTTCTTATTCCTCCCTCCCCGCAGCGATGTGATCGTTTCCATAATTTTAAAGTAAGATGCTAGAGATGGGGGTGGTTTATTTGGAACACATACCACTTTAGGGCTACAGCGTCTTGATTTACTCCTAGATTTCCCCCTTTTCTTTCTCAGAGAAACTGGAACTGGGGCCTGAGGCTGAGCTTCTCCTCTGCCTTTAATACCTCCCCCTTGACCAACTCATTTGGATGCAGGAAGAGGTGGGAGGACCTGTGGTGCTGGACCCGGAAAATCACAGCAGTCTAGCTGGGGAAGTCCTCCCAACATGTAAGGGGTGCGCACCAGACTCTGACCCCCAGGTGGCCCACAAACTGGTGTGGCCTACCCCGACCTTGAAGGGCAGTTGAAGGCCCAACAGCAGTTACAAGAGGTCGAGTCCTGGTCAGAGTCATACATGTCATATTGCCAACTTTGTGTTTTACAGGCAGGCATTTCACCAACCCTATTCGTGGTGGCCCATGAACCACACACAAGATGAATCATTGTTAGTTTAGATGTAGTTGGTGCATGCTTCCATGCTGTGCCTATTGTCTTTCTGAAAATAATAAATAATGTGGCAAGGTTAATTGTTAGCGCAAACCTCGAGTATTCCCAACTTAATCTCAAAACCACGGTGCTCCAGGGGAAAAAGAGCGACCACCAACACTCTAAATGCAAACCTGGACAACCAATATTCAAAAACTGTAATGTACAAGTACAAAATAACCTTTTTGTTCTTCGTTCTTTTTTTAAATTTTAATTCTTCTTCACATTTCAATTGATGTTCCTAAAATACTTCATAATCCCTCAAGTAGCTTCTGAAGCATAGGCTGAGTGATTATGAAGTGTATTAAGAACATCAATTGAAATGTGAAGAAAGAAAAGAAAATTAAAGAACAAAGAACAAAAAGAATATTTTGTACTGGTACATTAGTTTTTTTAATATTGGTGCTCAGGTTTGCATGTAGCTATTGACTTTCTAACCTTGAAGACAGCAGAGTCCTGTCCACATCCACTTCTCTCCTTTTGAGCAGACATCTGGCTGAATGAAGTGAGTCAGCATCTCATGCCCTCAGTAAATCTGGATAACAATTCTACCACAGATGACATTGGCCTTGCTTGTGTGACGAGGGATATACCGTCAATACTGTCGCTAATGTGATGGTGTCCCTATTTCATGTGACATGACATAGAGTTCACAGTACATGCAGTGATTGTACAACAGTTCCCACTGGTAAGTACTGGTCATACAGTGAAAGAAGAGTGCAAACATCACTAGTGCCATTAGCATTAGTGCCTACATGTTGGCCAGTGTGCATTTGGCAGGTGATGGTTCATGTGAAATAGTGTTTCAAAACACTCATTCACTGACTGGTGACATGCATGACGGAGTGAGATGTAGAAATGTGGAAATTTTTATGTGAGTGTCTACACTGATCCTTAAAAGGCAATCTGAGTATACAATATCAAAGAGTGGTGGGATGTACCTGCCCGTTGGGACTCTAGTGATCCCGTATTCTCATGTCATAGATGATCAGGGATACCCACAACCTTCAAAGATGTATTGGCTTGTGGATATACAATTTATGACTGGCGTCATCACCTATACCATGGAGGACTGGGAATGTTCGTATCGCTATATGCTGTCATGTGCTATGTGAATTCAGAGTATCTATCGCTCAAATATTCGGACCTCAATGTTTTCAGGGAACTTTATCTGCTACATATGATGCATAGCTAAACTAGATGCATACAGCTGTCATATGACTTTATAGGTAGTGGACCTATGATAACATTTGTAGTGCAAAGTGTCATCAGTGTGCAATGAGGATTTGCATGTGACATGTTGTTTACCACAACAGTAAACAAATGGTACTTTGGTGTACAACTTGACTTTCATGACATCCTGATGGGTCATGAGTAATAGTTGGATTTATTTTATTCTTGGCCTTGTGGAAGCATTGTGAAAATCTTACATTGGGATCCTTCCAATTTGGTTACTTCTCTTTACAGTGGTATGGAATAAGTGAGCAAATGTCCTAGTATGGTAATGACGATGGAATATAGGGTTTTCTTTCAAGGGTTATCAGTTCCACATTACCACCAAAGAAGGAGATTTACATCAGCCCTCCGTTTGAATAAAAGTCTGTGGGTGTTTGCAAACTTTTTAAAAACCCATGTTTTGAACTGCCAAATATCTATCCTTACAGCCGAATTACGAGAATTTGATTGTGGCTCGGCGGTGCAAAGAGAACACTGCTTGCATGCCATAGTACAACTTTTTCGTAGTCTGGAGGGTGGGCAGCCTTGCAGTTTCCATTGTAGTGCCCTTTAAAAGTTGTAGGTGCCTTTTAAATAGGCACTGCAATGGGAATGCCTTACAATGTTCCTGCACGGTATCCTGTGAAGGAACCTATGTGCACGTACAGAGGTGGGCACATATAATGCCACCCAGTGTGCATCCTCATATGTCTGAGGCACAGAGGGTCCCTGTAGGGCCCCCTTTGATTCCCCTCCCCCAGGCTTTTCAAGGCGGTGGAACCGTCAGGCAGAGAGGAAACTTGTAATATGCTTGGCGGGACCATGGCAGTATTGCCAAGCATATTGCGGTCTCTGACCGCTGCTCCTAGGCCAGGAAATGGCGGTTCCAAGGCAGAGCTGGCGGTCCTAGTGCGGTCTAACTGCCCAAGTCGTAATCAGGCGGTCGGACCGCTGGTGCGGCATTCGCTCATCCGTCACAGCTGTATCACCATGAGTCTGGTGGTATGAGGAATGCAAGACTGGTAATCTGGCCCTTAATGTGGGATGTACTACTGCAAAATTCTGCTGCACTCTTTGATCATAAATAAGAAGCAGAAAACCCATTTACGCGATTCAAAAATCACAATGTTTATTCCTGACAGCGTTAAATGGCTTATTTATGTCTGTAAAGCGAGGTTTATGGCCTTAAATAGCTTTGTGTATCAGCCCTGAGTGTCTAGGCAGCCTCTCCACCATTCACCAAATACCGTCTTCAGATACAAGTGAGCTAACTGGTGCCTGATGAACAAAGGCCTTTATAATTTTCCTTCTAAATTTGACTGTGCTGGTTTAACAATGGCCGAATAACTTGATAGCTAGATGTAGCACAAGCCTTTTATACCTTCTGTCTTTCACTAACTACAGTGGACTAAGCGGTCACCTGACCCTTTCCTCAGCAAGGATCACTGTACATTTGCACTACAGGGTACAAGGTAGATTGTGCTATTGACTCCCTTAATTTTTGTTTTGTTTTTCAATTTTCAACAGGTATATAAATTGTACAACCAGGGCCTCTGGAATTATGTGTCAGTAGAGCACCACATTATGTGGCAGGATTGATTACATAATGTGGCAAGGAACTGCAAATCATGCAGCTGTATATGGTGCATTCTGTGCCTTTCTTAATTTACTATCTCAACATTATAATGCACAGTGATGCAAAAGGAATACCAAAGGCATAGGGCCATATGTAGGTGGCCAAATACCGATCGGTAACACCGAAAAAGGGTCATTTTCGGTGTTACCGACAAAAATTTAGCCATGTGAGATGTAGGTAATACCGAATAGAGTCGATAATAACGAATCGGTAAAAACAATAAGTTACCGACTAGGAATTACCGAAACAATGAATACCGAATCGGTTTAAACGATTCGGTAAAAACCCCAAATATGCTATGTAGCAAACCCCGGTAATACCGATTTTGGCCAAAATCGGTAATAACGATTCGTTAAATACCACGTTTCAGGAGCATGTGGTAATCAGGAGGAGTCTATATAAACAGACATCAGTGTGAACACAATGGCAGGCCTCTATCTCATAGCAAGGCGGCTACGCCTGAGAGCAGCAGGAATGAGGATCTGGAGACGTGAGGAGCAGGTGTACAGAGTACGCATCACTCTGTTCCAGTTGACAGACGCAGAAATACACGAGAGATACAGATTGCACCCACAAACCATCCTGGAGCTAATACGGGACCTAAGACCCTATCTGGAGCATCAGACGCCAAGGGCCCACGCAATCCCCACCCATGTCCAGGTACTCTGCTGCCTGCACCTCCTTGCATCAGGAAGTTTCCAGGGTGTCATAGCAGCAGTGGGTGGAGTATCACAGAGCTGCCTATCCCGGTTCTTCAACACCTTCCTAGACGCCATGATGGACAGAATGGAACATTACATATCCTTCCCCAGTACGCAGGCGGAGCTGCAGAGAACCAAGCTGGAGTTCTATCAACTTGCCCACTTCCCCCACGTGATCGGCTGCATCGATGGGACCCACATTCCCATCTGCCCACCTGCAGCAAGTGAATACATTTACAGGAACCGCAAATCCACCCACTCAATCAATGTGCAGGTGATCTGCAATGCTAAACACATAATAACAGACATCGTGGCAAAATACCCCGGGAGTACCCACGATGCTTACATCTTCAGGAACAGTGGCATACATACACATCTGCTTGCTGGTGAATTTGCCGACGGATACATACTTGGTAAGTAAATGTCACACACCCTGATGTACACCCTGGCACAAGCTGTTGGTCACACCAATCAATGCAACTTACTTCTCATCATAGGTGACAGCGCATATGCCCTCCGGCCTTTTCTCCTCACACCATATCTGAACCCAACCACCCGAAGGGAGAGGAGATACAATGTGGCACATAGGAGCACACGCAACGTGGTGGAGCGCACTTTTGGTTTGCTCAAAAGCAGATTCCGTAGCCTCCACAAAACAGGAGGTGCGCGTCTGTACAGCCCCATCAAATGTTGCAAGATCATTGCTACGTGTGCAATGCTACACAATCTGGCCACTAAAAAAGGAACAGCAGTGGAACTAACTGAGTCAGAGGACGAGGACGAGGACAACCCTCAGCCAGAGCCCAGCGCGGCTGGTGCTGCTATTGAACATGATGGGAGACATAGACGGGCAGAGATTACATCACACTATTTCTGAGTGAGTAACGACACTGAGGCATTTCAAATTACATGTAGAGGTGTTTATTTGGCACACCTCCAGCATTGTGAGCATAGTCCAATTGGACATGGGTTACATCACCCATCACATGCATGTGGACAGCCAGTGTCCTTCACTTCTTGGGTCCCCGTGCTACACGTGCATGTTCCCCATCGACACAGACTTGTGAGTCGGACCGTTCCTGTGCTGGGACATTACGTCCACTACGCCTCCTGCACTCAGTGGGTGAGGGTGTAATGCTACCACGGCTGGTAGCCTCCTCACTGTCCCCCCCCCCTTCCATGTTTGAGACCTTAGCATTCTGCATGAGCTCTAGCACTGAGGTCATGGACACCATCCCCCTGGCCACATCCCTGCTGCAATGCGCCATCTCCTCCTGCATGGCGATGGACCGGCAACACATCAGTGATGTCGTAGTGGCCAGCCGGTTCACCGACTTGGTATAGTCCTGGAGTCTCTGTCTCTCCCGGCGCATGCCAACACGGTCCTGCTCCAGCTGGCTGCAGAGGTTGTCCACCGAGGTTGCTACCCTCTCCATCCCTGCAGACATATTCTCCCCCATGGCACTGATACCCTTCTCCATCTTGTGCATATGTCTGTTAATGTTTGCCACCTCCCTGTGTAATGACTTCATCTCCCTCCATTGCAGGCGCTGGACCTTCAGCATGTTGCCTTCCAGTCCATCAAACACACTGTCACCCTGCTCAACTGCCACTGGACTGTCTGGCCTTGCCCTGCGGCGTCGTGATGAGATGTTCGCACCCTCGGATGCAGAACCAGCCCGCTCCCTGTTGGATCTCTCTACGATAGGACTTTGTGCGCGCTGGCTGCCCTCCTCCTCCGACGCCTCCATCTGCTGGAGGGTGTTCACGGCATGCCTCCTGCCTGACTGTGGTGGTGGTGGTGGTGGTGGTGGTGTTGGTGAACATCGCAGTGGTGACTGAGTGAGAGGGGATTGCGGACCTCCCTGGCGCTGTGGTGATGGCTGTGGTGGAGGATTGGCTGGCTGCGATGGCGCAGAGTTGGTGTTCCCTGCAGGCATGCTGTCTTCATCCCGTCCACTCCCCTCTGGCCTGGCTGACCTGCCTCTGCTGCCCTCAGCTGCACTGCGAGATGACTCGCCTGAAATGACACAAATGTAAATATTCTCAATGCTCTGTCTGCAATGCCATTGCATTAAAGTACATGCCAACAGTGCACAGTGGTTATCCTGACCTGTCCAATTCAATTACCATGCTATTGTGTTAGCTGCCCTGACAGTCCTGATCATGATTTCACACTGACTACATCACCCAGAATGCATTGCAGGTAAGCAGTAAGACATGGTGTGGAGTGGGAGCACATTTACCACTATGGGGGTTGGGGTTGGGGAGGGGGTAGGGCAGCATGCTTGGCATGCTTCTTACCTTGTTTTCTAGCTGCTCTGGCGGAGCTGTCTGCGTCTCCTATGCCACTCACACTCTCCCGCTGGATGGTGGACTCTACCATCTGTTCCAGTGGTGTTGGCACTGGGGCACGATTTTTTCCTCCTCCAGTTTTCCCAGCCAGCCTATGTCTCTCTGCCATCCTCTGTTTTGCTGTTTTTCTGAGGTTGTACCACCTCTTTCTGATGTCCTCTATGGTGCGCAGGGTCACACCTATGGCATTGATCTTGTCCCGAATGCCACTCCATATTTGCCTCTTCTGTGCGTCTGGCACTTGTTGGGACTGGGCTCCAAACAGCTTGTGGTACTCTTGGGTGACATCCTCGATCAGGATCTCAAGCTCCTTGTCGCTGAACTTGAGTTTTCTTTTTCTTTCACCTGCCTCCTTCTCCTTGTCCTGGCTTGCCATTGCAATGCTTGTTCAGTGGTTGTTGTTTTTTTTTTCTTGGCTGTGTTGCTGCTGGCTCCTCAGCTCTCCTGCCTGCCTTGCAGTGTGCTCCAGGCCCTGTGCACCTGGCTGGGTGTGGCAACTTCCTGTTTGGGAAGTTAATGGGTGTATCAGGATTGGCTGATTCACCAAAACGCTATTTTTTGAATTACCGATTCGGTAATTCCGTTTTGGGTGTGGATTCGGTAACACCGATTCGGTAATGGCCTTTCGGTATGTATTTTTATTACCGATCAGTTCACAATCGGTATTTAATACCGATTTGCAACGATTCGGTAATGTTTAACGATTTTTTACCTACATCACGTTTACCTCATTCTTAATACCGATTCGGTATGATTCGGTATTAAGGATTCGGTATTGGCAATTTACCTACATATGGCCCATAATTACAATTGTGGTGGTCTGACCACCCAAAAACCACATCCGCAGCCACCAGTAGCCCACAGCAGTGGCGGTCTTTAGAGTTGATCACAGGGCCCGCGGTGTGGCTACTGCAGTCTTGGTGCCTTGGGCAATAGTTCAAGTCAAGTCCAGTAGTCTTTATTTGAATGCATAAAAACATCTATAAAAGTATTACGAACATTAAAGCAGCATTATGAGGTGCATATCCGAAAGTATACATAACCTACTATAGTCAGTTAAAAGTACACAGGTGATGTTAAAAACAATAAAATGCAATTTATGTTGTCCTTTTATACTTATGTGCAAATCCTAATGCGCTATATGTACATCTTTAGTGGCGAAAATGCCTGGTCAAGTTTTATAAAGCGCCTATGTGCTAATATAAAGTAAAAAAACGATAAAAATAAAACTATAGAAATGTTTATATTGCACAGCCCGTAATGCTGCCAAATATTCATATAAACACATTTAAAAAGTAAAACAGCATGATCTAATCATATTGTTAGGACCAAATTCTTTCTGATATAGAAAGCCGCCAAAAAAATGACTCCATTCTGCAGCATATTTCTATAGAAGGTAGTGTTTGCAGATATGGAAATGCGGGCTGGCAATGGGTAAAGCCATGCTGTTCTAATATTGGGACAATGTATCTTTTCCTTGGTTCAGTGTAGAACTTGCAAAAGAGGACCACATGCATTGTATCGTGGGACTGCAAGTTGTCTCAAGGGTAGTGAGTCAAATTTGCTGCCCAGTCATTCTTCTTTGGAAAGCTGACTAGTCGCTGGAAAATGTCTAATCTCAAGCGAGTTCAAACAAATCTATGTCTGCCATGCAGGACAGATTTAAGATAGGCTTGCATATTAAAAGTAGTTATAATTAATTGGTTCCTTACTACACTCGGTTTAGGTGCTTCAAGTGTCCCTCTTACGGTCTCTAAGTGCCTCAAGCCTTTCTCTCTCAGGCTTTGTTTTACTAATGGTGTGTAGGGTTTCAGGTCTTTCAAAATATTCACAACATCCCATATCTTGAAACAAGCATTGAACATACGCTAACCATAAAATTCTTGTATTCTGACTCTATTTCAGACAGTCCCCAATGATTGCTTGGTCCAATGCTGTGTACTTTGAGATCCAGATTTTGTGCCAGAGGAGTACTGTTTGCAACTTTATCACACCTGTAACATGTTGTGTCCCCAGCTCTGCATGGATGACATAGGCATAAGTACTTTTAGGAATAGCAAGTTAATATCTAAAAAATTCATTTTCCACCGTTTGTAAATCCAGGCAATTTTTACACCCCCCAGGCCTGCCCCAAATGTCGCTATACTCAGGCACTTAGCTCTGTATATTTTCATTATTGCCTCTGGGGGATTAGTACCCAAGCATTTTGCAAAACACCTGAGTGCCATACAGGATTTACTAAAAAAGTAACTTCCTATTGGCAATTGCTTTATTCCATAGGCAGTCTTGATCGATTAAGACTCCCAGGTAAGAGAGTGTCCTAGTAAAGCCAATTGTAGTGTCTTCAATGCTAATCTCTCTACATTTTTCGCATGCCCTTCCACATTCCATGATTAATGTTTTCCCTATATTGATTAGTAGACCAAGATCTTTCATGTAGTGTGAATAATTAGACAACAAGGACTGCAGAGCTAAGGGTGTATGAGCCATAAAGATGGCGTTGTCAGCGTATAAGAGGGCTAGGACTGGGAGCGTTCCTATTTGTGGTAAGTCTTTAGTTGACATTGCAAGAACCTCCCCAACGCTGTTAATATACAGTGAAAACAGGAAGGGGGGCAGAACGCATCCCTGCCTCACCCCTCTAATAATGATGAATGGTTTAGTACATTCTCCCCCATTGCCCTATCACCAGTAGCCCACAGCACTGGCTTATCTTCAGAGTTAATCACGGGGCCCGCGGTGTAGCTACTGTGAACTTGTTGCCTTGTACAATAGTCATCAGTATCTATTGATGCATAGGTGTACATTTTGACTGCACATGTGCCGAATGTACAACATATGAATAATACATGTGGGGAAATGCTATCTACCCATTGCCAGAGTCCTGCCTATATGTGACCAGTCCATCAAAGAGTATATGGTACAAAAAGGACTCACCTGTAGATCGCCGCAAACAGGTTCGCATTCTTTGGGGTGAAGAAGCTACTGTAAAGGGAGGCCCTAGAGAAAGGCATCCACATTGAACTCTGCCTGGAGGAATAGGAGGGGGTGAGTATGCACCCCAAATCCTTCGTTACTGCTTACTTGAAGCTGGCAGTTGCACCACTGCGGTCCGCTCGTTAGAAAGGTAACTCTTAAATACGTAATACGGACGGCGGTGACGCTCCTCAGTACCGCCCTGTGGCAGCTGCGTTGGCTCGCTGTCAGTGATGTGCTGCCAGTGTCTGCGGTTCAGCCACACTCATTGGAAAAGCCATCCTCCTCCTGCTTTTAGACACATGAACATCATTTTATTAACATCGTTTTTCTAACTCTTGAAGTGTAACAGTTTGTTTAAACATACATTGTTAACACTGCAGTAGACAAGCATGTGCACACTTGTCTTGTAATAAATGTTGCAGGTCTTTAATGTTGCACGTCTCAAATGTGGTTTAAGACTTGTCTTCAATTTCTAGTTTATTCTGCACCCACGCTATGGGCATCTGGAAGCATCGCTTACCAGCAGGAAACAACATAACAGCACAATAAAGTACATTAGATATGTCATCATCATCAATAATCTTTATTTCGTTGCTTATGCATCATAAAAGATATACAATAAAAAAGTACATTGTACAATGCCAAAAATCAATAATCAATACTACACATCATCGTTTTGGGTCACATTGTTATGGTTAGAATTATCACAAAATATAGAATAAATATATATGTAATAAGTATGTGCTTCGGTAGGAGGCATTGAAAGATTTAAAACTTCATACTTTAAAAGAGAAGTAAAATGTTTTGCAAAGTTCTGCACTCTGACAGCACTCTTGTAATAATTGCTGCTGTGAGAATAGTGTCTATGGTGTACACACGAATAATGAAACAGAACCCTTTCATGATAAACAATGAATCGTTACTCTGACCCAGCTTGAGTTACATTTAAATATGTTACTTTGTACTAAATGTAGTCCGGCTCTGTTCACAGAGTATTCAATTTCGGAGTTTCTAGGTAGACGTGGGCTGATCCAAAAGCCAAGGGATCTGACTTTGGGTGACAAAATTGGAGTGAGACCTTTGCATGCATCACTCTGCCAAGGTTTAGGATCATTTAATAATTGCCGGCCGTATGTAGTGCTGATAACCAAGCGCCCTGGTTTAATAGTGTAACACTGTGTTTCATTTTGTATTGTGTTTTGTGTACTTTCACCTGTTTTAGACTCCCAATAAGTAATATACATATATTTAATAACAAAAGTGGTTATTAATTTGGGTGGGGTGTATCTCTACTACCTCTGTATTTGCGGTTACTACAGGGCAGACGAAGAACAGTTATATTGACCAATGTGTTTGGAAGACTTTTAAAGTCCTTTTTCTTTCTTGTTTGATGGTTAACAAAATCGGTTCAAATGGAAAGTTACAGTCACTGAGAATGCACTCTCTCCTCTTTTGTGTTTCCTAAATTTAGGGATTTGCAGATAACTTTGATCAGCTGCACTGATCTAAAGACAGTGAACAAACGTGCTGACGACTACCAGTGACTTTCCATTTAACGTTCCACGCGGCTCCCCTTTTAAGTGTTAATCATGCAACAGGGACGTTCAGAATAAAATACTTACAGCCTTTTCTATTTTAGGCCTGGAGTTAGCAAAGACCGTATGAATTTAATATAATGTTATACTTAAGATGCAAGATGAGAGTATACCTCAGATTCCAATATCCATCTAAAGGCCAAATACGTTTTAGAAATATGTTTGGTAGTGTCTTGTGGTATCCTGGTACTGGGTATGACCCTCAAACCCAGAAAAATAATTTTCAAGAAAATTAAATGAAGGTACCGATGCTTGAATAAAGAATGTATCATACACATTAATTAAGCGCTGTTCAAAATATGGGTAGCATCCAACATATACATAAGAGAGCAAGCAAGAGCTAAGTTTTACCAGAAATTCTGAATTGTTTCAAGGTATTTTAATAATTATTATAACATATATTAATCCATATAAACCAGAAATATAGACGTCACATGATTAAACATATTACGTCACGTAGTGTGATGCCTAATTATAATGACTTGAACCACTTGTGTTAGGACCCTCCATTGTATTTTATGGTGGTTCAATTGACAACTCAGCCAAAACGTGTTTCATGCCTTTATGGCTCGTAGGCCTAGGGCTTGTTCAAGGCTCAGAGATATTAATATTCATAGAGTTAAATATAGTGCTTAAGATTCTCAGTTAAATGTGCACACTGGCTAATTGTGACAAGGGAAGAAATAGAGATGTATTTCCAAAAAAGTGTAACATGTTTGTTTTGTCTTCAAAGTAAGTTTGCCAAAGATGTTGTTTTAAATTTTTTGCTTCGCTGTACCCCAATTCGGGCGATGGTCCATTCGTTTTTTTAAATGCTGAATGACTTTTGAGGAGATACCAGTATTTCTCTTGTGGCTTTCTGATATGATGATGACAGTTATGGAATTGGGTAACAAAGTGTTGTGTTGTTTGTCTTTTTAAATGAATTATTTTGATTGGAGTAGACTGGAGGGGGATATTTGCTGTTTCTGTTAGAGTTGATTGCAACATTGTGCAATTTGTTACCCTTGTTAACAGTCTCTCTGTCTCTACTGGGTCAATCCTGTTTTCTGTATTTGCTGTCTGCCTTAACATCCACCTGGTACGATCAAGTACACACTTTTGACCATGGTTGGTGCTTAATGCTTTTTGGCACACGTTACTCAATTAAAATTTAACAATGTATTGCTCCAGTTTCTCTTGTTGGATTTTTGGCAATTTGTTGTAATTTTATGTATTAAAATAATTTCTATTTTTCTAAATTGCTTTGGGATTTTTCTTGTGTTGTGTTTTGACTTTATTACTGTTTTGGTGCCACATCAAGATTTAACACATTGCCGAAGTTAAGCCTGTCTGCTCTGTGTCACAGCTATCAGGGAGTTGAGCTCAGATTAATTTAGTGGCTTTAGTAGTTAATCCTGAGAAGAATTCTGATTTTTATTTGAGGGGGTACTCACACCTCCTTACTAATACTCCCAATTTCATACAGATTAGTTTCTGCAGTTGCTGCAGCAGTATTCCTATAGTATTTTACCAATATGGGTGGGGTACAGAGACTACCAGTGACTAATCTCTATCTGTTCTTCACCATTGAGGATGACTTCCATCAGATTCTAAAGCATTAACTACATCCCCCATGATGAGGGACCTCTGTAAGGCGTGAAATGCACTGGGTATTTCATAAAATAGACTATAAACAGCTACAAATGGAATGAAGAAATTGTACAACAATGGTAGCACAAGCTAACTATGCACAATAAACACATGACCATGTAGTAGAAAGTAAGATGATTTTGTCAACAAAAGAGTTAATGTATTGTTTGGAATTTATGTGAACATGCAGTCTAAGAACTTGTATCCAACAACATATCAGTGCTCATTAATACAATCCCTTATTTCTAAGGGAGTAGCTTTCTTCAGGTAGATATCGTATCCTAAGCCAGAGGATGCACCAATCTAGCAAGCTTGAAATTCTAGAAGGTAGAACAAAAGATTGATAAAAACTAGGAGTGCCCACTTATTCTAATTCTAATCATATCCTACAAATGTATGCCACCCATGTCACTAGCACAATGTGTGGCATATCTCTCACTTTGATTGTTATAGCATACTGTATGGAAATGCCTGTTTTTGTATTGTTACCACCACGTTTTTCGACTGATGCTGCTGGTTTTTCGACTCTGAGAGTGCACTGAGGCCTGATAACCAGACCTCAGTGCTGTGACCATAAAGTGTGCACCTTTAAAGAGTAGCTGTATCAAACTAGGGAGAAGGGCTGTCCCATGGTTTAGGCAGATAGGCTTAACCAGTTTCCCCAGGGGCATGTACCCCTGAGGTAGCCACACCCTGGGATGGGCTTAAGAGGTCTGGACACAGAGAAAGGGGACTCACCATCTTGGAAGTGGGTAGAATGGTGCATCCTGGGATAGCCAGATGTCACACTCTACAGGAAGTGGTCACCAGGTGGTAGAAAACTTGGTAGACCTTTGTCTACCAACTGCATCCTGCCCTAAGGGCACTTTTCAAGCGTAAAGGTGGCACCCCGACTCAGATCTTAACTGACTTGGAAGAAGGACCAAAGGTAGACTAGCCGGCTGGCCCGAGGGACCAGCAAAGATAGGCTATACTGACAAAAACTGCTCCTGCTGCACCTGGTGGCTAGCAAAGAGAGGGATTGTGCCTGCCTTGTTCTGCTCAAGGGAAAGCTGTTTCCAGAGCCCAGTCAAACAAAGGGAACCACAAGAGCCAACTGACTGGCCTTCTGTTCGCTGCAGTGGGACGCAACAGTTGAAGAAGCTTGCTGGGGCCAGTTGGTAGCCCAGAGTTCTCAGGGTACTACTACCACTGCCAGGCAGCACCAAGGTCCAAGAACCAACCCATGGAGTTGCACTCTGGTGTGCTGAGCCTGTAGGGCTGTCACAGAGTCCTGGTACACTCACAAGGTGAGGTATTGATCCAGGAAGGATTGGCCTGTGACTGTGACAATGGGCAATTCATAGTCTAATGGCGCCTGGACTTTGGCCAGACCACAGAGGACTTCGTGGCACATCGACCCTGCTGCCAGGACCCCCTCACCATCTTTGTGGACTAAGGAATCCCTGCAGGAAGAACCCCATCGATCTCAATGCATCCACACCATCCTCAACATCCTTCGGTCAGAGAAAAGCTGTTGGAGTCAGCGGTCTTTCAGTGGTCATTTAAAGCACAGGATTCATGTATTGTAATCCAGCGGGCAGACCGACCGCTTCCGACGAGACCGTGGCGGTCGGACCGACTGGCATCATATTTTGTCCCTAAGTCTCCAATTCGCTGACTTTGCCAAGGCTTGTTCATGGTTGATGAAATTGCTCTGATTTATTGTTCCTTGTAACATTTTTTATCTTTGAAACGCTCAGATGGATCTTCTTTGTTCTAGTGTGTACATTCTTATAAAAATGCAGTCTCTTTTTTATAAATTGGTGTCAGATTTCTAGAGTGTTGTGTCGAATTCTTCTGCCATTGATTTGGGTGCTGTTTAAATGCTTTACACATGTTCCTCTATGTAAGCCTTGCTGCACAGTGCCAAAGCTAGCCAGTGTTGAGATGAGGGTGTTACAGATGAATTCTACTGTACTTAAAGTGGTTGGTACTTTGAGGTCGCACAACCATACCATGTAATACGCCCCATATCCCCACACATACATTTTGTGATAATTCATGTTAAATTCTCACTAATAACAGTACTCAAATTTATGAATGTATTGGTTTTTCAAAATAGGATGCTCATAGGTTTATACTTTTGTTGAACTCTTAGCCTCTGTGTTGTTGTTCCAACTCTAAGCTACTTCCACATCTAATTCAGGTTCTAGCAACAAAACCTGGATTAGCTGCACAAAACAGACAGAAGGAAGAGACTGGTATGTATAATGTCTGTTCTTTTGAATTTGGTAATAACGTATCTCTCTATTTGCAAATGACAGCATTTGCAGATATATAGGCTAAATTGGGAACTGAGGGGCATATTACCAACAACTAGCGATAATTTTTGTCTCTAACTTGTTTAGAGACAAAAATTATCGCCGCACATCGGCGATTTTTATCGCAGATAAACCTTGCTATTAGCAAGGTTTATCGCAAATGCGATAAAAAACGGCCGCAATGCATGAATATCGCTGAAAAGTCCGCGATATTCATGCATTATCGAGCAAATGCTCTTAGCCATGTTATCCACCTCCCATTGGATAACATGGTGAAGAACTGCTCAGGGCAGGTGTTAGCTTTTGGAGATATTCGCGCTTAGCGCGAATATCTCCAAAAGTTGGTAATAGGAGATAGCGATGTTAGCGACTGTTTCCAGTCGCTAACATCTTGGCACTCCCACTTTGCATGTCATTAGTGATAAATATCACTGACATGCATGGTATCAAACATCTTATATTGTTAACCCCACACTGATGCCAGTGTTGGATTTATCAATACATGCACCCAGAGGGGACCTTAGAGGTGCCCCTGAAAACCTACCAGCCTCTGGTGTGCTTGCTGATAAGTTTCTGCCAGCCTTCCACCCAAGATGCTATTCTGACATCCTAGGATGAGAGCCTTTGCTCTCAGGAGACCCAGAACAAAAGTCTGTCTGAAAAGAGGGTGTAACACCCCCTTGCCAGGGATGACCTGCTGATTAGCCTCCTTGGACTGGCAAGCTTCAAAGAAGCCGCTGCCTTTGGAATGTGAATCTGGCTTCCCTCTAAGCAGAGGAAGCCGCACCCCATTTCCAGACTCCCTCTGCGCCTGGACAGGTGAGAAAATTAGCTTGTCAGATAGGCGTGCCACAGCCAGGCTAGTACCACCCCTAAGGCGGGCTACTGTGAGGTGGGCACACTTTTTTTTGAAGTAGCCATCTTCATGATGGCCTACTTAGGAATTCTGGGACAGTGTTATGCCCACTACCGACAGGAAGTGGCCATATTGGGGGGAGTGACCCGAATAGTCAGTAGCATCTTAGCTATTACCCTACATTCCAATAACGTCCCTACATTCAGTATTTAAGGTTGTCCCTGGCACTAGAGAAGCAGCTCCTGATCCTCTATGTGGAAGAAGGACATGAAGCAAAAGCAGAAGACTGAAGCAAGCACCTGACGAGGCCCCCTCCTGCTGTCCTGTCTGCCGTTTTCTGCCAACCCTGAGCCAAAGACGACTCCTCCTTCAGAAGAGTTCCTCCAAACCTGGTAGGTCTGCCCGCCCTCAAAAAGACCAAAACCTCCCGAAGAACAGCGGAACTGTTCCCTGCACCCTGCAGAAACACCAAATGAAGACAACTGTCAGGCCGCCGACACCCGAAGCCACCACTGCAACCATCGCCTTTGGCCCGGGATGAAGTGGGCCAGTGGTGCAACAAGGTTCCTCAGCCCTCCAGAGCTTGAATCCGTTGTAGTCTCAACCCTCATGGACTTCCCGACTTCACCTACAGCCACTGCATGTAGGCCTCCCAGTAAGAGAAACCTGATGCTTAAAGACACCTCTGCATCTATACTTTAACTCCTGAAGATTGGTGCTATAAGTCGATGTAGGGTACCTGTTTGCAGAATTTGTTCTTCCTTCCATAGGATAACATTGCAGAACTCGAAAATTGCAGTGTGCACTTTTTGAACCGAAAATATTTTATATTTAAAAATGTACTTGCCTGAATGCATTTACTCTGATGCCTGAACATATATAAAGATACTTGCTATTTTAATAAATTGGTGTGGATCTCCTTCTTGAGTAGTGTTGTCATTTATTGATCATTGTGCGTAATTGCAAATGTCTTGTACTCACTTTGTGTTACGCCATGGCTGATTGACTACACTACCCCATACAGTGCAATTTGATATTTGATAGCAAGCCCCTGTCCACTCATAAGGGAACCCCTGGAGTCTTTATATAATATATCCATTTATTGATATATCACATGAAGAGCCAGCTTCCTACAGCCTTTAACATTGCTATTTCTGTCTATGTCCATAATCATTGTAAGCCATCATGATGATTGCCTGTGTTAAATATATGTTCTAGTACAAGTGGCATTTAAATGAAGGTAAATAATATAATATTTCTGTTAGGTCATGAGTTAACTTGCACATTTTTTTTTATTAAAACCATCTATAAAACCTTATTAAGGATGACTTTGCATTCTTTATTCCTTTATATACGCCTTTCTCTTATGCCAGCTACAGTCTGACAACAGAATCTTATTTCAACATTATGACCAATATCACAGATTATATCAGGTGACATGTTGGCTGCAGCTATTAGGCCTTCTTTCAAGCGTCAATCCGTTAAGTCTGTGAACATCTAATCTTTACTTCTATACATCTTTGTTTTGTAGTTCACCACATCTTCTGTTTGTTATATGTAGAAAAAAATCAGATTTATCGTATGTTAATTATATTTCATTATTTGTCGCTACTTATACGTCATTTGTGTCAAAAGGCACTTTTAGGATGTAGCTCATACATTTTACATTGGTCTTCTCTCTAACTGCTCAACATGTGAATACCGTATCAAATCCAACTTCAAGAACAGTGGCTTAGCAGCTAATAGCAAGTGGGTCATCCAGAAAGGAAACACCCCTGGCTGTAGTTGGTGAGTTAACAATGTATACATGTTATAAAGCCAAACAAGAAGCAACCCCATTTTTATATTTTTAATTCGGTAGCATGTTTTAATCTAATCTATAGCTTTTCAATGAATAACTTTATTTTCAAAGTTTCAATTAAAGCAATCTGTAGAAGTATTTGTTATTATTTATTTCATTATTTCATTATTTCAACGATAGACTGAACTGTCGGCAAGCTTAGGATGGTGGGCAATCAAAGTAGATAACCCATCTTACTTCAGACAGATATCTCGGCATCAAACACTGCCCAAGAAGAGGATGAAGAGCAGGATATGGCTGAAGGGGAGAAACAAGGAAGTGAGTTGGAGGACAATGTTGCTGCAACACTGAAGATCTCTTTACAGCTTGGCGACAGTCTTCCCCCAAGATAACTTCTTAGGATTGAAAGTCTCCAACGTAATTAAGAGCTAACCATGGCAAAAATTTTTCCACAAATGCATCAATTACAGTAAAAAGTTAACCTGGATGCAAAGAAACAATAATTATTGTTAAATATACAAAAGGAATTATCCATTTAAAATAAGTTGCACAATATCAGCGTTACATACACACACTTTGCCAGAATGAAATGTCACATACGGAAGGTTTTAGAGTGGACATATAACTCAACAATAATTTCAAAAGTCATCTCTCATATCTTATATTAATATAAAACATTTTGGGCCAGATTTAGGTAAATACCATTTACCGATTCTAAAATACTGAATTTTACCGATTCGTTATTTTAGAATGGGTAAATGGTATGTAGGTATTCATTCGGTATTTTTTACCGAATCGGTAAAATTCGGTAAATACCGAATCGGTAAGGGGGGAAGACCTACAAGGGTGGCAGGGTGTCACATTGACACCCTGTTGCACCCCTGAATAGTGCTTGGGTGCACATGTGGCACACATACATGCAATAAGGGCATGTATGTCTGCCACATGGCACTGTTAAAAAAGCACAAAATTGCTTTTTTAACGGTTTTCGTTATTTACCACCAACTTCTAGTTGGTGGTAAATAACGAATCCTTACAGGTGAAAAGCACTCACTTGAGTGCTTCCTACATTTCAGATTCGGTAATTTACCGGATCGGTATTTAAGAATTCGGTAATTTGCCGATTCCTTAAGTTACCGAATCGGTAAATTACCAAATCTGAAATGTAGCCACCTACATCTCAAATGCCTAAAACCGGTCGGTAACGGCCAAAATTCGGTAATTTCGGCCGTTACCGACCGGTATTAGGCTTCCTACATCTGGCCCCAAATACTTAGTGCCACTCTGTTGCTCAAGCCCTTCCAGCTGAGCTCTAATGGTCATCCAGGCTGTTCACAGGACCCTCCTGTGAACCAGCCATGGCCGGTGGTAGGTGTAACTGCAGGGTGGTGACGTAGGGAGGGGGAGGGGTAGGGTGGGGGGTTGTAATGTATGGATTACGGACTTTAACAGGCAAGTAAACATATAAATAAATAAAAAGAATTTCGTTCCGCGCACTGCATCGCATTTGGTGATGCAGTGCACACAACGAAATTCGTTTTATTTTTTTATATGTTTACTTACCTGTTAAAGTCCGTAATCCATACATTACAACCCCCCACCCTGCCTCTCCCCCTCCCTACGTCACCGCCCTGCAGTTACACCTACCACCGGCGGTGGCTGCTGTGAAATGGTACCATCTAAGGCTGCCGAGAATGTCACAGAGAGGACTTACCAAGAATGTCCTCAGTCTTAATCCTGGCCTAGCACTTAGGGTCCTCCCAGAACTTGTGGCACTCGTTTGCACATGACCTGTGGATACAAACTGCACTGTAGACTGTGCAGACGTCTCCAAATGTGTTCACATCCTACTATTGGAAGAGGTGTGGTGCAGCGGCCAGGGTGGCCGACTCTGAGACATAGGGATCACGGTTTGATCCCTGGCGCTGGCGGCAGGTTAGCCCAGCACCAGGTGACTCTGGAAAATAGCTTGCTTAATCTTCCCGATGGCCTCCAGTACCTTGACACCCTTAGGGATGGTTGTTCATGCTTTACAAATACTGGATTTATTTATCAGTCTCAAGACTCCCCTTAAAGTGGAGGGTAATTTTGGAGGACCTCTTTGCAAATTATGTTACGCTCTTCATCTGTGAAGCTGAAGTCCCTCTTTTCCTATCTTTCAGCCATGTTTTACGGGGTTTCTAAAATGAAAGGATCAGCAGGATGGAGGAGGATAATGTTGTAGTTAGAGGATGACTCAGAAAGACCAGAAATTGGCTGAGTGGCTTATACCTGTATCTATTTTCTTGTTTGTAACGGTAGGTGGAGATGCTCATCTAGAAAACAGGGAAGGTTCCACCCCTCATGTGGAGGTCTTCGCCCTATGTGTGGGCCTAGACCTCTGTATGTTGGGTGAGGTAGAGGGCACTGCATACAGAGGGAAGCCCCCTCCAAAGACTGTTGTCCTTTTTAAAGAATGACCCCATGCAGTGAGGCTGCCTGAATACATTCTACCTTACACAACACTCCATGTTTTCCTTGATTTTAGTTTACCCTATATATTTATGAATTATTTTACCTTGGAAAAATGTAATCAGTAGTTTGTCCTTCTCTTTGTCTTTATTGCGATTGACAGTGTAATTGGTGCCGTGGCTTTTTCACCTGTTGGCTGCCTTACTGCAGTAGAAAGCCTAATGTCTCCCTCTGCTCAAGCGTTGAATTTGGGCTCCATGCCACAAATTGAACCCCTCAGGAGAAGGACAAGCTGGTCTCAATTTTGTCCATTTGTAGGATACAAAAATCATCTTGTCTTACTGATGTAGCAACTTTAGAGTCAGCAGATGTGGATGAAGAACGTCAAGCAATTGTGGTAGGGGCTCCAGCACAGATTACAGAGGTTTTTTCAGCTGCCTCAGGGTGGATGGAAGTAACATCACTATGCACTGCAATTTGAAATAAACCACAAAAATATATTTTCACATCATCCTACTTTAACGTTCCATATTTGGTTGCTGACAGCTTCAATGGATGATTTGGAGGTTATGTTGGATCGTAGTTTGTTGCTGAACCGCGATTTTTGTGCACCAACTGCAATTTTGTGCACCCACGCAAAAGTCAACTCTTCTTGTTTGCCTAATAATATTATTGGAAAATTGAAGTAGGGAATTCAAAGTAACTCACAAAGAGGACACAGCTGTGTTCCAAAATATAAGTATTTATTCAGATAACAGAACTACAGCCTCTGTCTCACCAACTGTCCCATTGCAATCTGTTAACCACTCTTCTGGAACTTGGAACATAGAACCCCCATGACATATGCACAAGCAAGATACCACACATCCCCCCCCCCCCCAAACATTGCCAACAGCAACACAGAAGGTAGGGAAAAAGACCAGGAAAACAGGTGACAAATGAACAAGGAATTTAACATTACATTACTACACAAAAGAAGAAAAAACAAAAAGTAAAAAAAAACATTTTCAAATATGCACAATTGAATTACAGCAAAACATGGAGGACACAAAGGTGTCCACACTTCTAACAATGGCAAAATGTATTTATCGACAACCAGCCAGAACTGGTCATAACCCTAACAAAGCAAATGAGAATATAAATACAATAATTCTCAATATAAGATCATGTGACAACAACCATCTATCTGATATTCCAAATGCTACCATCCTGCAACCTTACAGCATATTTTAACAATTTCACAAACTTAAGAGCTCTGGAGAACTTGGAATGCATGTTACAGCATGTGCTTGGGTGCTTCACCACCAGTACCTCACCACCGCTTACCTTGATATCAAGACTCTGTTACAAAGGTCATATGTCTGTTTTATTTGCACCTGTTTATTCTTTTTCCTCAACACACTTTCATCCAACAACTTGCAATTGCGTTCCAACTACTAAAATTAATTCTCAACAACATAGTTTTTTACTCGAAAGGGACAAGCCATTGAGCTTGGTTGTCTTTTGCGAGATAACTCAAAGGGAATCTGGCCAGTGTTAGCTTGAGAGGGGGAACCAATAGAACTCCTCCTTCCAATCTCTCCCACTCATTTTTGCCAGCTGTATACCCTCCTTCAAAGTTCTACTGCATTTTACCACCATATTATTTGTTTGTAAATTGTAAAGTGAACCCTTTTTGTGCAGCATCCCCTCCTTACACAAAAATCTTTCCATGGTACTTGATGTAAACTGAACACCATTGACCATAAGTATTGCCCCTGGATTATTTCTTTAGGAACTTAATCACTGATGCCATAGCAATCTCTGACACAACAGCTACCTCAAGCCATCAAGAGAACATGTCCCATAGCACAAGATCATGACCCCACACTCAAAACCCCCATATATTTCAAGAGCAACTTCCTCCCAAGGTGCTACTGTAACATCTCTACAAACCATTGGGTTTGTTCTTACTTTCTTGGTCTTATCACTTAATGAGCACTCCACACAATGTCTTACAATTCGTTCAACCTACTGATCGATCCCTGGCCACCAATAATCACCCCATAACCTTTCTTGTGTCGTGCACATTCAGAGATGCCCAACACAGGCTAAGTCTGTCAAACTTCTCCTCAAGGTCTCTGGAGGTACTAACCTTGAATTCCTAATGACCAATCCATTATTCATCGATAATTCCTCCCGCAACCTGAAAAATACCATCTCACCAGGGTCCTCTTCTACGGATTCATTCTCATACGCTACATAACAACCTGGCCTTGTCTACTTCCCCCACCCACTCAGTTTCTATTATGCACCCTCTGTCGCCTTTCACACCTCAATGTATTCCTCTACCCACCAATCTTCTATCAAGAATCTCTTACTCTCCTGCACTACCAAGCTATAAAGACAATCAGCTGCTTCATTTGACAATTTGAAAATCTAGCAATGACACAACCTACTTGTAAACGCGACTGGATACTTAAACCAGACCCTTTAAAACATAAGTCTAATGTAATGGTTTATGATCGGGAAACACATTAAATCTTTGTCCCCACAAGAATTTCGTACATTTCTTTCTAGACTAATACACACAACCAGAGTCTTTTTCAATGGTGGAATACCGTGGCACTGATCCTCTCAGAGACCTAGAGGCAAAGGCGATGATAACCTCTCCACCACTCTGAACCTGCCTCAAAACGGCTCCAACGCCTCTATCACTGGCATCTGTAGAGATTGAACATAATATTCCTGGGACAAACTGACTTAAATGATGTTGTTCCTTGAGGCTTGCCTTAATATCTGAGAACTCTCCTTCACATTTATCACTCCAACTAAAATCAACAACCTTCCTCAACAAATCTCACCACAAGTCCTATGTCAGATTCCTACTTATGTTTCAGGAGGAACACCATGCAAGGATGAAAGGTCCCAGCTTCCCCTGGCTACTGATATACCCAACAGAGTCAAAGCAACAACAGTAAACCAGGGAAGAATGGAAAACAGGGATAAAAGAAGAGTATGTCCCACAATGTCCCCCACTCATGGACAGGACCAGGCAGCCAGGAGAAATCCCTACAAAAATGGAGACAGAATGTGTAAATACGAAGGAATATGCTAAATATAAATTATATAATTGGGAAACATGTATGTTTCTGAAAAGTGTTGAAATGATTCCCTTATTCCACTACATTATTCCACTACATGTTGACAGGTTTGTTCAAGTGGACTTATTTGTCTGCTGGAAGTGAAAGGAAGGATATCAATAAAGTTGTAAAATTGTGTAAGAGACTGGAAATACAGGGAAGAGCACATTGACACTCACCTAGAATACTAGCAAGGACCCTTGGTAACAGGAATACTGATAGGAACACTACTTCCCTAACATCCAGGAGGGCAAAATAAAGAAAGCTCAGTATTTGAGTAATACTAATGTACTCCTTAACGTCAGGAAGATATAACAGGAAATTCCTATGTCTTTCAGGAATAACCTGGTGCCAAAAGACACATAAAGAAAAAGAAAAAAAAACGAATCTCCCAAATACTATTATACTTATGAGCAGCGCAACCTCAACGTTACCATATTATGTGAAGTAATGGCTGACTCTTTCTTTATTGCAGGTCTGAAGTGGAGTCTGGGCTGCAGCGCGAGCTAAAGAACAGGAATTCTGTGGAACCACCGGGGCACAGAAGCAAGACGCCAGCAGGCACGAGAGGGAGAAGCGCCAAAGACAGGAACCGGAACGCATCCTCCCAATGGCGAACCGGAAGGTAAGTGACCCAGAAGCAATAGTGATCTCGAATACTAGAATGTGAAGTGTTCCAGTGTGACATCGTAGACGTTTTATCCTCCTTTGCCGGTCCTCGCTTGCTCGATGTAGCGGGACCGGCAGTTGTGACATCCTATTTGCAATATTTGGCAGAAAACTGATATAATACTCTGCCATTTCCAAAAAGTTTGTAAATCTTCCTTCTTTTCTGGTCTTGACAGATTAAGGATGATAGTCACCAGATTATCTCTAAGTCTTACACCTTTGGCTGATATAACATGTCCCAAGTACTCAATCTTCTCTTGGGCAAACCTGCAACTCTTAGCCTTGAGCGTAACATCATTCTCATTCAAGATTGCAAGAACTCTCCTTCCCAAAAGCTGCTCTCTGTCACATCCAAATATCAAAATATAGTCCTGGAAAAATAGAACTCAGCCATGTCACCAAACAACCTTCTTATCAATCTTCGAAATACCACGGCTGCAGAACATAGACCAAAAGGCATTTCCAAAAAGTTTGTAAATCTTCCTTCTTTTCTGGTCTTGACAGATTAAGGATGATAGTCACCAGATTATCTCTAGGTCTTACACCTTTGGCTGATATAACATGTCCCAAGTACTCAATCTTCTCTTGGGCAAACCTGCAACTCTTAGCCTTAAGCGTAACATGATTCTCATTCAAGATTGCAAGAACTCTCCTTCCCAAATGCTGCTCTCTGTCACATCCAAATATCAAAATATAGTCCTGGAAAAATAGAACTCAGCCATGTCACCAAACATCCTTCTTATCAATCTTTTAAATACCACGGCTGTAGAACATAGACCAAAAGGCATGCGATTGAACCTGAATGTACCAAAAGGCGTGATGAATGAAGTGAAATCCTACGATCTCTCTGTGAGTATAAGCTCATGATACGCCGATGTGAGATCCAGATTACTAAGTCACATGGAACCTGAAAGTGCTCAAAATGACATAGGCACAAGCAAGATGTCACACATTAATATATGGAATGTGCTCCAGAAGCAAAAGAGAGCACATTTTCTAAAAACTCGCTCTGTCTTACTCAGCCATGTGAGAATCAAGTCTAAGTAAAACATGTACTTCCATCGAACACAGAAGCCTGTCAGTTGATTCTACCCTGTTCTACTGCAGCCTCCCACACTGTTCTAATATATAATTAGAGCATCAACATTATTGTTCAACCTGCTATCCTTGGCATGGTTTTCCTACTAACTTTGCTTTCCTACCACCTGTTCTTGCTGAATTAATTTTTGCTGGCTTGAGACTCTGCACCCTTTACCTCTGCTCAGCAGTGCTAAAGTGATTGTGCTCTCTCCTTTAAACAAAATAGAATTGGATTCCACACAATTGGCCCATTACATTTTCTTGTAAATACCTGGTGAAAGTTGTATTACATCTACCAAGGGCCTGTAAATTAAATGCTACTGTGCCACTCATTGTGCCACCCACTTATGAGGCCTTTAAAATATGTCTCAGGCTTGCCATTGCAGACTGTATGTGCAGTTTAAACACCCAATTTGACCTGGCAAGATAACATTTTGCCAGGTATAAACCCTCCTTTTTAAAACATATAAGTTCTCCTTGGTTGGGCCCTAATCATCCCAGAGAGCAAAGAACCTCCGTTTTTTTCTATGGGGGGTGGGGAGTGTTGCTGTGTCAGTGGTTGGTTATGTTTGGTGTTGAAATTATTAATGTTTATTCTTTTGTCAATCGTAACTTACAATTATAATTTTAGCTCAACTCCTCTTTTTAAAGGGGGGAAGATATGTCAATCTATACTGATGAGTAACTTTACGGTCAGATTTTATAAAAAGCCAAAAGTTTTAAAGTTACTCAAAAATGTAATAGTACATTAAATGCCTTTTCAGACTTTTCTGAGGAGAGGGATCGCTCCTGGCAAATCCCGCAGTTAGACCTGTCTTTTACGTTGCAGAACAATTTGAGGGCCACAAATGGAAGGACAAAATCTGATCTGAATGGTGACATGACCTTCGATAGATCTGGCTATGACAGCAGAATTGACTACTGCTTAGCTGACCTTAGCCTATGGCCTTTTGTGTCCAACATGATAGTGGTTAAAATATCTAAAACTGACCACAATGCTCTGACCCTTTCCCTAACAAATCATAGAGAAAGCGAACCCGATATTAGGGGCTGGACCAATTTGGGTAAGCTATTCATAACTTATAACTTGCGAACAATTAGATGGGATTGGGTAGAAGAAAATACAGGGGGGTTGGAAGTAATTAAATCCGAAATCCTCAAGGAGATGGAGGTGCTGTAGAAACTCCCCAAAGTAGAAATAATAGAGAAGCTGAGTACCCAGCATGAGATACTTTATAGGCATATCAGGGAAACACTGGGCCAATTGTAAAAAGGGAAGGATTGTCATGGAAAAAAAGGAGGAAAAAGGAGGGCCCTTGTGGCAGACTGGTATAACCAGGAATGTAGAAAAGGAAAGGATTAGCTTTTACATGCAGTAAAATCCAAGTCCACCCTGATATGTTTGGCATGAAGGGCTAGATACAGGTATTAGAGTACACCAAGAAACAATGGGAATGTTCCTTATGTTCCTTTCTACATAGTGCACTGGTACCCAAAGAGAATACGTCTTTTTGGTGGATAGCAGCCCACTGTCTGAATAGACCAAAGACTGCTAGGACGTTTACAGACCAGCCGGAAGAGTGGGTATCCCACTTTGGGGGCCTTAATGCTGTAGGGAACATGGAGGAGGAGGAGATAGTAAGCATGAGAGAGAAAGTTTCATCTGCCACTGTGGAAGCCCTAGAAATATCCCTTGGTGAAACCCAAGTAGCCATTCGCTCCGGTATCCTAGCCAGAGCTCCTGGTCCCGATCAAATTCCCAATGACCTATACTGAGAGGATTTAGAAGTCTGGGCCCAATACAGTAATATGTTAACCAATGCTATCCTGTCAGGTATGGAAATTCCTACTTCCTGGAAATTAGCTGCGATCATACCTATTTATAAGAAAGGAGATAGGCCAAACCCAGTCAGCATTAGACCTATTAATCTAATTGACTCCTTTCAAAAGGTTTTCTGTAAGCAGCTACTGGCCCATATTCGGGGTTGGATCCTAGAGAAAAATATCCTGTCTGATTTTCAGTCGGGCTCTTTTGCCAATATCAGTACCCTGGACCAGGTCTTCTGCTTGCTCTGCATTCATTGGAGAGAAGTTGTCATCAAAAGTGGGGAAGCTTTCTGTAGCCTTTGTAAATCTGCGCACAGCCTTTGACCTGGTCCCTCAAACTAAACTCTGGAGAGTGGTGGCAGTGCTGGGACTCTCTTAAAATCTGCTAGATATTCTAATTCGTCTGCACTCAGCAAATAAAGCCCAAGTTAGGTGAGGAGAGGGTGGTCATTTAACTGAGCCCTTCATGATAAATCGTGGGGTGAGACAGGGATGTATTTTAGTGCCTACCCTATTCTATCTTTTTATTAGCTGCACAGTAGGCTTCCTCGATAGGGATGGGTGCGATGCCTGAAAAGCCGGGGAGAGAAGAATCCCTGCACTTCTTTTCGCTGAAGACACATTATTAATATCAAAGTCCCCACAAGGGCTCCAACAGTTATTAAATGATTTTAAACTTTTCTTCGATGAGTGTGGTCTGGAACTCAATGAGGCAAAAACAAAGTACATCATGCGAATGAGATTTCGAAGCCATCTAAGATACGTATGCATGTCGGAGACCGTAAAATAGAACTGTCTTTGATTATTTGGGAATTTGCCTAACTCCAAATCTATGCTGGGTTCCCCATATAGAGAGAACAACGTTTTTCCTTAATTCAGCAAACTGCCACATAAGCAAGATCCATAAAAGAACGCTGTCTAGGAAAGTGGCTCCAGCATTAGAAATATATAACATCAGAGCCTTAGGAGGAGTTTTATATGGAGCAGTATTGTGGGACTGTGGGAGCACTGTTTGTCTTACTGTCACCGAACATCGCTTTATAAGATCCCATTTTAGGTTGAGCCTGAGTCAGCACGCATGCCCTGCTCAGCGAGACTGCGGTAGGGAAGTATGGAGGAGAAGCCCCTCCCAGTCACCCACCATGTTTGTCATTGGCTTATGTAAGTGTCATTCCTAAATAATGGCTTCTGATTAATAAAGAGGCTTGTTAGTCCCTCCTTACTACCGCCTTGTCTTCATCTGTAACCTCCCATGGCGACTGGCCCCTTTACTTCGATTGTTACACGGTACGTGTTCTTAAGTGTGTAAGCACTATTTTCTTTATTGAGTGTCTCTTTCTGCAGGCACGACGTGCTTCACTTACGCTCAGCGCACCACGCCTGCTTTCTCTTTTGAAGCAGCCGGGACAATGACGGGCGCTTCTTTGAACTGCAATAAGTCTTGCATTTAAATGCGAGACTTATTTGTAATGTTGTTAGGTTATAAATGATGGCACTGTGCTGGTTTAGTAGTTAAGGAACTTTATTATTCAAGCATAAGTGACAGAGGAGCGCCGGCCGGCGCTTCCGATCATTATCTCCTCTTCGCGCGCTCTGCATAGGCTGCGCGCGCACCTTCTCACCCTGCCGTCGCACGTCACGCCTACGTGACGTGCAACAACTAGACTGCGTATGCTACATATCTCCCCCTTTTTATTAATCAAGAAAGAGTCACTTACAGTTCATCGTCCAATTCAAAATCTCGGTATCTGGAAGGTCTTACCACCTGCCTTCCACTCCTTGTGACCTTGACTGGGTTCCCCATAGACTCTTGACTCTGAGTCCCAGGGTTTACTGTCCCTTCATTCTCAACTCGTCCTTCCTGCGTGCTTCTCTCCAGCCTGTCCCATTCAAATCCTTGACTACCATTTTCTCCTTCTTCTCCGCTTTCCGTTCCGGCTCTCTCTCCAACTTGCTGTTCCGCGGCTGCTTGATCCGTCTCCACTTCGGGGCCCTCCTTGTCTTCCCAGTCGGCGCTCTGTTGTTCCCAACCCAAAACTTTGTTGCACCTGGCCATGCGGTCTTGGGACCACACGTTCCCGTCACTTAGTAGGGCAGCCCGATCATACACTTCTACCACTTGCAACGGCTTGCTGTACTTGCTGTCTCCCTTCTTCTGCAGGGTGGCCAATCTTACTCTTACCCACTCTCCTTGCTCCAGACCTGTGCCTTTGACATTCCTTCGTTTGTTGTAGTGGTTGCTGTAGATTGTCTGTGCTTTCTCCAGGTTGGCTCGCACCACCGCGGGGGACCATTCACTGGTGATGAGCTTTTCCTTCCAAATTCTGTTGTCGTGGGTAAAGGGTTCACGTCCTCTCAGTATTTGGAATGGACTATACCCCGTTCCTGTAGGAGTTATTCTGTAGGCCCATACCATGTTCTCTAGCGCCTTCTCCCAGTTCTGTTCACTTGAGATGGCCGCTTGTATGGCTCCCATCACTACCCTGTTAAATCTTTCCACTAAACCGTTTCCGGCCGGATGGTAGATTGAGGTGTGTTTGACGGTGACGCCATTTCTGTGCATGAACTTATTCCATTTTTCTGACGTGAACTGGGGCCCATTGTCACTCAAGATTGATTTAGGTATTCCTTCCCTCGTGAAAGTCTCAGACAGAAACTTAAGGATGTTCTCCGTGTCCATGGCTTCATCTACTCTCAGTTCTGGCCACTTTGAATATCGGTCCATAAGCACACACACATATTTCTGTGTGCCTTGGTCTTCTAGGACCGGTCCCAAAATGTCTATGGATAGTTCTTCCCACGGATTTGAAGGGGGGTCAAACTTTCCTATCGCTGGCCTCAATGGTTTTAATGTCTTGTCCGCCCGTTGACATTGGGGACACTCTCTGACATGCCTTTCAGCCCTTATGTCCATGCCTGGCCACCAGTAATTTTGTTTGGCCCGTGCCTTGAGTTTCCCTATGCCCAGGTGTCCCTCATGTAGCAAGTCCATCAGTTTTGAGGTGAGAGTACTTGGGGGAATCACCTTATCTCCTCTGTATATGAAGATCCCTCTGTCTCCTATCGACAGTTCTTCCCGCACTTCGAAGTACGGCTTGAGGTTTGCTCTCACGTTCCTTTTATCCGGCCATCCATGTACGATGTACTCCTTCACTTCCTTTATGTCGGTGTCTTCTTCATATGACTCTGTCCACTCTTGTAGACTGATCAACTTCTCTTGGTCCTCTATTAGAGCTACCAAATCCCCACTGCCGGCAGGGTCTTCCTCTCCTGGCTCCATGGCGGCTGCCCTGCTCAGATAGTCCGCTACTCTGTTCCGGCTCCCCAGAATGTACTCGACATCATACCTGAACTCGAGCAACTTTAGAGACATCTTGGATATCCGAGGGGTGGCACTGGCATGTCCGCTCGACGTCAGCACCTTCACCAACGGTTTGTGGTCTGTTCTGAGTAAGAAGCGTGTTCCCCACAGAAATTGCCGGAATCTCATCATGGCCCATACGACCGCCAGCATTTCTTTCTCGATCACGCTGTATTTGCTCTCTGTATCCGTCAGTGCTCTGGATGCAAAGCTGATGGTTTCCATCTCCCCTCTGCCTCTGTCTTGCATGAGTACAGCACCCAGGCCTTTGTCACTGGCATCTGTCGTCAGTATGGTGGTGCCTTGTGGGTCATACCCCTTGAGGGGAACAGCTCCTGTAACATCCCTTTTGATCAATTCAAACTCTGCTTGGGCTTCCGGTGTCCATTGGAACACTGTGCTGTCTCTGGTCAACAGCCTCAGATTGTGGGTCTTGGAAGCGAAGTGTACCACAAACTTGCTGTAGTACTCCGCCATCCCCAGGAACGACCTGACCTCTTCCTTGTTCCTGGGCGGCGGTGCTTCAGCGATGGCTTTGACATTTTCCGACTTGGGGGTAACGCCCTGTCGTCCGATCTCGTGACCTAGGTACGTCACCGACTGCAGTCCCAAGCGACACTTCGACCACTCCGCTGTGAGGCCTTTGTTCTCTAGTGTCTTCAGCACCTTCCCCAGCTTTTGGTCATGATCTTGCTGGTCTCGCCCCATCACCAAGATGTCGTCCTGGAAATACTGGACATCCTTGCAGTCTCTGAACAGTTGGTGCATCATTTTCTTGAAAACAGCGGCTGCTGAGGCCAGCCCAAAAGGCATCCGACAAAATTGGTAACACCCAAACGGGGTGATGAAGGACATGAGTCGTTTGCTGTCCGGGTGCAGTGCAATTTGGTGATAGGCCGAGGTCAAGTCGATGGTGGAATACCACTGCACCCCCCTGGTCTTGGTCAACATTTCCTCGATTCTGGGGAGGGGAAATTTCTCCACAACGATATTCTTATTCAGTTCTCTCAGGTCCACGCAGAGCCGGACCTTCCCATTTGGCTTCATAACGACCACCAGGGGCGCCAACCACTCTGCACATGTTATCGGCTCGATTATTCCTTTCTTTTCCAACTCTTGGAGTTCAGTTTGGACTGCTTCTCTCACCGCAATCGGCACATTTCTCACCTTGTGGGCTACCGGAATGGCCCCTTCCTTGAGCACAATCCTGTGTTGGAAGTTTTCCATCCGTCCCACTGTGCCACCAAATACCTTCGGGTAGTTCTCCTTCCATTTGTTCATGTCCGGCCATTCTTCTTGCTCTGTCAGTAAAATCTGCTCTTTCCCTCCCGGATCCAGTTTGATTCCTAGGTCTCCTTGGTCTAGCCATCCCAGGACCGAGGGTCCCTTTTCTGCAATGTACAGCTTGCACCATGCTGACCGGCCCCTGAATTCAAACAGTAGGCGGCGGAACCCCAACATAGGAATTCGGTCCCCATTGTAAGTGACCGGTCTGATGTCTAGCTTTTCCAGCTCCGGTCCCAACGTGGGTCTGAATGTTTCTTCCCATACTGCCTGTTGGATGATGGTGAAGGGGGATCCTGTGTCCGCCACCACAGTGATGGTGATTCCTCCCATCGACATGTCCAGGATGGGTTTTGTGGATTTCCTCCCTTCTATGCTCATCACTTGGTCGTATATGCACAGGACCGTGATCACCTCTTCTTCTGCTACTTCTTCCAGATCTTCTTCACCATGCTCAACACATTTCACAGTTTCCTTCGAATGTTTCTTCCTACACACCTTTTCATAGTGGCCCAGGATTCCGCAGTGTAGGCACTTGGCTCTGAACGCAGGACATCTTCTGTCACGGGCATCGTGGGACCAACTGCCACATCTGTAGCACGATTTTTTGCTGTCACTCCCTTGTTGTTTCCCTTGCCACCTGCTCGTTCCTTGGGCTGCTGAGTCTTTTCCTCTTTGGTCCTTGCGGTGGCCTCCTTCTTGTATCCTGTTCACCATTGTCGGAGTGACCACATCTTTCTTGGTGGCTGCCGCACACCTCCTAGCAAGCTCGGCCCTTTTTACGATGACCATAACTTCTTTGAGCGTGGTGTCGCCGCTCGCCCACAGCTTATCCCACCCTCGTCGCCACTGTAATGTTGTTAGGTTATAAATGATGGCACTGTGCTGGTTTAGTAATTAAGGAACTTTATTATTCAAGCATAAGTGACAGAGGAGCGCCGGCCGGCGCTTCCGATCATTATCTCCTCTTCGCGCGCTCTGCATAGGCTGCGCGCGCACCTTCTCACCCTGCCGTCGCACGTCACGCCTACGTGACGTGCAACAACTAGACTGCGTATGCTACATAATTGCATAGCAAACATTTTTTAACTTTCTGTTAGCTGCCCATCACTTGCAGTGCTAAAAACAAATGATGTAAATGTGTTATTGGCGTATTGCTCAAAGAAAGGTCTTCCTCAAAGCGAAATGTGCTTCAAATGAATTTTAAGCTGGAACGTATCTTTATGTTGTTAGTTAGCAACGCCCGTGCACACCAGACAAAAAAAATCTAGTTTGTTCTCTCTGACGTCCACTTTTGGGTTCACGTTTTTATCCCCTTCCATGCTGCCGTCAGCCATTGGCCGACGCGGCCACGCCCGTTTTGCGGAAGTGCCGCACTTCCGCAAAATCGCGGGCGCATGGGAGGGGTTAAAGGCACTCCAAATCTTACAAATGCCTTATAGAACATGACCTGGAATGTTCACAAACAGTGGTTTAGCACGGATTAGTCCCACCAGCTTCTTACCCTTCTCCACAGCCTCCTGTGGTACCTCCAGCTATTCTGCAGAGGCCAGGATTCTGTGACAAACCACAGAGCTGGGTGTCTCTGCCCAGCCCTTGTAGTAAAAGGCATCTGGTTTTGCATTACTAGGGCAAACATACTTATTTCTCTTAGTTGAAAACCTGTGCGAGTGCCCTAGTGACAAACAATGCTGTCCCTCTTCCGGTTCCGAACCAATGGCGGTCTCTCTTCCAGTTCCGAACCAATGGCGGTCACTCTTCTGGTTTCGAACCAATGGCTGTCTCTCTTCCAGTTCCGAACCAATGGTTGCCATGCAGACAGTGCCCACCTCATTCATTTCTAAAGGGGTTGAGAGCATTTTGATGTCTTTATCCACCACCTTGTGCAAATAATTGTTTCCTTTCAGCTCTCCCACCGTTCAGCGGTGTTAATTGGGCCTCCCCTCCATCCACACTAATTGTATGTTCTGAGCTGTCTTTCTTGTTTTTAGCTGTAATTCAGGTGACCCCACAGCAATGATTTAAAAGCACAGTTTAATTACTGAGCACAAAAATCATTTTCTTAATGGTACTGACTTAATATTGCCATCATCAAAGAGGATATTTAAATACCAATGCCTGCAACCTTGGCCCACTCTCTTTAAAGAGAAATTAGTACTCTGGCACAAACTGTCTTAAAGAGGAAGTAATAGATTTAATAATAACAATAAGCAGTAGTTCTGAAGAGTGGAAAAGGGTATTATTCCACAGTGCCTAAGGAAATGGCAAAAGTAGAAAAGTTCCTGTCCTGGAGATAATGACATGGACAGTGGTGCACGGAATGGAAGGAAAAACCGTTTTTTTTAATAAAAAAAAGCACGGGGAAGAAAGTAGTTGTACTTAGATAATCCACAATACATTTTACAGAAATAAGAACTTGTCGTATTCATTTAGAGTGTTTGATTGGAATTAGAATTGAATAGTTCTACTTTTTTTAACCCGCTGTTTGAAAGCATGGTTTTGCTGGTAAAAGTAAAAGGCAGGCAAAAAAGCAAAACTAGGCATTTGACAACGAACAACTCAAATCCAAAAAGTATTATTATGGAGCTGTACCACCTACACTACAATTTTTAATTGGGCACAGAAGGTTTGCCCTATTGATCGGTAAAATAAAAAATTTAAAAAAAGCTCTTGCATCATTTTGTAAGCGCATGCATGCTTGTTCTGCTCCCGACAAAATGACACTAGCCATGTCATAAGCTTTTTTCCTTTTTATTTTTGTCATGCTGCACAGCATCATAGGTCTTATAGGTGAGACCTGTTGGCTTTGCCAGTACTTTTCAATCTACCAGCCAGCACTCCCCTGACCCCAATTTTCCTTGATCTGGGTCAAAGAAAACTAGCCCACAAGCTGGACTATCATCTTTTAATGTTCTGGTATCGCTTATGGACAATGGAGGAGCTTGACCCCTATCGAGTGGCGATTAGGAATCTTCTGATACAGCCCAAGTGAATTACAATTCCCTAGTTTAGTACCCTGAGAGAACTGTTGAGGAAATTGGGGATGGAGGTTTATTGGTCAAGACCAGAGGATGCATGTTCAATTCAGAAGAGTAGGGTTAAAACCCTCTATTGTGAGTCTACCCTGGTGAATGATGTAACACATTCTTTGGGTTCTCTGACCCAGGGGTTTATGAATTTTAAAAGCCTCCTGCTCTTTTGTTTTTTTGTTTTTATTGATTTTTTCTGAACATTAAGCCAACCATCGTAAAGCGATCTAAGGACATGTAATAAAGCGGCATAGTATTACATGTTTACAACCAACGTAGGATAATATGCATTAACAGTGTCAGACATCTATAAGAGTCCTTGGATGGCAGCATACAATAAACCAGTATCAATAAAATCAGTCTTCAACGGCATGCCAACACAGATTATTCTCAGCATTTATGTATTTATTTATTTACTTTTTCAGTTTATAAAGCGCGGCAGCTATCCAGGTAGGGTTCCCCAGCGCTAACGGAGACAAGAGCCACAGACCAATGAATCATAGGTTATTGGTTAAACAACCAGGTTTTAACTGCTTTTCGGAAACGGCCATAGCAACTCTCGGCGCGAATGGCGAATGGGAGGGATTTCCAGCGTCTGGGACCCAAAAAGGCGAAGGACCTTCCGCCCATTCTTGCGAGTCTGACCTTCGGCACACAAAAGAGTTCTTGGGTGGACGACCGCAGTGTGCGTTTTGGGGAGTATGTCTTAACCAGTGATTTCAAATATTTTGGAGCTGTGCCTGCTTTAATTTTCTGCAAATAGCTTAGAGCTTTAAACTTCACCCGGCTCTCCACTCTGAGCCAGTGAAGTTCCCTAAGACGTCCTGAAATAAGTTTGTTTCTTTTACAGCCGCAAAATAATCGCGCCGCGGCATTCTGGACCATTTGGAGGTGCCTGGTGATCGCCTTGGTAGCCCCCAGGTAGAGTACATTGCCGTAATCCAATCGGGAGGTCACCAAGGCGTTAGCCACCGACCTCTGGGTATCGGCAGGCAGCATCCACAAAAGCTTCCTCAGCCAGCGCAAGATGGAAAAACAAGTGGCCACCACTTTCATCACTTGTTTCTGCATTGTAAGCCCCTGATCTATGGTCACCCCCAGGTTGCGGACGTGCGTAGATGCGGATGGAATGGGGCCCATTACAGTCGGCCAATGCTCGGAGCACCACAGATCATGCTTGTTCCCAAGGATAAGAATCTCCGTTTTCCACCCATTTAACTTGAGCAAATTTTGGTTCATCCATGTGGCTATTTCACTAAGTCCTGACTGTAGGAGGGAGGTGGATGACCGATCCGATTGTGAAAGGGAAAAGACAATCTGCGAATCATCCGCGTAAGTAAACAGCGTGAGCCCTGCATGCTCCGCGATATAAGCCAGCGAGGTAACATATAGATTAAAAAGAAGAGGGCTAAGGATTGAACCCTGGGGCACTCCAAAGGGGGAGGCATGTATCTTAGATGTCGAGGACTGGGAAAAGACTTGGAAGGTCCTATCAGCCAGGAAAGAGTCCAGCCATTTCAGGGCTTTGCCACCAATGCCTAGGGAGTCCAATGCTCTGAGTAAGATGGCGTGGGAGATGGTATCAAAGGCCCCACTGAGATCTAATAGAATCAGTGCAGCAGTGTCCCCTCTGTCGAGCATGAGGCGAAGATTCTCCGTGACTCACAAAAGTGTAGTCTCCGTTGAGAATCCTGGGCGAAACCCTGACTGGGAGTAATGTAACAGATTATTTGTTGAAACGAACTGGGCTAAATGCTGATAGATGTGTTGTTCCATTACCTTTGAAAATACAGGTAGTAATGAAATCGGCCTAAAGTTAGCAGGGATTTTAGGATCTGCCGTAGGTTTCTTCAACAATGGAGAAATCATGGCGTGTGTCCAACACGCAGGAACACTGGCCAGATGTAGCGAGACATTGAGCGTAGAGCAAATCCTGGCGAGCTGAGGCTTATCCAGGAGTTTGAGGACAGAAACAGGGAGAGGGTCATTAGGTGAGCCTGATTTGATCTTAGCCAGATGTGCTGATAGAGCAGACAGATTAAGGTCTGGTCATTAGTCCAGGATGCTAGTCTACATTAGAAGCGTAGCGAAGCGGTTGGCAATTGGAAAAAGCGATCAGGATGCAATGCAATTAAAACATCTTAACAAAAACATTTACCCAACCTCCCCTCCCTCCCCGCATGCTCGGCCCTTAATATTCAGCAGTAGCATTTGTCTATCATCCATATCCATAGGTGTGCGCTACTCAGTTCCAAAGTCTGTCGTAGTTGAACTGAACAGTTCTGTTAACTTATCTAGCATAGCACAGATATTGTGAGGTGCTCAAGTGACCTATACTCCTGGATCAGACCCCCACGTAACAAATCCAACATACCCTAGTAGGACAAAATGTCTATCACAGCATATTCTTCTAACATTGCATACCAGCTTAGCGAAATCGTGTTTTTCTCAGGCCTCTATATTCCTCCCTTTTCAGCTCCGTCCCTCCGGCCTTACCCCATCTCAGAATTTTTGTGTGCCATTCCTGTAAGGACGGGGCTCTAGTGGCCTTCCATTGCGTGGTTATGTCTCTCTTGGGTAGAAGGAGCGCAAGGTTAGCGAATCGTGAGGTAGACCTGCCCCACTTTTTACGGGGTCCCAATCCTAGTATGCAGTATTCCAAGGTGTCATTCTGACTTATCGGGCCACCTCCGCCAATATTTTGCACAGCGTCAAAGAGTAATGTCCCAGCCTAGGGCAAGCCCATACCATGTGTATCAACCCCACGTTAGGTGTGTGGCAGCGCGGGCAGTCACCACTCGCTCCAGAAAACATACTGCTTAGTCTATGTGGGGTTACGTACTCCCTGTGTAACATCATCAATTGGATACATTTGAATTTGGGGTTACAAGAGACCTTTTTTGGGAACCCCAATATAGTGTCCCATTCCTTGCCCACGTCCTCTTCCCATTTGTCGCACAGCGGCTGTAATGAGATCGCTCTCTCTGCCCCAATCCCGTGAGTTAGCCATTTTGTCAGACAAGCCCCATTGCCCATTAAGTATTGCATGGTAAGCAGTGTGTTCGTGGGTGGTTCAATATCTTCGGGCGACCATGTAATGCGTATGTATCTAGAAATATGCGCGAGCAGTAGGAAAAACGTGTCAGGGGCACTATGTACGCGTTCAAACGTTTAATGTGTCATTACTACACCCTCTGTAAAGAAGTCTCCAAGTGTAGTGATGCCTGCCTCAGGCCACACCTGTTTGGCACTTTTAGAGGTTAGTCCCGAACATGTGGGGATACCCAGCAGTGGAATGGTGTGGGCATATGGTGCCATCCGTCCAGTGTATCTCACCGCACTCCACCAATAAGTAATAGCTAATTTCAATAAGTGGGGCATAGACGTCAGCAGGGGAGCTTGTGAAAGTAAGAGTCTGTGGATGATCCCCTTATCCCTATCTCGTGATGTCATATTCAGCTCATGCAAATTGCATCCCACAAGCCAGCCACTGCAACTGTCTAGCATAGCAATACGCACGCAGATCTGGCACCCCATCCCTCCTTGTGTCACGTGAAGTTGCAACTTCAGCAGACTAATACGTCTACACCCTGCACCCCATACTAGGTCCGTCACCAGAGAGTTCAATACTTTAAAGAATCTTATGGGGACAAGTAACGGTAGGTTGGTGAAGAAGTAAAGGAGCCGCGGCAACAGCCCAATTTTCGTGATGGCCACCCTGCCCACCACCGACAGGGGTAGTGAGACCCAGAACTGAATTTTGGATTGGATAGCTGCAATCGCAAGCCCTAGGTTGCCATCCAGAAGGTCCGAGGTATTATGATAAATTTGTATACCGAGATATTTAAAGGTATCAGGTGCTATGTGGAAGGCCCAGGGACCGAACCGAAAGAGCCCGATTCCCTCAGCGCTGTCAAAGAAATACGCATACCACTTGGCAGCATTGATAGTCAGGCGAGAAAGCCCTTAAAACAACTCAAAAATGAAGGGTATTAGATGAGGATCAGCGTCCATGTCCTTAATGTAAAGAATGTGATCATCCGCATATGCCGAGACAGTGTGAGACGTACGAGCAAGCGTTATACCCTGACAGACTGCGAAAGTACGGAGTATGTGTAGAAGCGGTTCCAACGCCAGGATGAACAACAACGGTGATAAGGGGCAGTCCTTTCTTGTCCCCTGGGCCACTATATATTGTCCTGAGATGTGCCGACCCGTGCGTGCTCGTGCCATGGGGTTCGTGTATAGTAAGCGCACCCATGCTATGTATTCCTCAGGTAAACAAAAGCTGGCGAGAGCATAAAACATATAATCCCATCGTAAGGAGTCAAACGCCTGCCTCAGATCAAGGGAGATGCAGCGTTCCGTATGCCCTGTGCCGCGTGTACCTAACATAACTTGGTGTAGCCGTCTGATGCTGAGTGCTGTGCTCCGACCAGGCACAAACCCACACTGATCGGAATGTATGAGCGAGGGAATAAACTGATTAAGGCGAGTGGCCAATAACTTACTCAGGATTTTATAGTCCGTATTGAGGAGTGATAAGGGTCTATAGTTCAAAATAAGCAAAGCATCCCTTCCTGGCTTCAATAGCGAAACCACAAACACCTGCAATGTACTAGCGGGGAGCCCGCCTCCCTCCAATGAATCGTGATAAAGACATTGCAAATGAGGAGTTAGCAAGTCAGCATACATTGTATAAAATTTGGCCGGTATGCCATCGTTCCCTGGAGTCTTATTACGCTGCAAAGCCTGGATCGCCTGCCGCATTCCTGCCCCTGTTAGTGGTCGCAGTAGGTCATCGCGTTGGTGCTGGGTAAGTTGGGGTATGCATAGACCATCAAAAAATGATTCAAAATCAGTGTCAATAAGTCCGGGCAGTGGATCGTGGACCGTAAAGATGTTCACAATAGTCCTTAAATGCGGTATTGATGTCTAATTGCATGTTTACCACCACATCTACGTTGTTCCGAATTTGTAATATGGGTGTGGGCAAGGGGGCGTTTCGGACCAACCGTGCCAGCAGGGTCCCCGACCTGTCAGCTTGTGTGTGCTGCTTTTGCGTGTACAGCCGGTAATCCACAACACGTAGCTCCTCAAGGAGCTCAGCGTATTGAACGTTAGCCTCGCGCAATCGTGTCAATTGTTCATTCGTCCCTACAGCTTCCCCCTCCAGTGCGACTAACCGACCCTTTATCTCCGTAAGTCGCCCTATAAGATCAAGTCGCACTCCTGTCTTAGTGCTGATTGCCACCCCCCCTGATGACCGCTTTAAAGGCATCCCATTTGATTTGTCGGGAGCTAGCAGACCCCGCATTCTTCGAGAAATAATGAACGATCGCTTCTGAGAGAGCAGTGCGAAAGACCTGGTCCTCCAACATCTCAGGTTGTAATTTCCAAGTCGGTATCAGAGTCAGAACCCTGCCTCATTGCATAGTTAATTCCACCAGGTTATGATCTGGCAGGGTTTTCACCATATGGAGCACCGAAGTAATGGACCCCAGCAGGGCGCCGGAACATAGAAAACGTTTAATCCGAGTATGTAGTCTGTGTGGTGGTGAATAAAAGGAGTATACCCTGTGCCTGGTATGTTTAGCCCGCCATGCATCATTTAGTTCCCAGCCGTCCGCCCAACCCTTAAGTGTCTCCGCTTGTTTCTTGCTTTCAGCGGCATGTAACATGTGATGTCAACATCTAACACAGCGATAAAGTCGCCCCCTATCACCCAGGGATATGCTGCACAGTCCGTCAAGGCTGTACCTAGTGTAGACAGGTATTTATCTTGGTCAATGTTGGGTGCATATACACAGCCCATGACCACATGTGTCCCATCCAATAAGCCATGAAGCAGCACATATCTACTGTTGACATCTATCTTCTGCTCTAGGAGCGTGAAAGGGACAGTATTCCGCATCCACAGCGCCACCCCCTGGAAAAAGCTGAATATGTTGTAGCAAACAATTGCCCTCTTTATTTTCTCTGCAATTTGGTTGCTTCACCAACATTAAGATGAGTTTCTTGTAAATAGGCTGTAGCCACCTTCCTCCTATTAAGTTGTGCCAGAACCTGGTCTCATTCATGAATTGAGCCTAATCGCCTCGCTATCCATGTGCAGTAGGTGTATGTATTATGTAATGCCATCGCGGTGCAGAAAGCGTAGCTGCAGTGTGACCTGTGAAAACCGAAACCCTGTAGATAAAAACTGCTGAAAAGCAGAGCACGCCACTACATAAAACATCCCCAATACTAGGTTCCCCCATAAAACAACAGCGGACCAAACAAAGAACAAAAGTCCAAAATGGACTGCAAACAAGAGATGCGTCATCGCAGTCGCCTGGGGGGTAGAGACAGAACTGCATCTGTTCGTGAAGCCAACGTAATGTACATTCGAATAAGCCTTGGTTACATTAACACACTTCACCATATGTACTCTGGACCCTATATCCTCACGTCGGCTTTATTTCTGCAGCAAAGGAAATATTGTTCAAACTGCCAGGACCGTCGATGCAGCCACGGAGCAAACGTGACTCCGCCCAGTGCCTCCTGTTACCTCCGGTCGTCCAGGATCAATATCGAACCTGGCAGCTCTCAACAGGTATGGAGTGCAGAAATTGCAGCCGTAAGAACCAGAGGAGTTCCGCAGGGCTAGGGTAGACAACCCAGCTTCGCAGGTCCAGTAAAAAACAGGATAATCAGCTTTTTGTCAGGGTAAGAGATGGAGCTCTTTCATCTCACATCCTCCATGCCCAGCAGTTGGCCACGCGACCCATGCCTCCTGCTGTTTGAGGAAACAATTGATGATATTGTCCCATCTCTTGCATGTAAACTATTCCTCCAGTTCAGATATAAGAGCCTTCCCTCTAAATTGTTCTGTAGTAAGTAGCAAACTAATGAATTCCCTGATGATAAATGTCCAGCTTGTAAAGGTAGCCCTGAATCCCTATTCCATCTGTTATTTTTCTGCCCACATTACAAGAACTTGAGGGGCAAGTGGATAACCCACTTGTGTGGGCTTATCAGTCCTGGACACTATATTGATGTGCTCAGAATTCTTTCAACAAACACCCGTAGAGTAGTAGTTTTTGGATTAGCAAAATTTCTGTTACCTCTATGGATCAAACGCTCAAATTGCATAGTACAATCAAATGTTACTGGATTTTAATTGTATATATGGAAGAGATGTATTTTTTTATGGCTCTTTTTCTTTTATGATATTTTTATGTTTAGATTTATTTTATTGTTTCAATTAGCAAAACAGCATACAGTGCATTCAAGCATCATAATCAGCAGGATACAAACCCGAAATCGGATCATGGCTACGGCAAGAGTACAGAACGTGACTACAGAATGACACAGCCCCCCCCCTCCCACCCATCTCCTCCTCCAAGTGAAAAAGAAAATCATAAAAAGGTGAATTTACTCAAGGCTTCTGTCCCAGCAAGAGGTGGTCTAAGAAAAGAAGGGCTATGTGGTAGCTTGATCAGTCGAGGCTGGCTGGACAGGTGGGTGCACGAGTCTCAAAAGTCGCAAATATTTGGGGCATGTGAGTTCCATGAAATCAGCAGATAACAAAGTAAGTAGGTGTTCCCACAAGTCATGAAAGGAGGCGCCAGGCGTTAAGTGATGGTGAAATTATCTCCATCCCCAAAATACCCAAGAGTCTGTGGAGCCATCCCAACTGGGTAGGAATTGTCGGAGTACCCCAATGGGAGAGTATATTCTGCAAGGCCGCCCCTAAGACTAAGGCCATCTGTTTACCCCTCCAGGACCTAAGGGGTAAAGCTATAGGATTCAGGAATGCCAGAAGTACATACGTTGGAAATAGAGGGATTCGTGTGTTAAGGTGAGAATCAATGTTGTCTAAAATCTGTGTCCAATAACCCTTGAGGGAGGGGCAGTCCCATAATAAATGGGTGAGTGTACCCACCGAACCACAGGCTCTCCAGCAGTGAGGACTAGGAGAGGGGTTGCTTCTGCGGAGCCGAGGAGGAGTAAGATACCAATACATAACTATCTTGGTAGCTGTTTTGATGGTGGCGACATTGCGTGCCGAATGCCGGGCTCTGACGAAAACATCCATCCATTCTTTCTGTGTCAGTGTTCGACCTAGTTCCCTTTCCCACCGTATCTGACCCGGAATCTTCCCAGTATTATGAGAGTGCTTTGTACATTTGTATAGATCGGAAGTTAGGTGGGAGTCCATGTGTCTTGTAAGTAGCCACTTCTCAAATGTCGTAAGGTGCCGCTCAGCCCTCCATACCCCTGTACTCAGCACCCAGTGGCGAATCTGCAGGTAATGATACCATTCAGCCTCCGGAAGGTTATGGTCCTCTCGGAAGTCAGAGAAAGTTCGGGCCCTGTGATATCAAAAAAATGCCTTATGGAGCGGTGCCTCTCCCTAGTCCAATGCCTAAACCCCACATGATCCAATCCCAGGACAAAATCTGAGTTATTAACTATGGGCATAATCGGGGACGAGAATGTCGTGAGCTCCGTTCAGGTAGCAACCTTATCCCAAGATAAAAGAATAGGGTGGGTGACGTTAGACAAGTATAAATTCCGGGGACATGCATATTGAGAAAGGAAGGGGACACCCCACAGTGGTTGTAGGGGCTGAGACCGGTCCATAAAAAGTAGGCCTGGGCGGTAAATTCTGATCCGCTCGCGGAATTTGCAGAATGTAGGTAATTTCACGTTCCGCGGAAAACACAAAATTGCCCAAAATTCTGCGTTCCGCGAGTTTGCGAAATTTTTTGCTTGTTCGCGTTCTCAAAGTGCGTGATCGTGAGATATTTTCCCCCGAGCATGCAAACAACGATTGCAAACAGGAAAAAAGCATCGCGAACAAGCAATTCCGCGTGTTCGTGGAATTTCTGCGTGTTCGCTGAGATTATGTCGCCCATTAATAGGCCTGCTGATTCGGGACACCTAGGCTGCCCTCCACCGGGCTCCTGTAAGCCAAGTCTCTACGTAGTCAAGCTCTCTGATCACGCCAAATGGAGCACTCTATATCTCTCTGTAGGGAAAGTATGACTCCGTTGGTGGCACCAGAGCGAGCGATTGGAATATGTAGAGGATTTTAGGGAGTAGCATCATATTTATGGCGCCAATGCGGCCCAACCACGACAAAGAGTGCGGCCTCCAGCGCTGAAGGCAGTCCCAAACTTGCCGCAGTAGTGACGTGTAATTAATTGTGTTAGTGACCTGTAGGTTGTCAGAGAGTTGCAATCCCAGGTAGGGGACGGAGACCAGAGCCCAGTGAATGCGGTAAGACTGCTGCAGGAGATCTAACGTTGCGGGATCAAGAGAGAGATTAAGAGCTATGACTTATGCACATTTATCTTAAAACCCGAAACTAAGGCAAACCTATCCAGTTCCGCCAACAGGGCAGGTAGAGACTCCCTAGACCTCTCCAATGTAGCAACCACGCCATCCGCGTAAAGACAGCGTTTGTGAGCCGACCCTCCAAATTGCACCCCTTTGACAAAGGGGTCATCTCGAACCCTTTGAGCCATAGGCTCCATATAAAAGGCAAATAAAAGCGGGGACTGGGGACACCCCAGCCATGTGCCTTGTTGTATAGCAAATGACTGTGAAACAGTCCCATTCACGCGTACTGAGGAGTTGGGGTTGGTATAATGACTAAATATCCAATCTATAAATCGGGACGGTGTGCCGAAATTAAATAGCGTCGCCTTAAGATACGGCCAATGAACCCTGTCAAGCGTTTTCTCAGCGTCGACAGAGAATATCATCCGCTCAGCAGAGAATCTATTGGACCTGTCCACCAGATGAAGGAGTCGTTTTGTGTTATCGGAGCACTGACGGTCGTGGACGAAGCCAGATTGATCCAGGTCAATCAACCCCGGAAGATGAGAAGAGAGTCTCTGCACCAGTATTCCCGTAAAAATCCTAAAATCCACATTCAAAAGGGAAATTGGGCAAAAAGATGCGCACATGCGTTTATCTTTGCCCGGTTTTGGGATAACAGTGATTAGCGCTTCCAGCATCGAGGACTGGAGAGGAGCAGAGGGCCCAATCGTGTTATAGACCCTTACCAGCAGGGGGGCCAAAATAGTGCAGAAGGTTTTATAAAACCAAGGGGAATCCGTCCGCCCCAGGCAATATGTGGGGCTTTAATTTTGATATGGCGGAGATAATTTCCTCCAATCTTATGGGGGCAGCCAACTCCTCAGCCTGGCAAGGGAGCAGCTTGGCCATGGATACGCCCTGTAGATACTGGTCCGGGCCTTCCTCCAGTAGAGTCTGGGCTTTGTAAAGAGTCAAGTAGAATTGTGGAAACGCGTCCGCAATTCTTTGATCATTAGTACGCTCCACACTGTGCTGATCTACCACAAGAGGAATATGGGATGTTTGCCTTTGCGCCCATAAGCGGTTGGCTATGAGCTTCCCGGATCTATCCCCACCAACATAAAAAGCATGCTTAAGCCGAAGGGCAGCATACTCAGCTCTATCAACATCTAAAACCGCTAGGTGTGCTCTGGCCGCCTCCTTCAGCTGTTTCCATACTTGAGGGGCACGTGTGCTCTGGTGTATGCGTGCTAGTTCAACAACCTCTTCCGTCAACCATTCCCTCTTCTCTCTCCTGAGCCTATTGTCCGGTGCTGCTATTCCTAAAAGCTCCCCTCTAACCACTGCTTTTAGTGCGTCCCATAGAATGGCTACCGAGATATCCGAGGAGACGTTTACGGCAAGATAGTCAGTAATGGTTTTAGAAATTTGCGTTATTACCGACGGACACTGTAACATCGTCTCCAGCAGTCTCTAAAAGCGGCGGGAAGGTCATTGACAGCTCAAGGACAGGGAAACCCGAACAGCAGAATGGTCCAATAATGGACATGGGGCTACCACTGCCTCTTGAATTTGCTGTGTGTAGGTGTCTGTTGTCAATATAGAATCAATCCTGGCATAGGTTCTGTGGGAATGGGAGTAAAAGGTGTATTCTCTGGACCGTGGGTGACACAGTCTCCAGACATCAGTGAGACCGGCCTCGGCCAGGTGATGAATCCCTATCCTAAATAGGGCCCCGGTCTGTCCTACATGCTGCGCTGATCTGTCCAAGTCATTATCAAATGCCAAATTGAAATCACCCCCCAGGAGCTGAGATCTATATGGTGTGCCGGACAATTCTTGAATCACTTCTCGGAGGAACCCCTCCTGCCCTTCATTGGGGACATAGGCTGTGGCCACTGTGAAGGGGAGTTGCCCCAATTTTAGGGAGTAGGCTAGGAGTCTGCCTCGAATCTCAGCCTGCTTAGAGCCAATCTGTCCCCTAAACCCAGCAGAGACTAATGTAGCCAACCCCCCCTTTTTAGAGGTCTAAGAGTAATACATTTGGTAAGGGAATGCTCTGGACCAACATCTGTGGGTGTCTTGTGCCAAACGATGCATCTCCTGGAGGAGGCATATCTGAGCATCCGAATTTTCTAAAAAGGACAAAACAGCACGTTGCTTAATCAGATTATTAAGGCCCTTTACGTTAAGGGATAGGATATTGAGGTCAGACATCCTGGTGGTGGAAAAAAGGATGCCATAAAGGAGGTAGCAGGCCCGGGGTGGGTACCGACCTATTGCCCCCTAACTGCGCCTTCGCCTGCAGGAACAACAAATCCATACCACATGCAAATCCCAATGAGCTGTGTACCCTATAAGGAGGAGGAGAGGACCCCTTTACCCTTAACAAAAAGCAGACTAATAACAACAACCATACAAAATGTCCATTAGTGTCCTGGGTTATCAGCCCCATGGTGAGACGTGAGATGTTCAGCAGGAATCTCCTGCCACCCCAACCACACCCAGCCTCGCAAGGTATAGGTGTGCCCATTAGCAAAATGTCCCCATTTACCGGATCCACAAGCCATCGGTCTTCAAGGACAGCCTTGTGCTCTTTTGCCATCGTCGCTAGATCTTGGCGCAGGTGGGACAGAGTCCCCCCAACATGGCTCCATCGTGCGGACCCAGACTGCCGGCCTCCAGAGTAGCCCCGCTCTGGGTAAGAGGCAGAGTACAGGCCGCCAATAGGGACACCACTGCACCGCTATGCAGGCCGGGTTAACTATCGATGAGGCACCATCCCTGATGGCCCCCACAGCCGCCGCCCTGCATCCGCCGCAACTCTCGCCCCCTGCAGGCCGAGCCAGGTGTTGTAGTATGCTACAAATGCGGGGCAGCCGCGCCAAATTCAGAGTGTCTGAGAGGAGGGGGTCCGGTCACCCTGCAACGTGGTCTCCCAGTACCTTTTAGAGGCAGTGTCCTCGTATGTCCAGCCGCTGCAGAGGGCCCGTGTTCCAAGTCTCAGGCTCCGCGCCTGGCCTAGACCAAAGAGTGACTTTCTCTACTCCCCCGAAGCACTCACCACGTGGCCTGGAGAATCCTGTGTTGCGATGGGGAAGGGAAGCCAGCAAGGCTGTGGGATGGCTCCGATGTACGTCGGCTCCCCAGCACCTCCGATGCCCAGGACGGGGGCGGGCACCGCAGCTCCTCAACGCCATCCGCTCCTCCACCTCTCGGAAGGCCCCGCCTCAACTGGCCAACACCACGGTCCCATCCCCCTGGCAAGCTTGCAGAGCCAGCAGGCACACCTCTTCTGTTGAGTCACCGCCTGCAGCCTGGCTTCGATGTGACGATCCGCTCCACCAATCCAGCGGGGCACGTGGAGCGCACCCTCAGTCGCCACTGGCCACTCCAATCTGCGCAAGGCCCAGGTCTCGGCCTGGTCGCACCGGTAGGGCGTCGTCCATTGATGCTGTGCCGACTGTGCGTCTTCCCTCAATTACGGAGGAAACAGCCACCAGCACTGGACGGAGGTGGGGTTCCGGTGTTGTCCGGCTACTGAGCCACTATACAAAGCTGTGGAGCCAGGAATCGGGCAAAGGGCCGGAGCGGCAACCAGGCACGTCCTACTTGGCCGCCATCTTGGCCTCCCCCTTCTTTTATGATATTTTTAACTGTTTTCTACATGTACTTTTTAAGATCTTTTTGATCAAAATAAAGTTATGATGATGATGAAAGGTTTGGAGGAAAAAAAACTTTTCTCCAACCTTACTCCTGCCTCGAAGAGGTATACATTTTTGTTACCAAGCTCTGTCTACAAATATTAGTAGATAGGCTTTGATTCAACATCTTTGAATGGTTGCTTTGCAATTCCCATGTAGCACCCATCGATGCCCTCTTGACACAAAGCAATGCATAGTTATACTTTGGTTTACTTTATGGCTACTTTCTATTTTAAAGACATTTTTAGCTCACTTACAAGATTACTGAGCTCATTGACAAGATTTCTGTAGAAAGGGGTGTACAACAGGGCTGTGTGTTGGCCCCTATGTTATTTTCTCTTTATATAAACAACATAGTCCACTTGCTATTATAAATTGACACTGATGCTCCCTCCTTGGCTCGAGTAAAAATGCAAAAACTACTATTCTTCGATGACACCCTATTGGTCTTTAAGGCCCTGAGCGGGCTTCAGAAGAACCTGGGGCGCTTCGATAAGTTTTGTGCTGAGAAGAGTTTGAAGATCAATACGGACAAAACTAAACTAATGAAGCTCAAACCCCACAAATCCCAGAAATTTGATAAAAAGAGGCTGTATCTGGGAGGGGAACTGCTCGAATCTGTCCAGAATTTTACTTACCTAGGGTAAACATTTAGTAGCTCTATGGCATGGAACTTGCTTTTGAACAATGCAGCTTTAAAACATAGTCAAACTACTGGAGCAATTCTTGAGGAATATAAAAAAATGTGCGCAATTCGGCCTGCCGTTCAGCTATACGAAACCAGGGCCTTAGGGTCAGCCTTGTACAAGGCAGAACTTTTAGACCATACCAACAAAAACACACTTACAATAACCGACAACAAATTCATTCGGAAACTGGTGTAACTACCTATCAGTACACCTTTGACTCCGTTACGTATGGACTTGGGCTTTTAGAGTCTACAAGACAAAACCAGACTACATCCATTTTTATACGGGAAGTAGCTGTGGGCCACCCCAGAGCTAGACCATTTGTTTAAGCGCTCCAGGATGTTATTGTAACAGCCCCAGCCCGCTACACAAGAAACCCTTGCTCAAGTTCATTAAAGAGACGCTGGACTCCTTTAGGGCCCCAATCAATCAATCAATCAATCAATCACATCATTTGTATAGCGCACTGCTCACCCGGAGGGGTCTCAAGGTGCTGGGGGGGAGGGGTCCGTCACTGCTCGAAAAGCCAGGTCTTGAGTTGCTTCCTGAAGGAGAGATGGTCCTGGGTCATCCGTAGGTGGATGGGGAGGGAGTTCCATGTCTTGGCCGCCAGGTAGGAGAAGGATCTTCCTCCGGCGGTGGCTCTGCGGATGCGTGGTACGGCGGCGAGGGCGAGGCTGGTAAATCGTAACTGGCGGGTGGGCGTGTAGAAAGCCAGGCGGTTGTTGAGGTACTTGGGGCCCAGGTCGTGGAGAGCCCTGTGTGCGTGGGCGTGGAGTCTGAACGTGATCCTCTTGCTGACGGGGAGCCAGTGCAGGTCTCTCAGGTGGATGGAGATGTGGTTGTGTCGGGGGATGTCCAGGATGAGTCTTGCCGAGGCGTTCTGGATGCGTTGGAGTCTTTTCTGTAGTTTGGCTGTGGTTCCGGCGTAGAGGGTGTTTCCGTAGTCCAGTCGGCTGGTGATGAGTGCCTGGGTGACTGTCTTCCTGGTTTCGGTGGGGATCCACCGGAAGATCTTTCGGAGCATGCGCAGGATGTTGAAGCATGATGATGAGACGGCGTTGACTTGTCTGGTCATCGAGAGGGAGGAGTCCAGGATGAAGCCCAGGTTACGTGCGTGGTCCGTTGGCTTGGGAGTGGTGCCCAGGGCAGGGGCCCACCAGGAGTCGTCCCAGGCGGAGGGCAATGATCCCAGGATGAGGACTTCCGTCTTGTCTGAGCTCAGTTTCAGGTGGCTGTTCTTCATCCACTCGGCGACGTCTTTCATCCCTTCGTGAAGGCTGGCTCTGGCGGTGGCGGGGTCGTTGGTGAGGGAGAGGATCAGCTGGGTGTCGTCGGCGTAGGAGATGATGTTGAGGTTGTGTTGGCGTGCGATGGCTGCGAGAGGGCTCATGTAGACGTTGAAGAGGGTTGGGCTGAGTGAAGATCCTTGTGGTACGCCGCAGATGACTTCGGTGGCCTCGGATCTGAACGGGGGAGGCGGACTTTCTGGGTTCTTCCGGCAAGGAACGAGATGATCCACTCCAGTGCCTTCTCTTAGATTCCGATGTTGCTGAGGTGCCCCAGAACTATGGACCAGCGCTGCCATCATTACCTTTCCCTCTAAACAAGTTCTCAAGTAGCTATACTGGTCAGCGGTTGATGCCAAAGCAGCTGCAAAGGCAGACCTTCCTCTCCTTTTGTCAAAGTTTCTTGACTCTCAGTCCACCTACAGATACGAGCTCTTTTGAGATAAGTTCAGTGCTCCTTCCAATAGGAAATTGTATTTCCAATTTAGAGCAGGCATACTTCCTCTGAGAGCCTTCACAAAGAGTTGTATAGGGGAGGCTACTGATACCTGCCCTTCATGCCAAACACAGGTGGAGATTCTTGCACACATTCTTTTCACTTGCCCAGCTTATGCTAAACCACACAAATTTAGGTTAGTCGCTCTCATTAAGCAACAATCTCAGCACAGTCATCTTGTAGCTCTTCGCATGAGGTCAGATTGTACACCCCTATATGCCGTTTCTCTTGCAAAATTTCTGGGGGCCATGTGGCTACTACGCAGGAAATTACTACTACAAACCTAGTAGTAGTTGTTTTGTGCTCACTCTGTGTTTTTTATGAAATCATAAATAATGACATCTTTGTATAATCATATTTGACTTTTAGCTATTAATAATTATATACAAGCAGGCCTCTTGTAAAATAAACTTGACTTGACCCGTTTCTTTCTTTTTATCTATTAGTTTTAGCTACCTGTATGTCTGTATTTGTACTTTTATGATCCTGGTGGCCGAAATAAAGGTAATTGACCTGTGATAGTAAATTGCTTGTGTACATTATTAACAAGTGTAAGCGATCTTTGTTATTCTCCCCATTTGAAGATATATTTCTATACTCTAATAAATTTGTTTAGAATTTATTTAATTTTGCAGATGCATTTTTACACCCTTTGTATCTTCCAATCAGGGGTGGGAGGGCCCTGCATCAATTAATTTTGTCCATGATTTTCTTCTCAGTGGGCAAACATCTTAGGACTGGTTTTAGTTAGGAGATGGCCCATTAGCTGGGGCTCCTCCCTCCTTTGCTACCTTCACCACCAGGAATTCTAATTCCCTTTTGAAACTGTGATACTGCTCTGCCTTGCAGAGACCATGATGTTAATATGTCTAGGTCAGGTGAGAGAAATGGCAGCAGGAAGTGCATACTGTCTGACACTGCTGCGGGCTTCAGAGTCTACAAAATGGCAAGGCAGGCGTGGAGATTGTTCCAAGCCTGGTCGGGGTGATTCAATGCTACAACCAGCTGTGTATCATCAGCCTAGGTTACTATATGAATTCCGAAGGGGGATACAATATCCGCCAACTGAGCCATATAGACATTAAAAAGAGTCGGACTCAATGAGAGTTGGTGTTGCCTTCAAACACCTGAAAGAATCTATCTTCAAGGAAAGATTGTAACCATGGTAGGGCTGTGCCATTCACTCCTGCTCTCCTGAGGGAGTGAACCAAAATCCGGTGGTTCACATTATCGAAGGCCGCGCTTAAGTCGAGGAGGACTATAGCTGATGACCCTCCTATGTCCAGAATCTTTCTAGATTCTTCCACTACTGCTAGTAAGGCAGTTTCAGTGCCTTGACAAGGGCGAAAGGCCATTTAGGAGGGGTGGAGCAAATCGTTGGATTTAAGGAATGCGGAGAGCGTATTTCCCCGCCATCTTGCTAATTCCAAGAAGGAGGGAAATGGGGTGATAATTGCCCAAGTGAGCTGTATCCAGATTGTTTTTATTTTAGCAGCACCTTTACCATAGCCCTTTTCCAATCAGGAGGTACCAAGCCCGTGGACAGAGAGGCATTGATCGAGCAGGTGGCAATGGGGGCTAGGTGGTGCAGGGTCTAGTGGCGACCTACTTGTTACTGAAGACAGGATGGCTAGAAATATTCCTGCGTCATTGGGGTAAAGCTCTCCAATTGGTGTTTAGTTGTGTGCCCACTCACATTTGTATCCTCAGGTGAAATATCGCAGCTTTTTTAGGGGAGATGCTTGAGGATGTTTTGTACTTTGGTAGCAAAAATTCTGCATGTTCATTCAGCGAGAACCACAGGGGTCTGACACCACAGGAGGGCCAGGGACTTTGAGTAACTTTTTGGCAATGAGGAAGGTTTCTTTAGCAGAATTAGCGGCTGCCGCAATCTTTTCCTCATAATAGGTGGCATGGGCTGTTTTTATTTCTGCCTTATACTGTCCAATAGCTGCCCTATATTCCGATTTCTTCTCCGGTAAGAAATCTTTCCTCCAGGCCCTTTCTAGTTTTTTACATTGGTGTTTTAAAATACGTAACTTATTAGAGAACCATGGGGACTTGTTTGATCCAGATTTCTTCTGAATTGATATTTTAGAGAGAACCAGATTGAGTGATCCCTCAATCCAGTTGCAAAAGCTTTAGTTGGCTGCAACTGGATTAGGATCAAGGATTGGTCCAGTATTTCCGAGTTCTTGGTTCCACCTTTCCAGAGGAAGTTTAGGCCAGGGTCAGATTCAGGTTCGCATTAACTGAGTGTGTGATACAGTGCTTGATGGCGCCCAGGAAAAGGGAATTAAAAAATGGTCCGACCACGGACTATGTATGTATATGTTGTTTCTATAATATGTACCAAGCCAGAACGGTGAATAGGGTGGTTATATGAACCTGGGGCATCTGTTTTTTTCACTGCATGTCCTACTGGGTGGAGTAATTTTGCACCTGGTAATACCATATGTGGAAAATAGCTGTGCAAAAACTTCACACCACTAGTATTAATGCAAATCTAATATGGAATAATATGCGGCAGGTACAGAACTGACCCACGGTACTGGTATTACCTGAGCAGTAATTACGCAACTAGTAAAAGCCGAAAAAACCATGTGGGCCACAGTGTTTACAATGAAAGTTTGTTTTTTCTCTCTTTTTTTCATTGCCCTGTTTCGAGGAATTTGAATTGCATCAGTCAGAAAAGATTTTCCAATTAAAATGCTCACTTCGAAATGTACATGCTGATTATTTCGCTTCTATCTGTTTGAAGCTGCAGGTGTAATATGTTCCTGTTCATAAAGCGTTTATTAGTAAAATGTAAATGTAAATGTACCGGTATTTATAGAGCGCACAGCTACTTCCCTGAGGTAGTGTCCCGGCGCTGTCCGTATACCGCTTAGGAACCCTTCCTGGTTTTCCCTCTGGGTGTCCACTCCTGGGCACCCCCAGGGTGAAACCAGGCATCCCAGCTCTTTTGGGGCCATTGTAAACCTCTCGAAGATAAGTTGAAAGCTTGTCCTTGAGAAATTGTGTGATGCTGAGATCATCGGTGCTGCTGTAAAAACCAACAGCATGCCTAATACATGTTGTTCTCCTCGGCGTTTTTGTGTTTACCCAGTAACACCGGAAGACTTGTGCGCATACCGAGAGGCCGTAGCTGAAGGACTTTGGCCCCAGGGAATCTTGCACTTAAGTTCATGAGTGCCGAGTGTTCATGGGAACGGCAAGATCTTTCTTAAAAGAACATAGGGGCATATTACCAACAACTAGCGAAAATTATCGCTAAATGCGCTTAGCGACTTTTATTTTATCGCTGCCTATCGCTGGATATTTTAGCGGAGAAAACATGCTATTAGCAACGTTTTTCTCCATTGCGCTAAAATATCCAGCGATAGCGGCGTAATGCGAGAATATCGCTTGGAATATAGCGATATTCTCGCATTAGCGACGAAATGCTCTTAGCCATGTTATCCACCTCCCATTGGATAACATTGCTAAGAACTGGTCTGAGCAGGCGTTAGTTTTTGGCGATAGCGGGAATATTCCATCGCTACGCCAGCCTTGTGAATAGGCGATAGTGACGTTTTCGACTGCTTTCAGTCGCTAACGGTTTGGGTACGCCCACTTTGCATGTCATTAACGATAAATATCGCTGACATGCAAAGCGGGCCCCAAACCGCTCCTATCGCCTTCAAGCTGTCGCTAACTGCTGTTAGCAACAGCTTGATAATGGGGCAATAGAATTTTCGCCGCTTAGCGGCCGAAAACGGCCGCTAAACCGGCGAAAAGTGCCTATCGCCCCCCTTGATAATATGCCCCATAGATTTTAATGAAGCAATCAAATTATAAATCATATTATGAATCATGGTAAACTACACAACCTTGCATTCCGCTGTAGTTTCCTGGTGAGGGCAGGGATGCCAAGAAGAATATAGATAGAAGCTTTACTATCATCCTAATATATCTCTTCTATCTCCAGACACTGTTAGAGGAGTTATGCTTTTCAGTCGATGTCTTCTAGGAATGATTGTTGAGTGTAATCGCACAGTTGTAACAAAATACTGCACAACTAAGACTTGGTTTCATGTAAGATAGGCTCATATTTTTCAAGCCACAGTGTGAGCCCGGATGCAGGGCTTGGGTTTCCACACGCTTTTTTATGCTAATTATACCTCTAGTCATGGGGTAATGTGCAACAGAAAACATTTTGCTAGTATTGCATTTTTGTTTGAGCCCCTCCATTCAGCAAGTGGTACTTATTTGGAAATAGGTGCTGACGTTTACATCCCGCAGCACTTCAGGTGTGAAATATGCTCTGAATAGTGTTACCAGGATCTCGCCGCTGGCATTGACCCCAGAGCGAACGGTGTTAGTCTCTGCTGATGCCACCGTCCTCTGCCAGGTGTCAACTGCCTTGCCCAGTGGCCTGCCTTTATTGTCCTATTGACGCTGTAAGTAGGACCGTGGGAGCTGCTGCTGCACCCCCAAAATAACCGTGCTGGAGTTGAGAAGGAGGGGGGGGGGCAATAAAGATGCCTCTAGAGGTTTTTAACTTGTCCCAATTGCTGTGCCTTTAAGGACAGAGACCAAGTATCATGCTATGTCTTCTGACAATCATCATAAGCATAAGTATTGAGAAGTTGGATTCTTCTAATTTTGACCCATCTCTTTCAGTGAAATCTTTCTTTTGCTTGACTTTAATAGCAGCAAGTCAGAACCGTTCTCATAAATGCTTTTAGTTCCTAATACACACCAGCTGTGGTCACTGTGCAAGGTTACTGCACAGGTCGTGAGAAAGCTTTGTCACCCTAACAGTATACATCCTGTAAAGATACATTTTGAAAGTTTACTCACAGTTCAAGTGTCCCTTAAGAATTAGGTTTGGCCACTGTGGTTAGGCTAACCGTCTCGCTGCCAGAACAGTTGTTTCATGTCCTGTCAACATTTCTTTTCTGCTGAAAAACTACTGGAATATTCAAGTGTAGTACTAATGAGAGCTATGTGACCAAGCCAGCAAAGGTTAAGAGAGGCGATGTCTCCGAATTACACAATTAGTGCATCCGCTCCCTCGCTCTGCACTTCACAAAGCGTGTGAATACAACATCCAGACTCAATACGCTCAAACCATCTTTTTCATTTTAAGCGGTGATCACCATATTCACGTTATTAACTTAAATGGCATACATTAAAATTACGTTTTAAATCTCTTATGGATATTTGTGAGGATTTATCGAGAGGCCCCTTCTATTAAATTATGGGCCTGATTTAGAGTTTGGCGACGGTATACCTCATCAAAAATGTGACAGATATTAGTCTACCTTATTACAAGTACATTGTTTCCTATGGTACTGATACATGCCACATTTGTCACAGTAATCCATCTGCCAAACTTTAAATCCGGCTCGAAGTTTCAATGAGCACAGATTTTTTATGCATTCCTTTATGTTGTATGCTTTCATTGCACCTATAAATTTTTCTCAGCCACATAAAAACACTGTGTAGTGGAAGAACGTATCAATATTCAAGACCATCACTCGGTTCCATGTTAACCCGTCTGTGAGGCATTTTCTGTTCTGACTCTTTACTAGGAGTTTACTGGACTCAGGTAATTTATTTGCAGGATTCCAGATGTAAGACATTGGGACACCAGTTGAGGAGGGGGGGGGTGATGTTGTGAGACCTTACTCAAGCAGCAACCACAATCTTGGCCAGGATACAGTCACACGCTCGGCAAAGAGCAGTCAGGCTTTACTCAGGAGGCAATGTGTAAAGTATCCGTGCAACACTTCAAACAGTATCTGAACAAGAGTACCTTAGATCCTGGTTCAAGAGCATTGTGAGGTCCCGTATCAAGGATTTGAGGATGCATCACATTGTTGAGGTGACATAATGTCTGGGTTGGAGATGCATCACACAGCATGGGTTCCGAGGGAGCTGCGAAGCCACAATGCGAGGTCCTGCATCATTGTCAAGGAGGAAGTTGACAAGGAAAGCTTGCAATGCTGAGTCCCATGTTGGTGATGCATTGTACGCAGGCTGAGTCCGAAAAGACTGTGGGGCTTTAGATGCAAAGCCCAGCATCGTCTTCGAGGCTGCCGTCACGAGAGACTACTGATGTGAAGGCCTGCATCGAGGATGCATTGTGCAGCAGTTCCACTGAGGTCGCTAGTTAGATGCAGCGTCCTTGTGCTGGAAGAATCCTCTTAGCAGAGTCAAAGTGTTGGTTCTGCTCAGGCTTTCACCAAACAGCAGAAGTGATGCATTAGGTCTCGAGGATCCATGGAGGGACTGGCAGTGCACCTTTACATCTACTGTCAAGGGTCCAGGACTATGGTGGGACCACTTGTCAGGATACGCAACCACACACATGTGCCGGTTTACAAGAGACTAGCCCATGAAGTCACTCTGGTGGTCCTGTGTACAGGTTGTAGGTCCAGTCCATCTCACTCAGGCATGAGGTAGCAGGCAGGATGTTAGAACAGCAGGCAGCAGTCTTTCTGGGCAGCATTCCAGCAGTGTGGCAGTACTTTCAGCAGCACAGCAGTCCTTCTTCCTGTCAGAGTATTCCACAGGTCCACAAGTGTACTGAAGAATTGGTGTGCTTGGTCCAATATTTACACCTGGTGCCTCCTTTGAAGTGGTAGAAGCTTCCAGGGGTTTCTCTTTCAAGTCCACAGGCATCCTGCCTTCCTTGTTGTGGCTCCTGACTAACTACAAGGGGTATACATCCCTTTGTGTGGAGGCAAAACACAGCCTATTCAAGTGTAAATATTGCTGTTCTTAGCTTTGCCCTCCCATTCTGCCAGTGATGGCCCATCCAGGCACACCAAAGCTCTCTATTGTGTGTGGCTTTCTAGAAGGAATACACGAAGCTCAGCTGTCAGCTACACCCAGTAATGTGACCCAGAGACAGGCTGCAGGGACTAGTAAATGAGGTTTGCTGACCAAAAGGTATATTTTGTAGGGTAAATAATTTTACCGGAGGTGATTTTTATTCATAGCATCATAACAGTGTCCATACGCTTTTTTCTTCGAGCGACTCTCAAGATGCTATGAATATAATCAAGCTTTGCAAACCTTTTTCAGGCCTGCCATTGAAGCCTATGTGTGCAGTGTACAAAACTGCCATTATAACCTGGGAAAATAAACCTTTTGACAGGCTCTCATCTGCCCTTTTTCAAGTTTCTGGCAAGTAAGAATCCTATCCACACCCTTCCTGAATTCGACCCCACTTTAATTCAATTTGATTTGATTTGGTTCGATTACGAGGCTACGCATGAGACTTTTTTCCCCCGACCCTTCATTCCACCGTTCTCCTTTCCCGATTTAATCCTTGACAATTCCTCTCCCTTAGTTTATCCTTGGAATAGCGCTTCACTGCCTACCCTGCTAATGCGTCGCCCGTCTGGATATCCTCCGTGACTCATGATCAGTTCATTCCCACTAATTTGCCCTCCCGCCCGTCTCTAGCAAGCTCTTCTAACAATTGACTATCTACACCTGCCTTACTGTCCTCAGGACACCCCTGCGCCGCACGGCCCTCCAGCTGTGTCTGTGTGCCCCCTCGCTCGCTGCTGATCGTTGTGCCGTTTTGCCGATTTTTCCTGTGCCCTGATTTCGCTCTTTTCTTGATTGATTTCCTGTGCCCTGATTTCGCTCTTTTCTTGATTGTATTTCCCCTGTTGCTATCGCCCTTTTCTTGCTCCTAGTATTTCCTCTGTTGTTTTGTATTTTTTGTTCCTGTTCACTGCCCCCCCTGGTGTGGCCCCCGCTCCCCGCTTCCCGCCGCGGCACATCGCAGCCCTGCCCACTTTTCTTCTGTGTCCTCCCCGCTTCCGCCTCCCAGCTGCCCCTCCCTCCCATTTGGCCTTATATGGAGACCGCGCGTACGCGCAGTGGTCACGCGCAGCGGGGGCGCCGATTGTGCGCCGAAGGCGCGCCAAAGGCAAGCCCGTCGGTGCCCGTCCGCGTCTGGACCGCGCCCAGCGCCAGACCCCCTGGCCCCCCGGAGATGCCATCCCACCCGCCGGACTTACGACGCCGCCACCCTCTACGCGCTCAACCCCGGCCGGATCCCTGGCTGCCACCGAGCCACCCCAGGACGCACCCACGGACCCTTCACCTGCCAATCCTGCAAGTTCTCCTGCATCCGGACCTGCACCGCACCTGCCAAGCGGAGCACCAGCAGCAACCACCTGAAGTGCATCCTGCTAAACACCCGCTCCGTCCACAGACACGCCGTGGAACTATGGAACCTGCTCGACACCACATCTCCAGACGTCGCCTTCCTCACGGAAACTTGGATGAACGCCTCCTCAGCGCCCGGCATCGCCATCGCCATCCCGGACGGATACAAGATCGCCCGGAGGGACCGCGTCAACCAGACAGGAGGAGGCATCGCCATCGTCCACAAGAACACCATCCGCATCACGACCAACTCCGACGACACCCTCCCAGCCGCCGAACACCTTCACTTCCAGATACACACCGACCCCAAGACCACACTCAGAGGCACCCTCATCTACAGACCCCCAGGACCCCGCACACACTTCAGCGAAGACATCGCAGCCTTCATCAGCCCGCACGCCCTCCCCTCCGCTGACTACATCCTCCTAGGGGACCTCAACTTCCACATGGAGAACAACAACGACAACAACACCACCACCCTGCTGGACAACCTCGCCAACCTCGGACTCAAGCAACTGGTGAACACCCCCACCTACTACGCCGGACACACGCTTGACCCAGTCTTCTCCTCGAGCAAGCACATCTCCTTCAGCCACTCCACCGGACTCCACTGGACAGACCACAGCTGCGTCCACTTCAGCTTCAAAAAGACCACGACTCACCACCACCTGCAACAGTTTCCCCGCAGGAGCTGAAACAAGATCACCACGACCAGCTCACCACATCATTGAACCAGAACCCTCCCGCCAGATCAACGGACCCCAACCAAGCAGCCAACAACCTCACACAGTGGATCACCAACTGCGCCGACAACCTCGCACCTCTGAAAAACCATCCCAGCAGGCCCGGCAGCAAGAAAGCCTCCTGGTTCAACAACGACCTCAAGAACTCCAAGAAGAACTGCCGTACCCTCGAGAAAGCCTGGCGAAGAAACCTGACTACAGACAACATGACCGCCCTCAAGCACGCCACCCGCAAACACCACCAGATGATCCACACCACCAAGAATACAGCATTCAAGGTTCGACTAGATAACAACGCACACAACAGCAAGGAACTCTTCAGCATCGTCAAAGAGCTCTCCAACCCCAGCGCCGAAAACAACGACATCACTCCCTCACAAGACCTCTGCGACTCACTCGCCTCGTTCTTCCACAGCAAGATCGCAGACATACACAACAGCTTCGGCGCACAGACCACGCACCCAACCACATAACCAACACCCCCGACCACCACCCTCCGTGCCTGGACCCCGGTCAGCACCGAAGACACCATCCACACGATGAACTCCATCCACTTCGGATCATCAACCGACCCATGCCCCCACCACGTCTTCAACAAGGCCGACTACGCCATCGCACCCCAACTCCGGGACATCATCAACTGCTCCTTCAACACCGCCACTTTCCTGGAGATCTGGAAGCATGCCGAACTCAGCGCCCTCCTGAAGAAACCATCAGCAGACCCCACGACCTCAAGAACTACCGCCCCATCTCGCTCCTCCCGTTTCCTGCCAAAGTCATCGAGAAGACCGTCAACAGACAGCTTGTCGCCTTCCTCGAGACGAACGGTTCCCTCGACCACTCGCAGTCTGCTTCCGAGCCAACCATAGCACCGAGACCGCCCTCATCGCAGCCACTGACGACATCCGAGCCCTGCTCGACAATGGGGAAACAGCGGCCCTCATCCTCCTGGACCTCTCCGCAGCGTTCGACACTGTCTGCCACCGCACCCTGGTGCAACGCCTCAGCAACATTGGAATCCAAGAGAAGGCACTGGAGTGGATCATCTCGTTCCTCGCCGGAAGAACCCAGAGAGTCTGCCTCCCCCCGTTCAGATCCGAGGCCACCGAAGTCATCTGCGGCGTACCACAAGGATCATCACTCAGCCCCACCCTCTTCAACGTCTACATGAGCCCCCTCGCAGCCATCGCACGCCAACACAACCTCAACATCATCTCCTACGACGACGACACCCAGCTGATCCTCTCCCTCACCAACGACCCAGCCACCGCCAGAACCAACCTACACGAAGGGATGAAAGACGTAGCCGAGTGGATGATGAACAGCCGCCTGAAACTGAACTTAGACAAGACGGAATTCCTCGTCCTTGGATCATCACCTTCTGCCTGGGACGACTCCTGGTGGCCCCCTGCCCTGGGCAGCGCACCCAAACCAACGGACCACGCACGCAACCTGGGCTTCATCCTGGACTTCTCCCTCTCGATGACCAGACAAGTCAATGCCGTCTCATCATCATTTTTCCACATCCTACGCATGCTCCGAAATATCTTCCGATGGATCCCCACCGAAACCAGGAAGACGGTCACCCAGGCACTCGTCACCAGCCGACTGGACAACGGAAACACCCTCTACACCGGAACCACAGCCAAACTGCAGAAAAGACTCCAACGCATCCAGAACGCCTCCGCACGACTCATCCTGGACATCCCCCGACACAGCCACATCTCCGGACACCTGAGAGACCTGCACTGGCTCCCCGTCAGCAAGAGAATCACGTTCCGACTCCTCACCCACGCACACAAGGCCCTCCACGACCTGGGCCCCAGGTACCTCAACAACCGCCTGACCTTCTACGCTCCCACCCGCGAGCTAGGATCGACCAGCCACGCCCTCGCAGCAGTTCCACGCATTCGAAGAGGCCTCTGTTATCCGTGGAACATAGGACGCTGACAGTTCAGGCTCTGATTGGGTCCAGGTTGGATTATTCCAACATTCTCTACCTGGGCCTTCCAGAGTACTTGCTGCAGCGCCTTCAAGTGGTGCAGAACGCCGCGGCTAGGGCAATCTTCGGCCTTAGTAGGCGCTCTAGTGCCTCGGGCCTGCTGGTAACGTTACATTGGTTGCCCATCCGCAAGAGGATTGCCTTTAAGGCTCTGACCTTGGTCTATAAAGCTCTTCACAAGGGGGGAGCTAAGTACCTTCAAAAGAGACTGGTCTTTTATCATCCGACCAGATCTCTGAGGTCGGAATCCCTGCACCTTGCTGTCGTCCCTCGGGTAAAGAAAGCGCGCCTTGGTGGGCGCTCTTTTGGATTGCTGGCATCTCAGCTATGGAACTCTTTGCCGTTGGCCCTGCGGGGAGCCACTAGCTTGCTGGTTTTTAGGAAAGGCCTTAAAACGTGGCTTTTTACTCAGTAGCCGTTCTCTCTTGAATTTCTGGCTTACTGCTCTTTTAGTCTTTCTTTTGGTGTTATGTTATTGTGTTGCAGCCTCTTTGCCTTCTCCAATAAAAGCGCCGGGACACTCTTTTTGAGTAGCCGTGCGCTATAAAAATGAACTAATAACATAACATAACATAACACCATGGGAGGAAGATCCTTCCCCTACCTGGCAGCCAAGACTTGGAACTCCCTCCCCATCCACCTCCGTCTGACCCAAGACCACCTCTCCTTCAGGAAGCAACTCAAGACCTGGCTGTTCGAGCAGTAGCGGACCCCTCTCCCCCAAGCGCCTTGAGACCCTCCGGGTGAGTAGCGCGCTATACAAATTTCTTGATTGATTGATTGATTGATTACTAGGCTGGCTTCCTTTCTTTTCACAATTGTTACCCCATCTGACTTCTTGAGCCTAGACGCAATATTTATTTCAAAATCACATATTCAATGCACTTGACTGTCTTAATTTACTTGATTGGGCCTTTATTGGTCCAACATTACAGCGGTCTTTTTACTTTTGGCTCGTAACCTTGCCTACATGACATTTATCCTATCTTCTTCCAAATCTGTATGCATGTCACCCAAAAGGTCCATCATTAAATGTTACCATTATCTTTTCATGCAGCAATATATCCTACATCTGTAACCTGGTCCTGATGATGGCCCAAAATTGTGTATAGGCCGAAATGCCATCGGCCCCCACAGGATAATTCACGGCGCCTTCTCTGTGATTGCCCAGAAGAATTAACTTGTCCTTAAATTTTCAAACTGTACAGGCATCATAGATGACTTCAATGTATATATAACCTTGTTTGCACCTCTTTTCCCTCTGTATATATTCCTTCACGTGTCACGAGCACTTGTGCACAACATCACAGTTTACAGTACATTTAATGTAACACAGTGCAAATTTGAAGGTCCGTTTAATTATGTATGTTTTAATTGGATAATCTAATTAAATATATGTGGAAAGCATTTCGTTAAACCTTTTCGCTTTATGGTCTTTTGTTTCCCTGTGCCCCCTCGCCGTTTCTCAGCAATTTATTGTGCTTCTTAATTTTTTTTCCCTACTGATGGAGCAAGGATTCACACGTAAAGCGACTTGCTTGAACTCATGAATCTCGAATAAACGTTAATTAACTAATCAATATGTTTGTCTTATTAATCTGCCCTTTTCCGACACTTTTGGGGTGTCCGAGTGAAGCTTGCTTATGTGTTTACTAATCCTAATACGCTTGTAACCTAAAATGGCTGCTGCTACGCGGAAATTTCTACTGCGCCTGCGTCAGTCATACCCATGTGACGTGACGTACTCGCAGGTCTGGAGGGAATCTGTTCGCATCTGCGCATTAGAGCTAAGATGGCTGCTTTGTGTTCTCACATGCAAGAAGCTTGCAATGCTGCTTTTGCTATGCTGTTCGTTCTGCTTAACCTTAATGCTATAGTGTACTATAAAGTAATGGGAATAGAGTAGAGGTTCATGGTATACAGTGTATTCATTTATTCTTTGTTCTAAAACTGTTTCTTTTCCATTTCATGGTACATTACGAAATATGGCCTATTGTCCCTTGCTGCACTCCATCTTGCTTGAAACTGCGTCTGCGCGAGATCCGCAAGTCTCCACAGCAGTGACCTTTGAATCCCAGCCAGAAGGCAACACCGGCCAAGATGCGCCTGGGAAGACAACTCTCACCTAGTCGAAGAAGCTGAAGTGTACTGAAATTATTACAATGTATACAAAATTTAATTCACCATTGTTGTGTGTAAAGCATATGTCATGAGGACCTAAAATTTAAGGGGCGTAGACGACATGCGAATAAGGAGCCTGAGAAAGTTCAAAATTTAGGTGGTATGATGACCTGTCCTCCTCCCTTGTCCAATCGAAATTGGGGATCCTTAAACTTGCAACATTTGGGGGTGGTACACTGACCTGGAAAATAGTATAACTAGCCTAGGTTTAGCTAGAGAAATTGTCCGACTTGTCCGAATAGCTGACCTGTAACTGACCCAATGCACTCAATAGCTGATCGAGAACAGAGGTGCTGCGGAGCACTCTGTCAGTAGACTCGCTGACCCAATCGGGGTTCTGGGACCTTAAAGTGCTGGCGAAGCTCTGTGCTGGGGAATTCGATAACCCAATCGGGGTTTTTGACTGATAGCTGCAGAGAGGGTGTAGCGCAGGCGTTGCAACTGAACTGCGGGTGCTGGTCTCAACTTTGGTGGTCCGGTTTTGATCCAAATCTGGTTTTCCTGTCCTGGTTTCCATACTGCACCTGCTGGCCTACTGGCAACTGCATTCCTTGGGGTTCCTTCTGTCCTTTCAACTGACCCGTGGCCAGGGTTGGTCTTCACTCCGTTCTAGGTAAATATAAATCTGTGTGGGGAACATATAGTACCTTTGCGTCCTTTCTCTTACCCTCCCTGTATTTTGCTAGAATCACAATTGCATATGTTCTTTTATTCTCTCCCCCTCCTTTCTGACACATTAATAAATCGTGATTCCTGTTATTTTAGCATGACCCAATTTTCTCCTATCCTTTAGAAATAAAGATAAGAACTGTTCATAAAAACATAGATGTTCCTTTTTTCCCCCTCCTTTAGCCAAATTAAAGTGGTTACTCTGAATTATTAGCGTGTTCCATTTTTACCTTCCCTATAGCTCCATGGTTACGTCATTTTTCGTCATTACAAATTTAAGTTCCTTTCCTTACCCAACCCGTTATTGGAAATCAAACTATGAGTTCTAGCATGTCCTCTATTTTTCCCGTGCTTTTAGAAACACCATATTAAGTCTAATTTCTGTGAGTTCCTTATTAGCATGTTCCCGGTTCTTACCTTCCCTTTAGACTTCTAAATGGTTATGTTATGTTAATATCTATTTCTAGAGCGCACGTACACCCTTGGGTTTCATGGCGCTATCTGTATGAGACACTTATCACAGTTCTATGCGTAAGCCTGTTGGTAAAGCCACGTTTTTAAAGACTTTCGAAAAGCCAAGAGATTGTTGCTCTGTCTGATAGATGGTGGAAGAGAATTCCAGAAAGTAGAGGCCAGGCAGTAAAAGCAGCTGCCCCCCTGACGTTTCTTCTTAAATAGGGGGACGGTTGCAAGGGCTAGATGTGTAGAGCGCAGATCGCGCCGTGGTTTATACTTAATGATCCGTTCCCTGATGAAAGCAGGACCGTTATCGTGTAGTGCCCTAAAGGTAATACATCCTGCTTTGAAGGCAATTCGCTGGGCCACTGGTAACCAGTGAAGTTTTCCCAGCCCTGACCTAACTGATTGCCACCTGGGCTGTTTCCAGATGAGCCTTGCCGCCTGGTTTTGGACCATCTGAAGACGTTTTAAAAGGCCAATTGGAAAGCCCAAATAAAGGCTGTTTGAGAAATCTAAACGGGAAAGTACAAGGGCTATTACAACTTGAATAAGTGCTGAATGTGTTAGTAGGTGGGCTATTTTCCTGATCTTTTTCAGTTGGAAAAAGCTAGAGGAAACCACCGTTCCTACCTGTCCTTTAAGAGATAAATCTGCATTAAGTGTGATCCCTAGACTTTTGACCGAGTGGGATTTTGTGGGAGGAGTTCCCATATCGACTGGCCAGAAATGCTGGCCCCAACTCAGTTCATTTTCCCCGGGCAAGATTAATTCTGTCTTGCCCGGTTTGAGTTTAAGATGATTAAGGGTCATCCATCTCTGTATGTGTGACATGACAGCTAAACATTCGGCGGATTAGTCCGGAATGTTTAAAGGAATAATTAACTGAATATCATCCGCGTGATTAAAAATGGTGATGTTATAATCCTTTAAGGAGTGTATCAGTGGGCGGAGGTATAAATTAAATAATAAAGGAGAAGTGACGAACCTTGTGGCACCCCACAGGTAGATGACATCCTGGGGGCTGTAAAAGTCCCTAATCTCACTGACTGTGTGCGATTTGTAATAAAGGAAGCAATCCAGTGTAGAGCGGGGCCCCTGAGGCCGGCCTGCTTGACACGGTTAATCAGAATGTTATAGTCAACCGTGTCGAACGCGGCCGACAAATTAAGGAGCACCGGGGCCTGATGAACGCCCTTGTCTGCGTTAGATCTTAATGTATCCTGGACGGCCAATATAGCAGTCTCTGTTGAGTGGGATGGCCGAAATCCTGCCTGATTTGGTGCTAGGTATTCAGAATTTTCGATAAAATTGGACATGCATCTAGATACATGGGCCTCAAGGAATTTAGAAAAAAAAGAAAGAAGGGAAATGGGCCTATAATTGGCCGGGTCCAGGGGGTCTGCTCCAGGTTTTTTCAATAGTGGGATCACCGTGGCATTTTTAAATTTTTAGGGGACCTTGCCTTGTAGGAGTGATTCATTTAAAAGGGAAAGGATTCCCGAAGGGATAGCTGGGCAAACCTCTTTTAAAATATTGTGGTAAATAAATAAATAATACCCTATTTTTGACTAGACTTATAGCATAACAGATAGCTCAATAAATAAGAGTCAAGATTCGAGGTAGTAGGAGTTTCTGCAGGTTTATTACAGCATAAGGACAGGATCAGGACAACCTGCATAGGAACAGAATGACAGGGCCCAGCAGGACAACTGGGGCCCAGCAGGGGAAAAGAGGCCCAGCAGCTGCTGGGGCTAGGTCTGGGATGAGCGCGCTAACATTTAATAACAAAACATTGACTTATATACATAGCGCAAACACATAGCATTACATTGCAGTGGGCGTAACAGTAGGTGGAGTAGAAGGCGTGACGCGTAGCAGTCGCGAGAGATAAGAGAAATAAGAGGTGTAACTGGGAGTTTACTTAGACATGTGATGCAAAACGTAACAGAATATGTCATGAATGGGCGGAAACTTTGGAGGGGGCTACCTAAGGAGCCGGGACCTCTAACCTAATGGTGCGCGAAAACTGACAATGACGTGTTACTAGGAGAAGCTGGGGGCTACGAACTCTGTGCTAGGAGCAGAGACTGGAGTCTGGAGGGTCGGAGCGACATGTACCTAAACCCTATCTGGTATCTACTGTTTAGGGAACATGTTGATATAAACTAGAAGTCATGAGGGGAGAGGCTAACCTGACTCTAAGACTGGACCATGCATTATTCTACATGTAGTGCGTGATGAAGAATACTAAATGACCATTAAATACAGTATTTCTCTAACATGGAGACGAGAAGGCTAGACAATGACGGAAACTATTGATGCAGTTCAGTAGCTTAGGAATGCAGAGGAGGAGGACTGAACTGATAGCTGGAACTATAACATACTTTTGGCAGACTCAGAGGCAGAGCCGGGGTGCACCGGGCACTGCAAGGCAGGAAGTGAGTGAAGGGTCGAGGTTACAGGTGGGGGCTGTATCGCTCCTCAGCGAGGCTTTCAGGAGACAGGAGCTGAATCTGTGGTCCGGGCCCTTGTGAGGCCTGGAAACGGAGACTTTATAATTGAATAACGTGCACACTGAGAAACGTGGCAACATTACTTACATAGGCCTGATATTCGTAGTATTCACGAGGACTGGAAAATAGCATACTAGAGGTGGACACAACTGTAATTGCGTCTTTAATCAGAAATGGGGAATAACATATGCATATTGGTCATGCACACATAACATATGATGGATGAGGCGTAGGGACACAGAACATGGCAAAATTTACTTTTCCACATTCCCTCCTTGTCACTACGTTTCCATCAGGAAACATCAATATTCATGATACCGTCTATCATTTCATACAGTACCATTTGCTCGTCTCGAATTGTCTTGGAACGAGATTTAGAACGGGGCTTGGGACTGGGAATACAAGAGGTAGCACACATGCTGCAAATCGCAGGGCCACATTGTATACAGAGGCAGCAGCTAAATATGGTCGCTACTGCAATACCTAAAAAGGACAGGACTTTCCAACCCCATGCGGAAATTATATTCCAGAACCAACCGGACCATGTCCAGGTGCCTAGATCTTGGTGTAACAGATGGGCAATTTTATGGAGTCTGGTTATAGCTGAATAAACAGACGGCGCGCTATTTGGAATGAAAATACAACAACTGGATCCGAGGACTCTACAGGCCCCGCCCCTATCGGCCAGTATGACGTCAAGGACGAGACGATTCTGTAAAACGACAATTCTCATAAAGGATTGTTCTTCAGTTAAGTTACCTAGAGCGGAGGCAGTCTCATCTACTACTGCTTCAAGGGTTCTTGTTAACCTACGGATTAGCTTACTATTTACAACTGTACCTAAATAAGGGAACACACCTTTATCAATATCAATGAATTGCTCTGCAGCAGTTTCGGTATAATCGACAATCGGGAGATTTCTCTTGTGTCTAGTGTGTACTAAGAAAGAATTCCTATGATAGTCAGGTGGAGCTAGAAAAACAGGTGGCAGTAGGAAAGCAATGTAACAGGTTCCCTCCCAATCGAGGGGCAGACGGACATATGCAGTTTGACCACAAATAAAATAAGAATGACGTGAAGCTTTGAAAATAGATTTCCCACTGTCACTATACTGGATAACAGTAGTACATTCACTATGACCTATATGTACAGAACCATAACTACGGACACATAGTTCGCCTTTGACTGGTAGTACTGAAATAGCAGGTAAGTCTGGAGTAGTATCAGACTGAACATTCAGGACCATGAAATTCGACGAATAATTTCCTAAATTATATACTTCATTTTCTAAATCTAAACCTGTTCTGTGGGGGAGACCTTGCTTGTCTGGAAAACATGTACTGTTAAGAAAAGACATATCTGTTGAGGATGACGTTAACGTGGACCATGCTCCACACGAACCATTGTGTGAGAATGGATAAGGAAAGAGTGGCAGAACTCCCTTCGGTGTCTGAAAAGGGGGGAGTCGACCACACACCCAACAATTAGTGGCATTGCTGGTCTGGTGTGAATAATGTAACATACGGATAAATGTGTTATTACGCATAGCGAGGCGGTATGAATATTCGTGAGGAGGCAGATCACTAAACGTGTGCTCTACTGTAGCATGAGCAGACATATTTACATGAGGAACTGAAAAACACAGATAGAAAGCATAGCTGGTGCAGGAAATCATTATGCTGATGAATAATACGAAACTCAGAAAAACGATACATTTGATTGAGCTTTGACTGACTCTCTCACTATGGGGGTCTATTTTATACATGTCAGAAACAGTCTAACCGTTTCACCTAGGGGAGGACTTATACAATCAAACTGGCTGACTTATTAGACCTGAGCTTTAACTTATACTCCTGTTGCGGAGTTTTCTCTACCAAGGGAGGGGTTGTAATAATGTCTTGTGCGGGACAGTCCTTTGAAACAATGTTCTGGCAATCCTTCGAATCCTGGGAAATGTTCTTGGAAATGTTTTTGAAGACTGGTTTCGATCCTTTGAAAAGTTTTACATGAGAAAGGTGGACCCACCCCTTCCTGCCTTCCAACTTGACGGCAGTTCGGGTGGTCAAGAGGACCTGACGTGGCTCCTTCCAACGTGGTTCCAGCGGACTTGATCTGTCAAAATTTCTGATCATCACAAGGGAGCCTGGAACGATCTCGTGCGGTGCCACCTCGGTATTGTCTGGAAATGCGGCGGCAACCTGTGAACGACATGAGTTGAGGGCAGACATCAAGGAAGCTAGGTAATCTGTCAGCATATTACATGAAACATCGGTAATACTTCGGGGTCTAGGAGTACCCCACATATTAGGGGGGCGGCCGAAAACGACCTCATACGGGGACAGACCTGATCTGGAATGTGCGACCATACGCATGTAAAACAGAGCGACTGGCAAAGCTACTAACCAATCCACACCCTTGTCTTTACAGACTTTTGCTATACGGATTTTCAGAGTCTGATTATGCCTTTCGACTAGTCCAGCTGCTTCTGGATGGCGTACACAATGGAACTTCCACTGGTACCCTAACAACAGGGAAACGTGTTTCATGAGTTCAGATGAGAATGGCTGGCCGTTATCAGAATATACGACTCTAGGGAGTCCATATCTAGGGAAGAATTCACGAACCAACTGCTTGGCAGTGGTCGCGGCTATGTAATCTGGGACTGGATATGCTTCTGTCCATCTGGACAAGGCGCATACAACTACAAGGACATACTTGAAACCTCGACATCGCTCCATTTGAATATAATCCATCTGGAGGACCTCAAAAGGGTGGTCAGGGGGCTGGAAACCACCTTGTTCCACCGGGACACTTTTACCTGGATTAAACTGACAACATATCATACAGGTACGGACTTTCTGCTTGGCTGCAGCTCGTAAATGCTTGTTGAACCAAATGTTCTGGACACTGTCTAACATAGCTTTTTCTCCTAAATGTGCTGGACTATGTGCGGTATTGATAATGACTTGAACCATAGAATCGGGGAGAAACCATGTGGCTCTACCCTTCGTTAACCATCCTTGATCTGTCTGGACCCCTCCTTGTACAGACCATTTCTTGATTTCATCGGGAGTAGCATGTGACTGGATATCTATGACATCTTGAGTAGGGTCCTTAACTGTCATGCATGTAATCGGATCTGGAGTATGTGTCTGTGTCTGATTAACTGGAATGTCTGGAGTCTGTGCTGTAAGCTTGGCTGTGCGGTCTGCTAGATCATTACCTTGGGAAATAATGTCAGTGACTTTCGTATGTGCTTTGCACTTCATGATAGCAATAGATGTCGGTAAATGTATGGCATCTAACAGGGCTTGAATAAGGAGACCATGCTGAATCTTGGTTCCATGAGAAGTCATGAAACCTCTCTCCTGCCAGAGCACTCCGAAGTCGTGTACAACTCCGAATGCGTAACGTGAATCTGTGTAAACATTAACCTTCAGGTTCTTGGCATGTATACAGGCTTGTGTCAGAGCGACTAGCTCTGCTGCTTGAGCGGACAGAGTATCAATACGGTGTGTTTCAATAACTTCAGTGTCAGTAGTCACTGCATACGCGGCGACTAGTTCTCCTGTACTAGTTCTCATACATGAACCATCCACATAAAGTGTCAGGTCGGGATCTGGTAACGGAATATCTGTCAGGTCTTGTCTTGGCTTTGTCGTAATGTTAACTACTTCCACACAATCATGTGTGTCTGGATTTGAATTAACTGATGGTAACAGTGTAGCGGGATTCAGAACGTTGCAGCGTCTAATTTCTATGTGTGGCTGGAACAGTGTCAATTCATAACCTGTTAAACGTGCAATTGTCAAGTGCTGAGTTTGTGTTCGGTTTAAAAGAACTTCTACTGAATGTGGAACTTGTACTGTCAGGGAATGTCCTAAAACTATAGAATCACTTTGTCTGATAGCTAGTGCTGTGGCTGCAACTGACTTGAGGCACGCAGGCAACGCCTGGGCGACTGGATCTAATGTGCTCGAAAAATAAGCACAGGGCTTGTATTGACCTGCTTGATCTTGTGTGAGAACAGATAATGCTGTACCTTTGCGTTCTGTAACGAAAAGTGTAAAAGGCTTACTGTAGTTCGGTGTAGCTAGAACTGGAGCTTGACATAGGGCTTTCTTTAACTCGTTAAAACTAAGTGTATGGTCAGATGTCCAAGGGAGGACAGTCGATACGGCTGCCTCCTGTGTCGTTAACTGTATCAGTGGCTTGGCTAGGAATGCATACTGGGGAATCCATTGTCTACAATAAGAAGTAAGGCCGATAAAGGCACGTACCTCCTTCTGGGTTCTGGGCTGGGGAAGACTCGCTATTAACTGGATACGGTCGGGTGTCAACTGCCTACCCCTCTTGGACAGCAAGTGTCCTAAGTATACCACTTGCTGGACACAGAATTGAAGCTTCGAAGGTGACACCTTGTGCCCCATCTCGGCTAGAAAATACAGAACTGTAAGTGATGCTCGCTCGCAAGCACGTTCAGAACGGGCTGTGATCAGTAGATCATCGACATACTGGAGCAGGGCAGTGTCAGTTGGCATGTGAATGTTGTCTAGTTGTCTCTTGAGTGCTTGACTGTAAATACTAGGGCTTTCTGTGAAACCTTGAGGAGCGCGTGTAAACATATAGCTCCTTCCATTTAAACAGAATCCGAAAAGAAACTGGCTATCTGGATGAATTGGAACACTAAAAAATGCATTCTTGAGGTCAATAACAGTGAAAAACATGGCTTCGGAATCAATGGCTGTTAACAGGGAAGAAATGTCTGGAACAACTGGGTACTGAGGAATAATACATTTATTAAGCTCTCGTAAATCAATCACTAATCGATATACTGGGGGTGCATTTGGATCAGTACGTTTCATGACTGGAATGATCGGAGAATTACACACGTTGGAGTCAGTTTCTACAACTACTCCTTGAGCCATGAGCTCGTCAATAATTTTGGATAAGGCTGCTACAGCCTCAGGTGGCAATCTGTACTGTCTGATTTGGGGTAACACTACACCTGGTTTGAGAGTCACACGATAGGGTGTGATTTGCATGTAACCTACATCAGTTGGACCTTGCGCCCATAAATGCTGCGGAACATTAGACAATCTTGAATCAAAATCTCGTAATACATAGTGACCCTTAAAGTCACGTAGGAACAGACGTATTCCCTCTGGGGAACAGCAAATAACTGCACCTAATTCTTTCAATGTCTTAATGCCTAATAGATTTTCTGGACATGACTTAGTAAGTAACAGATCAGTAGTACGGGACAATGGACCTACTTCTAGAGTAACTGGCTTTGATATTTCATTAACTATGGGTTTTCCTGAAAATCCAAGGGAAACATTTCTTGAGCCTGAGAGCGGAGCCCCTGGAACTTCGGCGTGACTAATTGTGGTCCTACTTGCCCCTGTATCGATCAAAAACTTTCTGTCTTTCCCTAATACTTGACTGTGAACATAGGGACCTTCTTGGTCTACAGGTATCTCGATGAGAGGCAAGCCTACCTCCCTCTCTAGGCTGTTTCATGAATATGACTGGTACTCTGGATACTCGGACTGGGCATACTGGTACATCTGCGATGTAACGTGCTGTGTTGCAGCAATAGGCTGCGGAACTGTAACTGTCTGTGGTGCATTCTGTGACTGAGGAGTCTGTGAAACTTGTTCTTGTCTCGGCGGACGTGGTCTTTCTTTAGTCTTACCAGTAGCTATGTTGTGTTTCAGAACTGCACACTCGTTTATAAAATGACCTGGCTGTTTACAATAATTGCAGTTCCCTTTAACGGGAGCCGCAGGGTGACTGGCTTGATTCGGACCTCTCTTCTGACTGTCTTGAGGAATAGACTGTGCAACTAGCACTTTCATTTTCGTGTCTTTCATACGTTTTCTTTCGTGTTCTTGCTCTTCTCTAATTCTATTCTGGTGATACTGAAGCATCTGGAGCATCTGGGACGGAGTATTTGCTTGCCAGGTGCTTTCGACTTTCAAAACTCGGTTTTTAATTTGTGGACTTGAATTCTCGACTAATTTGGTGACGAAAAGATGAGGGTATGACTCACTACTTGTCTTGAGACCACTGTTAATACTGAAACATTTCTCAAATCTAGAATAAAAATCACTAATATCCTCATCTTGTTTCTGTTTACAGGCTGAGATTGCATCCCAGTCTTCTTTCCTAGTTGTCAATAATCTGGGTAAAACTTGAATCAATAATTCTGGTAATTCTTTACATTTATCTCCAAGACCGGTACCTGGTACTCGTGCCTTGTCTTCAGCTTCTAGAGCTGTCCAATCGATCTTTTTCTCTCCCACCTCCCATTCTTTTTCCTTTAACTTTTCATACACCCCTGCGGGTAGCAGGACCTTTAACATTTTAATGATATCTGGGTAAGTGTATTCTCCCATACGGAGCATGTCCTTTAATTCTCTATGGAACCCCGCTGGATCTTTGTCGTGACAGGGGATTAATTTCTTCATTTCAAGAAGTTCCATCTTTGATATCGGAGTGTATACAAACACTCGTTGCATTACGCCACCCGCCCCTTGGACTGGGTGGACTTCTCGTAGCGGATTCTGTCTGTCTATGTAGAATGGTTTACTTTCTGGGGGTGAGACATGAACAAAATGCGGGTTCAGAAACGTTCTATACTTGTGGCGCTGTTCTAGAATGACACTAATTAAATCGGTACCTAGACCTCTCCATCTGTACTGGAGTAACTCGTTCAGGATATCATGTAACGGGCCTGGATCAGAATGTTGACCCTCATACAGGGTAATGAGGTGCTGGATCATATACATACCCACCAGTCGTTGCTCGGCTGGGGGCAGTTTCAGAAACATTTGTGCCACTATTTCGTCTGGAAAAGTGGTAGAATCAGTAATCCATCGGACTGCTGATCGGGCTAGTTCTTGTTCATGCATAGTACTTAGTTCACTGTAACCGACTCGTGATTTCAGAATGTGATCGGTAGCTTGAAATACTTGTTCTAGAGAACCTCGTTCTGGTGCTGGATGATGAAAAATAGACTTAGGTTCTGGACGTAAATGGCGATCTGGAAATCTGGATTTTCCTACATACGCTATTCTGGCGGGATTCTCGTCTTCCTCTTCAGGATCAGAGATACTTTCTTTCTCGCTTACTTGTGCTGCTTTACGCTGTTCGTGTAACCTTATTATTTCTTTACGAATTTTCTTGTACATACTTTCCATGGCACTAATGGTCTTGTGCTTACCCTCGGCTATATTATCACTCCACCTTGTTAAGATTCTCATTTCGGCGGGATCTTTAGACGGATAATCTTGTTCTCTTATTAGACAATTGATCAGGAACTTTAACACCATGAGCTGAATCTCGGCTTTCCTTTGAGACATAATCTCGCCAATACTTTCTGGATCATCCCCTGTACGGATGAAACGATATATTCTGTCTAGATCTTCTTTCATATTTGGTAAGGTGACTAGATACTCGGTCACCCTTCTTACGCGTACGGAATATAAAACCATATTATACTCGCCTGGGACTGTGTCATAGACACATTCGGCAAGGGCTTGTCTGATTTCTGTAACAGACTTATTACTTTTAGGAGTACGCTGTGATGCTTGAGCATGTAATTCGAGTGCTGATAAACGTTTGTGTGGCGGCGGGGTTTGAGGAGGACCTCCTCCTGCGGCCCCTAGACTGGAATCGTCGACTGACATTCTTCGTGCTTGCAGGGTCGGTAATTGTAACGTGGGCTGAACTTGTATGACAGGCTGACCCGGGGGTACCGTAACAGGTACTCCGGTGTCTGGAGGAACGGGAAATGCCTGATTTACAGGGACAGGTGGAGCGCGAACTGGATTTGCATATTCTGGAACTGTGTCGTCCAAATAGGACGAAATAAAAATATCAGCTGCGGTCGGTTTGTGACGTAGTTTGGTCGGAACTAATGGTGGCGGGAAATTACTGGGTGCCTCTGGGGTCGCTTTTGGCAGGCCTTCGGCAAGAAGAGGATACATACCCTTAATGAGGGCATGCCTCTGTCTGTCTGACTGTTCGACTTTGACTTGTTCACCTATCTCGATTAATTCTCTTTCTTGGGCTCGTTCTTGGGATTCTCTACTTAACTCTGACTTTCTGACTTCCTTTTCCGTTCTTCTATGCGCTTCCTTACGCCATAACTCGATGGCATCCTTCTGTGACTGTCTGGCTTTCTTTTTCCATAATGCTTCTTCTACTCGCATGATACATTCGGCATCCCATGTACCCGATACGGGCCATCTATACTTTTCTTCTAACTGTTTGGTATACTCTACCCATAAATCTAGGTACAATATGGCGCTTATGCCATGTTTCTGATACATAAAGTGACCTGGACTGTCCCTAGGCGGAACAGGAACTGCTGCTTCCAGCAGACCCTTTCTAGTTTTTAACTGACGTAACTTGGAAAAGAGCGGCATTCTAAACTTGAATCGGAACACAATACAATACACGAAAAACAATAACAATTGGGAAAACAATTCAGGCATACCACGACGTTGAAAATACATTAAACAACATTATAAATAACAGTTCGAACAGAATACTACCTGAAAATACTGAAAACAGAAACAGAACAGAATTCTCGAGAACGGAACAGACTAGAGTTACTGGATGCACTGCTGTAACAGTACGGAACATACCGGTCCCATAAAGGAACGCATCAAGACCCGTATCCACCTAGGTGAACACTTCGTTTGTGGGCTTGGGTACCACCAACCCACGGACCAGGAGTCAATTTAGACTGACCCTGTCTAGACACTACCCCAGCAATGGTACTCACCGGGCAGCACGGAACGGAAGGCCTCGGACGGGACTGGACTACGACGACGAACTTCGGACTTCGGACTTCAGTTACGGGTGGGCCTCCGGATACCTCGGACCTTGGACTCTCGGCTTGGGCTCTGGTCGGGACTCGCCGCGTTCCTCCACCGTCTCGTTCGGATGCTGGACCGCCTCCTCCGTCTCCTCCGTGGGCCTGAGGGATACTTGGAGCAGAAATATCTGCCAGTGCACGGTATGGTTCCGTCACGACTGCAGAGGGTCAGGGGGTCGGCGTGGCTTCACCGACGCGTGGGGAAAGGGCAAGTCCCTATTCGGGCGCCATTATGTGGTAAATAAATAAATAATACCCTATTTTTGACTAGACTTATAGCATAACAGATAGCTCAATAAATAAGAGTCAAGATTCGAGGTAGTAGGAGTTTCTGCAGGTTTATTACAGCATAAGGACAGGATCAGGACAACCTGCATAGGAACAGAATGACAGGGCCCAGCAGGACAACTGGGGCCCAGCAGGGGAAAAGAGGCCCAGCAGCTGCTGGGGCTAGGTCTGGGATGAGCGCGCTAACATTTAATAACAAAACATTGACTTATATACATAGCGCAAACACATAGCATTACATTGCAGTGGGCGTAACAGTAGGTGGAGTAGAAGGCGTGACGCGTAGCAGTCGCGAGAGATAAGAGAAATAAGAGGTGTAACTGGGAGTTTACTTAGACATGTGATGCAAAACGTAACAGAATATGTCATGAATGGGCGGAAACTTTGGAGGGGGCTACCTAAGGAGCCGGGACCTCTAACCTAATGGTGCGCGAAAACTGACAATGACGTGTTACTAGGAGAAGCTGGGGGCTACGAACTCTGTGCTAGGAGCAGAGACTGGAGTCTGGAGGGTCGGAGCGACATGTACCTAAACCCTATCTGGTATCTACTGTTTAGGGAACATGTTGATATAAACTAGAAGTCATGAGGGGAGAGGCTAACCTGACTCTAAGACTGGACCATGCATTATTCTACATGTAGTGCGTGATGAAGAATACTAAATGACCATTAAATACAGTATTTCTCTAACATGGAGACGAGAAGGCTAGACAATGACGGAAACTATTGATGCAGTTCAGTAGCTTAGGAATGCAGAGGAGGAGGACTGAACTGATAGCTGGAACTATAACATACTTTTGGCAGACTCAGAGGCAGAGCCGGGGTGCACCGGGCACTGCAAGGCAGGAAGTGAGTGAAGGGTCGAGGTTACAGGTGGGGGCTGTATCGCTCCTCAGCGAGGCTTTCAGGAGACAGGAGCTGAATCTGTGGTCCGGGCCCTTGTGAGGCCTGGAAACGGAGACTTTATAATTGAATAACGTGCACACTGAGAAACGTGGCAACATTACTTACATAGGCCTGATATTCGTAGTATTCACGAGGACTGGAAAATAGCATACTAGAGGTGGACACAACTGTAATTGCGTCTTTAATCAGAAATGGGGAATAACATATGCATATTGGTCATGCACACATAACATATGATGGATGAGGCGTAGGGACACAGAACATGGCAAAATTTACTTTTCCACAATATGAGGTGGGCAATTATCATTAGGCGAGCCAGATTTGACACGAAGAAGAAGTTCTGAAAAGGTTTTTGCGTCAATGGGTGAGAATGTGTCTAAAATAGAAGGATTGTAATAGATATCATCAATGGAGTCCCTACAGGATAAGCTTTGAATACTCTTTTTTTATCGTAACAATTTTATCTATAAAAAAGTCATTTAATGAATTACAGAGCTCCTGCGTGGGGGTTAGGGAAAGGGCAGTTCTTTCGCTGTTGCATAGGTCATTCACTATGTTAAAAATCTCTTTAGATTTGTTTTGGGAGTTTAGAATTTTTCTGGAGAAATAGTTAGCTTTGCTTTGTAAGATGGTCTTCTGATAATTCCTGCGAGCAACAATATATTCATCTTTGTCTTGAGGCTTATATTTTGCTCTCCATTTCCTTTCTTTCTGGCGCACCTCAAGTTTCAAGTTCCTAAGGTCTGAGGTGAACCACTTATGGGCTTCCATATTGTGTGCACGGGTGAATTTTACTAGGGGCACATGTGTGTCAGTAGCCTTTAGGAGCCACTGTGAGATCTCTTCCTCCATGAGGTCTATATACTTACAAGGTGCTGGCAACGTAGATGTCAGTGTGTCTATAAAGGCTGGTATGTTACTAGCTTTCAATTTCCTAGTTTCTCCACCCACCAAGGGCGGTGGCTTGGTGTACCCACTAATTGTTAATTTAAACTGAATTAAAAAGTGGTCAGACCAAATGCAGGGTGTAATTAGAAGTGATGAGAGTGAGAGATTGTGGGACCAAATTTGGTCCAAACTGTGACCTTTTACATGGGTGGGGGAATGTATGTGCTGAGTCAAATTCATATTTAAAAGTAATTCTGAAAGTTCCATTGCCTGGGGGTCACCAGTGGTTTTATCAAACCAGTAATTTAGATCGCCGACCAACAGTGTTTTAGGATAATTGGTCACCAAAGAGGCTATCTGTTCTGCCAAAGAGATTGGAAAAGTAGTCATGGTTTGAGAGGGTCGGTAAAGCAGGGCGAGTACTAACGCCCCACTGGCTGTATCAATTTTAATGACTATATTCTCCGTATCATTCAACGTCAAAGATGGAAGTAACACACATTTATAGTTCTTATGGATAATGGCTGCTACCCCCCCGTCCCTTTTGCCCATAGGACGATTCTCAGCTAGGATGTAATACTCAGATGGAAGTGCCGCAAAAATGTCCGGAAGCGAGTCTAGGTTAAGCCAAGTCTCTGTGACCAAGAGAATGTCGGGATGTTTAGTGGTAAGTAACAGAAATATATCCGTTTGGTGCTTAACCATAGATCTGGTGTTAAGATACAGGCAACGAAGTTTTAGTTGAGGATCAATCGGAGATGGGATATTATTATGTTTAATATTAGAAGAAGGTGGTGTATCCTGAGAGATGCCGTAAGTTACGGTACGTCTCAGTATATGAGGGGCAAGAGGAGGGCAGAGGTGGGGAAGAGGTCTAAGCGAAAGTAACTTACCAGCGGAGTAAGTATATTTTTGGCCATGATCCAGGGCCCCAGGTCCCAGTCGGGCGCGGACGGGCGCAGACGGGCTTGCCTTAGGCGCGCCGCTGCGCTCGTCCGCTGCGCTCGTCCGCTGCGCGTAGGTATCATAGTGTTTATATATGTATGAAATTGGTCGAGCACTAGAGCGCCACCCTGCCACAATGGCCGCCCTGCGCGGCTCCACCAGGAAGTGAGTGCCTTCCTCCACACAAACAGCACGGGATTGCTGCGGTGGACCGGGGAGAGCAGTCTGATCAAGATACATGCGAGCTCAAGTATGCAGGTAATTCCACAAAGATAGTTAAAAAGTTCACATTAACCATTCAACAAAATTAAAAAAGTCACAGGTTGCATCAAGCTCGTGGGGCTAGCGCGAGGAATTGTGTTTTGTCCTCGAGCGCGTCGGCCCGTTCGAACTTAAGTACTCTGAGGCTGGTCGAGCACTAGAGCACCACCCTGCCACAATGGCCGCCCTGCGCGGCTCCACCAGGAAGTGAGTGCCTCCCTCCACACAAACAGCACGGGATTGCTGCGGTGGACCAGGGAGAGCAGTCTGATCAAAATACAAGCGAGCTCAAGTATGCAGGTAATTCCACAAAGAAAGTTAAAAAGTTCACATTAAGCATTCAACAAAATAAAAAAAGTCACAGGTTGCCTCAAGCTCGTGGGGCTAGCGTGAGGAATTGTGTTTTGTCCTCGAGCGCGTCGGCCCGTTCGAACTTAAGTACTCTGAGGCTGGTCGAGCACTAGAGCGCCACCCTGCCACAATGGCCGCCCTGCGCGGCTCCACCAGGAAGTGAGTGCTTCCCTCCACACAAACAGCACGGGATTGCTGCGGTGGACCGGGGAGAGCAGTCTGATCAAGATACACGCGAGCTCAAGTATGCAGGTAATTCCACAAAGATAGTTAAAAAGTTCACATTAAGCATTCAACAAAATTAAAAAAAAGTCACAGGTTGCATCAAGCTCGTGGGGCTAGCGCGAGGAATTGTGTTTTGTCCTCGAGCGCGTCGGCCCGTTCGAACTTAAGTACTCTGAGGCTGGTCGAGCACTAGAGCGCCACCCTGCCACAATGGCCGCCCTGCGCGGCTCCACCAGGAAGTGAGTGCCTCCCTCCACACAAACAGCACGGGATTGCTGCGGTGGACCGGGGAGAGCAGTCTGATCAAGGTACATGCGAGCTCAAGTGTGCAGGTAATTCCACAAAGATAGTTAAAAAGTTCACATTAAGCATTCAACAAAATTAAAAAAATCACAGGTTGCATCAAGCTCGTGGGGCTAGCGCAATGGTTGGCATAATATTTCTATTACATGGTTACACTCTTTTCATGATTCTGGTTATCGATAGTTTGCTTGCTGTAAACCTTATGCTTTCAACTCTTGATGAAGATTAGATAAAGGTTTTCAAAACTTCTTGAGTCTGTGGTTATTATAAAGAGTGCAAATGTTATAAATGTTATTTGACTGCCTTTCTTTACAACTAACTCCCTGATCCATTGTGGTCATAGGTAACAGTGACAAGGATTGGTAAGTTAATGGTATAGGAATGAGTAGGATTAAAAAGACTGGTAGTAGAGTGTAGGTTACCCGATTAAGTAAATATGGTGATATGAATTATGGGCCCAGGCGTATACGTGATAAAATTATAGTCGGGTGACCTGCGTGCTCTATCACTACCAAACGATACCCCTCGAGACATTGTCTATGCTATACAATATTTAACCTGGTCTCTATCGGATTTACGGGTACCTTCCTGTAGTCTGTTACTAGACACAACGTGTTATTGCGGCTCCTGTGCAGAATACATTTACCAATTTAGCTCAAGGTTTGTGTATCCTGTCGTCCTTTCCATCCTGATCACCCCACTCTGCTAAAGACTGAGCTGAAGGAGGTGAAAACTTCAAGTGGTGACTGAGGTAGTTAGGCTATTACTTCAATAATAACAAGAGTTGGAAACCTAGAGGTATTTCTAGCAACATCATTACACTGGTGACGAGTAGAACAACGTCTGCATGTGAGTCCTCAACGTCTGTAACTAGATATCCTGTTTTCAATTAAAACGAAATTTCAGATTTTGGACAACCTCGATGGTCGTTTACTGTTTGTGTAACTTTGCATACAGTTCCATGTTTCATCAAATTAAACTTATGCTGTCTGGAGCATAAAAAGAACGGACTTCAAAAAAACGAAGTCCCATTCTTTTAGAAAGGAAAACAGTCTTAACTAAATAATAGAATTCAGAAAGGAAATCCTGCCTCACTAAAGAAAGACAATTTGCAGTGCTTTCAGGGCAGTCCTTTTCATTTAAGTTTATCGATTTATTTATTTTTTACTTCAGTTTTTTAGTATTGCACTCCCCGCAGCAACAATTCTACTTTCATGCAGCAGCTCACAGGTAAGCCTCAGCAGAGTTCGCAGAGCTCTGAATACTGCCGAAAAAACTCCTAAAGTGGCGGAGTGGGTTACCTTGTGCCTGTTAACACTTATTTTTTGTGTCAGGTGTTTGTCCTTCGCAAATGACATGAATATATCTCTTTACATTGAATGCGCTACAACGCATTCCATAACAACTCAGTCATTACAACGACCGCGTTGTTCCAACGCAATCTACTAGAACGGCATAAAAAAGCAGCATCCTTTTGCACTGTGTGAGATGCCATTTGGGAGACATCATTTACATTTAATGCGCTACAATGAATTCCATCACAAGGCGTGAACCATTACATCTCAAGTTGTTACAACGACTTGCTATAGGGGGCGTGCTGGACTTAGGAATCCAGTTTGTGCAACAGCAGGGAAGATGCTGGATTGTAAATCCAACACCTTCTGCGATGACTTGCGATGTAATGGTTCACGTTATAAACAACGCTGTCGTTGTCACAGCTGCCTTGTAATGGAATTCGTTGTAGCGCATTCGATGTAAATGATGTCTCCCAAATGGAATCTCACACAGTGCAAAAGGATGCTACTTCTTTATGCCGCTCGAGTAGAAGTTCTACTCGAGCGGCAGCTTCCTCAACGCGAACTGAAGGTTTTTCAGCACAAGCGGTGACAGCCATCCACAACCGTCTGCATTGAGAAAAGTCGCAGGGAAGTGGTTTAGCTCTGGATTTTTCAAAACTCTGCTAGTTCTGTGGAGCGCGGAGTGTGAAAAACTCTGCAAACTTCACAAACGAGCGGAGTTCATCACTTAGGCTTACTTAGAGGTAATCTGACTTGTGCCCCGACTTGCTGGTGAGTGATTTGGTTAAGATCAAAAGTTCTAGAAGGGTTCTCAATGTTTGCAAGTTCAGTAGGACAGATGGGAAATGAGAAAGAACGTATTGTAAAACAATCAGCAAAGAACAGTTAGAAAGGATGTATGACGTTACAAAGCATACTTTTACAACGCCTACCTTTACATCGCAAGTTTAACAACGCATACCATTACAACGCATAATGCTTTTGGGCGCTGGTTAGTGAATAGTTTAATTTACTATTCCAACTCCAGTCCCCGTGGATAGTAGGGAAGGTGTTGGATAGTACATTAAACCTATTCCCTATCCTAGAGCGCCCCCCAGCGCTATGCGTTGTAATAGTTTGCGTTGTAAAAGTTGCGTTGTAATGGTAGTTTGTTGTAAAAGTTTCATTGTAAAGGCTGTATACCGTTAGAAAAAGAGTTAAAAAGCTCAAAAAAGTTCCAAGGGTAATGCTTTAGATATGGAAACATAGATCATGTGTCAAATTCTAAGGAAGGTCATGTTTGGAAAGCTATTTACAAAGCTTGTGTGAAGAAAGGACGTTATACTAGTAGTTGTGAATGAGATTGCAACAAGAAAAATTTTATATATTTTATTGAGGATGATTGTGCAGAAGTGATTTTGCAAATCAAGGAAAGTAATGATGCAGGACCATTTGAGGAGGTAAGGATTGAAATGTCAAAATGTTGTTCGACTCAAAGGCAAAAATAACTTGGATTTCTAAGTATTGCTTTGAGGACAAATGAAGAAGAAAAGTGAAATTATACACGTCTTACATAAGAAAAAACAAAGAAAGGAGAGAATTGTTGAAGTAAGGTACTGATTTTGTGTGTGAACATGTTTGTGAAGAAGAATGTATTAAACTAAAGATGTGTTCAAGGATGACAGATAATACTGAGCGCACTATTATGTGTCTGTCATTTATGTTGTTGGAAAAGTCAACGTGTGGGAAACAAACCAGAATACGTGCATAATTATATTACAATGAATAATGTCCTCCCTGCAGACTACTTAGCTACGTGTGAAGTAAACCTGCCTTTTTATTGCGCTCAACAAGAGTCACATATGAGCCAGACAGAGACTCTGCTCACCAAACACACTTTTATTATTAATGAAAATATTCTGTCTCATGCATTGCATTGATAAATCACATTAATTAGACAGAGAGCTAATACATTCTTATTTTTATTATGAGTATCAAAATAATCTGCACTAAAAACTATAATCAAAGCACAATGAATACGGCCGTTAATGAAAACAACGCCAAGAGTCGCACAATTTTCAGTAATAATAAATGTGTGTTTAGTGAGCATAGTCCCTGTCTGGCTCATGTGTGACTCTTGTTGAGCACAATCAAAAGGCGAGTTTACTTCCTGGTTATCAAAGTAGTCTGCAAGCAGGACATTAATCATTGTAATGTTGTTATTTTCACCTGATTTCCTGCCTGAGCTTTCTTACCCCAAGAGCCCTCTCTTTTGGTATATTTACTTACGTAAATATATCATTGTCCTTTTCTCAATCCATATGCTATATTATATGCTATATTGTACTTTCCTGGTAGTGTATGCTTAATATATATATATATATATATATATATATATATATATTACCTACTGGCGGTCGCCAGTAGGTATATATAGTTAGGATTTTTTCTCTATGGGTTTTTTGAAAATTCTATGTCTAATAACTTTGGCGTTTGTGGACGGAATCGGCTGAAATTTTCAGGAAAATGGCACATTTTGTTTCTGAGCAGCCCTTGAAAATTTGGGGGGGGTTCGTCCAGTGGGGGCCGAGAAAAAAGGGGGGTCCCAAAACGTGTTTTTAACATTGAGTTTTCCATAGGGCGGTTGGCCTCACTTTTAGCCCGAACGGCTGAATGGATTTGCACGAAACTTGGCAAAATTGTAGGGACTGGTAGCCCGATGTGCCTTTTGTAGGTCTCAATATATGTGCTCCAGTGGATTTTGAGAAATTAACGTTTAAAAAAAGATATATATCTGTAACAGCGGACCGGTTAGCGCTCTGGTTCGCGGACTTTTCGCGCAACGGAGCTTTGTGAAGCGAAGCTGATTGGTTCTCCGGCGTCTGTCAACATTCCAAACAGTCCGTAGCGGCCGCCATCTTGTCTCTCGGTAGGATCGAGAGACAAGAGGAGGTCAAAACAAAGGGGGAAATAACTATAAGGGGGCATAGTAGATCCTCGCTGACCCCCTAGGTTTGATGTGGAGGTTTTAAAAGGGCCCTGCGGGGCAAAAAAAAACCAAAATAATAATAATCGAACGGCTGAATGGATTTGCACGAAACTTGGCAAAATATTAGGGACTGGTAGCCCGATGTGCCTTTGCTAGGTCTCAATATATGTGCTCCAGTGGATTTTGAGAAATTAACGTTGAAAAAAAGATATATATCTGTAACAGCGCTCCACTTCGCGTACTTTTCGCGTTACGGAGCTTTGCGAAGCTGATTGGTTCTCCGGCGTCTGTCAACATTCCAAACAGTCCGTAGCGGCCGCCATCTTGTCCCTCGGTAGGATTGAGAGACAAGAGGAGGCCAAAGCGAAGGGGGAAATTACCATAAGGGGGCATAGTAGATCCTTCCTGACCTCTTAGGTTTGATGTACCATTTTGCCAAGTTTGGTGTAATTCCGTTCAGCCATTCAGGCTGTAGACGTATGTAAATGTCCTATGGAAAATTGCATGGGGAAAACACATTTGAAAGTGTTGAAATTTAGAACCAATTAAAATGTTACTTTGGTTTTGTATTTGTGTGTGATGAAAGTTAATTGGTTATGTATATATGTCAAATGAGAGGAAACCACAGCCATTTTGTGATACTACTGTCTGAGGTACATTTGTGAGGAATTTTTGGTGGTGAATTTCTGGTGTTTGATTTACACAGTACTAACACTTCTGCTACTTTTAAAAAGGTGAGTTGTTAATTTGTAAGGGGAACTATGTTGTACACTTGAAGATAATTTGAAAAATGTTTTCTGTTATTTATTTGCAGTCCTTCTGTTATACTAAATACTTGATGAAGTTAGTTTTATATTATGTATTACTAAAAACGATAAATGAAAGTGATTATTTTTTTCTGCAATTTACAGCAAGCAATTTCAAAATAAAATGGCTCACAATGAAGAGACCGTGGCAATTTCTTTTGAATTGTCCACTACATTGATTGAAATTGAGAGCACCAATAATGAAATATTGTCACAAGGAGGACATGACTTGTATGATTCCATTAGATTGATTGAAATGGACAGCACCAAGAATGAAATATTGTCACAAGGAGATGACTTGAATGATTCCACTACATTGATTGAAATTGAGAGCACCAATAATGAAATATTGTCACAAGGAGGAGATGGCTTGTATGATTCCATTAGATTGATTGAAATGGACAGCACCAATAATGAAATATTGTCACAAGGAGGAGATGACTTGAATGATTCCACTACATTGATTGAAATTGAGAGCACCAATAATGAAATATTGTCACGAGGAGATGACTTGAATGATTCCACTACATTGATTGAAATGGACAGCACCAATAATGAAATATTGTCAGAAGGAGGAGATGACTTGAATGATTTTTTTGATCAATCTCTTGATGGCGAATTTATCGAGTGTTTGGAGACCATAGAGTTACAAGAATCATCATTGCAGACTTTTAATGAGGAGATTCCAGATGAGATGATTGAAGAGGAAATTACTGATGAGGACATGTTACTAGTTGTTTCAAATTTAGAAAATTCTGAAGAATAAATTTATATTTAGAAATCAAAAATTGTTTGAGACATTATTTATTTTTATTTTTAATTTATGAGGTTGTAGCGAAGTGATTGTAGTATAAAATGAGACTTATAGTATAGAGTGCAACATTTTTATGTTACATGGTAAGTTTACTCATATTTACTTCCCTTCTGCCACTATATTATCTCCAATGTGTATTTGACATGTCTTCTTCATCTCCGGCCTCCTTTCTCTCAGTGTGTGTCTCCGATGCATCTTATCACTGGTATTTTGTGTAATTACAGAAGAGAGTAAAATAAAATAGTTCGGAACGTGAAAAGGGGGCAAAGTAGAGTACTCCTCACCCCCTAGGCCTTTTTAGGCGGTCCCAAAAGGATCAGTTTCTGCTTTCCTGAGAGATTATGGTATGAGTTCCATATACCACAATAACTTGCATTACAACATGCAAGATATCTATCTCCTATTACCAACTTTTGGAGATATTCGCGCTAAGCGCGAATATCTCCAAAAAGTAACACCTGCCCTGAGCAGTTCTTAGCCATGTTATCCAATGGGAGGTGGATAACATGGCTAAGAGTATTAGCTCGGTAATGCATGAATATCGCTGAGTTTTTAGCGATATTCATGCATTGCGGCCGTTTATTATCGCATTTGCGATAAACCTTGATAATAGTAAGGTTTATCTTCGATAATTTCTGACGATGCTTAGTGGTAAAAAATTGGTTGGTAAGCATCGTTAGCGATAAATATCGCTTAACTTTGGTAATATGCCCCAACGTCTGTTAACGTTCGATTCGAAGGAAATGAGGAAGTGTTGAAAAACATTGTCTGCGCCATCTTGCCTTTTTTGAAATGCCACACTTTTGTCGTGCACGGCAGCCATTTTAGATGTCTTGACCAGACCCACTCTCTGCACGCTGTCGATTCGTAGCATGGCTCCTCACCCTCGTAAGCATCTCCCCCAGGCACTGGTCACCACCGCTCTCTGTCTTATGCATGGGCAATAAACCTTCCCCCATCTGCGCTGCTCTTCCCTGAGAATCACACTCTGTGCCCGCCCGACACCTCCCTTTCGCCCTATTCACTACCGCACCCTCTGACACTCCTCTTCCTCTGTGTCCGAATGTCCAGGCCGGTCCTAGGCTATCAGCTAGCCCTGCAGATGTAGTTTATGGCCCCAGCTGTAAAGAATCACCCCTCTTCAAAGGAGTTATAGTAGATCAAGGCCCACACCCGATGTGATCCGTCACAGCACACGCGTTCCTACTATCTGAAAACCATCCTGTATTGTGATTGAGGAGGGGACCGAGCCTGAAGCGGAAGATTCCAGGAATGACTCTTTGTACATCAAAGTTTTTACAATTATGTGTCACATTAAAAATATATAGCACTCCAACAAAGTAGTAGGAATATAAAACTTTAATAACATATAAATATATACAACAAAACAAAAACAGTAAAAACATTTAAACAACGAAGAGACCGTGGCAATTTCTTTTTAATTATCCAATAGATTTATTGAAATTGACAGCACCAATAATGAAATATTCTTGTCAGTAGCGGTCTGTTGTGCGAATAGTTCCAAGGCAGCAGAACGCGCTGAAATCTAGATGGCACGAAAGTGATGTCTAGTAAGTTGCCGCCCAGCAAAAAACGGCGTGGGGCGCCGCGGGGGTGAGTGAGTCCAGTAGGCACCACAGCTATTCTTACCGGCATTGCAGAATTACTGCTGGGGACAATGCCTGTGCTGTAGCAGGGTCACAGCAGAAACAAAAAAGATTCTGTTGAAGATGTTGTTGGTTTTCAATTTGAAAACAGTTCTGGTGTCAACTGCTATGCTAATGTAGTGGTTAATGTTTTGTTTTCTCTAGAAAATGTAAAAGAGGGGGAGGCAGTCCAAAGTTCCGTTAAAAGGGCAAAGGAAAGGATCGGTGGTTTGAACTATCAGTCAAAAAGGGGAGGGGGTGCAATAATTTTTCCTACCGGGTCACACTGTGCTTTCACCGGAAGTAAGGTCTGCAGGATTGTAGTAATTCAAAGTGAGGCTGGCGCCAGCATGGGAGCGCCGACGTCCCGCGGATACAGTTTCGTCACTCCACGGGCGATCATGGCAGTCATTCCCCATCGGGGGTCGGAGACTCCCGCGGCTCCTCTAGAATCTTCAAGGTCGTGGAGGACTACGGTGGTGGAGTCAACCAGTGACCGGGCCATTTCTTTATGTTGGGCCCGCTCTTGCCAGGTCGACCGCCATTTTGAGAGTTCGGCAGCTACCGGCGATCGCGGGGTCACATGAGCGGACGGGCTCCACCCTGCCGGGCGAGACGTTGCAGCATGGCCACAGTGGAAGAACCGTTATCTAGGTCATTCCGAAACTGTGCAGCACTGTAGTTGTTAGGATGCCACCGCCTGGAGCGCTGAGGGTGCAGCTGGGAAGCCTCCACCTGGGGAGGCGGGAGAGGCCTGTTCGCACCGTCTCTCCCTCCCAGTGCACCCCACGGCGTCTCGCTTGAGATTTGTTATGGCCGGACCAGGCGATGAGGACGAGGGGGGGGTCGGAGGCATGTGCAAGACATCCCCCTCCAGTGTTGTCGCAGCCATTATAAAAGAAAGAAGTGTCCCGTCCGCCTTCGGGCCGGGCTTCCGGTGGATGTCGGCCGGACGCCCCTGGCTCTGGCCCCATGAACGGGTTTCTTGGTTTATCGGCTGCAGCCGGATCCCGTCGGCCTCGGCCCCCCGACCGTTGGTGGTCGGACCGGAAGAGCATGTGGCGGGACTACCTGCAACTCTCAAGGGCCACCGCGGCCGGACTGGGAGAGAGAGGGGAGGGTCGAGGAGACATTCCCCCCCCCTGCAACTGTTCAGCGTTGTAAAGGCAATCCCCTGGCCGGGTCCCGCTGGTCTCGGCCTCTCCTCCGGCTACACCCTACGTTAGGATCTCCTGGCCGAGGCGTGGCAGCAGGACCTGCCTTATATGGGCTGCTCCCGGCTGGGCGTAGCCGGAACCCTGCCCCACCTTGGAAGTTTCCAGAGTGGGGGTGGATGTTCTACTGACTTGCATTTTCCCTAGTCTATCGATTTTTTTGGCGTGGCAGGCGGTGGGACAGCGAGGGGTGATTTGGTTTCTCTTACTGTTTTTCTGGTCTCTCACCACTGGCATATTTTAACGTTTTCTTGTTTCTAGGACATTAATAGGTTTTATCATTACGTTATGTTATCGTTTCTTTGTTCGTTGTTTAATAAAAGTTCATGTTCATCAGTGGCCTACTGATTTTCGTTTTCCTATTTTTTTCTTTCCAGGTTGTTTCATGGTAAAGTTTCTGTTAACAGGATACAGTGATCACTTCGTTATTATTGCATATGTCCTTTTCACTAGGGGTGCTCTCTGGTCGGGCCAGATGACGTATCTCTAGTAAATGGTCCGGGTGAAAAAGGTGCATCAATCAGTGGGGAGTAGATAGGCATGACAGATTACAACGGGGGAGAACGGTCCGCATTACGTACCCTTTCACTACTTGCAAAGATTTTCCTACGTTTATTTGCAAACAGGGAATACCTCCAAAAAGAACTAATTCCCAAACAGTCAATGTTCGGACAATCAATCAATCAATGAGGAATGAAATAGGTACGACGTGTTAAAGGCTTGCGTTACCTACCCTTCACTATCTGCAAAGGGAGATAGAATATTCCTATTCTTCCTCGTTTGCAGGTAGAGAAGATCGTTAAGAGAATTAACTTCGAACAATTCAATGCTCGATTGAAACAATCAACAAGGGGTACTGTGAACACAAATGAACGCCGCTTATATACATACGCATTGCTATTTTCAACAGGTTGTTCCTAATGTTTCTATTTTAGCGAGGTCAAAAGAGATCCCATTAGTGGCCTACTGATTTTGCTCGATTCCTTTTGTTTTTTTACACGATTTTTCGCTATCTGCAAAGACTAAACAGAGTATTGCGACTCTGTGCTTGTTTGTAAATAGAGAATGAACCAAAGAGAACAATCAATCAAATGGAGAGAGAAGCAGGCACGACGGATTACAAAGGGGGAAAGGGCTGCGTTAACTACCCTTCACTATCTGCAAAGAGAGAGTACTCCTAATAGAAATGAGGGGTGGGGGGCAGCAATCAAAGCAGATCAGTGTGCATAAACACGAAAAAAAAAATTCTTACCACGTACTTGACATTCGACAGCTTATGATATTTGCTATTAAAAAACCATTGAAATTCACTGAAAAAACCATAGGTTATAGACCATATATAGTTAGGAATTAGCATTTACAAAACCTTGAAAATTCACTGAAAAAACCATAGGTTATAGACCATATATAGTTAGGAATTAGCATTTAAAAAACCTTATTTTACTCACACAAAACCATTGAAATTCCATATATAGTTAGTTGCACTAACTATATATTGCGCACCCGCAATCCACTGCTGATGATGTCACATATTACATCATTCATGACATGGTCAGTGACATCACTGATGACATCACTGATGACATCTCAAATGACATCACTGATGACATCTCACTTGACATCAATGATCACATCACTGATGATATCATTCATGTGACAATACAATGCATCTCCTCACATTTTAATATAACCTCTGTTTCACCCAGTGTTAAAAACAGAGTATAATTTTTGAAACCATTGACACACCAATACTAGTCACTACATACGTACTCACTGATTCCTACGTCTACACACACATTCACTCATTCACCCATACAATCATTCATACATACAATCACTCATGTTTACAACACAATCATATGCACTCATACACCTATACAGACACTCACACTCTGCCACTCATCCATGGAGTTACTCACACACCTAGTCAGTCCTGTAAAGAATCAATCACACTTCCATTTCTTGTCTATACAGTTAAACATAGAGCACCTTACGTTTTCAAACATATACTAACACATACTTACTTTCTTATAGAATCATTGATACAAGTACACATTGATCTGCACAGAGTCACACACCTCCCAGCCAGCCACACACATACTCAGTCTCCCATACAAATACTTGGGCAATCAATCAATAACCCATATAGTTACTCATATAGCTACTGACCAACACATGCAGCAGTTTACAGAACAACAGACATAATGATGCACAAATTAAGACAGTTTAGTCACTAACTCATGCACTCAGTGAGACACATTTAATCACTCACTCATACAGTCAGTCACGCACCTACTAAATCCTTCATCCAGACACTTCTACATCTACTCATTCTTCAATATGTAAAACATATTTAAACTTTTCAGAAACACACAGTCACTGGATGATGTCATCAGTGATGTCATTTGAGATGTCATCAGTGATGTCATCAGTGATGTCACTGACCATGTCATGAATGATGTAATATGTGACATCATCAGCAGTGGATTGCGGGTGCGCAATATATAGTTAGTGCAACTAACTATATATGGAATTTCAATGGTTTTGTGTGAGTAAAATAAGGTTTTTTAAATGCTAATTCCTAACTATATATGGTCTATAACCTATGGTTTTTTCAGTGAATATATATATATATTCACTGAAAAAAACATAGGTTTCAGGGACTTTATAGTTAGTTGGACATTTGACTCATATAAAACCAGAGAAATTCGCCAGTTATAGTTAGTTGAGCTAACTGTAACTTGCGCGCCTGCAATGCACTGCTGATGACGTCATATATTACTTCACTCATGACATGGTCAGTGACATCACTGATGACATCACTGATGACATCTCAAATGACATCACTGATGACATCATCCAGTAAAGGTGTTTTTCGGTAAAGTTTAAAAATGTTGCATATATATCTATGCCAAGGTGTATTGAAGAATGAGTGGATTTACAAGTGCCTGAAGGGATTATTTAGTAGGCGCGTGACTGACTGTCTAAGTCAGTGATTGAACGTGTCTTACTGAATGCATGGGTTTAGTGACTAAACTGGGTGAAAGTCTGTATTAGTCTCTAAGTTGGTGTGTAAGCGGCAGCAGGGGGTGGTGAGTAGCTACATTGGTCTCTATATGGGTTATTGATTTCTTGTCTGAGTATCTGTATGAGTGCCTGAGTGTCTGTGTAGGTGGGTGCGGAGGTGTGTGACTCTGTGCATAGATGTCTGAGTGGTTGATTCACTAGTTGTATGGATTCAAAAGTGCATCTGTAAAGGGCTGTATGGATGACTTAGTGTGTGTATGGGTGTGTTGGTGAGTGAAGGAATATCTCAGTGGTATATGTGTAAGTAACTACATATGTTTTAAGGCAGAATATGTCAGTGTTGGAGTATATAAATGAGTATACATGAGAGTACGCTATTTGAAGAGTGGGTGTATAAATCACTGTCTGCTTCTGTCAGTGATTGTATAAGACAATAAGTATGTCTTAGTATCTGCATAAATAAGTGATGTGGTGTGTGCATAAATAATTCAGTGGGTGTATATAACTTTATACATGAGTAAGTGAGTATGTAATTCATTCTTTGCATTACTGACTAGGTGTGTGACTAACTCTATGGATGAGTGGTAGAGTGTGACTGTATGTATAGGTGTATCAGTACATATTATAGTATTGTATTGATGAGTAACTGTATGTGTAAGACACTGGATGTGTGTATAGACCTAGGAAATAGTAGGTGCTATGTAGAATCTGGCATTCTTGTGTGTATGGTTTCAAAAATAGGAGTCTGTATTTTAGAGTGCATGTATCATAGTTTATATTAGGGCATAAGTATGGGCATCAGATTATCACATGGATGATGTAATCAGTGATGTCATCAGTGAAGTCATTGGAGATGTCATCAGTGATGTCATCAGTGATGTCATTGACCATGTCATGAGTGATGTAATATGTGACGTCATCAGCAGTGCATTGCAGGCGCGCGAGTTATAGTTACTTCAACTAACTATAACTGGCAAATTTCTCTGGTTTTATCTGAGTCAAATGTCCAACTAACTATAATGTCCCTGAAACCCATAGTTTTTTCAGTAAATTTCCAAGGTTTTTTAAATGCTAATTCCTAACTATAACGTCTGTAAAACCTATGTTTTTTTTTGTGAATTTCAAAGGTTTTTTAAATGTTAATTTCATATTTTAATATTTATCAAACCTATATTTTTTTCTAATTGTTTTTTAATATTTTTTAACTCAATTATCCTTTTTTTAACTTTAAAAATTATGTAATGTTTTATATCTTCCCAAAAATATATGTATATTATTTTTTTTTTAAATAAAACTACAGACCCAATGCTGGTAGTCTACCAAGCTCAATCAGCACGTGAATCCTATCCAACACATTTAAATGATGCGCATTTCATATCCGACAGGTTTGTGACACCACGTCCTGCATAAAAAAATGTACGTATGAGGTCGTGCCAGCTGCTACTGTGGGATGCGACCGGTACGCACTACCAAGCGGTGCATTACGTCAAGTACGTATGGTGTGGCACTCGATGCGCTTTCCAAATGCGACGAATGTACGCTGCCATGCCCTGTGTTACGTCATAGACATACGATATCACACCACATATGCCATTCCCTCATTTTTTAAAACTATATCTAAATAACTTTAAAGTGTTATGAGAGCAAGCGAAATCATTGCGCACTAGCTGCGCGATTGACATGTGACAATAAAAAAAATGTCATTAATTCATAACATTTTCCATTGTAACAGTTTGAAAATGCCACCCATTGTAGTCAATATCTGTCCTGTGTTTCATGAAACACACCTCTTCTGCTTAGAGAGCTTTGTTCTAAACTTTTTGAAATAAACACATATCTTACACTACACACAACATGCAACCATAATTTTTTATCAATATTCATGCTCTGTAAAGCAGCCTTTCACCTGTGATAGCCATACACCTAAAAGTTACATTACTGAAATTATCTCCAATACCAGAGGTAACATTGTTGCATACACTGTCCACAGCACAACGTAATATAGTATGGCCCAGAGACAATATCATGCATAGATAATGAACACCCCAGCACAGTTAGATAGTAAGTTGGTCTGGGCACGTGCGCTCGACTCCTTTTTATTACCAGGGTCACATATCCAGTGACGTCTGTGCTGGATGCATGTGGGTGAGTGTAAACCAGCCCTCAGAGAATAGTTGCTGCTAGCATCAACTACAACAGTAATCATTGAATCACACACAAAGATTCAATATTAAAAGAATCAATAATTTGTGCTGCAGTAAGGTGGGGACAGTACATGTGAAATAATATAGAAATAATTATATCGTAAAAGGACCACAACTTGTCATATACTGACACAAAATCATTAGATCTGAAATAATACACAAAAAGATTATATCATAAACACTCCATCAGTTCTAGTCTAATCACATAGCCACATCAAAAGCATTCAGCATGCGCACAGCCAGCAATAATGCGTGCTGTAGACAGGCCATACTAGGAGCAATATCTGTTGCCATTAACACTGCATCATCTGCAATATCAACTCAATCTGAATTGTGAACACTGCTGTCTGCAGTGTTGGCCTCAGAGAGCAGCCAGCAACGACCCACACCTACATAAGGTGACTTGAGCTGCCCAGTGTGTCATAAGCGAAGCAACAAAAAAGCATGTGCGGAGCCTGCAATGATACATATGCATGGTGCAGACAGTACGCACTGGAGCAATGTCTTTTCCTTCAGGACTACCTCATCTACAATAGCAATTCGATCTTAATTGTGAACACAACTGTCTGCAGTGTAGGCCACAGAGAGCAGTCAGCAAGGACCCACAGCCACATGGCATTGACTTGAGCTCTACAGTTTGCAATACGTGAAACAAAAAAAACATGTGCAAAGCCTGCAATGATCCGTATGAGTGGTGCAGACAGAGCACACTGGAGCAATGTTTTTTCCCACAGGACTGCATCATCTACAATTCCGACTCAATTGCAAATGTGAATATTGAATTCTGCAGTACAGGCCAGGGAGAGCATTCAGCAAGGGCCCACAGCCACGTGGCATTGACTTGAGCTCTACAGTTTGCAATACAGGAAGCAAACAAAATGTGTGCGGAGCCTTCAATGATGCGTATAAGTGGTGCCGACAGAGCAAACTACTGAAATCGCTTCTCTTACAGGACTGCATCAGCTACAATAGCGACTCAATCTGAATTGTGAACACTACTGTCTGCATTGTTAATTGAAGGCAGTACTCACACACACAATCATCAATACTTTTTCTGACTCCCTCTTTTACAAAATACAACATAAATTGCATAAAACTCTATAATAAATAAATAAAAACAATTCGAACTGGGATTTCATCTGTCCACAATCTACTCTATTCACTGTTCCTTTCGACTTGCAAGATGAATTTGGTAATTGTACCAAACCAATAACTCATCTAAAAAAACGTCTTCAACCAAGTATACTATAGCCTTATAGCCCTCCGTTGCAGGCTATACCGGCTATTAAAGAGCCTCTCCAGCAATAAAGGCCCAAGCTGAAGGCGAGGGCCTTTAACAATGGAGAGGGAGTTTAATAGGGGATTGGAATTCCTTCAGGCTCCCTGAAGCATTTGTTCACAGCCAGAGCTGTGAACAAAAAAACTTTGCAATGTTGCATCTCCAGGCTTATACAAGACATTATAAGAATGGAGCTACTCCATTGTTTTCCATGGAGCTCCCAACATTCCAAGGTTCTAATAAAATAATATTGTGTATGTTTTAATAGACGTTCTAATTACTTAACTACTGGATTCTATATTTAAACAATCACCACTCAATCTAAATTGTGAACCCTGCGAACCGCAGTCTGGAACAGATGCAGTGGTCATTAACACCTCACAACCATATACCGTTCAATTCAAAAGCACAGAGTTGGTTGCACCTAATCAAAGAGGGTTCACAGAAATCATCACAAACTTTAACTTATGACATCCTCAATCATACAGTCAAGAACCCATTTCACTGTTCGCACCTGCTGCACCACAGTACACTCCACCGACTACTGTCAACCAAGCCCAATAATCATGTGCAGCAGTTAGCTATGGAAGCACAGAGTGTGATGCACCTCAACACACAAACTTCTGAGTAAAGCAAGCAGCAGGTAATATCGGACATCGTCCATTGTGGGATCAAGACACCGTTCCACTGTTGGGACCTAGAGTTGGTTGCAGCTGGTCGAACGGACTACCTTCATCTCCACTCTCAGATGCAGTTCTAACATCATCCATTGTGGGATCAAGACACAGTTCCACTGTTGGGACCTACAGCTGGTTGCACCTGGTCGAAGGGAGTACCTACATCTCCACTTTCAGATACAGTTCTAACATCATCCATTGTGGGATCAAGACACTGTTTCACTGTTGGGACATAGAGTTGGTTGCAGCTGGTCAAAGGGAGTACCTCCATATCCACTCTCAGATACAGTTCTAACATCGTCCATTGTGGGATCAAGACACCATTCCACTGTTGGGACCTAGAGTTGGTTGCAGCTGGTCGAAGGGAGTATCTCTATCTCCACTCTCAGATACAGTTCTATCATCGTCCATTATGGGATCAAGACACCATTCCACTGTTCGGACCTAGACTTTATTACACCTAGTCAAAGGGAGTACCTTCATCTCCAGTCTCAGATGCAGTTCTAACATCATCCATTGTGGGATCAAGACACCGTTCCACTGTTGGGACCTACAGCTGGTTGCACCTGGTCGAAGGGACTACCACCATCTCCACTCTCAGATACAGTTCTAACATCGTCAATTATGGGATCAAGACACCGTTCCACTGTTGGGACCTAGAGTTGGTTGCAGCTGGTCAAAAGGTGTACCTCCATCTCCACTCTCAGATACAGTTCTAACATCATCCATTGTGGGATGAAGACACTGATACACTGCTTGCACCTCATCGGACAGGATACACAGAAATCATCACAAACTTTAACTTCTGACATCCTCATTCATATAATTAAGAAAGACCCCGTTTCACTGTTCATATCTGCTATACCACGGTGTAGTCCAGCGTCTACAGTCAACCAAGCCCAATAATCATATGCAACAGTTAACTACAGAATCACACAGTCTGATGCACCTCAATGGAGGGAGCTCTGTGAAAAGCAAGCACCAGGTAATATCGAACATCGTACATTGTGGGATCAAGACAAAGTTCCACTGTTGGGACGCAGAGTTGGTTGCACTTGTAGAAGGGAGTACCTTTAGCTCCACTCTCAGATACAGTTCTAACATCACCCACTATGGTATTAAAAACACTGTTCCACTATTGGCATCTGTCGTACTACTGTGTTAGTAGTATACAGAGCACTTCACAGTGCTGGGCCTGAGGCTGGACGCTGTCTGCCTGTATCGCGGAAAGCAACGTTAATCTCAGGAGCCTTCTGAGCTCGCAGACCTTGGCCCAGGACCTTCCGCCGGCACGTGGTGGGCCCTGTTTCACATACGGCGGTGTCGAAAGGTAATCTGTGGAGCATATATGCGTCGCAGCAGCCATTATGCTTTCTAGATACCAGCACGCTGAAAGCATCATTCACGCAGCCACCTACACTCACGGCATCAGCCTCGTGGTGGTGTAAGCTGCGCAGACCTGGCAGACATGTTTGCCAATCCGGAAGAGAACCACACCCAGAGAAACGTGGACCACGCATGAGCCAATTGTGGGTCCTTCACATATTTAGCCGGGTCCCCTGTCCGGGCAAAAAACCTGTCTGGTCCTGATGCACAAGAGCAGTGATTACCTGGCGAGGATAGTTGCCAGTATTTTCACCTCTATATTGAGGAGGGATATGGGGTGGTATGAAGCGCAGTCAATGTGGGTTTTTCCCTGTTTATGGATAGGAATACTCATGGCCATGTGCAGCTCTAGGGGCAGAATTTCCTCCTGAGACGCATCTTGAAAAAGCTTCAACAGGTGAGGGCCTGAAAGATCTGCACACTTCTTATATAATTCTGCAGGGAGGCCGTTGGGGCCCAAGGTCTTCCCAGGACGTAATCTGGTTTTAGCCAGTTTGATTTTGTCTATCATTATATCAAAGTCAAGCCCCTCTCCACCATCCTCGTCTAATAGCGGGGTATGAATGTCCGCCAGGTAATCTGTTATGTCCGTGGGTGCCTTCAGGCTCCTGGCTTCATAAAAGTGTTGATAGTAGGGCGCAAATGTCTGTACTATCTGCATCCGAGATATTCCCTGGGGATCCACAACACTCGTCACACATCGAGCCTCTACCTCTCTATGGCTTAGCCTTGCCAGGAGCTTGCCCGACTTGTCCCTCTCATCATACAGCCTATGTAGAGTTGCCTGGGCCTGTGCCTTAGTCGCTTGCGTGGCCAGAGTCATGTAGCGATGCTGTACATCTGTTAACTGTCTCAGAGCCAGAGGGTCTCCTTGTGTGAGGTGCCGTCTTTCTAGGGTAAGAATTTGGGCCTATAGTGTGGCAAGTTCTTCCTGAGCCTTCCTCTTTTCCGAGGCTATCCGTTTCTGAGCCCTGTCCCGTAATACTGTTTTATATGCTTCCCAGATTATCACTCCAGACTGCACCGAACCCAAGTTTTCTGCAAAGAAGACTTTCGTGTCTGCGCAGAGGTCTAGGAGCACCTCCTTGTTCTGCAGGTCCCATGCTAAAAATCTCCAGCCCCCCGTCCAGTACGGGCCCTCTCACCCACTCAAGCATATAGGGGCGAATGGTCTTACAAAACCCCGGGCCCTGTACTCCGCCTCATAGATGTCCTGGATGGCACCCGTTGGGAGAAACACGTAATCCAGCCACGAGTGAACCTTGTGAGCCCCAGAGTAATACGAGTACCCTATATTTCCCAGGTGCAAATGTCTCCATACATCCACCAAGCCCAGAGTGTCGGCAAGGCATGCCAATTGTGTAACTGGGGGCGTGAACATGTTCACCCGAGCGGTCTGTAGGAACGCACATAAAGTTTAAAGTCCCCCCGATGATGTCCGTCGATCCCGTTGTCCCCAGTAGTATATCTGTCACCCCGAGTAGAGTACTGATCTGAAACTTTGGTGGGCCATAAATCCGTTAAGATGGTGACATTCCTCATACCCCATGCGCCTGTCATTTAGACGGAACCCACGGAGACCGGCCCACCGTGGGTTCCGTCATTTAGACGGAACCCACGGAGACCGGCACACCACGACTGGACAGAATCTGAAACTGCTTTGTCTGGATGGCAGGGAATTGAGTTATCCCGCTTCTGTTGGTTCTCTCATCCCGTTAAATTGATCGGAAACCTTTTGGAAGTTTTTCCAATCTGAAGCTTTTTCATTAAGTTCCATTAAGAGTCGGCTTATTGGAGCATTTTGGCACAACATTCATGGGTTGCCCACCTTATTGCTGGGGGCGGGTGTTCCTTCAACCTAGGTCCCCACCACCCCGTCCTGAGGAAGACCCATTGCTGAGGTGTTGACTCACCCCTACCGCGCCAGGTTCGAAACGCTGACGATCCGCTCCCAACTGGGGCCTGCACCCCTGCTTCTGACCCCCAGCCCTTTGAACATTTGCACAGATGTTGTGTCACTGTGACAAAAAACTGCAGTAACTTATTTTGGAAATACTGTTTGGGGCAGGCCTTTGATTTTGCTAAGAAGTTTTGGACCTTAGCACATTATAACCTAGCAAACTATCTTTTAAAATTTCTTAAATCCTTTTCCCCTCTCACATGAGCACTTATCTATGCACCATTCTTCACTGCACCTGGCAGTAACCCCCAGCTTTTTCTGTATTTATAGGAGTTCTCATTTAAATGTTGATGTAAATAAACTGCAATTTATGTTGCCCGACCAAATTGTGTACAAAGTCATTTTTGGGTACTGTGTAATCACACATGCATTTGGCTTGCTTCTTCTTTTTTCTCTTGCAGGATTGAACCGTATAAGAATTTTAAATTATTCACATTTAATGTTATGATTAAATTATGTCTAGGACCACTATTGTTTTTTTTACCGGCTATGGACCTCTAGCTGCTTAATTACTGGCAGTTCCTCAATGCAGTGCCACGCTTCCTCCAGTGTTTGGAAGAAATGTGTCTTCCCTATGAATAGGACCTTCAGTTTTGCAGGAAATAGAAGCACGTACTGAATCTGACGCTTCCTGAGTTTCGCCTTCACAGAGTCAAAAGTGCGCCTTTGCTTCTGGATCTCCCTGCTGTAGTCCGAGAAGATCATTATGTGGATGTTTTTGTGCCTTATCTCTCCAAGGTTCCTTGCCTCTTGAAGGATCATGTCCCTATCTAGGAAGTTCAGGAAACGGGCTACGATGGGACGCGGTTGCGCTCCCGGGGGAGGTCACGCCAGCAGCCCTTTCTAGGCAGAGAATTTATCTGTTGGGAATGAGTGCTGGAGCCAGGAGTGAAGGAAGGCCGACACGTTTGGCCCCTCAATGCCTTCCCTAAAACCCACAAAGCGAAGGTTGTTGCTCCTTGCACTGTTTTCAGTGTCATTAAAGCGCCACTGAAGGTCTTTGTTCGAGGACTGGATCTCTGCCATTCCTTTACGGAGATACTGAAGGGAGTCCTCCGCCTCTCCCAATCTGGTCTCCGATTCCGTGACCATGGCCGCCAGGTTGCGTAGATCCTGCCTCAGGACCGTCACCTCTGTGCCCACCTCTCCTATCTTCCCCTCCAGTGCTGTCCTGGTTTCATTTAAACTCTTAAACTCATATCTAGGGGGCATATCATCAACGTACTGCGATAAATATCGCAGAGCACGCTTAGCACGATTTTGTTTAACGCCGGATATCGCAGGATCTTATCGCTGAGATATCGCGTTATTATCAACGCATATCTCCATGGCGGTAATAAATCCTGTGATAGTGACAAATTCCGCACACATCGCTGGAAATCCAGCATAAAAATGGCAGCGATAAGCTAATCCTTGGTGATAGGAAGATGTTGTCTCAGCCATACAATCCACCTGTATTGCCAAGTCAGGAATTTGGCTGACGTTAAATACCTGCGATGAAGGGTGCATAGCGCAATTTTTCTTGTCGCTTCGTCGGTCTGCTGCTGGCTTGTTAATACCGCGAAGCCGTGTTAGCGACTATTTGCATGTTGTTTTGCTCCGGAACGCCTACTTTGCATGTCATTAGCGATGGCATGCATGGCGATAAAAAAACGGCAGCTAACTCACGGAAACTAGAGCATACACGGCTTAGCGCAAGCTTGTAAATAAGGCGATAATAAATTACCACGTTAGCGGCACAAAAGTGCAGCTAACGCAACAATAACTCACTTAATAATATGCACCTCGATGTTTAAGGGACAAATGCGAATAATACTTAGTACCAAACAATATTCTCTTTATCGCTTAGTGTAAAAAACATTATTCTAGAAAGCACGCTTTTAGCTGCGATACTTTACGGTGTTGTGTGCATCAGATTTACATGAGCTTGTCTTGTATGAAGCTCATATATCACGAGTGGTTACATGTTGGCCTATATGTCATCATCCACAAGTAGAATATTTAATTTCCACATAGTGTGTCTCTCATTTGTTTTGTGTTATGGTATTTTATCCCAGCAATGTTTTGCACAAATGCTCATTCATACATAGGTTTCTTGGCACCAGGAAAAAGGCACTACATTTGACCAATGCATGGAAAATGAAGAAAGGTGCTAAAGGGTGAACAAAGTTAAATTTCTTTACGAAAAACCGTAATTCAAGGCATTACTGAGAACCAGGGAAAGAGGTTTTCACAGTAAAGGAGCAAGATGGGATAAAGAACAGCTTTCAACTATGGATTTACAGAAACAATGTATTTTCAAAAGATTAAAATTAGAAACGCATGGTAATATAACTGGGGCGTTAGTGTGCATCTGTTTGGACAGATCCCATTTGCAAAGAAAAAGAATCAAACCATACTGCCCAAAAGCCAATTCCAGAATCAAGCTTGTATCTAGACTGTCCGAATGCCGTACTCTCCCGGAAATGCCACTGTCCATTGGGTTCCATTCAAAAGAAAAACAAAAAATGCAACCACGACCCTATGACTTTCAGGTATTTGGAAAAGGTACCCACTCAAGCTTCAAAACTATGAAATCTCAAGCCTGGAAATCAAGAAGTTTTCAAATCATACCCAAGATGACTGAATATCATTCCGCCACCCATAAGACTACACTCATTCACTTCATTTCAGAAAGGAGATAATATGCATCTCTTCCATCAGCACAGCATTTACTATAAAAAAAGAACGTCAGTCTTTTTGTAGCCCCTGAGAAAAACTAGGAAAGAACTCCTCACTTAGCTCGGTCTGCTCCCAGGTTATAAGCCCAGATCTATTCCTGCAAATACAAATATAGGCAACATGTAACTGGCACTTAAGGATTGCACCCCAATCAAGCAGAAATGGTTGTCATCATAGGTGGCACAGAATTTTAAAAAAGCCCATTTGTTCCTAATTAACCTTCCTGCGGCAGACGTTACTATTGAGCAAAAAGTATGCCATGAAGTGTGTATATGATCGACAACATTTTAAACATCTCTGAGACTACTTGTCATTATAACCTAGCAGGCTTTTTAACAAAACCACTCTTAACAGATCTACCCTTTATGGTTTATACTGGTGTGCTGAGAAGCTGTCTAACATTGCTGATAATTTGAGGTAAAAAGATAAATCCAAGCTCAGGAATAAAAACAGGGCATTCGATCTCTGCTCTACTTGCATCTCAAATGACTATAACATGTGCATTTAAACAAGCATGCTAGTGGCACGTATGTTGCATTTCTTACTTTACTTTAATTCAATGCTATCCTCAATAAGCACCAATGACGTTGTCTTCATCTGATGTCTTTAGAAGGCTCTACCTCAATTATAACTAATTTAAAAAAGCACTGAAAATGCAATAGGTCTCGTCTTTACTTAAGTCAAAGCCATTTGCTTTGCTAATGGTATTGTATAGCAAAGCAAATGGCTTTAACCTAATAAAAGGCGAGACCTATTGCATTTTCAATGCTTGTTTGCATTAGGGAGATTGTCATCCTGCTACTCAGTTACCTAATGCATATTTATTTACTGAATCAGAATATGTTTCTCGTAGGCTGGTGGAGGCAAGATGGCTTCCGGCTAACTTCACCGTCGTGATGCTCCACCGAGTATCCCCCGACAAAATCTCAACTATCTACCAAAATCGTATCTAAGGAGTCCTGAAATGCTTTGAAAAACTATACTGAAAGGCATGCTAAACGCACAGCAAAGGGAAGCGGTGTTCGTTGTGCTTACCTGCTCATTCCGGCTGGAGTACAGACTCCCGCTGCTGCTACCTCATCTTGATGATGTCTGTCGGGCTCTGACCTCTTGGATGCGAGTAGGTCTGGGAAAGCCCTGCACAGGCCAACCGAGTGGAGGATCACATCGCAGACCCAGCGGAAGGTGTAGGCAGACACCAAAACCAAAGTGGACCGGCTCCTTACTCTGGCAGGGCGAAGGATTGGTGAATGGCTCTCCCGCTGAAAACAGGCGAACTCCGGGAATAAAAACAGCTCTGCCAGGTCCAGAATCTGTTCTACGGGACCGAAACCAAACATGTCCGGTAAGGGAGGCCTAGTCCTTAAGCCTAAAGTCCCTATCGCTAGCGCAAGCACCGGTGCACAGCAAGGATCAACCTCGGTGCTTCTCCGGCAGAAGAAACCAGACGCACTGAGACAGGATGCTTTGAATTCAGAGACGCAATCAGCTAACGGTAAGACAGACGGCGATAAAATGCTAAAAAAGGATATAGCAGTAAGACCCCCTGGCGAAAGTATTCTGGCTTTCAATTCAACCTCTTTAAAAAAAAACTTGGGGTGCCAATGAGGCTATGAGTGGCGAGGGGGCCTCTACAAGACAGGACAAGTAGGCAGGAGAGGCAGCGAACAGCATATCACAAGCCGCAGCAGAGCTAACTTCACAGTTTACCACTACCACTAAAACTATATGCCCGGACACACCCGCCAACCCCCCGCCATATAGCAGCCAGGAGTCTCTTATCACCAGCCCACCGAATTTTCCCCACTCAGGCACTTCCTCAAGGGCAGAAAGAGCGGACCCCCTGCAATTGTCCCATGCTACAGGGAAAGGGCTGCAGGGAGACTTAATGAATACACCGGATAACATTGATCTTTATTACTCCCTCACCGACGACTCCATAATGTCGGATGTAAGTATTTCCTTATCCAGCGAGGAGGAGGGGGGAGGAAATCGGTATAAAAGCTCTAAGTCTGATCACCAGAAGCAGTAACCTCTCTCTAAAAAACTACTAAAAAAAAGGGACAGAGTCCGCCACAGAAAAGAACTGGACTCTTCAGCTAAGGAAGCTTTTCCTGAGCTGAAATGGGATTACAACGGTACACCTCCTCTTATGGTACACTCTAACTCTGCTGATTTTTCTGGGGGGAACCAGACTATCATCAACGCGAATATTGAATCAGAGGTCCCACAGGGCAAACAAGACAAAGAACCTGCTCTGGCTGACATTTTGGGTTCTATTAAAAGTTTCCAAGGTGAGGCTAAAGCTGACAGCCGCAGGTCTCGAATGGCAGCAAAAAAACTTCAAGGGGCAGTGAGGAAGGTGGGCAGAACCTGTGCCGAGATCGTTGATCGGATGGCCGCAGTGGAGGAAAGGACTGAACAACTTGAGAAGGACGTTACATCACTCCAAGCTAAGTCTGAGGAACATGAAGAAGCTGTCAAAGACATTATGTGGAAACTGGAAGAACAAGAAAATCGCCAACGGCGCAATAATCTCCGCTTCCTTGGAATACCCGAAGGCATTGAAAAGGATGATGCAAGGAAGTACATGATTGCCCTCCTCAAAAATGCATTCCCGGGGGGCGTGGCCAAGATGGCGACCTGAACAGACGTCCTTTCTTCGGCTCCCCGGCCCAAAACCCCTTATCATCCCCTCAAAAGCTGGCTGTCTCCCCAAAACTCACCGAAACCGGCGTCGCTGTGCCGGACCTTGCAGCGCGACGCCCTTGATCACACAACAGCCGTTGAAGCGGCGGCAGGACTCTCCTTCCGACCTCTGCGGTGTCCCTGGCACGCTGGAGCACTGTAATGGCGGATGAGGGCTGAGACGACCGGTTACACCGTATCCTTGACCAACGGCCGGCCGGCGATCGGCGGGGAGCAACGGCGCGCCCTGAAGTGCGAGACTCAGCCTGGCACCAGCGGACGGACCCCGACGCAGGCATTCCCACCAGACACTGCACTCAGAGGCGGCACGGGCGCTCCCGGAATCCTCTCCCCAACGATCGGGGCCCGGTCCGGGCCTGGTTCCAACATGGAGGAGAACCCGCTAACTGCCACGCTCCACGGCGGGAGCTTTCTGATGTTCATCCCCACCGATCCGTCTGCCCCTGCGGCGGAGTGAAGATCCCCTGCGTCGGCGGCCTGATTGAGACAGGGTGCCAGAATCCAAAGGTGAGAGGCGGGAGAGGGGACAGCTGCCAAAATCGAGGCCCCGGCTTTGAGCCTTGCCCGGGAGAGAGCGGGGGCCCGTCCGCAGTTGTTGCCAGGTGAAGCGACCTCCTAACCCAGAAAAGACAACTGGCCACCCGTGACACGACGGACCCCCCCAGTGTATGCAAGTTGGTGGGTTGGCTGCGGGTGCCAAGAGCCTGTGTACGCAGCACGGAGGGCGCCAAACTCCAGTCCCCGGCTTCGGGTCTGGTCCGGTGGTGGTGGCGCAGACCTGCCCTCAGCCCGGACGCTACGAGATGGGGTTTTTTGCTGGCACCCCCTACACCCACACGCTCAGACTTGAGGGGTCTTGCCGCTACTGCCCATGGGGGCCACCTAACTGTTTGCCGTTTGTGACTGACCCTGTGGCCCCTAGCAGAGAAGCGGGGGGCCCGACTGCCACCAGCGAGGGGGGTGCCCGAGGAGACCCCAACGCCTGCATATAGAACGTGTTGCTGGCGCGTCCCGACCCCTAACCTGCTTGCTTGACACATCTGCGCTGTTCTAGGTCTGGGGCCCGGGACCCCGGAGGGCCCACTCTTGGACAGACCGGGGGGGTTGACCTCCGTGGCCTGGCCTGGACGCTGCTGGGGGCCTGCGGGACCCCCCTGCCCTTGGGGACCACCGCGGTGACATGGCTACCACAGGATGCAAGGGCAACCGTACAATCACTGATATGCTCAACAAGAAAACCTCAAAGGGGGAGAAAACCAGGCGCCCCCCTCGCCCACACCTAGCACCACTGGCCAACGACAAGAGGATGAAGGAGCACCCATCACAAGGGCCTTCCTCGAATCGCTTTTCAATACGCTGCGGGACGATTTCCAGGCCCTGAAGCAAGACCTAGCTGGGGAGCAACGGGAACTTTGCCGGGACATCGATGGCCTGGGCGAACGGGTTGCCGCAGTGGAAGGTGAGGACCACGCTCGCAGTGAGGAAGTAGACCAACTTCAACAGGAGGTCCTCCGCCTCCGGGAGCAGCAGGTGGACCTTCAGGCGCATGCGGAGGACCTCGAGAACTGCTCCCGGAGGAACAACATACGGGTCCGAGGAGCGCCATTGAAGGCGGAGGGGAACAGCATCACCTGTTACCTGCAGGACCTCTTTCGAGAGATCCTGGGGGAGCCACCAGAATTTGAAGTTCGTATTGACCGTGCGCACAGGGTTGCCCTGGCGAGGCATGCACTCGCTCCTCCGCCGCACATCCTCGCCTACCTCCCAGACTTTCCGGTGAAAGAACGGATTTTGAAAGAGGCCCGCCAGAAGCAGCCTTTACAGTTCAGGGACAGCCCCATAGCCCTTTTTCAAGACCTGTCGGCTATCACGCTGCAGAAGAGACAAGACTTTAAATTAGTCACGACGTTCCTACGTGATAATGAAGTGCCCTACTCTTGGGGTCACCCATTTTGCCTCATCTTTAAATGGCAGGGGTCCCTGCACCAGCTCAGATCACTCAGCGAGACATGCGCTTTACTGAAGATCGCCCTCCCGGAGAATGGAGGGTCCAGGGAAGTTTCTCCGCGTCGCTCGCAGGATGGGTCCATGCAACACTCCCAGAGCGGCTGGCAGCGAATGTGGCGGCGACGCTCCCCTCGGGCGCATCTCAAACCTGACCCTGCAACAGTAGCCCAGGAGCGAGCAGCGGCCGTCCAGGAAGTGGTCAGGGATACCACAGCTCCTTCTTGAGTCGCTTTGAACAAGGGAGACGCCTCTACAATGCTGCCTTGATGGGGGGGAGGGACGGGGGGCCACCGGGTTCGCCACTGCCACGTTTCCCTCTGAGATTGAACTCTACGGACCTGAACTATGTTGCGATAGGCCCGAGACTATGGTTTGTAGTTGGGGATTTCAAGTTGGGGTGCAGGAGGGGGGACAGGGGTTGGAGAGAGGATGGTTGGGGTTGAGTTGGGGGGGTAGCGGCGGGGGTTGAGGGTTGTGCTGGGAGGGATCCAGGGGCGGGAGGACGAGTTGTGGCGAGAGGGGGGGGCATGTTGGGGCGGGAGTTCGGTCAGGGGCGGTGGGAGGGGCCGTGGGTGGGAACCAGTGTGCCAGGGGATCTTGGAGAATGGGATTGCCCACCTTACTCTCGTCTTACATAGTGGCATTGTTATCTTCAAGCACCGCTTCTCCCATTTGAATCCTGATGACTGTTCCAGGGTTGCGGATATTGACCCTTAATGTGAAAGGCCTGAATAACCCTGTTAAACGGAGAGCGGTGATTTCCTACTTGGAAAACTCCGGGGCAGAGATTTGCTTACTACAAGAAACTCACCTCCTGACTAAGGACTGGCATAGAATGCGCTCTCGGGCCTTCCCCCAGCAGTTTTTTTCCTCTCTACCTGTGAAAAGGGTGGTGGTAGCTATTTTGGTGTCTAAGCGTTTTCAGGGGAGGTTAGGGGGCAGAGCGGGAGAGATCAAGGGCAGGCTCCTAGCTTACAGATTCCAGATAGGTGACCAGCACCTGACGATTGGTTCCCTGTATGCCCCGAACACGGGACAAGAGGCCTTTTTGGAGGGTGCCGTTTCAGAGTCATTTCAGTACTCTAATTCACCTTTACTCGTGGGGGGAGACCTCAATCTCGTGATGGACACTAACGCGGACAGATCAGGACACCGCTTTGGGGACACGGGTGCTATTTCCGCTGCAGGCAAGGAGTGGCTCCTGGAGAGCGACTTGGTAGACCTCTGGAGAACCAAACACCCCGGCACGACACAGTTCACCTTCTATTCCCACGTACATCGCACATATGCCAGGCTTGACCACTATCTGGGCTCCTCCAAACTGCTCACGAGCCTCAGGGACGTTTGCATTGTGCCTGCGGCCCTCTCGGATCACGACGCGGTTGAGCTACTCCTCACGGTCCCCAAGTCTACTCGCCCTCCTGGGTCGTGGAGATTGCGCGAAACCCTCCTACAGTGACCGGACGTTACTAAGCAGCTTCACGGCTGCATCACTGACTACCTGACTATCAATGACACATCGGAGACGTCGATCTCAGCCCTGTGGGGAGCCTTGAAGTCGGTGGCCCGGGGGGAACTTATCGCGATAGCAGCGAGAGAGGCCAAGATCCGCAAGACGAAAAGGGAGGATCTCACCGCTCAGGTCTCTGAGCTTGAGAGAGTCCACAGCCGCACGGGGGCCCCGAGGGTGTGGAAACAGTTGAAAGCGGCCAGAGCTCAGTTGGCTAGCTTGGACACGGACAGGGCGGAATTTGCCGCCCTGCGCCTCCGCCACGCTTACTACATTGGGGGAAACAAGACTGGCCGCTTGCTTGCTAGCATCCTGAGGGCTAAGTCCCAATGTTCGAAAATCTCCAGCCTTAAGGATGACTCTGGCGCCGACATCGTTGGGGAGGCCCGGGTTGCGGAGGCGTTCTGAAACTTTTATGCCTCCTTATCCCGGGCTGTTGTTGTCCCGTCCTGGTGATGGAGCAAGGATTCGCACGTTACGCGACTTGCTTGTACTCATGAACCTCGAATAACTATAATGAATTAACTCAACCTGTTTGTCTTACTAATTTCCCCATTATTCTGACATTTTGGGTGTCCCAGAGATGCTTGCATATGTGTTTATTAACATTAACAACGCTTGTCATTAAAATGGCCGCTGCTTGGCGGGGTTTCTTCTGCGCATGCGTTGGTCACACTCACGTGACGTAACGTACTCGCAGTTCTGGTGGGAATCTTTGCGCTTGAGCACTAGCATTAAGATGGCCGCTTTGTGTTCTCACATGCCGAAGCTTGCGCTGCTGCTTTTGCGCTACTGTTCGTTTGCACTAATGTTTATGCTATAAGTTAGTATAAAGTAAGGGGAGTCATATAGGGATTCCTGGTATACAGTGTATTCATTTATTTCTGTGTTTTAATTTGTTTTCGCTTACTTTTCATGTATCGTAACCCTTGGGCCTGGGAGGGAGTCTAAACCCCATCTTAGAAGTCCCTACTGCGCATGTCATCCTGGCAGAGGGAAGAAAACCTTGTACCAGTGGAACTCAGCCAGCTGGCAGCCACAGTCAAGATGCTCATGAGAAAGTGACCTACGACCTAGCAGAACGAAGCTGAACTGTCCTGCAAATGAAACAATTGTATTCATTTCATTGTATTCTGTAGAACATGTCATGGGAAACCCAAATTTAATAGGCGGTCCCAGAGTATGTAAATTAGGGCTTGTAGAAATGAAATGTGGTTGGTGTGTTGACCTGGCCTTCTTGGGGACCAATCAAAATTGGGGATTCTGACACTTGCAACATTTGGGGGGTGGTACACTGACCCGAAAACAGTATAACTAGCCTAGGTTTTGCTAGAGAAATTGTCCGACTTGTCTGAATAGCTGACCTGTCACTGACCCAACGCACTCAATAGGTAATTGATACAGAGAGCTGCGGAGCACTCTGTCCGTAATTTTTATAGACTCAAGCAGGGTTTTGGAAACCTTAAGTGCTGGCGGAGCACTTTGCTGGGGAATTCGATAACCCAATCGGGGTTCTGACTGATAGCTGCAGAGAGGGTGGAGCGCAGGCGTTGCTTCCGAACTGCGGGTGCTGGTCTTACCTTGGTGGTCCTGTCCTGATCCTAATCTGGTTTTCCTGTCCTGTCCTGGGGTTCTCCCTTCTGCACCTGCTGGCCTACTGGCGACTGTCCTTCCTAGGGGTTCCTCCTGTCCTTAACTGGCCCGTGGCCAGGGTTGGTCTTCACACCATTCTAGGTAAATATAAGTCTGAGGGAACCCAACTATTTTTGCATTTTCCATCTCTTGCTTTTGAATAAATCGTATTTGCATATTGTTCCTTTTTCTTACCCTCCCGTTGCTGACAAATGATAGAGTCCTACATTGTAGTTGTTATACTAGCATGTTCCAATTTTTCCCCATCCTATAAGCACTGTTCTAAGTACTACTCATACAATATATAGATGTTCCTTTTCTTTACCCAAACTTTTAGTCGATTCAAGCAATTGCACGGTTTTATTAGTATGGTCTATTCTTACTTTACCCATAATTCCTCTTCATGGGGAAATAGTTCACTGTGAAATTCTAGTATGTTCCTTATTTTTCCCGTCCTTTAGACAGCATACTGAGTCTAAACCCTGAAACCTATTTTAGCATGTTCCCTGTTTTTATCTTCCTTTAGACTTATAAATGGTTGGTCTCACTTACTTCCTTTATGGATACATGCTCTTTGTAATCTTGGTTATTGATTGTTTACTTATTATAAATCTCATGCTTTCGGAATCTGATGAAGTTTAGGTAAAGGTTTTTAAAACGTCCCGTGTCTCTGGTTATTTCCATGACTGCAAAGATAGAAAAAGTATTTTGGTGTCTGCTTTTCTTTTACAGCTAGCTCCCTGATCCATTGTGGTCATAGGTACCCGTAGTGGTGGAATGGTAAGTCGGGTACAGTAGGAATAAATAGGAAGGAACAAGGGATACTGGTAGTAGAGTGTAAGGTTACCCGATTAATAAATATGGTAAATTGAAATATATGGGCCCGATACGTATGTGGTAAAATTGTTGGTCGGGTGACCTGCGCGCTCTACCAGTATTTTTCTGGTAGCAGAGCTATGGTTAGGGACTAGTTAAAGTTAGGTAGGACTAGTTAAGATAGGTAGGTAGGTTATATGCTGCTAAAATTTATTTTGCTGCTACAAAGATTGATCAATCGTACTGTTTTGAATTTGCTTTGAAATTGCTATGAAATGTTTTAAACTGTTTTTCTTGCTGCTATATTGATATATGTTTTAAAAAAACTCGTTAGTGATTGTTATATGTTTGTCTGGAATCCCCGGGGAAATTGAATAACGGGTGGTGAGGAGAATCCACGCCGTAGAGAGGTCACTTGCTAGAGGAATATTGGTGCAGGTTAGGCAGAACTGGAAGCACTAATTAGGGTTTTCTGAATGTATGCTTGGATAAATGGTAGCAAAGAGTTCGCTGGCAAAACTTCTATTGTGATATAACCTAGTAAGGGTCACACGGAAGGAGTAGCAGGTTCGTCGGAGCTTGGGTGATAGCAAAAGGGTTCGCTAGTGAAACTTTAGACTTAGTATATATCCCGGACAGAGTGGATGAGTCAAAGAAGTAGCAGGTTCTCTAATGCTTGAGCGAAGGGTAGGCAGAAGAGATCTATCCGTAGTGTATGAAAAGTAGACAGAAGAAGTTTACTTGCAGTGAAACAAATCTTTCCTTTCTAGACACTCGAGTACAGTGGCGAATGTGTTATGTTGTAAATTAACTAAAGCACTTATACTTTAAGAGGGAAAGAAAGTTTCCGTTACCTTGTGAAGGAGGGAGTCAGTTACGGAGCTGCTCTGACGTCACTCTGTGCCGCGCTGGTATTAGTAGAGACAGCAGGGGTGTAGCGGAGCTGGAATTGTAAAGGAGGGGTGAGTGCCGACGCGCGAGAACCTGTCTCGCGAAAAGGCCGCGCACCCATTGGCTGAAAACATTTTGAATTTGCGCTTTTGATTGGTTGCATGAAAATAAAAGACGCTTTTGTATTGGAAGTGATTTTGTAAACAAAGAGAAATTGAGGAAAAGTATATGTGGTATCCAGAATTTTTACCTGATCCAAAATATTTGGGATTTGCTAAAGAACAGATGCTAAAAGGCAGACCTTACAGTATGTACGGAATCAAGAGAAAAATGACATTAGTAGACAAAGTAAAGAATTATTTTAAAAAGGACAAGTCTATTAAAACTAGAGAAGGAGTTGTCATTCCACCTCCTAATACTCCCGCATCATTCATGATGTTTGATAAAGGGTACCACTCGTGTGTGTGGTTGGAAAATTGGGTGGAATACACGAAGAATGATGGAATTTTGGCTTTTCCGTTAGAAGGTACTTTTAATAGTCGGATTCCGTTCAATTTGAGAACCTGGATGAATGATTTACATCCCAGACCTAGACTAACGCAATATGAAGCTTTAGAGGAATGGGAGATAGAGGCCTTTGAACGAGACAGACCTAGAATTGACAAAGGAATAAGTAAATGGTACCCGAAAATGTGTGGAGAAGCTGAAGAGAAAAAGATGAAGCAATGGAGACAGAACATGATAGTAGAAGGATTGTACCCTATGATGGCACTAGGAGAACCCATGGGAGAGAAAAGGACAGAGAAAACAAGACATTTAGGGACCAGTGGGGATTCAGATGATGATTATTTGGAGGAAATATTGATGAAGAACCCACCTCCTTATAATGAAGGTTTAAGATCCATAGGTGCCAGAGATACCTGTCTAAGACCACCTTTTAGTGAAGAGTCAAGATATTCAGGTGAGAGAGACTTCTGTCCAAGACCTCCTTACGAGGATGAGACAAGACCCTTAAGTACAGGAAACCCGTTCACGAAACCAAATTATGGTGAGGGACCAAGTATGACGCATCCTACAGCCCCGAGTTATGCTCCAACTTTGACTCCGCAGGTATTGCATGAGAACTCCCTGGAAAGGGTATTGCAGGAAAAAGAGCGAGAGGCTCTAGCCAAACAGAGAACCAAATTAATTCAGAAAATCTCCCAATTAAATACAAGTCCTGAAGCCTTGACGATCCCAGTAACTAATGGACCAGTTGTCCCTTTGTATGGGGATAAACAAGGGAGCCCAAAGACTCCGATCATTACCCCAGCTGTAGTGCAGCCGAGAAAAGAGCCCTTAATCATAGATGATCAGGCGAGTGAATGTGAATCTGAGATTTCTTTAATGGATTTACCGATCAGGGAACTAGGAAAGGGGTCGCAGAGAAGAAACACTCCTTTCGCTTCAGGAGAAATCCAGATGGAATCAACTTCAGGTACTAAAAATGTCACAGTAGTGACACCTGAAGAAATTGAAAGATGGAGTCGAGAATTAGAGAGACAAACTCCTCAGTCAAAACCCTTAGATATTTTCAAATTAAGAATAGAATTGGAAGAACTAATGGCTGGAAATGCGGGGTTAGACAGACTAAATACCTTTTCGGAAGAAGAACTTCTGTTTATCTGTAAGAGCATCACCCGCAATACTAGGGTGTTTCATGAGAAATTAATGGACACCGCGGAAAGTATGGGAATTGATATTGGGAAATATAAATCATTGCAAAAACCCTATAGAGCAGAGTTTTCAGACAAAGATTTAGAAAATATGAATGTGTCAGGAAAAAAGTGCAGATTAGAGAATTGTTGAACCTGTTGCAAAAATGGGGAGATTTAGAAAAATGGAAATCCAGGTGGGCAAAGAAAAAGGAGGAAATTAGATCAAAACAGATGACTTCTGAGTATGTTTTAAAAGAAGCTGACAAGCCAGAACAATTATATCCTATTCGAGAAGTGCCAGGTAGAAAGTATGTGCACGTTCCATGGTCCCGACAGGATATTGTGTCCTTTACCAATGACTTCCCGAAATTACGAGAAAAACCTTTAGAGTGGTACAGACAGGTAGAAAGGTTTGTAAAAGTACAAAAATGCCTTTGGAAAGATCTGGATGGGTTTTTCGATATCGTAGTTCCCGTAGATTTGTGGACAGAATGTAAAATTTCTATTGATTGGCCTAATAAGGAATACCCGAGGGACCCTCTCACAGGGGCTCCTTCTGATAATGTAATGACAAAATACAACCAGGTAATGTTGCATCTGAAGGGAAAAGTGCCTGCAAAGGAAACTGATTGGACCCGAATAGATAGAACTACCCAGGATAGAGATGAAACTGTGCATTCCTATTATGAACGAATGTTACAGGTGTTCAAAACTTACAGCGGGCTAGACAACATTGAGATGAAGGACATGACCCACTTCATTTACAGGTTTGTAAACGGTTTGAGACCTGAAATTTGCCAATGGATCAAAGACAACAAAATCTGTTGACAGTCTAAGAAAATTGACGAGGTGTTAAGGTATGCCAAATATTGCGAGGATGAGACGGCTGACAAACGAAAGGCTTTAAAGGAAAAGGTCATGTGGGCACAAGTGAAACTAGCTGAACAGCAGGAAAAGCAGTTGAGTAAAATGAATAATAATACCCAACACCAAGGTTCTGTGGTGGAGGGAAGCCCAGAGTAAAAATGAGCCGAGAGGAGGCCAAAAAGAAGTTCCCCTGTCACGGGTGCGGACAGATAGGGCACTGGAGAGACGAGTGTCCATACGCACAAAATGATAACCCCCAAATTAATGATTTAAATCCACAGACGCAGAATGAAAAGCCAAGAAAGACCCAGCAACAGGTAAAACAGAGTCAGTTGCCCCGTGCACCTAGGCCGAATTTTAAGGGTAAAGCACAGCAGGGTGAAGACATTGAAGTATGGGGAGGAAAGGAGGTTAGAAATGCAGCAACTTCACAATTTTTGTTGAATGATACTTTCCTCTGTGATGAACCGTACTGACGGTGCCTGAGGGGGGAGGACGAGGAGTGCGTACTTGGCGCTTCCTTGCCGGTAGACCAGTCAGGGCCATACATTGAAGGAAAGGTTGAAGGAAATGATGTCACCTTTCTGTTGGACACTGGGGCTACCCGTTCTACTGTAAGAACAGCAGATGTTCCAAACCTACCCCTCTCGGGAGAAGCGATCCTAGTAGTGGGTGTATCTAATCAACTGATTAGTACCCCGGTTACTGAGCCCATGGAGATTACAATAGGGAATTTCAAGGAAATGCATAGATTTGTTGTCTGTGATTCCAGTCCCGTAAACCTATTGGGACGTGATTTGTTGTGTAAAATGAACTGTACCATCTTTTGCACACCAAAGGGCATCGAAATACAAACCCCAGACGAAGATGGAATATACAAATTAATGCTAATAAGGCCTGACTCAGAAATTAAAAGACTAACAATACAAGACTTACCTGAAGAACTTCAACAGACAGTGAAGCCAGAAGTATGGGACTTTACTGGAAAAGATGTAGGATTAATGGCAAATGTAGACCCAATTAAAATAGCCATAAAGGGAGATGCAGTTTACCCAAATACTAAACAATACAAAATGAGTGCAGAAGTGAAGGCAGGAGATGCCATTGAAATAAAAAGATTGCTAGAAGCAAACATCATACAAGAAGTGTTGAGTAGTCCTTGCAACTCACCCATAATCGGAATCAAGAAACCTAGTGGAAAGTACAGGGTAGTGCAGGACCTAAGAAATGTAAATAAAATCGTTGTTCCTTGCTGTCTTATTGTTCCGAACCCAGCAGTGATTTTGTATCAAATTCCATGGAATGCTGAGTGGTTCACCGTAATTGATTTATGTCACGCATTCTTTTCAATCCCATTGCATCCAGACAGCAAATTTCTATTCTCATTTGAATTCGACAGTCACGTGTTCGTCTGGAATCGCGTCCCTCAGGGGTATACAGAAAGCCCCTCAATTTTTAATCAGATTCTGAAAAAGTGCCTTGAATCCTTGGTTTTACCTGGAGAATCAGTTTTGGTGCAATATATAGACGACCTCTTAGTGGCGTCTAAAAGTCAGAAAGACTGTGTTGTTGACACCATTGCCTTACTGAACCACTTAGGGGAAGGAGGACACAAAGTATCACCTGACAAACTACAGTTCTGTACCACTTCAGTAAAATATCTGGGTCACCAGATAGAGAAGGGTATCAGGAAAGTTACTTCAGAAAGAATTAGAATAATTCGAAACATGCAATTAACCAATACTCAGAAAGAAATCAGAATGTTTCTTGGAGTTGTAGGATACTGCAGACAATGGATTGTGGGATTTGCAGTCCTAGCAAAGCCTTTGATAAAGATGACAAGGAAAGGAGCAAAGGACCCAGTAGAATGGGATGAAGAAAGCATGACAGCATTTACTAAATTACGAGAATGTCTATGTACAGCCCCCGCATTAGGAATGCCTGATTATTCGAAAGAATTTGCACTATTTTGTGATACACGAGACAATTGTGCACTGTCAGTCCTAACCCAAGAGCATGGTTTGACTAGACGTCCAGTAGCATACTTCTCTGCTACTTTGGATCCAGTGGCTGCTGGATTGCCGGGATGTCTGAAAGCGGTAGCTGCAACTTGCATGAGTCTGGAACAGAGCGAATCCATCATTATGGGACATCCTGTAACTGTGTATGTTCCACATGCAGTTGTACTCTTACTGACCAGAACTAAAACCCAGTATCTCACACCTAGTCGGCTGACTAAATATGAGAGGATTCTTGTGGGTGCGGCAAATGTAATCATTACTCGGTGTAACATATTGAATCCAGCAACCCTATTACCAGATTCACTAATTGCAGAAGCAAAAGGAGAGGTTGAGCATGACTGCATTGACCTGACTGAGTTTAGTACCAAACCACGCCCAGATATCAAGAAAATGCCCCTGCCTGTAGAGGATTATGAGCTGTTTGTAGATGGCTCATGTCTGAGACATGAGAAGGGAGGCCTCAGTGCTGCCTATGCTGTAGTCACAGTATCACGTGCCGTAGAAGCATCCTATCTATTTGGAATAAAGTCTGCACAAGTAGCCGAATTGATTGCATTTGCAAGAGCCTGTAAAATTGGGAAAAATAAAAGAGTAACCATATATACTGACAGTCAGTATGGTTACGGGGTTGTGCATGACTTTGGCCAATTATGGCTGCAAAGAGAGTTCCTGACTTCTTCAGCTACTCCTATCAGAAATGGAAAAGTGGTACAGGAATTACTGGAAGCAATCCAGTTACCAAAGGAATTCGCAGTGGTCAAGTGTGCTGCTCACAAATCTGGCGATGACAATGTGACAGCAGGTAATCGATATGCTGACCAACTGGCCCAACATTGTGCAAGACATCAAATGTCAGTCAATATCAAATTAGGGGGATATGGAAACAGCTGCAAACTTATGGTGTTTGAGAATGTGCCAACATGGGAGGAACTGAGACATTTACAGAATGCAGCAGAACCAAAGGAAAAGAGAAGATGGAGAAAGTTTGGTTGTCAACAGAGGAACGAGGATGGTGTCATTGTTTGCTCTGATGGTATGCCTGTGTTGCCTGACAGCTTGCTTGCTCCTATGACCCGGTTAATACATGGAGATGCACACATTGGTAGGGATGCCATGGTTCGTGTTTTCAAACAGACATGGTTGAACGCGAAATTCAGGAAAGTAGCAGAGGCACTCTGCCAGAGGTGCTTGACATGTCAGCAATACAATGCTGGGAAGAAAACAGTAGTTTCACTGGGAAAAATTGGGAAAGCAGAAGGTCCTTTTATAAGATTACAAATTGACTTCATTCAGTTACCCCCTTGTAGAGGAATGAGATACATCCTTGTCATTGTTTGCCTGTTTTCAAAATGGGTAGAGGCTTACCCGGCCAAGAAAAATGATGCCATCACTGTAGCCAAATTGTTACTGCGAGAACTAATACCTAGGTACGGGGTTCCAGTCACAATTGAATCAGACAGAGGTGGGCATTTTCAGAATGAAATAATTGGTCAGATCTGTGAAGCATTCAAAATTACTCAAAAACTGCACTGTGCATATCGTCCAGAGGCTTCTGGAGTGGTGGAACAACTGAATGGCACTGTCAAGTCAAGACTAGGAAAGATGTGTTAATCTACTGGCATGAACTGGATAGAGGCTTTAACTCTTGTCCTAATGGGGATCAGAAGCATTCCAGACCGAAAAACAGGCCTGAGTCCCCATGAGATCCTGATGGGAAGAGTAATGCGACAAGCATGGGTACCAGGACACAAACTGATAAGCATTTCTGATGATTTGGTACTAGAGTACTGCAAGCAACTGGGTGACCAAGTGTGTTCTATCTCTCACCAGATTGGGGAAGACGCCATCGCCAGCCCATCAACTCCAGTCCATAATCTGAATCCAGGTGATTGGGTGGTCCTAAAGAAACACACCTGTTCAAGTTGCCTTGCACCGAAGTGGGGAAAACCAAGACAAGTGATTCTGGTGACCACAACAGCGGTGAAGTGTGCCGGTGTGCCAAAGTGGATCCATGCCAGCCATACGAAAAAGGTAACCGAAGACGAAGAAGCTGACGCTGAAGGTTGTCCAGCTGAGGGGTCTCCAGACGTTGGTCCTGAGGTAGCTGATAACGAACAACCGAGCACCAGTCAAGATGGATGGATACCTGTAATCGACCTGACATTTGATCCCATAAGAACCAGAAGCCAAACATACTCAGACAGAGAGTGGGATAGTGAGGAAGAGACAGGAATTGGAGGAGACAATCAGATAATCGAAATCCGTGTCAAATCTGATGAGGAAGAAGATCATATAGGGACAGAAGAGGTGATCGACACACCTCCAAGAACTCCTGAGATTGAAAAGGGACAGATAGAAATTAGGGCGAAAGTTCAAGCGGAAGAAAATCAAAGGTTCGAAGTGCTTGAACAGGATGAGATAGAATTAGACGAATGTGTTCAGGACACAGAAATTGAAACATCTAAAAGTCAAATCCAGTCTACACCTGAACAAGGCCAGCTTAGCAACCAGGCAGAAGAAATTGAAATAAGACCTGGAACTAGTCAGATAGAAAGGGAGGAAGCAGAAGCAGAAGTGCCACAACAAAACGAAAATAAAAGAGCATTAGAAGAAAGCCAAACCGCAGTGCCAGTTAAAAGATTCAAGAAAAAGAATAGAGAACCAAGGTACATCAAAAGACTGAGACTAAGACTAAAAACAGTAGCAGAAAAGTTTGAGCAAAGAAAACAGGGCTCCAGTAAAACAGAACAAACTGCAGAGAACTCCAAGCGAAGAAGTGACAGAATAAAAAGACTGAACGAAAAGTATCGGGATCCTGAATGCACTTACCTGGTGTTGGAGGAATTTGAGGATCTTGAGATAAGTGACGAAAGTGATGAAGAATTGACCGTTGACCAGTCTGCTGAAGAAGAAGAACCAACCTGAAGTTGCCCAGTGTAAGCAACTTGTGCAAAGTTACAAAGAGGGGTTGGAAAGCTTCTTTTGAGCGAAAATGTCTGATTCAAATGTGAATGAAAGACCGAGACGAAGTTGTTGTAAAACATGCTGCCAAGTATGTTTATGTAGTGTAGCAATAGTACTGATCCTTTGGATAGGACTAACAGTAACCCTTCCTTCTATGATGAGTAAGAACCCAAGTTTGTACCCAAATAATAATTTACCTGACGACACTGTAGAATCACACACTAGAATTACACCACGAAGAGTAGACACTTTGGACAAACCACTTAGCCTGAAACGAAGACAGTTAGATTTAGAAGCACCAGATGAGGAAGTATTACACTTTAACAAAATTAAGAACAAGACTCATTTAAACGTTTTCGCAAACCTGTTATTGCATTATGTAGAAACTATGGAAATAGACGACTGTTATGTCTGCATGAAGCTACCTACTTCTGTAACTGAATGCGTGACTTATCATCATTTGCCCTTAACCTATGGAATTTCCTGTACTATACTAACTAGCTTATTTTACAAAAGAGGACCTTTACAGTATTACTATTCAAACTCTGACGTAACATTTTCTGAACTTCCTAGTCGAAGAAACCTGAACCCTGTACATACGACTAGAGATGTAGCTAAATTCATTTTTTTTTTTTTTATAACATGTTTTTATTGCAGAATTAAAAGCAAAGCATCCAATTAAGTCAACCATTACACCTTTGTTACCTAAACGCCTTATGGTAACAACAAAGTTGCACACAGCCATTTCGCCCACATCCCGGAGGCTGGGTGGCGTATCGGTATTCCGGCATAGTGGCACGGTGATCTTCCCACTCAGGCATCTGGTCAACAACCCAATGTAGTATCTGCATTTTCCAACCAACAAAACCCCCTTCTCGAAGCCCCGCTTAGCGTAGTTAGCTAGCCTATCCAGCTACGTCAGTATCAACTGTGCCCGCCTCTGCGGCTACTAGTCAGTACCCCCCCTCGGTGACTGTCTTGAGGCCCCTTGGTGCCCACTGCCCTTGTTCCCAAGATTCCACACCCCTTGGTTCTACTCTGTCTGGCACTTGCTACGAGTCCCACCTACAGGCACCCCACCTAGAGCTACAGCGGGACTCCAAAACCTGCCCTCCCCCCCCTCCCTCTAACTGCCGTTGATGTGGGTATCATGCACGGGATTAGGCTCTAGGGTTCTCTACTTATCTAGGTCAGCTGATCGTACATCCAGCTTTCACATCACCAAACTCTCTGATTGCTCTCGCCCTTCATCCAACGTCAGCTTTCGATAGAAGCCTTGGCGAGTCTCGAGGGTGACTTGGCAGGAAAGTACTATACCCTGAAGAACATGACCGACGAAGACACAGCGCCTGCACAATCGTCTCCCAAGCTTTCGGTAGCTAAATTCATGAGTGATTATTTTCTAACTGTAGGAAAAATTAATATAGATGATGCACATAAAAATAACTTGACCTGTTCTTTACATGAAAAGGAAAAAGAATTCCTGGACATGGTAGAGAAGAGAAGAGAGAGTTTCCAAAAGAAGGCCAAAGACAAGAACCACAAGGTTCCTAAATGGGCAGAGATTATAGGGAGCACCTCAAATGGTGGAGCAAATGCTGCTATGTTCCTTGATTTCGAAAAGAAAGGCATGCTTTGTCTTAAAAGGGAAAAGACTAGTTATTATAACAATGTTTTCATTGGTTCCAGTGAATGCGAACATAATTACAAGGTAATTGGAGGTTGGGGTTTCAAAGATGGGACAGAGCCTGTGTTTCCTGGAATTTATTTTATTTGTGGGAACAAGGCTTACTTCAAATTGCCCGACCATTGGTACGGGAGTTGCTATTTTGGTATTGTCTTCCCAAAGATATACCATGTGGGGAAAATCACTGGAAGCGCTGAAGAAACTAACCAATTAGTACGCAATAAAAGAGAAACTGCTGGTGAGATTGTAGGAGATATTTTTAGCGCAATAATACCTGCAGTGGGAGTGGTTCTAAACACAAACAAAATTTGCAAATTGTCAACAGTAGTAGATCGGTTATCTACCGACACTGCTGGAGGTTTCTTGATGGTCAATACCGAAATGGTTGCGATCAGATCAATGGTTTTACAAAACAGACTTGCCCTTGATACTCTATTAGCAAAAGAGGGCGGAGTCTGCAGAATGTTGAAAGCGCAACATTGTTGCACTTACATACCTGATAAAAGTGTAGGAATTCAAAGGTATGTGAGGAACATTACAAATTTGGAAAAAGAACTCAAACCACTGGAGGTTGACAGTGCCTGGAAGAGACTTACTGATGGTCTCTCCGCTGTAGGTCATTGGTTTGCAAATTTAGGTAGAGGTTTATTGTTTAAGGTACTGATGCCAATTGCAGGAATAGGTTTTATCATATTCCTCATATTTGTCTGTTGCAAATGTCGCAAACACCAAAAGAAATATACTGTGAACAAAAGAGGCATGAAACGGAATGTGGATGAACTTGAATTAGAGGAACTGAATAATCAGATTTATAAAAGGGTGAAGAATTCTCACCCTAACAAAGAAACAAAAGAGAAGTTGAATCGAATGTTGGAAGATATTGAAATGGGCAAAATGTGAAAAAGTTGGCATCTGATTCTATTGTTTTGTGATGATAGTAAATATCATCAAAGAGGGGATTGATGGAGCAAGGATTCGCACGTTACGTGACTTGCTTGTACTCATGAACCTCGAATAACTATAATGAATTAACTCAACCTGTTTGTCTTACTAATTTCCCCGTTATTCTGACATTTTGGGTGTCCCAGAGACGCTTGCATATGTGTTTATTAACATTAACAACGCTTGTCATTAAAATGGCCGCTGCTTGGCGGGGTTTCTTCTGCGCATGCGTTGGTCACACTCACGTGACGTGACGTACTCGCAGTTCTGGTGGGAATCTTTGCGGTTGCGCACTAGCATTAAGATGGCCGCTTTGTGTTCTCACATGCCGAAGCTTGCGCTGCTGCTTTTGCGCTACTGTTCGTTTGCACTAATGTTTATGCTATAAGTTAGTATAAAGTAAGGGGAGTCATATAGGGATTCCTGGTATACAGTGTATTCATTTATTTCTGTGTTTTAATTTGTTTTCGCTTACTTTTCATGTATCGTAACCCTTGGGCCTGGGAGGGAGTCTAAACCCCATCTTAAAAGTCCCTACTGCGCATGTCATCCTGGCAGAGGGAACAAAACCTTGTGCCAGTGGAACTCAGCCAGCTGGCAGCCACAGTCAAGATGCTCATGAGGAAGTGACCTACGACCTAGCAGAATGAAGCTGAACTGTCCTGCAAATGAAACAAATGTATTAATTTCATTGTATTCTGTAGAACATGTCATGGGAACCCCAAATTTAATAGGCGGTCCCAGAGTATGTAAATTAGGGCTTGTAGAAATGAAATGTGGTTGGTGTGTTGACCTGGCCTACTTGGGGACCAATCAAAATTGGGGATTCTGACACTTGCAACATTTGGGGGGTGGTACACTGACCCGAAAACAGTATAACTAGCCTAGGTTTAGCTAGAGAAATTGTCCGACTTGTCCGAATAACTGACCTGTCACTGACCCAACGCACTCAATAGGTAATTGATACAGAGAGCTGCGGAGCACTCTGTCCGTAATTTCCATAGACTCAAGCGGGGTTTTGGAAACCTTAAGTGCTGGCGGAGCACTTTGCTGGGGAATTCGATAACCCAATCGGGGTTCTGACTGATAGCTGCAGAGAGGGTGGAGCGCAGGCGTTGCTTCCGAACTGCGGGTGCTGATCTTAACTTGGTGGTCCTGTCCTGATCCTAATCTGGTTTTCCTGTCCTGTCCTGGGGTGTCCCTTCTTCACCTGCTGGCCAACTGGCGACTGTCCTTCCTAGGGGTTCCTCCTGTCCTTAACTGACCCGTGGCCAGGGTTGGTCTTCACACCATTCTAGGTAAATATAAGTCTGAGGGAACCCAACCATTTTTGCATTTTCCATCTCTTGGTTTTGAATAAATCGTATTTGCATATTGTTCCTTTTTCTTACCCTCCCGTTGCTGACAAATGATAGAGTCCTACATTGTAGTTGTTATACTAGCATGTTCCAATTTTTCCCCATCCTATAAGCACTGTTCTAAGTACTACTCATACAATATATAGATGTTCCTTTTCTTTACCCATCCTTTAGTCGATTCAAGCTTTTGCACTGTTTTATTAGTATGGTCTATTCTTACTTTACCCATAATTCCTCTTCATGGGGAAATAGTTATCTGTGAAATTCTAGTATGTTCCTTATTTTTCCCGTCCTTTAGACAACATACTGAGTCTAAACCCTGAAACCTATATTAGCATGTTCCCTGTTTTTACCTTCCTTTAGACTTATAAATGGTTGGTCTCACTTACTTCCTTTATGGATACGTGCTCTTTGTAATCTTGGTTATTGATTGTTTACTTACTATAAATCTTATGCTTTCGGAATCTGATGAAGTTTAGATAAAGGTTTTTAAAACTTCCCGTGTCTCTGGTTATTTCCATGAGTGCAAAGATAGAAAAAGTATTTTGGTGTCTGCTTTTCTTTTACAGCTAGCTCCCTGATCCATTGTGGTCATAGGTACCCGTAACGGTGGAATGGTAAGCCGGGTACAGTAGGAATAAATAGGAAGGAACAAGGGATACTGGTAGTAGAGTGTAAGGTTACCCGATTAATAAATATGGTAAATTGAAATATATGGGCCCAATACGTATGTGGTAAAATTGTTGGTCGGATGACCTGCGCGCTCTATCACTGGGACATCGATACATACCTGGAATCGGTGGAGGTCACTGCGCTATCCCAGGCGAACGCGGATGCTTTGGACGCCCCCATCCGCTTGGATGAAGTGCTGGCTGCTATATCTCGCCTTCGCCCTCTCAAATCCCCGGGACCGGACGGCTTTTCAGCCGGTTTTATAAAACCTTTAGCCAACGGCTCCTATTCTCACTCGGCTCTTCAATTCTTTTGAGGGCCCGGGCTGCATGCCCCCGGACATGCTTGCGGCCGAAATAGTGGTGCTGCCCAAGCCAGGCAAGAAACCTACGTATTGCACGGCGTTCCGTCCTATCTCCCTTCTCAACCTGGACTTAAAACTTTTTACAGGTATCCTACCTGCACGACTCGGTCCATGCTTGCCTGGGATTTTAGAGCCCGACCAGTCCGGCTTTGTCCCGAATCGCCAATGTAGCGATAATACCAAGAGAATACTTCACCTAATTGACAAGGCCCATTTCCAAAACTCAGATTCTGCGCTGCTGGCCGTTGACGCTGAAAAAGTGTTCGATCGGGTCGATTGGACTTATTTACGACGCACCTTGTTGCGCTTTCGGCTGGGGGATCGCTTTCAGTCCTGGATCGGAAGCTGTTATCATCATCCTCAAGCTCGGGTCCGCCTAGGCGGCCTCCGCTCGAGCCCCTTCGAGATCCAGCACGGTACGAGGCAGGGGTGCCCCCTTTCGCCTCTTTTATTTGCCCTATACGCAGAACCGCTTGCGCAAAAGGTCCGTGATAATCCTGACATTCATGGCATTACCTTTGGCCGAGAGCCCCACGCGATCGGCCTTTATGCCGACGACATCATAGCTGCACTCGACCGTCCGGATTGCTCCGTCCCTGCCTTCCTGAGAGAACTAGAGTCCTTTGGAGCCGTATCTGGCTTCAAAATCAATAGAGGGAAATCCCTGATATTGCCACTGGGATGTAATGCCCACCCACAAATGCCAGCGCCAGCTTATGGTGGCAGCCTACAGACGACCGCACGACTCCCGTACTTAGGTGTTACTCTCACTTCTTCCACGGACTCGACGGTCGCCCTGAACTACGCGGCCCTCACCTCCCAGATTCGGACGGACCTCACACGCTGGTCTAAGCAACCCCTCTCTCTGCTGGGGCGTGTCGCGGCAGTGAAAATGTCGACCCTACCAAAAATCTTGTACATTTTCCAAACCATCCCGGTAATGCCCCCAGCTGGCACCATCGCAGCCTTACAGGCCGCTCTCCTGCATTTTGTCTGGGATGCGAAACGGCCACGCTTGCATAAACAGCTGGCGTACCGGAGCGCGGATGAGGGAGTTCTTGGGATCCCCAACCTTCTGCAATATTTCCAGGCCTCCCAACTTTGATACTTGGTGGAGTGGTATAGGCCGGAGTCTGAGAAACAGTGGTTGTTTCAGGATAGGGCAATGGCTCAGACCTCCCTTTGGAAGGTTCCGTTCCTCCTCCGGCAGCACAGACCACGCTACTTCTTGCGATCGCCCATCACTCGCACTGTTATGCGTGTCTGGGATGCGTTCGCTGTCAGGAGGGGATTGACGACTTTTCCTTCCCCGCTTGCCCCCATTCTGGACAATCCGGAATTCCCGCCGGGCACCGACTCCCACGCCTTTTCCCAATGGCGAGGTACCAGCTGTCGCTCCGCTGGCCACCTTTTTGATCTACAGGGCTTTATTCCCCTCTCTGATGTGTCACAGTGTTACGATGTCGTCTCCCCTCATCTTTTTCAATATTTTCAACTCCGGCACTGGCTCACGCACCCGATTTACGCCTCCCTGGTCGGTAGGCGCATGACGGAGTTCGAGAGGTGTTTGGTGAAGAAGGACTCGGACAGGCATCTTATATTGGACCTCTATAAAATGCTTGCACCCCCATCACACCGGGTAAAACACCGGGGCAAAGGCGCTGGGAGGCGGAACTGGGACGAACTCTGACAAAAAGAGAGTGGAGCTACATATACTACAGGGCTTCCCACACCACACGCAACACCGCAAGCAGGGAGGCAGCAGTGAAACTGTCCCTTTATTTGCACCTCACCCCGGTCCGGCTCAACAGGGGAAACCCAACCCGTAGCGCACTATGCTGGAGGGGATGTGGGGAGAAAGGCACTTTGACTCATATCCTTTGGGAATGTCGTGAAATCCAAGACTATTGGAAAGCCGTCTTAAATGACATTGATTCTACATTTGACACTGAAATTCAGAGATTCCCGGCCTATACCATCCTGGGCCTTCCCAATGCGCTCACCTTCCCCCTGAAGTCCATTCGGGCCGTCAGATGGGGATTGCTATGCAGGCTGCATCACAACACACACTTACACATACCACTGCGGCGTTCTAGAAGGTCTGGCCACCATTACTGTCCCTCCTTTCTACTGAATTCAACGAAGTCACTTGCCCCAGATATCTCCGATTGCTACGCCTTACAGAAGTTCCACATGACCCTCCATGATTTCATAAGATGCCGCAATATTAGTTACATAGCCACCTTCGTGATCGTTCTCTTGGTTTGGCACACTGGTTGGGGTGGGGGGGAGTTGGGGGCGGGGGAGGGCTCTGGGTTTCAGTTCTTGGAGTTTTGTTCTTTCACTGCACCTGACATCAGCGGCCATAGCACTGTACCACTGCATAGGCACATGTATCTTGCTTGTGGTTTGATTTACAGGGAAGATGTGTTGGTCTGTCTCGACTGCCTCCTATGCATGTCACCTTTCTACCGCAATGTACTGCCTGACTTTGCTTTTGAAATCAATAAAATAAATTTTGAAAAAAAAATGCGCTCCCGGAACTCCAATCCTGGGACTGGGAGAAAGAGGTTCAAAGGGCTCATAGGTTTCCCCTGATGATCAAAAACCGTAATGAAACATCTCAACAACGTCCTAGAGCCATGCTTCTGTTTTTCGGGAACTTCTTACTCCGGCAGGCACTCTATGACCTAGCCCTGCCTACCAATAAAAGGACCTTTGATGGAGTAACCTTCTTTACCAGGCCAGACTTTGCACACGCAACAGTCGAGAGGAGGTGGCGATTGAGACAACTATTTGATCCTTTCCAAAAAAGAGGAGCAACGGTTTTCCTTCAGAACCCGGCTAGATTAAAAATTGTTTATCAAGGTCATACCCGTAGCTTCATTTCCGAGATTCAAGCTAAAAGCTACTTAGAAGAAATCTCAGGACACAAATAATGCAAGAAATGCAGAAAAACTTAGGACACAGATAATGCAAGTAATGCAAGTAATGCATAAGACAGATTGCTGAACTGTGGTATATTTCGCTGATTTGCGGTTTTGTTGTTTTTTTAATCATTTTTTGCTTTGTTTTTTCTGTTTTTTTTTTCCAGCACTGGCTATCCCTATTCTTTCAAAAGGGGAAGAGAAAAAAGGAAAAGAAAAGAAAATATATATATATATATATATATATCCACATTAGAGAGCTCACTCACTTTTTATATCAGGGCAGGTAATGCATCAATGCTAGGACACAATAAGACACAATAATACAAGTGATGATGAGATTGTATGTTAAAAGAGTGGTCTATCTTGTTGTTTTAGCGGCTGTACCTCCATTATTGTGTGTCAGAAATCTCCTTATTAGATAGTTTTATTTATATATATATATTTTTTTCATAGGGGTGATCTCGGCGGGCTTACTGGGTATTGTTCGGCGGATGTCACGTCCCTGGCCCAACTGGGGGCAGGTAACCTCCATTGGTGATGGCGGGGGGGGGGCCTGGGTGGGGCCTGCAGGAAGGTCAGACAGGCTTTTTAGAGTTCACAGGGAAAAAGGAAACTATAACGGTTTAGCTAGCACCTTGACTATGGGGGAAACAGAGTGGATCACTCAGAACAAATCACATAAGTTCGGGAAATACTATTTTAGGATGCTCTGTATATTAAAATGGGGATACTAAAAATTATGTCACTTAATATCTGCTGCTTAAATAACATTAAAAAGAGACAAGCCGTTGCGGTAGGGTTACAAACAGTAGGTGCCAACATAGTGTGTATGCAGGAAACTCATATTGAAGGATCGCAATCACATCTTTTAAAGTCACTGGGGTACAAACTAGTTTGTGCTACCTCACAAGGAGCACGGATTAGGGGGGTGGCAATTCTAGCTAAAGGCGGAGGGTTTAGCTTTAGTCGGTGTAAAACAGATACATTTGGCGGATGGGCAATTGCAGAGTTCCAGGTCGAACAATCGCAACCATTTACCATCTGCTCAATTTATGGGAGTAATAGTGACAATCCTACAGTGATCAACTAAGTTTCCAATGAACTCCCACATTGGCCACTTATCTGTGGGGATTTTAATATCAATCTTCCCTTCGACTGGTCAATGGGAGATAATTGGCAGTACCACGGTCGGAAACCTAAAGTCTTCAAAGCCTTAGAACATCTGTGTCATATGCATGGGCTCGTGGACGGGTGGCAAATTTCCAACCCTAATGACCGAGGTTACACCTTTTATTCAAACCCATATTGTGTACATGTTAGGCTTGACTATTTTCAATTATGAAACTCATTAAGATCTATAACACAGATAGAGAAGCTACCCCGCGTACTTTCTGATCAAAATCCTCTGCTATGCACTTTAGGGCTAATACAAATGGGCCAGATACCAAGAAATTGGACTTTCGAGAAATCCCTGCTCCTTGAAGATGATTATTGCAACCATATGCGAGAATGGATTCCAAACTTCTTAAAGGAAAATGTTGAGAGCACTACCACAGAAATTGTGTGGGATGCTCAAAAAGCTGGGATCCGCGGGGAAACCATGCAATATTCAATGAGGGTTAACAAACAGGCTAGAGAATCCCATAAGGTTCTACTGGAAAACTTGAAGGGGTCCGAAGAAGAACTCATTAGGGCAACCCGAGACTCTCTAACGGTGGAAGAAATTACCAAAATTCATTATCAGGTGGCAACTAATAAGGCTGCTATTATGAACATATTTACCACCAAAGCGGTTAAAAAAGCTACCGCCCACAGTGAGAAGGTCTATGAAGTTAGCGAATTAGTAGGCCATCAACTGGCTATACGTATGAGGCAGCAAACATCACAGAATCTCATGCTTGAAATACAGGACCCAGTAGAAGGCTGGGTATCAGACTGTGGAGAGATCAGAGAAGCATTTTGGCGCTTTTATAGCACCTTATATTCAGAAGAGGGGGGGGGGTAGACGTAGAAAGAATGAATGAATATTTGGATAGAGACACACCCTTTAGGCTTAATGAGGAAGATCAAGATTCTTTAGAGGAAATTCCGAACCTGGAACAAATTCTAAAGACAATTAAAGATCTACCTAGAGGAAAAGCAACAGGTCTGGACTCTATCCCTTTAGAATTTTATGTAACCTTTCAAGATCAACTAAAAGATATTCTGCTAGATCTATGTGTATATGTATTTCGAGGGGGACAGCCCCCAAGCTCCTGGTCAAGAGCTAAAATAGTCATCTTCCCCCCCCCAAAAAAAAACCCGGATCAGATGGGTTCTTATCGTCCCATTACCTTAATAAACGAAGACTCCAAAATATATTCCAAATTATTTGCAAATCGCATCTCACCAATAATTCAGAAAGTCGTATCAAAATTTCAGCATGGCTTTGTGCCCGGAAGAGGAACCACAGACCATATTCAATGAGTGATCAGCCTATTTGACAGCACCGAAGTGACAGGAGACCCTATGGCGCTAATTCTTCTAGATGCTGAAAAGGCCTTCGATAGGGTCTCCTGGCCATTCCTGTGGCTTGCAATGTCTCGAGTGGGATTTATACAGGGATTCATCCAAGCCGTACAAAAACCCTAAGGCCATGGTTATGGTTAACGGTAATCTCTCCAAAGAACTGATAATATCAAGGGGAACTCGACAGGGATGCCCATGTTCTCCCTTGCTGTTTGCAATTTACATTGACCCTTTTATCCGTAGCTTGGAATCGAATTGAGGTATTACTCCCATCTTGACCCAAGGATATTTAACTAAGAGCCTTGCATACGCCGACGACATTGCCATAGTCACTTCTGATCCAAGTATAGCCCTAACCATCATTGAAACAGAGGCAAAAGACTTTGGCAAGATCGCGGTTACGCACTCAATCAGAGTAAAACCCAAGTGATCCTGAACAACAAATGCATCATGATAGACCCTTGTGTGACAGAGAAAGCGATCTACTTAGGTGTATGTATCACCTTTAAACTCGAAAATTTGGTTGACTTAAATATGAAGCCCATGTTAGATAAAATGCAAAAAGATCTTCGCCGCTTGGATAACTTACATCTATCCTTGATTGGCCGGGCAAACGCATTAAAAATGGTATACTTCCCTAAAATTCTTTATATGTTTAGAGCAATCAACTTAGAAATCTCATAACTTTGGTTTAAATCGATGGAACAAACCTTTACTTGCTTTATGTGGGCATACTCACAACCCCGACGAGCTTATAAGTTCCTGACTCTCCCCAAAGAAAAAGGAGGATTAGCCCTCCCTAATCTTAAGGCATATTACTGGGCATCAATGCAACTATACAATCAAGAACTTTTTTTATTAGATGGTACAGAGACAACTTTAGGGGAGGACCAACCTTCAATTCATCAGCTAGTACTGGGCAACAAGAGCAGCGGCTGTCTATGACGATATCTCTATGATAGCTATCATAAAAAAGTGTGCTTGAAAACCCTGTTGGGGGATTTAAAGCTTGGAAATCTGTGAGAAAATTGTTGGGTATAGGACGACTCTCATACTATTCCCCTTTAAGCAGCAAACCTGACCTTCCTGAAATTTTTAGAGGTGCTTGTATTAACAAATGGATTGCAGCTGGAATTACACATATGGGGTGCCATTTTTCTAATGAAGGGTTATACTCTTTTGAAGCTTTAAGAGAGAAATAACAACTTGAGTGGAGAGATTTTTTTTAATTTTTCCAAATTAGAGATTTTTTATGTCAACGGATTAGGGGAAATGTTCCCTTTGATAAAATAACCACAGCTGAAACACTAAAAAAAAACAAAAAAAAACACTATTGGGGGGATGTACTCTCTTTTACTAACCCATTTTCCAGATAACCTCGAGAAGACTGCACAGAAGTGGCAGGGAAAAATAGCCATCACTACAGAAGAGTTCAATTATGCTTATGGCTTGTCTCAAACTATTCTTATGTCTACAAAACTTCAAACTCAGTTTTACAAAACCTGCTTTTTTATGTATTATACCCCAGACAGAATAGCTAAATGGGGGAGTGGGAGGGGGACTTACTGTTTTAGATGTATGTCTCCTAATGCTGATTGCATACACATTTTCTCATCCTGTATAGGCTTAACCTCCCTAAAACTAAGCACTGAGAGGTTCTTATCGGCGGTTTTAAAAACTGAAATAGATCTCTCTAATGAAGTGGTTCTATTAGGGGCAACAAACCTTACGAATCCTTGTCAGGGCCATGAATTCGTTTTTATCGTATTTATCTTAAGAATTTGTATTGCGTCTGCCTGGCTAGAACCCAACCCCCCCTCTTTCCAACAATGGTTTGCCAGACTACTAGCTATATTTAATTTAGAAATGGCTATCTATAAAAGAAAGAGTAGGAAGCGAAGGGCCAGTGGGCTGAAAATCTGGAACCCTCTAATTGAATGGTCACAATCCCAAGGTAATTCCCTGTAGCACGATGTGTTAATTAACTTGATTTAAATTATAATTACTAAATTGTAAAGCTTGTAAATAATCCTCATATTGTATCTAATTAAATTATGTTTGAATTCTCTAAGAAAATGTAATTAATTGTCCTATTACTGTTTGAATCACTATCCAGCATTAATCCCTTTTATTTTGCCTGTTTGTTTTGCTTCCTTGCTTGTCTGACCAGGAAGGGGGGGAGGGGTTACTCTGTTGTAAATATAAAATCAAATAAAGATGTTTAAAAAAAAAAAAGAATATGTTTCTCGTTATTGGCTCATGCATTACTTCACTACATAGATAATGGAGTGCTTGGGCGTCTTGGGTCTATTTTATAGCGGTGTTTCGGGAGTGGCAGACTGGATGCTAGCACCGTGGGAGTGTGCATGTAGTGTGGAAGACTAGTATGGGTTCAGGAAGAGGGTATATGTGTTATGCCTGGTCGCACTGCACATGTGCGGCACACTCACTTATCACCACTAGAGGTATTAGTAGCGCACGTTATTATTATTATTATTATAGGGGTTTGTAAAGCGCCTGGTGACGCCTCCCGGCATGTCCCCGCGCTGTGGAGAGAGAGTTTTGCCATGTGGATCCAAAAAAGACAGAGAATTAAAGAGTAAAAAGATAGGTTTTTAACATTTTCCTGAAGGATGCCTCATCGTTCTCTTGTCTGATGTGCATGGGAAGGGTGTTCCATTTTTTTGCCGTCAGAGTACGAAAGGATCTGCCACCCATTCTAGTTTTTTTAGGGAGCGTTGTATTAAGCAGACCTGTGCCTGTTGACCGCAAGGATCTATTAGGTACGTAAAGTGTAGCTAGATCAGACATGTAGGGAGGGGCCTTCAAATGAATAATCCTGTGGCACCAGAGGAGCGCTTTGAATAGTATCCTCTTGCTAATCGGCAGCCAGTGAAGGGCAGCCAGAGACAGTCTAGAGGGAGCTCTACGGGGGAGTCTTAGCACAAGGCGTGCAGCTGAATTTTGCAGGACTTGTAATTTCCTCATGTTTTTTTCTGAAGTGCCCAGCAGCAGCACATTCCCGTAATCTATACGGGAAGTAATAAGTGCCTGAGTCATGGTACGCCTGGAACTTATCGGTAGGAGATCCAGGGTACGATTGAGCGTTTTCATGACTCCAAAGCACTTCCCTACAGTTTTTTTGACATGGCTGTCATAGGATAGCTTATTGTCTATCCAGACACCCAAATTCTTGGCTTCCTGACTGGGAGTATCTCATCATTGTCTGTAGGTACTCTGGGATACCCACAGCGGCTGCTCATACTAGGCAGGGAACTGTGCTTCCAGTTTTGTGTCATGAGGCCGGTTACTACTGTAGACCACCTTGATGCCTCCCTCAGAAAGCTTATTATTTGCTATAATAAGAAATATTTTCACGAGAAGGACCCTGGATCACAGAAATAGTAAAGTTTGTCTAAGGTTATTGAGAAAGCGCCCCATAAATAATTATGTATCAGTGACTTACTGCACTCCCCCAATATCTACAATGATATGCGGGGCACTTAATATAAAAATAATTGGTGGCAGTAATGTCTGCAAATTACAGTGATTAGAAGCGACAGGAGTGCTTTTTGAAATACTATACACCAAAAAAGTATTACTATTACAGACTCCGGAGCACGGACCGCGAGTGACAGTCTTACTCCAAGCTCAACGTCGTATATTTGTTTTTCTTAATATGTCACTCTCTGCCAAACTTAAAGCTTAAATGAATCTGACTGGGTGTGAACATGATAGTTGTGAGAATGACTGGGGGTACTAGTGAAATCCTCAGGCACATGCTTGTTGCCAATTTGCTTGCAAAATACATTTCCTTTTTATGTTCAATTTACCAGCAACCGATGTCATTTGTATAGCGCTTTAACCTCACTAAGACTTCCAAATATTGCATACTTTTTTCATGGCAGCCTTTTTCCCGTCACATGAAAGATTAAGCTTTTGGGATTGCTCTAGTGACGGACGAGGGACTAAACTAAAATGCAGGTTGGAGCGGGGGCAAAGCAATGGAAAAGAATTCCCGTAAAAGTCGAGGCGTGGATATTGTCTTTTATTTTCCCCAAAAGGAGACATTTGAGGAGCTGTCCTAGGAAGAGGCAGTTAACCAAGTAAAAATAAGCAATGACAGGGAAGGGAGGGCCGAGAAACAACAGGGGAAGAATAAACAAGAAACATTAAATCAGTCCTGTCTGCAGGAGGAAGTGTTAAAGAACCCCCTTGCTGAGATACTTGTGTGTGCTATTTAATTAGCAAACAGCTCGGTGATGTAGGAAAAAGCTTGTTTTTATGATCTGTGTCAGAAACGCATTCATTTTTTCTGCAATGCTCAATGCATTATAAAACTGACCCATCCTGGTGGCTGTCCTCGGGCAGTGTGTAGATAGGGCTCAGAGGAACTTCCAAGCAAAAGCACGCCGTCACGGACTACAGGGGCGGCCTTAGGCATGTGCAAGCTGTGCACCTGCACAGGGCCACCAAACCCCAGGGGCCACCACGCCAATATATATCCTTAATATAATATTCCTCTGAGGATGGATACATATTTGTGTGGTGGCCCCTGGCAGGGATTTGGCAGCCTACGGCTCTGTTCCACTTCCAAACACCCTGAACCCCCCTCTTCACTGGCCTCCGCGCCTGCGTTCCTCCGGGGGCCCCCTACCTGTTCCTCAGGGGGCCCCCTACCTACGCTCCCTGCCCAGGGCCACCATGAGCCTAGAGCCGCCCCTGCGGACTAGGTGCGTGTGGACACGCCACCACAGCCAAAGTTGAATGCACACGCGTGCAGATGTACAAAGATGACTGCTCTCACCATTCAGAAAGGTAAACATGCACGCGTACGGATAAAATTAAAGTAAAAAAGATGGCGTTGGGCTGTCCACATGCACATGCTTTTTTTGTCCGTACAGGTGTTTGTTTACCTTTGTGAATGGCGAGAGCAGCCATCTTTATACATCTGCACGTGCGTGCATTCAGCTTTGGCTGAATCAATTGCAAAAATTCCTCTCCATGGTGAAAGCAGTGTTCCTTGCGAGAACAGCGCAGGCGCTGCTTTCACCAGGCGAGACCTAGGAGGATACAAACGCTCCATTGCAGAAAACCGTAGAAAAATGAGAAAATTAGCAAAAACAAACAAAAGAGAAAAAAGAGAGGGTGATTAGGAAGATCATTGACGTCACAGAGAAGCAAAGGTGAGTCAGGGTGGTTGCCATCATTTAGTGATTGTTATTTGTACAGAACATTGGCTCATGTGAACAAAGGCATTTTCTCAGAGACTCAGAATGGGGAAACCCCTTTAAAACATAAGGCCCGATTACGATGGCGGGCAGACCGCAACCGATCAACTGCCGGTTGTGAACCGTCCGACATCTGACATTGTGATCTTCCCGCCGCATTATGATGCGGCGGGTGGAGGCATTGGGTGGCTGCACTGACTGCAGCGCTTCTGATGTGCTCAAGGAGCCCATCGGAAAGCACCATAATACTCTAATGACGGTGGAGCCAGTCTCGGCTCAGCTGTCAGGATTATAAACACAGTTTCTGACAGCCCTTTCATGTCAGTCTTTCTGACATGGGAAGGCTGTCGGAAAGTGTTTTTTGGGGTTCTAGCAGGGCCACCTTTCCCCCGGCCCTCCGCTGTGGGAATCACCTATGGTGCCCCCCTAATCATCCATCCACCGTGTGGCAGGCACCATAAAGTGCCTGCCACACGGTGCAGGGATGTTTCCAAACATGCAGTTTACAAGTGAAGCTTAGGCTGTGGGCCTTTTCCGCCCACCATGCAAGCTTTCATCATAAAATGCATGTTTGTGACCGAATCGGAACCGCCGACCTAAGGTCAGGCGGTTCCAGAGCCTCCAACCTCGTAACCAGGCCCATCATATCCAATATGAAGAACTGCAAAACATGTACTAGGTTTGCATTTCCTTTGGACAACATAATCTGTTTCAAACTCTATGTAAACAAAATGTTAGTGCAAATTGCCTGTTGTCTCTCATTTCCTTTACAAAATCCAACAACTAGGTCAGAAGACATCACTTTTACCCATGCAATGTTTTCCAAACAAAGCTGTTAATTGTTTGCTGGAAAAATTCATTGCATATTGTGTTTTTCAACTCCAAATGGGGAAAACGAGGGGTATTATTGTATTTTCGAAAATCAGGTCCTGCAGAACTTAAAATGGAGAGATAACAGTGTTCTGGGTAAATGCCACACTTGGTGGTATTAGTTTTTATTATCTGTGGTATGACATCAGAGTACTTCCTGCCTCAGGATAGTGAATAGAAACAATATCTTACTTGCAGGGCTAATTGCTTTCAGCCTCTGTGGTTGTTTATCTCCAGCAAAAGCAAAACTAACCCTTCATGTTAATGTCATTCAAAAAGGGTAGGCACTCATTGCAGGCATCTGAATGTACAGGCTCTTCATAGCTGCTAAACAAGCCATACGTTTTTGACACCTTCTGTCAATGCTTTTTACCCAAACGCATTGCATATTTATATTCACAGTTCCCTAAGTATGCCAACAGAGCCAGGGCACTGTCAGCTATGCCAAAGGAGCCCTGTTGTGAACACCAATGCTTAGTGTAAAATTTCAAGCCTCTGGTGTACTTTCTTTAGTAACCCAATAAGGGAGAAACGCTACCGTATACATACTTTAGTTGCATAATGACACTGCCGCAGTCCTACAGAAGTGGAGTTCTGTCCTGAAATCATATCAACTCCCCGATTATCAACTTCAGTAAATATTTAATCGACTTCTAAATTATAAAGTGCCAAATTTCTAATTTCTGCATTCACAGTGATGACACACAGATCTTCTATACTCCTTTCCTTACTGATACCTTTCTTACACTGCATCATGATCCTCATTTTGTGTGACCTTTTTGCAGCTTTCTTCTTTTCAAATTATATTTAAAAAATGTTAGTTAAGAATCTCTGCCATTAGTGCTCAAATCTCCAGAACTTTCCAAATTTCTTCAACTTTCCTGAACTTTCACTGGAAATCCATAGGGTATGATTTGCAAATAAAATCTGAAAAGTTGTAGCGAAGGCCCATAAAAAGATCGGAATCTCTCTAAGTTTCTCCAATGACTTCTGCCAACATTATGTTTCACACATAGAAAAAGGACTGAAGCATAAAGTTCACTTAGGAGATTTTTTTTTCCTGATGGCTTTACATAACTGTGGACACTCATCCATTAATTGTGAAAGACAAAACAAAATAATGCACACTATTTACATATCTTCAAGACTTTCAATTAATTCCAAATTGAGCAGCTTTCCTTTCCTTATTAATAAATCACTAACATGTTCGTTATTGCAGAGTATATCTCAGTGAATTAAACTTCCCTGCGTCATTAATATTATCGTCTCTAGTGAAAACGTGATCAAATGTGTTATTCCTATTGCTGTTCACAAGGATTTCCTCTGAAGTAAAGTGGAAAATAAATATTTTTAGCAGTTTAGCATTTTTCAGTTTCATGAAAAGTTTCATAAGTTTAGTTTGTAGTTCTGAGCAAAAAATGCTTTTTTATTGTCTATGATGTGTCGGTATTCTGACTTCCCTCTGGTGTTATAAATTGCACCTTGGGTACTAAGAGGGAGGAGTTGTTCCTCCTCATGGAGTTATTACGCCTCATGGAATTATTCCTCCTCATAGAGTTACGCTTTCTCAGTGAGTTCTGGTGAGACAGTTCACTCTTCTGCAGGGTTTGGATGAGTATTGAGGGTTTTTCGTCCAGCTCCCTGGCGCTGCAGCGTGGCGCAGCCACTTTGACTGTGTTTCCAAATTTCGAGTAGTCTACTGAGTATATCCCTTCTTCTTCTGTTACAATAGGCACAAATCTGTGGCCCCACCGAATTTCCTCTGTAATGTATGAGGTTCTTGCTTGAGTTGTGATACCGGTGGTTTCCACCACCCCTTCAAGTATGACTATAATTTCTAAGTCCTGGTTGATGAGGTCAGAAGCTGATATCTCATACAAAGGGCTTCGCTTGTCTATGACATGGCAGATGATCAGTGGAGCCACCAGGAAGATATTGTTGCTTTCAATGGGATTCTCCACGGGGATGTCTACCTGGTGAGTGGGGATGACCTCTCCCTCAGGTGTGGTGGTTTTCCTCACTGCCTGAATGCGCACTGAAGCGCTAATGATCATGCTCTTCCGCAGATCTCCAACCCGGAACATAAAACAAAGCCTGCCATTTCGCACGGCAACGACAGCGTGCCGACTGAAAATAAGCGTTTCCGCCCGTCTGTGGGACTGCGCTGTTTTCATGAAGATGCAGCCCAACATGACCGCATTGATGATTAAACCCACAATGTTCTGCACAATTAAGACAGTGATTGCGAAAGGACACTCCTCAGTCATCATTCTCCCTCCAAAGCCAATGGTCACTTGAACTTCGATGGAAAAAAGAAAAGCCGAGGTGAAGGACCTGAGAGAAAAAGCAGAATGAATCCCATTAAAAGCATGTTACAAGCTAAATAAATCACATGAAAAGCACGTTTCATTAAATATACATCAATAAACAAGATTAAATAGTAGCTTAGTTATGCTCCCTTTTATTAAATCATAATTAGCATTCTTTTTGGACATAAATGTAGGATTTTTCTTTACTGTTTCTTTAATGAAACTAGACAGCCTTATTCAAGTAACTTCGAAATGTCACACTTTCCTGTGAAAAACGTTTAAACTATTATTTTTATTAGGGCAGGCCAGTGTTTTTTTTCTAGATGTAGTATCATAAAGCATTCGTAATTGCAAAAGGACCAAGTTACACTTTTCAGAAACATTAAACAACAAACCATACAGAAGAGATTTGTTACTATTTTTCAAAACCTGGCTAATCAGGAGACCAGAAGAAGCATTACATATCCCAGCCAAAAGCAAACATGCACCTAACCAGTGGGAGGAAATGCTGAGGTTTTTCCACACGATGCATAATTTAGCGACCATAAAAACATTCCCTATGCAAGACATGTCAACAACAATACTGGAAAGACTCCTTATCATCTCTTTAAGCTAAATGTGCAAAATTATTTGATGAGACAATGAATACCTATAAAATATGCATTCCAACACTACAGGCCGACCTGCTCTATTTCCACGCGTGGGTGTGACTGGTGCGCATGCTGCCAGCCGGGTCATTTCTACTTCCGTTAGGCTTCCAATGAGAATAAAGTATTTCATTGTTGAAAGAATTACCGCAGGTCATAATCGAGCCCAATAGTTTACCGTCCATTTCTTCTTGCAAGCTACGTAATAGCCACCAATTACCTTACTTGTCATAAATCATAAATCAAATGTTTCTTCTCTACACTAGTCCAAGACATTAAAGAGATAAAACAATCTTGCCTTCATGTCGAAGTCCTTGACCCCATCAACCATTTCGAAATCTTGAAGAACATGGAACAAGGTGCTAGGCAACTATTATCGCACCTTAATCTACCACACCTTAGAAAATGTGGAATGCCTAGAACGAGACAGCATCCAGAGTATGAGTAAGATCACAAACTGCCTAATGAGTGTTGTTCAGACATGATAGCTGCTACAAGAACAGCAAAGCATGGCAGAAGGTACCACAGAGAGTAGGAGAGGCAGAAAGATGGAAATGTGAGACCAAGAGAATTTCAAAATAGCAGATTCTGGATCTCATATACTATTCTTTATTCATTTTTGCAAACCACAGGCGTGCAATTTGCACATTGACATTTCACATTGCAAGCTGTGCATTTAGGGGGGTCTCAAAATGACTTGCGTGATGAATACTTAAATTGACAGGTCACAATTTGTACTCCACTGTGATTGGCTGTAAATGCAGAGATGGAGGCTTTCAAGGAACAGTAAACCGCCATCCCTGCATTTACTTTCACTGTAGTAAACATATATATAAAAGCAGACCAATCCCATTAGGGGACATGAATTTCTTAAAAAACAAAAAAAATAGGTTTCTCATATGGGAACGCCGCTAGAGGCCACCAAAGCAAATCCTAATGGGGCACATATCCCTCAGAAACAGTAACTGCAATTATAAATCAAGCATGATAAACTGTGCTCTCTGAACAAATGTTTAGCAAAGACAACTATTATACCATGCATGTGCCTAGCGTGTGCTACAATACGCACACATAAAAATTGGTCTTATATTAGAGTATCTGGTATACCTTTTAAGACGTTAGAAATGTGGTCCGGGTAATTCAATGCAAGTAAGTTTAATCATCAACTAAGCATAAAATGTATGGGTATTCATGCCGAAATTTATCTAGACTCTAGTTTTCATATAAAATAACAATGTAAGCATTGTGCATAAATTAGAGGGAGGTGTAATGTTGATAGCGTGTGTATGTAAGAATTGTTGCTGTTGGAAAATGGTCCTCTTAGACGGGTCACCTCCAACTTTTTTCCTTCCTCCTCCTCTTTTTCTGACTTTTTTGTTGGCTTTAGGAATCTGAGCACTTTAGCACTCCTAACCTGTGCTGAAGTGCACGTGCTCTCCTCTCTAAACATGGTAAAATTGGGTTACATCTATTTGGAATATTTTGTATTTATTTGTAAGTCCCTTGTCAAGTGGTGTATTATGTACCCAGGGCCTGTAAATTAATTGCTTCTATGTTTCGAACCCTCCAGCATTTATGGGTTCTCCTCAGAACTGCTGAATACTCAGGTCCACTTGCAATGTGAAACTTCCAGCCGTAAACAGGGGAATTCAATTTCTCACTTTAAAATGGATTGATTTGGTCTTTAATACTCGATCAAACATGCGTTTTAAATGCTGTGAAGGAAATTCTTTGCAGGAACCATCACTTAATTTCATAACGCCAACTAGCTCTGCGGTCACTTCCGAAATGAAGTGCAAAATTAAATTGACTGGAAGTTTCACGTTGAAAGTAGACACAAGTATTCAGCCGTTCTGAATCCTTCGGAGAAGAGTGAATGGTTGAGGATTCAAAACGCTTTGACAGTTTTTCACAAACAATGAGTGCATTCAAGAGACTTGTTGCTGGTTTTCAGGGAATACATTGATCAAACAATGGAATTGATCTACCCTTGATGGTAGCCAGCTTAGCACTGTTTAGTTCTTTGCCCAATAATGAGGATCTTGAATGGATGGCTAAAAGATATTTTAGGACAGTTGATTCCAGAACTGGGGTACATTTGTGGGTTCAGAGTTTTTGATGTAAAAAATGAGTCTTTGTTAAATCTGTCTAAATGGTTTGATTTTGTTCTGTCATGATGCTTTGTGGGTGAGATATATATCAAGAAAGTATGTTCATTGTATGTTATGGTTCTTCTGTTTACAACCATTTGTCTGAATGAATAAGCGTTTTCTTGACAAGGAAGAAAATAAATGGTGATCACAGTAAGTGAATTGTGTGATCATGTAGGTAATTAAGATTGTTTGAAAGTACAGTCAGTATTGGCACATATTTGTTTAAGAGTTTTCAGTGGCCTAGTCTTGCTGCCTATTCAATTGGCCCAACCCCTTTTGACTTTGTATCACTTTTAGAAAACAGACTATTCTCTGCTCTTACTGCTCTGTGTGCCTTCAGCCCATCTCCAATGCACATTGTGGGTAGGAGACAGTTATACTTTGTGCATTCCCTGTAGACAGCCACAAACACAGGACGGGTGGGGGTGACAGAGAACTCTTCTGCATTCATCTGCATTCTGATAGCTCTTTGTGGGCTGGAAGAGAGAGGGGAAGTTGACACTTACACCCGAATAGGCAGTGTCCTGTTTCCCACACAAGGGGCTAATTGCCCCCTACTGATAGTCTGGAGTGAGGGCTGGGAAGAAAGGGGACATTTGCACTTCCAGGGCCTGCTTTAAATACACCCCCACTTCAAAGACATTACTGAGTATAAGTACTGGGGCTCTGACCCTACCAAGACAGTACACTGGTGTTCCTGTGACAAACTCTGCCAGGTGTAAAGACTGCTGTGGTACAAGGATTGCCCCTCTGCTTGACTGCTGCTCTAGAATACCGGATTTTCTGCTTTGCTGTGCTGCTGTGCTGCTTACTGATCTCTGGCCTGCAGAGGACAAGGTTTGGCCCAGCTCACTTGAACCCAAAAGCACCGGGACTCAGACATCTGTGAGTCCTGCAGTGCCAAGTGGTGCCAATCCAGTCCTGGCCCTTGAAAGGTGACTTTTGCTGTCCAGAACCTAAAGAATCGACACAGTGACATCTTTGCGCCGATTGGAATTGACTCATTGCCCTTTGATGCCGACACAGGAGCTGATTGACAACATCACCTCGATGTACTGCGCGGCTCAACAACGATGCATGGGTTGCGTCGACAAAGCCTTCATTGCCTGTGCACATTAGAGCCGATGCATCAAGCCATCGACCTCGGCGCTTGCTCCATCCAAGGTACTTTTTCAGCGGGAGCTGCATGAGCCCTGTAGCTGACCTGCCCTTCATCTTGGTCTATGCAAAGAAATGATGGACGGAATGCTAAATTAATCATACATTCACCCCCAGTCAGGAGATCTGGGTTGAATCCATTGTTCTTTTGCCCACCATGCCACCCCAGTTCAGACCCAGCCATATGCAAATCTGTCTAACCCTGTGCATCATGGGAACAGTCCAGACCGAACTGCCAAGCCAGGTTATCCCTGGCCGGAAACAAGCATCCTGGGACCGGTTTCTGGGTATTACCCTTTATCAGCCAGGCTAGCTTGAATCCAGTGGCACAGTGTGCAAGGGACCCACGTCTGGCCGTACCCATCCCTCTTAGGGTGAAAAGTGCTACGCAAACAAATGATGGATGGAATCCTGAATTATTCATGCATTCACCCCCAGCCATGTGCAAATCAGTCCTGACCCTGTGTCTCGTGAGAACAGTCCAGACCGAACTGCCAAGCCATGTCTTCCCTGGACAGGAAACAAGCATCCTGAGACGAGTTCAGTCTAATACCCTGAAACCGCTCCCAGGATGCTTGTTTCTGGTTCAGGGAGGACCTGGCTTGTCAGTTCGGTCAATTTTCATATGGCTGGGTCTAAACTGGAGTGGCATCTCTTGACTGGGGGTGAATGTATGATTTATTCAGCATTCCGTCATCATTTGCTTGCGTAGCACTTCATCTTTGTCATCCTAAACTTTGAATTTGGTCCAGCGCAACCACAAGTAACGCCTAAGCACTATTTGCTTCTAAGCACTGCTTTTTATTTATTCTTAAAAAATTCATAACCTCGGTTCTACTTATTGGATTTTAGTCATTTTGGTCTTGTTCTACTCATATAAATATAATCTAGTTATCTTACCCAGTGGGGAGTATATTTGTGGTGTTTTCATTGTGGTACTGTGTGTGCTTGTTGCACAAGTACTTTACACATTGCCTTTTTAGATTAGTAGAGACTGGCAGGAAATGAGGATGGAGGAGGAGGGGGTAGCAGGAGGGATGGGGAAAATATTAAAAGAAATACTACGTACCATTTCCGCCGGCTGGGTCTCTCCTCCACTTCAAACTCCGGCTAGTCCCAGGGGAAACATCCTTTACAACGCAACTTTTACCACGCAGTGCCTTTACGACTTTTACAATGCAAACCATTACAACGCATTGCGCTGGGGGGCGCTCTAGGATAGGGAATAAGTTTAATTTACTGTTCAACACCTTCCCTAGTGTCCACAGGACTGGAGTTGGAATAGTAAATTAAACTATTCACTATCCAGCACCCCAAAGCGCTATGCGTTGTAAAGGTTTGCGATGTAAAAACTGCATTGTAAAGGCATGCGATGTAAAAGCATGCGTTGTAATGTCATACATCCGGACCATCCTAGTCCCAGATCAAGGAGGCACCCAGGCTCCCCATAGTCAATCACAACGCTGCACTGATTTTGCTGATTTTTGGTGTCATTTTATACATTGAAATTTTCTCTATGTTACTAAAATGGTAAGAGATGTTTCTTGCATTGTGTTTTCCATTTACTACTGTTTAAAAGCTATATAAATACTTTACATATTGTCTCCAAGTTAAGCCCGACGTCTCTGGTGCCAAGCTCCCGGAGAGTTAAGCATAAGTTATTTAGTGACTTTTGTGGTCACTCTGCCAAGAATTGTAATCATTATTTGAGGTGAGTTCTCGCCCCTCACCCCATCAACTAATAACCACTTGTTTGACACTTCTTCACTCACAGGCTAGCACCAGGCCTAAATGTGGCAACTTTGGGTACCTTCTTCGGAACACAACTGGCCTGCCGAAACACAGAATAAGGACTGCACATTCTGTTGAGACCTATGAGAAGAGCCCAAGGGACTGGACCTGCTCCCACTTGTACCTAGGACAGAGAAGTGGACGCCAAGGGTCAGTCTGCTGGCCTCCTGTTAAGCTACAGGGACACAAAAGCTACAAGAAGTCCACCTTCCTGAAAGAACCCAGCTGACCAGTTTCAAATGGACCTGCCAGGTAACCTACTGATGGCTTCTTTTGGAGTGAGTCTTAAACCCAAGGTGGGGCTGCCTAGGTCCTGGCTCCTTCGCTGGTGTTAGAGTGTGCTCCTCCTGTCCCCAACTGCACACACTTTTGCTTGGAGAAATGACGTAGGTCAGGGTCACCGTTAGCTCATCAGTCAGTCTCCATTTGCTGGATTGCCTCACTGAAGGTGACCCGACTTACAGAAAGTTTCTAAGTCTGAACATAGAGGGCATCACTGGGACCGAAGTTAAGCAACATCAGAGTGATTTTGAGGACCTCTTAGGCGTGGACTATGGACATTGCCCGCTCTGAGCTTTCCCGCCGTCATCTATAAACAGCTCCTGAACCCCATGCTTCAGCAATATGCTATTATCAAGGGCCGCTGTGGATCCAGCTTGTCCCGCCAACCACCCTTTGACAACAATTTTTTCTCCATTAAAGATTTTAAGTCCAAAGTTAACCCTTGAACGGTGACCAACCTGGTCCTCATATCTGATCCGCACTCTATCACAGTCAGCCTAAAACCTTACCCCTGTCCCGGTCTTGCGTGACTGGTTGCCAGTAGTTGGCGCTTTGCGCTATTTGTCACTAATATTATTTATAATAATTTTTGTTGTTTTGGTGTCATTTTGTTCTTTAAATATTGGAGTGGGGTTTTAATTAGGGGTGGGCGTAGTGCACGAAGTAGCGCTACGCGCAGCTACGCGAAGTGCACTTCGCACTACGTGAACTTCACGTAGCACTACGCAAGCTTCGTAGTAGCATGTTCGCACTGTGCAAGATGCGTTTTCAATGATTGCACAGTGCGGACAAGCATCCGGCACGGTGCAAGCATTGAAAACGGCATCTTGCACAGTGCGAGCTGTAGTTTTCTGCTGCTCGAGTAGATTATTCCTCGAGCGGCAGCTTTCTCAACGCGAACAGGTAGTTTCTCATTGAGAGCGGTCGCGAGCATGCGCAACCACTCACAATGAGAAACCTGACCTCCTCGCGTTGAGAATCTCGCCGGGATGTCATTTTGCTTGCTCGCAGTCGCGAACATGACGTTCAGGACCGCGAACAAGCAAAAAATGACCGCTGCACTACGCTACGCTGCACTACGCATGTTCGCACTGTGCTACGTGCAGCTCGCGTAGTGCGAAGTTGCGAAAACTTCGCAAACTCCACGAGCGTAGCGTAGTGCTTCGCCCAGGGTTAGTTTTAATGTGTTGTGTTTTTGACATTGTAAGTGTTTTGGTACTTAGAAGTGTTTTAGACATTTTCTTAAATTAAGCCATTCTGCTCTGTGCCATAGCTACTGGAGATTGAGCTCCAGTTGAAATTATTGAAACCTTTAGTGGACTCAACAAAAATAGCACTCAACAAAAATAGCACTCATTATCACTTGTGGTGATGTTAGAACTGGGGGTCTCTAGTTGGCAGGGGTAGGTACCACTGTCCACATAGGGACCCTTGCTTCTAGTCAGGGTAAGGAGGAAACCATCTGAGATAACCTGCTCACCCACTAGGTAGCTTGGCACGAGCAGTCTAGGCTAACCAGAGGCAATGTGTAAAGTATTTGTACCAACACTCATAGTAACACAGTGAAAACACCACAAACGGACTCTTAAGGTTTGCGATAAAGTTCTTTAGGTTGCGATAGAATAATCCACAGATGCGTCAAAAGTTCACAGTTGCGTCACGTTTACTCACAGTACCTTTTAGTTGTGACACAGTTCCAAAAGCAGAAGCTGGTGCGGTGGAAAACAAGCGATGCGTTGCTCCTGAGACCCTGGGGAGGCGTTTGCGACAGCCCCGATGCAGTAGCGGGCGTGTTGCGATGAATCCGGTCTGTATGGGGAGGAAGGCCACTTGTATGGATTCCGGTGCGGAGGTTCGTAGGAAGTTTGTTCTGGCAAAGGCACGATGCGACGATCTTTGGAGTTGCGACGATGCGCAGACCAGCGGTGATCTTCTCTCTCGCAGCTCCTCGACGCGATGGTTTCTGCGACGACACTCGCAGCGATGTGATGCGGTCCGCAAGCAAGCGGTTCGGCGATCTCACCCAGCGACGACAGGCTCTGCGACGACACTCGCAGCGATGTTCGACTTTCCCGCACCGGTCTGGCGCGACGAAGGATGCGACAGCTCTGGCAGCGGCAACAGATGCTGCGACGATCTCGACCTTAGTAGCAGCGGGAATCTTCTCGCACTGTCGGGGATGCGCTCCGCAAGCGAGCGATGCAACAATTTTCAATTGCAAAAGTCTCTCAAGCTTAGTTTCAAGCTTCCCAGCACAGGTACAACTTCCAGAGGCCCCACAACTGGATCAAGCACTCTAGGAAGGACAGAACTCTCTCAGCAGAGTTCAGGGAAGCTGGAGGTGAAGTCCTTTTGTTCCTGGGACTTCAGAACAGGGAGCCAGCTCTTCTCAGGCCCTTGGAGATTCCTTCAAGACAGGGGACACAGCACCACAGCAAAGTCCTTCCCCTCTCCTTGGCAGCAAAGCAACAGCAGGTCAGTCCAGCAGAGCAACAGCAGGACAGTCTTCCTTCTTCAGTTTCTGCTTTCTCCTTGGCTGAGGTTCCTTCTTGATTCCAGGATGATCTAATTTTCTGTTGTTAGGGGTCCTGTACTTATACCCCTAAAAGTCTTTGTTCTCTTTGTGCAAGTGGGCCCTGAGCCCGGTCTGAACCAGTTCTAAGTGTCTCCTGAGTACTTTTTTTTCCTGGCTTCTCCTTTCCTTTCAGAGTGAGGGGCAGGGTCGTCCGCCGCCCAGCAGGAGGTGGAGCCAGCATTGTGGAAGGCAGGCACAGCCCTATTCAGGCCCAGGTGCTAACTCCTCCCACCACTCCAGTTGCAAATGCAGTCATTCAGCCTAGGGTTGACTCAGCCAGCCTCCTGGGGCATCCCCAGCCCCTGTCACTCTCAAACCAGACAGTCAATCCACAAACAGGCCAAGGCACACAGAAAGGTCAGACAAGAGAACAGCAACTTTCTAAAAGTGCTGTTCTCAAACACAGGATTTAAAAACAACCTTTCCTAAAAGATGTGTTATTAAATTCTGAGTTCAGGGATACTAGATACTTATGTGCTATCTTGTTCCTATGGGAAGAAATGCTGGAAGCCACTGTAGCCAGCATGCCCCATGTTAATCTATGGAGCAAGATAGCCTTACAATAGTGAAAAACGAAAATGGCTGCCATTCACTATCAGAGCATGTCACCTGCACTAGTACATGCTCTACCTTTTACATACACTGCACCCTGCTCAGGGGGGTACCTTGGGCCTTCCATAAGGGTGACTGATGTGCACAAAAAGGGAAGGGTTAGGCCTGGTCAGTGGGGACACTGACCAGGAGGACATGGCAGTTTCTAAACCGCACACAGGCACTGCAGTGGCAGTCCTGAGACATCATTTTAGGGCTACTTATGTGGGTGGCACAATCAGTGCTGCAGGCCCACCAGTAGCATTTGTCATCACCAGCCCTGGCACACCCAGTGCACTTTACTAGGGACATCATGGTGATACAAATATGCCAAACATGTATATCCAATCAGAATAACAATTTACACAGAGAGCATATGCACTTTAGCACTTCTCAGCAGTGGTAAAGTGCGCAGAGTCCTATTGCCAACAGCCACGGGTCAGGAAAAATAAGGGAGGAAGAAGCAAAAAAGTTTGAGGATGACCCTGCAAGAAGGGCCAGTTCCAACAGGTGGAATACAATCGACCCCAACTATTGTTCCACTTTCTGCACTAAATTTCAGCTGGCAAAAAAACAGTTTCTCCATCCATTCTTCAAGAAGCACAGGCACTATGCTATCGAATGGACTCAGGCGCCATTTTTATGTTGGTTGACTCCTACATTTTTCTGGCTTCAAGCTTAACTAGCCGTGGTCCTTTTCAACATCTACATTTTTAAATGTGTATACTTAATCGATTTAAACTTCTTTTTTTTTTAAAGCAATTGGTCAATTGACTACATGTGACTCTGGCACCCTAACGCACTCTTGAAGGAATAAAGAGAAGCGTGGCTCAGTGGTTAGAGGCGGCAGACCCGGAAGCTGAGATCGACCGTGGACCAGGGTTTGATTCCCCGCCTCGGCGGGTCTCGGGCTTAAAATTCCACGGACTCGACAATTCTCGCTCCGGTGCCTACTCGACTCACAGGGTCACACTCTGCAACTCTGGGCAATAGCTTGCTTAATCTCCACTACGGCCCCTCGCGGCGGGATGCCTGGCTTTCACCTTGTGGACACCCTACCGGGGTCTCTCACAGGGGAATACCAGGACGGGTTCCCTAAGCAAGCGCTTAGATACCATGTCAGTGATTTGCGCTATATAAATACATTTATAAACTCTCCCTGAGTGTACAGTTTTAATGTAACCAATGAACTACCTTTTGAGGTATGTCTTATTTATGTGGCTTTTTAGCTCAAACAATGTAAATGTAAAAATGTAAATTGATACTTGTATAGTGCACTACTCACCCGCAAGGGTCGCAAGGCACTTGTACGAATACCGCTGTGGAACCCATCCTGGCTTTCCCTGTGAGGTGTCCACTCCTGGGCACCCCCAAGGTGGAGGCCAGGCATCCTTAGCGTTGTGGGGGCCGTTGTGGAGATTAAGCAAGCTATTGCCCAGAGTTGCAGAGTGGGACTCCATGATTGGAATAGGCACCGAGGCGAGAATTATCAGGTCCGTGGAATTTTTGAGCTCAAGACCCACCGAGGCGGGGAATTGAACCCTGGTCCCGGGCTAGACCTCTGCATCAGGGTCTGCTGCTCTAACCATTGAGCCACACTTGAACCATTGAGCCACACTTCTCCACGACAAAAATCCGACATACACAGTTCAAGAATATGGTTTCAAAAGAGTTCCTAAGGTTTGCGATAAAGTTCTTTAGGTTGCGATAGAATAATCCACGGATGCGTGAAAAGTTCACAGTTGCGTCACGTTTACTCACAGTACCTATTAGTTGCGACAAAGTTCCAAAAGCAGAAGCTGGTGCGGTGGAAAACAGGCGATGCGTTGCTTCTGAGACCCTGGGGAGGCGTTTGCGACAGATATGCTAACTTATATTCGAAATTTATAGACAATGTTTTTGGGAGCACTCTTAAAATGAGATTATGAACAGTTATTTTAAAAAGCACCCTACTACTGATTAGACTGCTATGGAACATCAGCTGATTTGCACAGATTAACAGCAAAATCCACAACTCCCTAAACACAACCCTGTAAACAAACACACACATACACTACCTGTCCTAACCAACTTACTGCTCACACTTTATTACCACCAAGCATATTCAGTCTCCCTGATCCTGTTCTCTTATTCCACTGACAGGCTTATGACTTGAGGAAGCAAGTCATGTTTTAAATGTAATGACAAAAATTCATCGTGATATAAAGTCTCCTCGGACACAAGTACTTATTTTACCTTGAGATGTTGTGAGGAGCGTTACCTGTTAGTTTCTACTTTCTGAGAAATGTCTTTTTCCGCTGTTTATGAGCCAAAGACCTCAGTGCCCAAAATAGCTCTTCGGTATTAAGATTGTTTGGGAGTTCTGGTGTTCATGCATTCTTTGGCAGAAACTCGCTGTCTGCTGAGACGTCTAAATCCCCTGGCAGCTTGGCATTGTTATAAGAAAGAAATGTGTGAATGAGGCGTAGGGAGAGAGGTTAAAGACATGCTAGGGGGGTGGGGAAAGGCGACAGAGGAGAGGGAGACTGGGACGAAGAAGAGAGAGAAGGAGCGGGGGTGGAGAAAACAGAGAGACAAGGAGAAAGAAAGTGAAAAAACGAGGGCTAGAGAAAGTTGGCAAACACATGAGACATATCAGGTTACCGTGGGATACTATTTTCAAACCAATGGTGACATTATATCCTTAAAGACAGAAGGGTGTATTTACAAGCTCATTGAGCCACCGGTGCGTCACTTTTTTTGACGCAGCAGAGGAGCAAAGGGATTGCCCATATTTACAAGGCCAAGTAAAGTCACCATGTAAAAAGTAACATTTATTTCTCCTTGTTTTTACCTCTTTCTATGCATGCTGCTTTCTTCAGCATGGACAGAAAGAGGAAATGTCATTAATGATAGTTTTCTCCTGCACACAATCATCCCGCAGCTCAGGCACCCTTGCAAAATGACTCAAGGGTGCCTGCCCTGGCACATGGCAGCCAATTGTGCACCAGTGCTGGGAAAAGCACAGTGATGCATCATATTGTTGGTAATACGATGCCTCCCTGTGCTTTGAAAATGACACCGCAAGGCGCAGCTAAATAGCTTGGGAGCTTCGAGGCGTCATTTTCTTGTAGATGAGGTCCAGTGTATGTAAATCATGATTAGGGCTCCCGGTTTTATGGTATTTCTTTTTTTGCCATTTCCGTCTGTATTTATCCATATTTATTTTTGGGGTATTTTTTCTGTATTTATCCACATTTATTTTTGCCACAAGCAAAAGACGCCGCTACAGCTAGTATTTTTCCGCATTTATTTAAATTGACAATGCACACCAGCGCCCGGCTGTTATTGGTCAACACAATACATTCATTTGAAAACGTTGCCATTGTAGTACAAGCACATGTGCATTTCAAGAGACTTTGCAGACATTCTAAAAAGAATAAAATACTACATGAAACCAAAATTAAATCACAAGTTACTAGTTCCAAGATGTAATTGGCTTCTAATAGAAAATACTCCATAGTAGTTGTCGAGAGGTACACATAATGTAAATAGGTCAGTGGTTTACTGCTTTTGTCAGAGAGACCCTATTGTTACTTGCAGTTAATTAGTAAAAATATTAACATAGAACAGTAAGCTATCAACTGTCACGTAAGAGCTGTATGCAAATTGCAAGGTATAAGTAAGAGCGTTATGGTTTTTCTTCCAGTCTTTGATCATCCTAATGAGGCAAAAAGGGTTAATTTGGGTAGAAATCAATTCCGATTATTAAAGAGACTCCCCAACCATGGTATTAAGTTTTAAATTCTGAGTTTGTTTCTCCAGACCAATCACTATTAAACTATGCTGCCTACTAGTATGGTTGTCATGTGACTCCTACACCTTGTAGTTCTTTGTTGCAAACTAGGATATTTTGCATTTCATTTTGAACTACTCTTGTGGAAAAAGGGAGGAGAATTGCTGATGACAGAAACTCCATGGCTGCTAAGAAGCCATTACTAACTGCATTTATATAGCGCTTACTACCCGTGACTAATGTATAGCGCTACCTGAAAAATAAGCAAAAAGTGGACGAAAGAAACGTTGCCTCTGTGCAATGTGTTAAACAAAAGTGCATTAGATAGGTTCTTCTTCTTAGGGCACATGATAGCCGAGTCAGACCTGTGCTCCGAGGCCTGTGATATTCACAGTGAGTTTCAGGCCCCGTGTGAGGAGGATCGCCACGCTGCTTGGAAACAAAGGGGTCTCTCTGAACTCATACGTCTATTACTTGTGCCTCGTGCTAACATGCCCTGATGAAAGGCTCCAGTAATCTGGATAAACCCAACTAAAGCCCAGAGCAGCATCTGCTGGGTGCATGTTTTTGTCGGTGCAGTTCTTTATCTGATCCAGTTTCTCACACAGCCACTTGCCGTGGCATAATGGGAGCTGCACTCCGGGAATGCGCTGCTCAGCCGCAGTCACGTGGGCACATTTCGCTAGGTTCACAGTTTGTTGAAAGCTGCTGCCTGACACTCATATAAGTGGAAAGATGCATAGACTAGGCCATGATTTTAAATTATGCAAAAATAAATAACCACGTTTTGTTTGTTAATTTCGTTTTGTGTTTGGTTTTTGCTCTTCAGGGTTTACTGGGTGTGGTATGTGCGAGAACTAAAGACGCTGCTATGAGGGGGAGGCCGGAGCTGTGTTAAGGCAGGTGGGGGACAGAATCATGGCTCTCGAGTCAGTCTGACCCCTATACGGCCCCCCCCCCAAGTTTTTTAACCTCATGCTAAGTGGGCAATTAATAAAGTAATGGCGCGATGGCGGGCCCTTTCCCTCCACCCCTGCTATAAACTATTACGCTTTTCTGTTCTGGAGACACTGCAGGCTCCGAGCCTTAATGCTACTACTATGGGACACAAGGCACCCTGTGGTATTCAACACGCACGGTAATTAAGAAAATAAAGGACAACAATTCTCACCTCCTCCTCACCCACTTGACGTCGGAGAATAAGACCCTCTGCTGCTGCCGGGGCATAGGGGGGGCAGGGTCCACATGAGGAAGCTAAAAGACCTTGATTGAAAGGGATTAAAATGAATTCCCAGGGGCGTGCAAAGGAAACAGCATGCAGCGGCAGCGCGGCAACATTTGCCAGTGTTTTGCCGTTTCTAAATATAAATACAGACAAAGGAAATATAGATTTCCGTCTGTATTTATATGTAAATATCCGTAAAAACGGAAAACCGGGAGCCCTAATCATGATGTAAAATGAATCACGAGTAACTAGGGACATATTTGAAATGCACTCGGTTGGACAAGACTGATATAATTTTGAGTCTGAACCTTGACATGAGCTGTGCCCTGGGTTTCTAGTTCCATTGGCTGTAAAGATGCAGGTGTTTTGGGGGCATCATCCCTCTCCAACTTTCCCCGAAGCAACTAGCAACTGATGATCTGGCTGTCTGTGACTCGCTAAGGCGGAACTACGGGTGGCACATATTTCCTCTATCCCTGGAGTTACAGACACTGAGAGTACCGGTAACTCCAGGGGAAGAGAAAATCTGGTCAATTATAATTTGGACCCAGAGCGTCCACTGAGAAATGATGAATTGCTGAGCCAAAGAGCAATTCTGGGTCTGATGCGTACCCAAGATAATTCCTCAATTCCTCTGGAGTTCAAAACAAATATTTGAGCTGTATTCAGGAGCTGGTGTTTTCATATGAAAATGGAAAGCATGCTGGAATCAGTGTTTCCATGCCGATTACTACATGTTTTTTCATGGAATTTCATACAGAGTTATATCTGCTGCTTTCATCAGCTGAAATCTTCCTGTGAAAACATTGGGGGATATTCACAAGAACGTGAGATAACTATCGCAAAATTAGCTTAACGCAACTTTCAACTTCGCAGTCTATCGTGGGAAAATAACGCTGTGTTAACGTGGTATTCTCAACACAGCGGTACCATGCGAAAGGCACACAATAACGCATCAAATGTCCGTGAGAAAGTCAATGCGATGCCGCAAAAATGCGAAACATGAACGCAAAAAAAGTTGCGATGCGGCCAATTGCGATCTAAAAATCTGCAAAAACCAGCAACAGGCCTGCAATGCACACACGTCAGGCGGGAAAAATCACCATAAAAGTAGAAAAAAAACAGACAAACAAATGCCAAACAACAGCGAAGCACAATGGATGTTCGCAGAGCAAGTATGGAGGACAACCAGAACCCCACAAGCCACCCGGAGGACCAGCTTGTGACCTCGGGGTCTGGGAAGGCCAAAGAGAAGAAGAGTAGGAAGAAGCGGTTCAGTCCTCAGAAAAACAGGATCCTGATAACGGAGGTGGTAGAACACCATAAACAACTGTTCATCACCTCCACTGTGTCACTGGCAACAAAAAATTGACTATGGCAGTCCATCGTGGACAAGGTGAATGCAGTTGGAGTGCTGAAGAGGACAATGGAAAAGGTCCAGAAGCGCTGGAATGCTGTCAAGCGCTAAACCAAGCTGAAACTCGTCAACAACCGGAAGGCAGCAATGCAAACTGGAGGTGGGAGTCCTGCACCACAGGAGGAGCTGGACGAGATGGAGGAAATGGTGTCCACAGTCATCAGTGGGGAGACGGTGGCAGGAGTTAGGGGACCGAACAATGCTCAACATGACCGGCACAACAGCTCCAGGGTGAGTAACGACGGGGACTGGGGGACGGGGGGGAGATGGGCACACATGTACAATTAAGTATTGCACATCTGCTGACAAACCATGCACCAGCCCAAAACTCCCACCAAGAGACCAATGTAACCAAGTATGCAACATCTCAGCACTGTACAAGCACAAAAGTCAAAGGCACATGGCATGAAAGGGATAAGGGGCAGCAAAATCAGAGCTGTAGGTGCGGCCCGAAATGCAGCACACACACACATAACATGCAAGGCACTATAACATATACACAATGTGGTACAAACCGCAACACGTCCACAACAGAACACAGGACACAACTGGTGCCGCTTGTGTGTAGAAACTGGCAAGCCACATATATGTGAACAACTTGTTAAACTGCATCTCCCCTTCACATTGCAGAGAGAAATCTAACACCTCCTGCAGAGCAGCCCGAACCTCTCTTCTCTGATGATGAGGAGGACCACCACAGCTACGACTCTGACGCCCTCCAATAGCTTGTGGAGAGCCTCCGCACTCCACCTCCAGCTGCCATGAGGAGACCCCACACCCTGCACAGACCACGTAGCAGGCAGCACCCACAACCACGGCTGCCTCCCAGGACCCACACGAAAAACACATGGCCTTCCAACACTATGTGTTGGGGTGCCAGGAGAAGCTGGCTGAACAGATGCGGGTGGGGTTCGACCGTATGGCTGGCATACTAGATGCCAAAAGTGGGTGTCTAAATCCCATCAGGGACCACTCACAGTCCCTATCCGACACCCACCATCCCCGCTTCATGCTCTCCAATGGACTATGGCTGACATTGCTTTAGCTCTGACTCTGAGACTAGAACAACTGGCCAGCCAGAGTGTCTCTAGAGATGTCACACAGGAGTTGGGACACATGCGGAGGTTAATGGAGGGCATGGAGCGGACGCAGGGGGAAAGAGCGGCTGCCACGGCTGCACATCAGCGAGAGGTAGCTGGGTTTCTCAATTACCTCAGGACGATCCTCATGGCATTGCTGCCACAATGCCTGGCGCTGATGCATGCTGCTGCTACCACTACATCCACCTCTCTGCCCCCTGAAGTGTCAGTGCCACACAGTGTGACAGATATTCCACCTCCAGCCACTAATGAGTCACTTCCACACAGTGATGGAGACAGAACATCACCACCCATACATGAGGCACATGAAACAGCAGTGGACGAAAATGTGAATGACCCTGCCTTCGTGGTACGAAGGGCGCAGTAGCATGCATCTCCGCCATAGGGCCTATTTCTGCTTGGTTCTGCCCTTTGCATCATCACCTTCTACTGTCCCCCGATACACTCTACAACACTCACCTTGGTCCTCGACATTGACTGCCATATACGGTGACTGAACTCTTCCTCATCTTTGGACTTGTCATTCCCTGAATTGTGAAGTGGGGTTTGCATGGCCCTGTACTGCTCCAGTTGCAACACACCACTGAATGTGCATTAAACATTTATAATCACACAGATGGGTCATGTCTATGATCTTTCAAGTGTGGGAGTATGGATGAATGTAGGGTCATGGATTCCCCCTTACGTCCATGTTGCTTATGACATTGGAGTTGGGTCACAGGGTGACACATTGCCGATTGCGGTCCGGGTGACGCCGACACAGCAACAGAGACACACACATTAGTTACGTTCTTGTTTCAGCCCAGTACGGAACCACGCCCAGAGCCCCGGGGTCATTGTTCAAACCCTTATGCTGGACTGGCATACGCCAGGCCAGATTAAAAACGAAAGAGAGTTACCCTCTGGACCCACAGGAACTGGGTAGAGTATAATAAAAAAAAACTGAAGATGTTCCCTGGGTTTTTGATTCTTATGAATGGAAGTAGTGTTTCACCATGCACCCATTCTTGTTCTCTCAATCCAACGTTCAATCTTGCCCGTTTTCACCTATTAAGTGTAACCCCTTATACTAGTAGAACCACAAAGGCAAATTAAAGTGGCAGGAGAGGATTTATTAAATTAAAATTGTAATAAAAAGATTCATAAATTTAATATAAATCACAATATATTCATATTTGAACAATATCAACACTGTGCGTTTTTTTATATTTAATACAGTGCCTAGTGCTGTTCGCTCAATATGTCAATACACAGTATAAAAACAATTTGTTTAAAAACAACACATATAATCAATAAAAAAACCCTTAGGAGGTGGAATTATCAACACTATCAGCCATTACGGTGGGACGAGAGTAGGAGAAGGTACCATACACTTTCTTAATTTTGTCATCAAAATAATCCGAGATATCTTCACAGAGAGACTCAGATGGGGTGACTTCTGTTTCAATAATTCTAGGCTTGAAAAAAGACTGCACTATTTTAAAAACGTATTTGCTAGATTGTTCCGCATGACGGATTGAGGTGGCAATATGAAGTCTTTTTGCTTTTTTTATAGATTTATGCAACTTGCGGAGGGCTGTTCTATAGCGCGCCTTAGCTGATTCACAATAGTTCACCCGCCACACACGCTCCAGTCTCTTGCATGCACCTTTTTCTGCCCTCAGCTCTGTAGAGAACCATGGGGCAGAAGGGGATTCCCTGCGAGATAGAGCAAGTTTGGCTGGAGCGATGGTCTCCACCATGTCGCCTATCCATCCATTCATTGCCACTGCATCTGCATTTGGATCTGTAGTTAGCACTGGAGGGTAGACTGCCAAGGCCGCGCCAATGGTGTCAGGTCGAAGGTTTTTCCATTGCCTGAGCACAAAGGAGCGTCTACCAGTGGCCTGAGAGCAGGATGGCAGTGTGATAGCATAAGGAGATCAGGAAGTGATCCGACCAAAGCAGAGGCTGCGGCGTCTCAACTGTTGTATCATGGATGGTCGAAAAAATCAGGTCCAGCGTATGGCCCGCTCTGTGCGTGGGGCCAGTAACAATTTGTGTTAAATTAGCTGCTCTCAGAGTAGATATTAACTGATCTTCCAAGGGGCAGCTAAACCCATCAACATGAGCATTAAAATCGCCCACTACTATAAAGTTGGGGTGTATAAGAGAGCTTTGGACAATGGTGTCCATAAGTTCACCTGAACTGACCCCAGTGCAGTCCAGGGGTCTATATATGACTATCCCTGCCAATGAAAGTTGGGGATTGACTTGCAGACAGAAGTGAAGCCCCTTCATCCCTGTGATCGAGGTACGTAGCGAGGATGTGAGGGTAAATTTATCTTTGAAAATAAGAGCCCCCCCCACCCCTTCTGTTCTTCTCCCAGTTCGAAAAGCTCATTTTGAAACCTGGAGGGATAGCTAAGGCGATAGTGGTCAGGTTGTCTTCATTCAACCATGTTTCTGTCAAGAACAGGGCGTCCCACTCCGAGTCCATCAACAGTACTCAGATGTAGCCTTTCGACTTGCTGAAGCACATAGCTTTTCATTCTCATATTTAAAGTTCAGAATATGGTGTTCTCCCTTGATTTGACTCGTTGAAGTGCTCCACACATTATTTTCTCGTTTCACTTTATAGTAAAATGGCATTTTAGTAAAAAAAAATACAACAATGCATACATTTCTAATGCAAACAATTGCAATCAAGTTTGAGTTAAATATTTCTGTGAGTGGTTGAAGACTGCACATTTATAGCCTGATTACGATGTGACTCGGAAAGCCTCTGACCACAGGTCGGAGGCTGTCCAAGTCACATTGTAGGCTTCACTTCCAACCGTCACATTGCAATGCAGGAGGTTGAAAGTGAAACCGACCGGTCATTTTGGCTGGATTCCGAGGGGCTCAAGGAACCCGTCGGCCAGTCGGAGGCTTCAGAGTGATCCCTATGGACAATGTTTCCGCCGTCAGTATTACAATATCGGTTTCTAACAGGCTTTCCATCCCAGACTTTCCAAATGCCTTTGAGGGCCCCTAGCACGGTTCCCTTCTTCAGATGGCTTCCGGTTGGGGGCACCTATAGTGCCTCCCTGTAAATTCCTGCACTGTGTGGCAGGCATGGTGAGGTACCTACCACATGGTGCAGGGATTTGTACAAACTCCCACTTCTCTATTGGAGATTGTGCTACGGCCGATTTCTGGCCATAGCACAAGCTACCATGTGGAAATGGGAGTATGTGACCGCACCATGTGCAGTCGCATCATAATTATGTGATTGGGTCTGCTGACTGGAGGTTAGTTGGTTCCGAATCCGCGATGATGTTGGTCAGAGGCAACTCCAACCGACATCACAATCGGGCCCATGGTGTCAGTGTAATACCAAAATGGTGAGATGAGGCAGACAATTGGCCTTATCAGTCTTTGGAAACCTTTTTTACACAAGTCAGACCATATCTTAATTGCATGATGTCTAGAAGATCATCTGATTTAGGTTAGTTTGTGCTTCAGTAAACTCCACTTTATTAAGCAGGCTGGTCAGAGCAAAACAAATAAGCACTGGCAAAGCAAACACATTGCGTCTTTGCTATTGCCTTTGTCAGTGTATTTTAGACATGTTGTGTCGCAGTGCGACTACCGTACAGCATAGCTGAAAGTTAGTAAAAAGAGCTATGACAAGAACAGCACTGGCCACATCGTATCGGTTTTGTTTTCAGGTAGGAGTAGTGGGGCAAGCAATACAACGCACGAGGAATGGGGCAAGCAAAACAATGCAGGAGGGAAACAGAGCAAGCAACTCAACATAGATGGGGCAGGGCAAACAACACAATGCTGGAGGGTTGGGACAAGCAATGCAATGCAGGCGGGTTACAGGGCAAGCAACACAAGACAGGAAGGGAGCAGGGGATGGGGCAAGCTTCACAACACAGTTGATGGGTGGGGGGATGGGGAAAGCAATATAATGCGGTAAGAGGGGCGGGTCAACATGCACAGTGGGAGGAGGGTATGTAGGGGAAAGCAACATGAAGAGCAGCAGTAAGAGGTCTGAAGTGGTTAATTAACACAATGGACAGAGAGGGGAGGGTAGGAATACAAGCAACACAGTGGTCAATGGGGAAAATGTCAGGAGGGGGCAAGGAACACAATGGACAGCGGGAAGATGGCAGGAGTGATCAATCAGCATGACAGGCAGTGGGAGGAATGTGGGTGGGGCAAGCAACACAAAGGACAGGTGCAAAAGGAAATAGGATAAACATTATAATCTGACCCACATTACATATGCATTGCAATGTGCATAGAATATTGAACATATTCCTTTTTGCTGTAATGTCTTAACAAGGCTAATGTTGCTAGGCAATGCGATATACTATACTGGTGAGTTCCAGGCATACTAACCACACTAAAATCTAAAATATTATTCCTTATCGAGGGCAATGTACTGAATGACTAAGGTTTGTTTTACAGCTATTGATCAATGTATCTTTAACTGAAAGTTTTAGCTTTCTCGCTCCTAAGGTCTCCATGCAAAAGAGTGTGTTAATTGTTAAGACAGCTTTGATTCACAGTATGTTTAAATGGAGCTGTGGGATAATTAAGGAACATTTAAGCAGAGGCAGGGAACAGGATTGTGGAGTAGAAATTCTGTTGCCACACACCACAATCCCTATATTTTCATTTGGGTAAAGGCATCTTGTGACATCGAAGACGTCTCCATGGAGTGAATGGAATGTATATCTGGTAACATCTAATTTGTTGTTCAGTCCCCTGTTACAGTATTACAATCAAGGATGCCAACAAAACTTTCCTTTACTCTGTGGTTTTGTTTAGTCAGGTCTTTGCCACACACCCAAAAAATAGAAGGAATAGAAGACTGTTAGATCTGTCAGCCTTATGGTGGTGTCCCCCCAGACTTTGTGCCTTACTTTTCCTGTTTTTGCTTAATTTGTTTTTGTAGGCTTTAAGGCTCTGTCCCTTTTACCACTGCTAGCCAATGCTAAAAAGTGTGTTCTCTCTCTTTTAAACATGGTGAAATTGGCTTACACTTAATTGGCACATTCAATGTACTTGTAACTCCCTATTAAAGTGGTACAACCTATACCCAGGGCCTGTTAGTTAAGTGCTACTAATGGACCTGCAGAACTCATTGTGCCACCCACTTAAGAAGCCTTTAAACATATCTCAGGCCTGCCATTGCAGCCTGAATGGGCAGTTTAAACTACCATTTCAACATGGCAAGATAAACCTTACTGCCAGGCTTAACCCTTCCATTTTAATACATTTAAGTCACCACTAGGGTAGGCCCTAAGCAGCCCATAGGGCAGGGTGTAGTATGTTTATAAATCGGACTTATACTTTTAAGTTTTAGATGTCCAGGTAGCAACAAACATATATGTTTGTTTTTCCCTGTTTATTACAATTAATGAGTGGTAACATTCAGTTGGGAGCAGGTAGGAATGCTGTGTTTTGTCTTTAAAGAATTGTAATTTTAAACCCTCTTTAATGGCAAAGTTGATTTTTTAAATCACAATTCTGAAAATGCCACTTTTATAAAGTTTAGCATTTTCTTTTACCAGACATTTGATGTCTGCAGCCTGATCCCTGGTCACATGACTAGGTGTAGCTTGCAGTTCTTTTTTGCGTATTGCTCCCAGGCAGTAAAACAAAGGGAGAATAGGTGTGGGCCAGATGGGCCATCTCTGACTTGATGAAGGGAATAAGCTGTCACCTACCACACTTGCACCCCACAAAGGCTCTGCCTCAACACACCTACAAGGGTTTCACACCAGTCTATTGTGATCCCATACAAGCTGGGGTCCTGGCAGGGAGGCAGGAAATGCCAGACATCTCTTAGAGTAGAACCCTCTAGAAATGTCTCCTACTTCAAACCTAAGTATAAATATTGGACCCTCATAGCCCAACTCTTCAGTGCACATCTCGTCCAGTGGAAGACTCAGAATAAGGACTGCTGTGCTGCTCTGCTGCAAGAAGAACTGCTACCCTGCTGCCTGAGTGAGAAGGACTGGACTTGCATCTTAAACCAAGGACCAACAAAGTGACACCAAAGGCTGGTAGGCTGCCACCCTATTCGGAGCTTCAGGGACACAATGGGCTTCAAATAACTTGGACCCAGCACCTGGACTCTGTCTGGTGTGAGTCGTTGTCCCCCCAAGTGGTGCCACCCAAGTCCCACACCCTTAGAGGTGGACCTGAAGGTGCTCTGCCAGCCCAGCAGTTGTGTAAGCAGAATCGGTGCAGCAGAAATGATCACCTTGCATTCTCACATCAAAACCACTGCTGCCAATGCATTCTCAATGCAGGACCTCTCAACTCGGCCCCATAGCTCCTCAGAACTGCCTCTGTGCAACGTATCCTCGATGCATGACCAGAATCCCCACTGCGCAGTGCATCCTCAATGCTGAATCTAGCAACGTGCCACAACCAGGATTTAAGGTACTCTGTTCAACGGGCAAAACCTGGTCCCTGTATCCAGCTAGTCCTCCATCACTGTCTCACTGGCGGCCTGAACTTGTGACATTGTCCAGATCTGACCTGACCAGATAAACACAGTTGCCACTTTTTGCTTTAAGGCATTATCTTTATGAAAATCTTTAAAATTGAATATCTCCGGTTCTACTGATTGGATTTTTGTTTATTTTGGTGTCAATTAAGTTGTTGCATTTGATTCTATTTTTTAACTTGGTGTTGGATTTTTCTTTTTTTCTGTTTTTCATTTTACTTCCATTTGTATGCTGCATAAATACTTTACACATTGCATCCAAATTAAGTATAATTGCTTTTGTGCCAGGCTACCAGAGGGTTTGGAACAAGTTCATTTGGGGATTTACCTGACAAGAATTGCGGTTGCTGCTTGAGTATGGTTTCATAGAAAAGGCAATGAATGAAACCAGCAAATATTTAACAGAAACATGAATAATTTCCTTTGTCACCTAAAGATAAGATCTCTGGTAAGAGTAGAATTTTCCAAATGACTGAAGCCCCTAACGTGACTTCTTGCATGTTGTAGTCTAAATATTGCATGAATCACTGTCCTAGGTAGGCCGTTAATATTAAAGACTAGTTATATTCCACTTTAAAGTATGGGGGCAACTTTTGTTGTATACATAGTATAGCTGATACAGTGGTAGGAATACAAATTACATTAATAGAATTTAATTATATGTTGTTTATGCTAACTGCATAAGGGCTAGATAAAACTCACAGGCATAAAATTCAGTCAAGAAGTCTACCACACAGCAACTGCTTAGAGAGCACGTAGGCGAGCCATGGTTGTGAACCCTCTAGTGAACGTTTCAAGTTGCCTGAATGGGAATAATTCACTCTAACAACATTTGTGTATTGAAGAAAACCCTTTACAAGTACAACAAAGCTTTTATTTGAAGTGGTAACCCTTTCTAGAAGGTTTCCACCTTACATCCATCTACTGATTAGTTAAGACATTGTTAGGTTTCGCCTGCACGATGCTTGCACTGTGCTTGTGAAATCTACTGTATTTAAAATAAACTTTAAGAGGGGTTCTTTCCTGTCTCCTCTCTTTCCTGGCTTTTCATTGGCTCCTGTGTGTCCCACATACTTTTCCTCTATTTTAATTGGCTGTAGCATATGTTCCTGCATTTACTAATGCTGGATCCTCGTCTGATTCTCTTATCAGTTTCCTGTAGCAGAAATACAATTAACATTCACTTTGGTGGAACTATTTTTTATAAAAGTTTTGCCTATTTTTGCTTTTCCGTCTTTTTTACTTTTTGCCCTCACATGTGTTGTGTGGCAGTTTTGCTTGTTGGGGGGAGAGGGGCTGTTTTTAAACATTTGGCAGTTGCACTTTTTAGTGCCGAAATCTGATTAGGAGTGGAGACTCCCCTGTGCCATAGAGAGCTGCCATTATTGAGAGGAACAGACATTCAACTAGTTGACGGGGACTGTCCCTTTGGGATTTAAGTGGAGCCGGTGCACAGACACCAACCAGGGTCGCTGCTGCCTAAACCTTCTCTGACACCACTCACCCTGCACACTCACCCACCATTTACTCTGCACACTCACCGTGACATTGCGCTGGCAGTCAGATATTACTCACCCACCACTCGCACAGTGCTGACTCTGCACTAACACACAATTGATATACCTCTCACCCAGCACTCACATGCCTCTCACCCTCGAACCACACCTCTCATCCTGAACTCAAACCGCTCATCCTGCACTTTCACTATTGACATACCGCTCACCGTGTACTAGTACACCTCTTACCTTGTAGAGGGTAACATCTCCCACCCTGTACACTTACACAATTCTCATTCTGCTCTGAACACACATCAATCACCATGCATTTAGGTACTTTCACCCTGCACTCAGACACTTATCAGTCTTCATTCATGCACCACCCATCCAGCACAAAACACACTCACACCATTCTCCCTGCACTCTTACACTGCTCCCACACCTCTTATTATTAATCCTGTGGATGAAACCTAATGCATTTAGCAGTGCTTGTTTTTAAATAGGCCCTACATAGAAACAGACAAAATATTTATATGTGGGAGAATGCAGCAGGAAAGAAGGTCAAGGGCCTAATCACGAGTAGTTTGACTATCGCCAAACCCGCAGTGGAGGGGTGGTGGCAGTCAGGGAACACCGCACCAGCGGTTGAACCGCTGTATTACCACTACGGCAGTCGGACCACCATAGGACACCTTCAAACGCCAGGGATCTGCGGTCTGAGGCTGCAATATGCTTGGTGGTACCGCTGCGACACCGCTAAGCATATTACGAGTTTCCTCACCGGCAGCAGTCTCATGGTGGTGCTCACACCATGAAAATGCTGGTGGTGAGGAAACTGTTGCCTCAGGGCCTGGGTGTACATGCAGGGGGGGGACATGGTGCCCCGTCCGTGTGCATGCATTCCAGTTCCTGCACTGTATGGACTGCAAAGTCAATGCTGTGTAGGAACTTGCTTTGGTGCTCTTTCGGCACTGCAGTTCAAAAGCTCACATTTGAGCCTTTTAACTGTACCCCGCACCCCCCCCCCTCCCCGCCTTCCAGACCATGAAATGACTCGTAATCAGGCGGGCAGGCAATGGTCGACTTTGGTGGTGTGGAGCACTGGCATGGTGGCCCGCTCCCACACCGCCAAAGATGTAATCAGGCCCCAAGTGTTAATCAAACATCAATCCGACATTACTTAACTATCTGTTTCAATGCATGCTAAAATTATATATTTAAAATAATTAATTTGTCTAATATCCAAACACCTGGTTGCAGCCAACTGGTTTATCACACTTACTTTGAAAAATAATGAAGTACATAATATGTATGTATTTTTATGTATGCATGATTCTGATACTTGACTTTCCATCTCAAGAACAGTATTTTTGCAGTTTTAAAATCCCAGGCAACATTCTAACACCACACTCCTGTACTGTGTATTATTCTTGTAATGTGTTTTATGCTTCTGCCTTATCACTTTGGCCCAACAGATATTAGAAGATCACCATTTGAAGCAAACATTGAACTGCAGTGAACATGTCATAACTTATGTGACATAAATATAAGGGAACCACGTCAATGCTGTGCATGATGCCAAACATTTCTTAGATTGAATAAAATGGTTAAATGAAAAAGATAAGTTTATTGTAGAGTTGCATCTAATGAGCTACGGTGTTAGTGTACTCTTTCCAAACATGATTCAGATAATCAAAATGAAGGATATATCAAAGTGCACCATGTCATTCAATGTAAAGCTCTGAAACAAACAATTTCAAACTGCTGTTATGATCTTGGACTAGATATATAGAGCAGTCTACAAAATAATTTACCTTACGCTTGTAACACATGGCTCCAGAATCCCTGTATTCCGCCCAATCATATCTAAGTCTCCATGGGCGAAGGCCACCAGCCACCACATCATTGCGAAGAGAAGCCAGCTGCACAGGAAGGACATGGTAAAGATGACCAGCGTATGGCGCCATTTTAGGTCCACGAGGGTTGTGAAGACATCTTGAAGAAACCGCCCCTGCTCCCGGATGTTCTTGTGCGCCACATTGCACGCGCCATTCTTTTTTATGAAGCGGGCTTTGTTGGGTCGGTCATGGACGCGAGGCTTTCGTAGGTTCTCTGCGGCAATTCGAGCAAGCACATACTCATCTGGGATGATGCTCTTCCGGGCAAGCATCCTCCTCCTGCCAACATAATCTGGGGGCAGTCCTGGGAATGTGGATTAAATCAGCGTCTTTCTGCCTTGGCTCCTCTCCTCTCTGAAATCAGATTTAATTTTTTTCGTGAAAAAGAAAATAGTGATATTTCGTTAAATAAGAATATATAGTTCAAGCTTGTTATATTTTGCAGCACATAAATATATGACTCAACACAATCAGTTAACCGCCCCCATCCAATGCACATATCCTTGCAGGACAGAGCCATCAGGTGCACCAGAGGCAGTATAATACCAATGTTAAAATGTTAGCACTTCTTCGAGCTTTTTTGTATAACCTTTTAAATATTTTCAGTATGGATCGTTAGCATTTGGCAATCAGGCTCTACCGGTTCAGCTGTTACCTTTCTTCTATCCTAACAGTTGTCTATTGCTGTGCCAAACCAGGGGCAGATTTACAAGCCCCTTGCGCCACCTTTGTGTCACTTTTCCTATCTTAAAACTACGCAAAAGTAATAGGCTTGTAAATCTGCCTCTTAGTGCTCTTGGTATCCCTTAAGTTGCCCTCTAGTGGGTGTGACTCCTAATTACCAGACCACTACTAGTGTTGCAATTTTCTGAGACTTTAACTTCCAGCCCTGTCAGAGAGGCCAAGAAATGAATGAGCTTCAAGTGATTCTGCCACAGCGGAAAAGGTCGTGAAGTTTCCAGAGCTCTCTTTTCTCCACTATTCATGGGCAACAGTGTCCAGGCACGTGTTTAGACACAGTTAACTGGACTTCACCTATTGCACAATATGACTTGCTCAACTCTGAGAATGCTGGGTGAGTCACCCTGCCTTATCTGCGATTGAGAGGAGCAGTGTTTGGACAGTTCTCTTTGTTGTTTAAAAAGTTATACAATGAGAAAACATTTCTATGTTTCACAGATTATTGAGGGATTTGGATAAACATTGAGCACATGGATACTTCTCCTCAATCGGGTCGGGCCCTTTGTATGGAACAATCCTGTATCATTCCTGATGGTTAGGCTAAGTGACTTGTGGCATCACTTAGTAGGGGTCCCGCCATCCACTGCACCACTGAATGGACAAAACCCTGACTGGGCGACCATAGTGAATTCACCACTGCGAACTTGTTTACAGGTGGCAAGCCTTTGGGTAGCAAAATACCGATCTAAATGACTAAACATACACGTTAAATTAAAAATACTAAGTAACTGTTTTAAAGGGCCCAATTTGAATTTCAGAATCTTGTAAAATTTTAACAATGTGTTAAAAAAATTGTGTAACCCCTCCCATTGTATGTTAACGAAGAAACATTGTAGTTATCTGTTTGATTCACAGAAAGGGGGCTTTTTAATATATTTATTTTGTCATCAGCATGCACTTCTTATCAATATGTTTTGCATTTTTCAGAGAGAACATTCTTTTCTGTCAAAGGTGGGTTCATTTTATTAGACTTCACGGTTGACCCTAAAACAGGTAATCTCACATTAGTCATTCTGGTATGTGCTGTGAAGTGGTGGTGGTCAGCTGCTTATTTCAACTGTATCCCTGGTATTTTGGTATCAGCAGTTCACATTTAACTATTAGCAAAAAACGATATATGTAGCACAGTGAACCATGAATTATGGAAAATCACCCACGTTCTTATACTATGTTTGGTGCTGTTGTTACACAACATAAAGTGGTATAAACCCCATATTTCGCAGAGAACTGTGTAATGTGGGAAATATTTTACAGTTTCTGGTGAATTACGGATTACATCATAATAATGACTTCCCCCAATCTTTCTGCAAAGCTTTTACATTGTCAGGGCTAGCAGGAATATGTCGCACGAAGGACCAAATTATGCAGAAAGGCTATCTAAATTATGCAGCAAAATGAAAATTATTGCAGCACTTTCACTATTAGTATCATTTTTTGACCATTTAGGATAGGAAAAACACTTTTGGTAAAGACTGTTGAATTTTCAAATTGGGTGACAGATGCAGTATATCTATAAATATGTAGTAAGCGCTGCATTCAGGGATTCACTAAAATCCACTGTAGCTCACCGTTGCCCATTGTTTTATTAACTTCTGCAAAAATAGTAAACAAATCCTACACATTCTAATTCCAATCAGCGCATTGTTAAGTTAACTTTAAAGAAAACAGTGTGTTCCAGCTACTTGAGCTAAAATCAGGCTTGTATATAAATATATGTATGTAGTATATGGTGATATTCATTTGTCAACTTGGACGAAACAGCCCATCTTAAATGGGAATCTTTATGAAATCACATTACAAATCAAACCATATTTTATCTCCGAGCCGAAAATGATAGAACACTGCACATTGAGAACATTCGCATGTTATGTTATTCCGGCAGTCCCTTAAAACACCTGCACGAGGACAACAGCGGGACACTCAGACATGATGGCTACTTCTTACAAGGAAGCAGTGCCAGAAACTCTCAGAAACACGGGCGTTTCGAAAACGCGGGAACGTATCAGAGGTTACCATTCAAACAGCATGCCTGCCTCTCACACGCAGGGAGTCGAGTTTTCTTAAGTAGCAACAAAGTCAAAACTTACAGGACAAGCCGAGCCAGCGTCCCCTTGGTGAATCTTGTCTGCCGTCCAGGTACCGGATTCTAGTAAAGGAAACTCAATTTAATGAGCAAGCATGTCCTGGAAAATAAAATGCCAGATTGCTTTTCCGTTTTTTTATGGAAATCATCAAATCTTGCGAATATATTCTTCAGTCTTCCACATGGCACTTGTAAATAATTCACTCTTTTACTCGCCAGTGTCCAGGAGCGGGGCGGTCCTGCCGATAGCTCACAGATGGGTCATTTCTGCTCCTGCTACGAGGAGAGGAGCCGCGCGCTCTACTCGGGTCCTGCACTGCTGTTTTGGGACGTGCTGCTTTCCAGGCGGGGGCTTACACGGTGCCAAGTGAAAGTACCGTGCTGGGATGGTTCACACGTTCATGCTTACAGTGTGGGAAATATCACGAGTCGCCTTTTTCTTGAGCCTCAAAACGGTGACGTAAGAGGGAGGATTTTTTCCGTTTTTTATCTCTGATGCATAAATCTGTAATGATGGATGTCCCAGAGAGAGACGGACTGTGCTCGGACAACACAGTACAAACGAGGAGAAAAAAAGCACTGCGTTGCAGCACGTAACTGTCTCACGCTATTATCTGTGTATGAATCACAGTGCACGAGTTCGCTATTTTGGACATTTCGTTCTGACACGAGTAATCATATGATCATACAAAGGAAAGTTGTAAGCAGTGTGCGTCATCTCTACGTCTCTCAAGTTTACATTCTGCGTTTACATGCAGTGTGTGCGATTACATAATGAAAACTGCCTATCCGGTCTCTGACCGGATAAGCACAAAAAAACTGCGTAGATAGATGCCAGTACATTTTCGAAAAGTATGTTTTGATTAGTGCCTCATTGTATTTATGACTTATGTCTGAATTAAACTCAACATGGTGAGGTCGCTGGAAACTCGCTTGGCGGATATGCATGGCGCGCTCACTTCAGCTGGCCCTGGATTCTTTAAGACACCGCCTGGTTCAAGATAAAGCTCAAAGACACTCGACTGTTTGTTGTTCCTGTACCCTGGAACACTGCGCGGCCCCCGAGAGTCACAGGGTGTCCGCCCACCGTATTCGGGGCGAGAATGTGAGGATACGGGTCTCCAGAGAGCAGTCGTTTACTGTCTCTGTGCGGGGTGCAGTCGACTTTAAGCCGAAGGTGCCTTTTAAGGGAAAGGCTCGCCTTCACGTCCGTGCCAGCGCAGACCTGGTTATAGCATCATGTTCAAAGGGAGACAAGCAGCTTGTAGGATGCGCTCTAGTCTATGAGCGTGAACGCGATGACGCGTCACGCCATAGACAAGAGCGCGAAGGGCGCGCATGCGCGGTAGGCGCCAGAGTGAAGGCGCGAAAGCAGGGAGAACGGAGCTGGCGACCGGAGCAGTCGTGTTAGACGCTCGGCGCCCTTTAGCTCGTGTTGGCATATTAATAATTGTAATAAAGACAAGCCAATTTACCTACCTGGACTCTGTGCATGTGTGGGGGCATAATCAACATTACATTGGCGACGAGGCTGGGACCACGAACACCAGGCACTTCAGGGTCAGGAGCAGACCCTCCATGACAGCCCCATACTTACAGCAGTAGGACAACAGCAACAGACAATCCAGGAACAAACGAGCAGAGGGCGTGGCAGCAGCTGAAACAACCACGGGAACCCACCTGAGCCGGCTCAAACAACCAGGTCAGTGCTGGGCTAGGAAAAGGGAGCATAGCCAGCACCCTGGCAGCCAAGGGCATTGACCCCAAGTCAGAGGAAAGGGCGCAAACAGACGACCCCACACAGACTAGAAGGGATAGCACGTCTGGCAGTCCCAGAGGGCAAGGGAACACGGCAGAGAGTGCGGGAGCATCCGGTGGACTCGGCCAACACAGTGCCCAAGGGGTAGACCCCAGAGGTGAAGCCAGAATGGCAAATCAAGCGTCTGCTCTGATGGCCCCAGTCCCATTCCTGCCTAGACCGGGCGAACCGCAGTTAAAATGGGAGGACTGGAAGGATTATTTTCAAAACTATATTGAGGCACTCGAAGATGAGAATGAAGGGGAATTCACCTCGGAAAGGAAGAAGAGACTATTGCTCCACAACCTGGGCCCGGAAGGGGTGAGAGTGTTCAAGAATCTGGTGCCCAAGGAGAGGGGAGTGAATGAGACAGATGTCTTCAAAAACGCCCTAGATGACCTGGACAGCCACTACCGCCCAGCAGTTTGTGTCTCTATAGACAGGTATAATTTCCAGCAGCGGAAGCAGGAGGCTGGTGAGTCGATTGATGATTACGTGGCAGCGCTCCGACGCTTGGCCATCACGTGCCAGTATGGAGGGCTTCAGGAAGAATATATAAAAGACCAAATTGTTATGCACACCACGTGCAGGTCGGTCCAGGACAAACTGTGGGCGCAGAGTGAGACGTCCCTTAAAGAAGTGGTGGCGATGGTCAAAAAGGCTGAGATGTCACGACGCGGTGCGGAGGCAGCAAAACGGGAGAACGCGCCGAGGCAAATGGTAAACAAAATAGAAGATGCACCCCAGCCTGGGAGAGCCAAGGGAGTGTATGGTGATCAGAGGAAGGACTTGAGATGGACAGGGAAGCAGGCAGGCCGCCCTAGTACAGACAACAAGTTTGCGTGTTATAGATGTGGCAGCACGGCACATTCGGCGCAGGATAAACGCTGTCCCGCATTTCGCGCCAGATGCTCATTTTGCGGCCTGGTCGGCCATTTTGAGAAAGTCTGCCGCAAAAAGGGGAAGAAATCCACGGTCAAGTGCGTCGATGCGGCCGCAGCCGACGTCAGCGAGGAGGACGATTTGGATGACGACGACTTGGTGTTGTGCATCGAGGACCAGGTACTTGAGGTGACGGGGAAGCGAAGAGACAAGCCTCGCACGGACATGCTGATAGGGGGAGTGAAGGTACACGTGGCCGTCGACTCAGGATCTCCTTGGACCATCGTGCAAAGGTCCATATGGGAGGAAGACTTTGTGCCTGTGGTGGGGCCAGACCTATGGCCGCCGGACATCAGACCCATCTCGTACACGGAAAATGCCATTCCTTTGGTGGGGTGCCGAGACTTCGACTTCGAATTTAGAGGGAGGTCGGCCACGTGCACCCTGTACATAGCTGAGAAAGGACCTTCAGTGCTGGGGTGGAGAGATGCAGGTGATCTGGGGATCATACTCAACCCGGGAGGTAAAGAACAGATTCTCTTGACGGACGAGTGGCCCCTCACGAGAGAGGAAGATTGGAAATCAGCATACCCCAAAGTTTTTGACGGATCAGTGGGAAAACTGGACAAGTTCGTTCACAAAATGGTCCTCAAGGAGGGTGCAGTACCGGTGGTGCATAAAGTCAGGAACATTCCCATATCCACCAGCGGAGCAGTACAACAGGAACTCCGGAGGCTAGAAGAGCAAGGTGTCATAGAGCCGGTGGATAGTGCAGAGTGGCTATCCCCCTTGGTCGTGGTCAAGAAGCCAAATGGGCAGGTACGGCTCTGCGTTGACCTCCGCGAGCTCAACAAAAGTCTCATCGTGGAAAAGTTTCCCCTTCCCAGAATCGAGGAGATGCTCGCCAAGACTAAAGGTGTGACTCACTTTTCCACTATAGATCTCACGTCTGCGTACTACCAGATAGAGCTGCATCCATCGAGCAGGAAGTTCACCGCTTTCATCACTCCATTTGGGTGCTACCAGTTCCGGAGGATGCCCTTTGGCCTGGCATCCGCAGCGGCTGTTTTTCAGAAGCTGATGCACCGCTTGTTCAAGGACATTCCTGGAGTACAATACTTTCAGGATGACATATTGGTGATGGGCTCGTCGAAAGGTGATCACGACAGGAAGTTGCGGAGCGTGCTGGAAGTGTTGCAGAACAAAGGGCTAACGGCGGAATGGAGTAAGTGCAAGATAGGGACCCATTCGGTGACATACTTGGGGCATGAAATCAGCACGAGCGGAATTTCACCCAAAGAACGAAATGTGACGGCCATAAAGGAGGCGAAGGCACCCAGCTCCAAGGAAGAGGTGAGGTCGTTCCTGGGAATGGCCGAGTATTATAGTAAATTTGTGAGACACTTTGCCACCCGGACATACAGAATGCGACAACTCATCAGAGACAAGACCAAGTTTGAGTGGGACGCAGAGGCGCAAGAGGAGTTTGACACCATCAAAACCTGCATTAGTCAAGCTATTCCGTTGCAAGGGTTCGTTCCATCGGGCCAGACCGTGGTAACCACAGATGCCAGTGACAAGGGCTTAGGGGCGGTCCTGGCTCAAGTGAGGGATGATGGGGCCACTGAGACGATCTGCTTTGCGTCCCGTGCGCTGTCTCCGACGGAGCAACGATACAGCGTAATTGAAAAAGAGATGCTGGCAGTCACCTGGGCTTTAGGCAGATTCCGACAGTTCGTTTGGGGTACAAGATTTAAACTGCAAACGGATCATAAACCCCTCATCAAGGTCTTGACTTCCTCGGGGCATGAGACAGCGACCCCGAGAATAGCAAAAATGACTCTGAAGCTACTCGATTACACCTACGATGTTGAATATCTGCCGGGAACACAGAACAGGGTAGCGGATTATCTCAGCAGGGCTGCGGCGATGGAAGCGGCGCCAGAGGAAGCCCTGGATAGGGAAGAGATGGTGGCAAGCATGGAGGACTATGAGAGTTCGATAAGTGCCCAAGAATGGGAGTCCGCCTATGATGAGGACATGGGAAAAGGGGAGATCAAGAGATACTTAACATCAGGCTGGCCTGACAAAAGGAAGCTCACTGATGGAGTACGAAAGTTCTATGAAATTAGGGAAGAACTGTCCCTGAGTGACTCTGGGGTGTTTATCTATCGGGGCGAAAGAGTTGTGCCGCCGGATTCACTGATACCCAGATTACTAACTCTACTACATGAGGGCCACCTAGGTATTGTAAAGACCAAGGCACGCGTCAAGCAGATGTATTGGTGGCCAGGCATGGACGTCCACATTGAAAGGCAAGTGAGGGAGTGTGGCCAATGCCAGGGCGCTGACAAAGTGCTGAGGCCTCTCCGACCGGCCATGGGGAAGTTCGACACGCCACAGGGACCTTGGGAGAATGTGGCAATTGACATATTGGGACCGGTCCTGGATAGCAAAGGTGTGAACAAGTACTTGTGCGTAGTGATGGACAAGTACTCAAAATGGCCTGAGGTGGACATTCAAGAATCCATGGACACTGACACGATTTTGAGATTCCTGACTTCAGTTTTCTTAAGGGAAGGCATCCCCAAAACCATTCTTAGTGACAATGGCCCGCAGTTTGTCTCGGACAAATGGACTAGGTTCATGAGAAGGAATGGTATCGAATCCAAACACACGGCAGTGTATCATCCCGCATGCAACGGTCAGGTGGAGCGGTTCAACCGTGTGCTGATGGGCTCCATACAGGCGGCCATCATGCAGGGAAAGGATTGGGAGATTGAGGTAATGAGCATGCTGTGGTCTTACAGGATCACCCCCACGGCGGTGGGGTACAGTCCGTTTCAAGTGTTGAGAGGACGGCATCCGTTCACACGAGACAATGTTGTGTGGAGGGAGAAGACCATTACCAGTAAATGGTCCCCTGCGGTGGTTCAACATAACTTGGAAAAAGCCCAAAAGATTTATGCTGCGAATTATGACAAACGTCGGAATGTGAAAGGAACAGAGCTGGAGGAAGGAGAGTGGGTTAGGGTTAAACTCCCTACCCTTCAAAAGAAAGGCGACAGCAAATATAGTCAGCCTCTACAAGTCAAGGAGGTGAGAGGCAGAGCAGCCCTCCTCAGCGATGGCAGAGTGTGGTCCCAAGACCGCATGGCTAGAGTAAACAGGATTGTTGTATGGCCCAAGCTGGAAGAGACAGAGGCACAGAAGGACTTCCACGAGAGCACGCCTCGACTGGAGCAGGCTGAAGAAGTGTTGCTCGAGGAAACAGGAGAGAACAGTGAGATAGACATTCCCGGCGCAGGGCGCGCAGTCAGAGATGTCACTCCGGCTGGAGTAACTCAGAGTGGAGATTGGAGAGATGGTGCGGGACCAGGCGGAGACAGAGAGGTGGAAGAGAGCATGCCGGTAAGACACACCCGTAGTGGCCGGGCAGTTACAGTGCCCTCAAGATATAGAGACTATGAAATGGGTGGACATTAATGATAAGTTGGCACCCTGGCTGCCAGCCAGAGAACATTGGGACACCTAGTGCAACTTGATGGAGGGTGAATAGTTAATTTTGTTTATTGTTAAAAAGGGGAGATATGTAGGATGCGCTCTAGTCTATGAGCGTGAACGCGATGACGCGTCACGCCATAGACAAGAGCGCGAAGGGCGCGCATGCGCGGTAGGCGCCAGAGTGAAGGCGCGAAAGCAGGGAGAACGGAGCTGGCGACCGGAGCAGTCGTGTTAGACGCTCGGCGCCCTTTAGCTCGTGTTGGCATATTAATAATTGTAATAAAGACAAGCCAATTTACCTACCTGGACTCTGTGCATGTGTGGGGGCATAATCAACATTACACAGCTCACAGTGAAGCGCAGCCTGGCAGGGAACGGTAGATGCGTTTCCGTGAAGAACTGGGCCACTTTTGGAAAAGGGCAGTTCAAGGGTGAGCGTAGACGTTTAAAGAGACCCTTGACAGTTTGCAGAGCCGCATCTTGTGCACGTGCGTTTACCCGGTTTAAAATCTCCAGATTTTCAAAATCTGCTAACCAACGCCAAGGCTGTTGAATAACTTTTTATAAAGCTCTTCACATTACACGTGTGCACTTTGTAAGCACTGTAAATAACAGATTTTATAAATACCTAATTCAACTGAACTACATTTGCTGACCTCAGAAATATGTAATAGTAAGTTCGGCGTGTTGGGATTCACCGTCCTTGCAAACTGACAGCTGACGTGTCACACCGCACCTCGGGGCCCTTTAACTTTAAATATTCACATTTGCAAACCTCCATCTGCAAACTCTCTACACTAACAACACAGAAAATAATGTAAGAAATGGAGATGCAACTATCAAATGTTTAATATATATAGGGTAGACCCATGTTTTATGTTCTCTTTATATGTAGTATATAAGTTCGAGGTGCAAAGAAAGACACAGAAGTTTGTGGGGATAGTAGTTCACACCTTTCATCGATTAATTAGCCAGCTCCTAGTACAGGTGTACAACTGACCAGGCAGCCTTGTGCAGGGCCAGACTGGCCTTAGCGGGCACCTAGCGCTTTCCCGGTGGGCCGGAAGGGAGGACGTTTTTGGACCCCTGGGGACCGATTTTGTTACATGGGGTCCGGTTTTACAGCACTGCGGCTGTAGTGTAGTTCCTATATCCCTAATATGCTCTGCGCATTGGAATAACATACACTATAGTTTTGACATAGGACTGAGGTCAGTATGTCTCTATCGAGTACATTAAACTTAATTACTTGTGTGTCAGCTAACTCAGAGGTCACTAGAAACTTCTTGAATAAACATGAAGGGATTAGTTTCTGACAACTGCATAAACATGACAACTTTGTTTCCCTTTAGAATCTGAACAGTCTCAGAATCGTGGAAACAATAGATAACAGTTTCACTCCGTCAATCATGCATGCTTTGTTTCTACAGAGATTGCACAGAAATATAGAGACGGGCGTTTCAATAAAAAGGGTTTATTGAACAGAACTGCTACAATCGTAAGACAGAATGCGAAGTATAATACATACAGCGTTAGCAGTAAGATAAAATAATACTGCACTAGCATGGCTTGTAGCTATGAAATATATTCACAAAAATACATACGTAAATACCACAGGCTAAAATACTCATCTGGTGCTTCTAAAATAATCTACCCCAGTGTACCTAACCAAAGTGTAGTACAAGGGAAGAAGTAGGTGCTGTTTAGCTATAGTCTAGTTTAGCCAAGAGTTGCCAAAAGTTTCTCTAGGTTCTAGTCCACTCCATACCCTAGAATGAGTGAGGTTGGAATCTCTTTTCGGGTCTCGATCTCTAACACCCCAAGTGGAGTCAGAAACACTGGAGCTGGATTGACAGCGTCTGGTCAATGCATCTGGCGGGGACTTGACTTCTTTCCGAACTTGCCCGAACCATAGTTTGCCATGGCAACTGAAGGTATATCTATACCTTGAAGGTGTTTAGGAATGCCAGTATTGACGTACAAGTCGGGCATAAGAACGTCATGAATGAACCCCTAAGGAATAGATGTTCATGCATAATAAATGAGTTCTTGGAGAAATCAATATCCAGGCAAGGGGAAGTCCTGAAGGCGTAAGAGTCTGGTTTTCCAAGAACTCGTTGTGACGAAGTTGAACGGATGTAGTTGACCATGCCTGTATTTGGTTAGCATGAGCAATGCCTAAATAAGGGCTGGATTTATATGCCTAAATAAGGGCAATGTGAATTGTACCTATATAAGGGCATAAATCGGGAAATCTATGTTCGGTATCTAAATTGACACACAAAACTGCAATATTGGCCGTCTTTAACAAAATGGGCAGAGGGAGTGGTGCTTCCCCCCCGCACCCCTGCCCACATCCTCCCCAGCCAGTCAAGCTGATTGCCAGGGCTGGCTTCAGTTCCTAGTCTGACCGTGGCCTTGTGGATCTCCCTCTTTTTTTAGCAGAGGTAAGATGTTTTCAGATTGGAACAAAATAAGTGTCAGCACGCAAACCAGTGTTTCATAAGCTTACTGAGAGCACGCCAACGGCTAGGACCGGGAGTGGTGTAGACTTTAGTGCTCCCTGACTGGACCCTTCTCAAACTCATTTGAGTGCAAACTTAATAATCACAACTATAATATTCTCAGTAAGAATGATAGATGTGGGTCAAAGGTTTAAAGGTGTTTATTCCAGATTAATAGACAAAATACATGAATTAAGCTATCAATAGGTTTAACTGCAAAGCATTCATATTACATGTACAGAGAGTTCAGGAAAGTTCTACAGAAATTCCAGCATAGATTTGCCTTGTAAGAATAGTAATTTGGGCCTCCAAATTTCAGAGGAAAGCAAGTCCTTTTATAGGGCCTTAGCCAAAGGTTTTCATACATTACTACACATGTACATGCTTCTCACAATATGCACCAATGAGAAGCTAGCGAGAAGAAACAACTTACTACAGAATACATTTGAAGATCCTCTCATAATACTATGATATTGAATTCAGTTGTTCTCACCGTTTAGTCAAGCATTATAGCTGTTGTATTGTTCAAGCAGTTGGGATATCCTTGATTAAGTAAAGCATGGTGAGCAGTCTCTGGGAATGCTCAACATTTAGTAGTGTACAGCTCACAATTCTTTAATTAGAACAAGGAAAAGCAGCGCTTGTTAATATGTGGAGTACTGCAACATCCTTTCAAGATGCAGGACAGTGTAAACACAGTTTATGTTAGTGTAATCTCGGTCTCTAATACATTTTAAGCCTAATGGAAAGAAGAACAGCACTCACAACTCCCCCTCCCCAATGATTTTTAAGTCATCATTCCACATCTTTATTACAGTACAACATTCATTAACTTTGGGTTATTTTCATACGAATCTTACAAGGTCCTTCAGGGTGTCATAGAGATCGCTTTGCATCTCTTTGACCAATATATCATCTTTCTTTTGCTTCCTCTCATTACTAACAGTCTCGAATACCCATAGTTCATCCCATTGCTTGATGAAATTTGTTGGACTTGGCCCTTTTGGCAGGTTCACCCCGAAACTTTTTGCATTTTCCTAGCCTGTTTCTGTAACCTGGTGTTGGTGATTTTAGGCCTTTGCACACTTTTTCACTGTGGTCCAGTGTAAAGTGAGTGCGCTCTCTGTGTATGTGTGGTGAGAGTGGCCTGCCCTCCCATAGGAATGCATGGGGATATGTGTGTCTATGGTAGTTCCTGATGTGTGGGGAGAGCAGGGTCGAGTTTGGTATGTGCGAACTCGTGAGATTAAATTCAGCGCGATGATGTGCGCAGATTTATTGTGTCTAGTGGAGAAGTGCCACTTTTAGAAGTTGGCATGTCTGTGCAGTGAATGTGAATTGACTGTCTGGCTTGTGATTGGCTGGAGCTGGCTGGTGTGCCTGGCTCCAGGAGTCAGGATGGGTCTGCCCGGTGGTGAATGGGGAGATCTGCATGTTGATGGCAGGAAGGAGTTGCACCTGGGACCTGAATAGGGCTGGGCCTTCCCTCCACAATGCTGGCTCCACCCCCTGTGGTGTGTCTGATGTCCCTGGCCTGTCCTGTGAATAGGGAGAGGGGCTGAGCAAAACAAAGTGCTCAAGAACCAGTTGCAATTGGTTCTCCCCCTGCCCTACAGCCCTAGACAAAGGATTTCTGTATGTAAAAAGGGGCTGTGACCCCATGAAAAATGTTCTTGTTCTTGGACTGGAATCTACCAGGGGGGTGCTGCTGCTGTTGCTCAGGGGAAGGCTTGCCTCCCTGGGCCCTGCCCAGCCCCTGGACGCCTGGAGGACTTCTGGGGGACCCTTTTGCCTTGCTGGAGTATTTCTAGGACCCTGAAGAGACTTTGGGGCTGCCCCAGCACCTTGGGAGTGCTGGCTTTAATTTTCAATGTCCTTGGCTCTTTCTGCCCTTTATCCCCCTCTGGGAGTGCTTTTTTTTAGCTTGGCAGCGCTTAGCTGCCCCTTGCCCTGAGGGAATACCTGGCATAGGGATTCCCCCGAAATTGCTCCACTGCGGGTGCCCACCCTGCCTATTTAAATATTTATATTACGGGTGCCACCCCGTTTATAGGAGCTCAACCGGGTGCCCACCCCGCTTCTACTTTTATTTTGCCCACCGAGGGAGCTTACCCCTCGTTTGCCTCGAGAAGTCATCGCTGCGGCCGGGCCGAGAACCGGAAGTCAGGCAGGCCCGCCCAGGACGCAGGCGGGGCCTGCACCGAAGCCGGAAGAGGTTGGTGTGAGCTGTGACAGCGGGGATCCCATCCTCTGGGGAGAGCCCCGCGGTGGTGGCAAAAGAGATTAAAGCCCCGGGTCCCACGAGGGGGCCTGAGTGAAGCGAAGCAGGTGGCCGAGGCCGCCATCGGAGGTGAGGGGCTCCCTGGAGTCAAGAGGAGCCCCGCAAGAGACGAGCTGCCGCCTGCCCGGAGGAGATCTGCCGGAGGAGAGCAGCCCAGTAAGAGGATACGGGCTGGGGGGTCCGGGCGTGTGTTGATGCCTGAGAAAGGAACAGTGATAGGGGTGCATTTAGGGCGGCCCCGGATGGCAGTGGGCCGCCCCAATGTTTTTACCGAGCCCATGCGTGGCTCCAATGAGAGGGCAGTTCTTTTACCTAGCGGGCCAGAGTGGCCCAAGGGGAATGTCAGGCCCCCAATTATTTCCCGAGCCCGAGGGCTCCAACGATGGCCCTATTTATCTAAAAGGCCCGAGGGCCAGAGGGGCCCATGTTCTTGCCCCTGAGGGCCCCAGTTCAAGGGGGCATATGTATTTTAAGAGCCCAGTGTGGCTCCAATGCTGGGCACATTTGTTTTCAGAGCCTAGAGGGCTCCAATGTGCGCATTATTTTTTCTAGAGCCTAGAGGGCTCCAACGTGTGGCACGTTGTTCTGAGGGCCAGTGAGAGCCCATGCCGCGGTTTTGCCTATTTACAGTTGCCCAGCAAGTAGTGGGCCGCTGCACCGTTTAGGCTTTTCTTTCAGGGGACCTGTTCTTAGTGAACCTAGGAGTGAGAGGCACTCCTTCGCCCCTACCTTGGCCTTCCACAGCTGCGCAGTACTTAGTGCCAGCTGCAGCGTTTATGCCCCAGTCTGTAGTTCCCAGCTGCCCAGCAAGTAGTGGGCAGCTGCAACGTTTAAGTTTGCGCAGATGGTGCACCCCTGACTGGCACTGAATTGGCAGCGCACCCTGACATTCTGGACACAGGGCATTTGAGCCCCTTTGGAGATGGCCAGTTGGCCAGTTGGCCAGGAGGACTAGTAGATGTATAGGGCACAAAGCCCTAATGTGATTGATGTGCTTACGCAATGTGGTGCTAGGACATGTAATGCATTTAGTATGTTTTGCGCACCCTGTTTGATACCTCTAGATATGGTTTAGGCTTGAGAAGTTGTTTTACCTATTTAGGTTTGTGTTAGTGAGATTATACTTCACTCTGTGATTTATGCCCCTAATGTGAGTTATACTTAGGAGGTAGGGTCCAATGTGTTTAGACTAGTGAGGAGATTGCATAATGGGTTTATGCTGGTGAGGTTGGCGCAGGATGTGACTGTGCATAATGTAAAGTTATGTTACAGGTTGATGTGGAGTACAGTGATTACCAGTGGCTAATGGTTGTAGGTTTATGAACTATTTTTACTTTTACCAATTTCTGCTAAGTGTTGACCCTGACAGTGACCCACGTGGCTCTGTCCTGTGTAAATAATCCCTTGTGAATATTGCCCGTGCCAGTTTGCACAATGTATATTGTGTGATTACTATCTGACGTGTTTTGAGAATACAAAGGCTATTTTTACATAACCTTGTGTGGAGTTCCTTTTGTAGTGTGCCTGGGATGTTGTTGCTGTGTGTGTGCGCAAATACTTTACACATTGCCTCCGGGATAAGCCTGACTGCTCGTGTCAAGCTACCAAGGGGGTGAGCAGGGGTTATCTTTGGCGTGTAACACCCTTGCCCTGACTAGAGTAGTGGTTTCTGCCCGGCTTTGGCGCAAGCCTTAGCCAACCAGAAATTCCAGTTCGAACATTGGTGGCAGCGGTGGGATTAGGACTTGTGTTTGCGCAGTACCACAGCGACAACTGGCTACATTACAAAACTCTGCATTTTAGATAGTCACATGATGGGGATTATTGTTTATGATTTTGTGTTCTCCTCAAGAGTGTCATTTTTAAATGGTATTTCCTGCGCTTTATGTTTGGTGGCAGAAGAGAGAAAATGACAGGGCGGGACACCAGTAGATAGGGTGTCCCTTGCTGGGTCCAGTGCCCAATCCCTGTTCCTGTCCCCAGAGGTGTGGGTATATAGGAGAGAGGGAGTGTGGAGGAGAAATGGCGAGCTCGGGAGGGCGGTTATCCCCTGAGTGTAGTGTGTGTGTCTGGATTCCCCAGTATGATGGGATCCAGTGGTCGCAGCTAAAGTGTGTCCAATGCGTGAATTCCCATTCCCAGTTCCCAGAGTGTGGTGCCCGGTACTCAGTAAGAAGGGTACAGTTTGAGAGTCAGGGGCAGTGAGGAACTGTCTCAGCAGTCTGGAGGGGGTGTGTGTGGATGAGTGGTGTGTTGAACTGGAGGAGTTGGTGTGAGTTCTTTTGGTGATAAAAGGAGCTTGCACAGGAGGTGTACCTCTGGTGGTTTGCAGAAGGTCCTGCAGAGGCACTGGACGAGTGAGTGTGAGTTCTTTGTCTGATAAGAAGCTTGCACAGAAGGTGGACCTCTGGCGGTGTGCTAGAGGTCTTTCAGAGGCATTGGGGAGTGATTCCAAAAGGAGTGGCTTTTGTATCTTCTGGTCCTGTGTGGGGGAAGAGGTTCATGTGTAGCCCAGCTAGGTCCCAGTAGAATGGGAAGGGTTGTAGGGGCCCACGTCCTGTCTCTGAGGAGAAGGTGTGGGAGGGACTGCGCGTCTCCATGTGCCCGAAACCCTGTCTCAGAGCCTGGAGGGTCCCCTAAGGGAGTGCCAGGTCAGGGGAAACTGTTTGTATTTGTTCATATTAGTGGGCCAGGCAACACAGACTAAGTGTACCCCTTCCTCAAAGACTGCCTTAGTGGTGTCACTGCCATCGTCACGCCACACCTTGGATCCCTTCTGGACATTAGCAACTACAGGTACAGCATGTGGACAAGAGCCATTTTTTAGGTCACACCTACGCAGCGCGCATGCGCTACATAGGAAAAAGACCTTTAGCAATCGCTTCAGCTTTGCTGCCAAAAACGTTCACGCATTGCATTGCTTTCAATGGCAATGCGTGCACGTTTGGCGATTCCCTTGCGGGAGCGAGCTTTAAAACCATCTGGTTTTAATTAACATATGGTTCCTGCTCACTCCCGCAACGGAAACAGGTACAGGCCCCCTCCTGCCTCCTACTCTTTGAGCATGAGGCATGCACTGTTGTTGCTGCGTCTCTTTCCTATGCCACCTCCTCCTCTTTGTGTCCCTAAGGAGATAGGTCTATGTACATGGTTGAAGCTAGACCTTGTTTGAATATAGAATACACAAAAATGCCTAAACCACACTTACTTCAAACAAAAGCCTTTCAAGGGATGGAAAAATATTTATTCAATCCAAACCTGGCAACTTGATTTATTGCCAATTATTTTATACTTCATCAAAAACTACTTATGCTTTAAACAACAGAAAAAAACACTGTACCTTGAAATATTTTACACTTTTGTACATAGAGAGCAAAACAATATTTAAACAAATGTACCAACATCAAACATCATACATAGAAATAGATACATTACACAAAAACACAAATACATATATAAACAATCAATGAATGAGAAAAATCTAGTGCATGAGGAATATTGTCAAATAAATGACAGTAATTCAATATTCACTGGACTCATGAGTCCTAGTTGTCTTTACTAATGAAATTGTATTCCACCCAAAAAACTTCCGACGCGTTTCAAGGCCAGGACGAATGTCCCTGGTCTCTCATCAGGGCTTTTAATCTTTGTATCTGTAAGATGCAAAGGAGAAAAGCAATTTAATGTCTTGAACTAGTGATAGCCTCTAATATTCTTCGTCACGTGAATTGATCATTAAAAGTAAGGAATCAGTACATACCAGGCTCTTTCTGTAGGGAGTTGGCGGTATGTTGGTAGGTTCTGGGGCACCGAGGGATTCAATCGTAATGTTTTGGGCAACCTGATCAAAAAAAGTCAAAGTGTGTGTGAATCTAACATGTCGCAGCCTGTCTAGGGTCTGCGGTGTCATGATAAGTAATGGAAAGACACTGACCTTCAGTTTGCCATCTAGCGGCTAAATATCGGGGAAAGTGTAACCATCAACCAGTTTCCTGCAAGAAACATTCACAAAGTTGTGTGAATAAATGTCTGTCTGGGGAGGGTCCCTCATGTGTAAAATATTTAAATATTGAAAAGGGGCGCAATTGAAAGCATACCTTGTTAATGCTTCGTTTGCCCGTAAACTCGGTGATTCCTCCGCACACCCGCACCTGGCAAGTAAAAAGAGAAGCTTGTAAAACTTCTTGCCAGTTTAATAATTCAAAACAAACGGGGGCGCTGGTAAAAAGGCATCTTACCTTCTCTACACGCACTTTCTCTGCACTGGATTACTTGGAATTCCAATCAAGATGGCCGGCTGGCGGCTAACCGCAATTTATGTAAATGTTGCCCAGATGCATTGTGGGCGTTGCAGTGTCTATTAGCATCGTGGAGCGCCTACAAGCGTTGCGCTCGATGTAAACGTTGTGAGGGTGGGGAGGCGGGGAATATGAAATCTATAGAAGCCCCGTATTCTATCAATGAATCTCTAAAGCTGTGCGGTTGAATTAATTACGAGCTCGCTCGTACCGCAGAATGTACCTAACAATGGCAGGTATTTTCAGGGTCAGTGTTTAGGAGTGTTATTTAAACACGTATGTCACACCATACCTGTGCCTAACTCATGGCTTGTTATAGCATAAAGAGGGGAGGGAGGAGCCCAGCTAGGAAATGTCCAAATGCTAACATGCCCAGAATACCTCGTTGCTGTTTGAGGGGGTAATTTTTGAAATGTGAGGAACATGGCCCACTGGCTGTGCCTGGCAAATCACAAACTGCATCAAGTCACTCTTAAAAGAAGGGATGTTACAAGCGCGCTATTTCAGAAAGATTGTTTAGCCCTGTCTGGGCGCTATTGAGTTTCAAAATCAAATATGCCTCCTTTTGGAGCAGAATCCGCTCAACATCTTGGCAACGGTTTATAGAATTTACTGGATACAAAATGGACCATCTGAAGTCATGTTCGGTATGGCCCCTTTCTAAAAGTGCTCAACAATGGGAGCCGTTGTCACTTTCCTTTTAATCCGAGATCGGTGTTGGCTGATTCTGTGATTGATCTGTTGGTTCGTCTTACCAACATAGATCTTCGAGCAGGGGCACAGTATCGTGTACACCACATTCTTTGTCCTACAGTTAGAAAATTCAGTGTGCGACCATTTGGTCCCTTGATGGATGAACTCCTTACCCTCAATTGTATTCGGGCAAGCGACACAATTGCCACACTTGTGGTGGCCCTCGATAGGTTTGAGTTTCCATTGTGCCAGCAAGTCATTTTTTGGCTTTGGTATGGCAATGTCAGCTCTGACCAACTGCTGGCCAATGCTCCGATTCTTTTTATACGCGAAGATAGGCTTTGGAAAAGGACAATCAAGGCCTTCCAAAAGGTGCCAATTCTTAAGCACAGCCTGCCTTAGTTTGTGTGTATCAGGGCAGAATGTCGTAACGCACACAAGTTTCTCAAGTGGTGTGCGTTTTTTGGCTTGGAGTAAGCATTCCCGAGGCGTATATTTAACTCGTTTAAAAGAATGCTTAAGGAGTTTTTTGGATAGCCTCTTTGTTGCATGTCAGAGCAGAAATAGCGGGCATGTTTTTCATAGTCATTCATGTCAGAGCAATTCCGCCGGATCCTAAGTAGTTGCCCATAAGGCAAATTAGCCTTGAGATTTCTCGGGTATGAGCTTCTGTGATGTAAGATGGTATTTCTATCTGTTGGCTTTTTAAAAAGAGATGTTTTGAGTTGCCCTTGGGCACACGTGAGCTCGACATCCAGAAATGTCATGCGGCTGATGCTATGTTCAATTGAAAATTGTATGTCTCTGTGTCTTGTGTTGAGCCAAGCATGGAATGTCATTAATTCGGTCTGGCTCCCCTGCCACAGAAGCCAGACGTCATCAATATAATGGTACCACTGTACGATATGGTGTTTGAAGGGGTTATTCACCTCTACAAATTGCTCTTCATACTGCGCCATGAAGAGGACTGCCATTTCTGGGGCATAAGGGCACCCCATGGCAGTCCCCTTCACCTGCATGAACAACTCACCATTAAAGGTGAAATAGTTCTTTTTCAGGTCTATTGCGGCCAGTTCTAGGATGAAAGATGTAGGGACCCTGTGGGGTCTCTCTCTTTTATCAAGGTATAGCTGCATCACCTCCAGTGCCTCTTCCTGTGGGATTTGGGTATAAAGGGACGTGACGTCCATGGTGACCATTATTTACAACTGGGCATCGAATGAAGTACCTTCGACTTTCAGAAGGAAGTCTGTCGTATCCCTAAGGTAAGATCTAACTTCACTAATGAAGGGTTTTAAAAAGAAGTCCACGTATTGTGCAATAGGTTCCAAACAAGAGTCGCAACCCGAAACAATCGGGCGTCCCGGCGGCTCATGCAAACTCTTGTGTATCTTCGGGAGAAGATATAGAACCGGAGTCCTAGGGAATTTCTTTAGCAGATAGCCATATTCTTGAATGCCTAGAAAGCCACTTTCTTTGCCAAGTTCTAAAATTTGGGCAATCAATTCCTGAATTTGCTTGACTGGATCCTCTGGTAATGCCCGATGCCAAGTGGTGTTTCTGATTTGCTTCTCACCTTCTAATAAATACATGGGGCAGGGCCAGATGACTACCGCCCCACCTTTGTCCGCTTGTTTTATTATAATGGAAGGGTCGTCTTTTAGAGATCTTATTGTAGCACGTTGTTGTTGACTCATATTCTGATGGGTATAGCTTTTGTTTTTCTCTAACTTGCTGTTAGAGGATAGCAGAACCTGCTCAAACGCTAAAACTTGTTTAGGAATGTTATTGTGTGGTACAAACCTGGACTTGTTTCTCAGGCCTGTAGGCTTCACATTTTCAATTGCTGGAGTATTCGCAAAAAAGGCTTTAAGTCTCACCTTCCGGCAGAACTCCACAGCCTCCATTTTGAGCTTAGTATAATCTGTTCTCATACAAGGAACAAATTTAAGGCCTAAATTTAAAACTGCCTCCTCATCCGCAGATAGCTCCCTAGATGATAAATTGACAACCGTGCTTGGCCTACCTACGATTTGTAGTGGCTGCTCCGTGTTTTCATGTCCCATGGTACCTTGTATCTGGGTTTGAGTTGTTTGCCCTGCTCTAAAAAAGACACACCCTCCTTTTTATTTCTATTATCAGGTCCCAAAGAATCTGAAGAGGACGTACTGGAGAAGGTTGTGAACCTAGTCCTTGATCTCCCTTGGAAATTAGACAGAGCCTGTCGTGAGTCTGACTGCAAATAGTACTTGTCTCGCAAAAAAGGGTAGACTTGATCTATTTTGAATGCCTTGATGTCCCTTTCATATTTATTGCTCTTGTCGTTGATCGTATTATCTTTAAAAACCTGAATGTCTTTTTCGATCTTGTCCAAGATTGACTTGGCGTCTGTGACCACCTGGCTGGTCTCTATGGCCTTAGTGAGTTCCTCAATCTCTTCTTCCTCCTTACTACACAGCCTTTGTGCAGTTTCAATAGTGTGGACCATGAGGTCCCGACTGCACTTCGTGTTGATGAAACTAAAGCCTTTCCTGTATTTTAGATCTTCAGTAAAGATGACGGGGACATTCTTAACCTGGAGGCCCCAAGGGATTGTGCCTCCCTTGAGGTGCTTCAGGAGGAAGTATCCGTGCAGTTCAGTCCTTACGTGCTTTTTGCGGAGTCTGATTAATTTATCAGACTCATTTTGTTGCTTCGCACTAGTGCTAAGTGAAACCGTGGAAAAAGGAGAAGAGGCTATCAAGTTCTGAATATGACTTTCGGTAAAGGACAAGGTGTCCTTTTCTGCCATATCTTAGAGAGACCCAAAGTCTCTCAACCCAATAGTTGTATGAACGCTAAAGGACTTCTTCCTGTCCTTAATCTCTCGCGGGTGACAACCCGCTCTAACGTTGTGTCCCTAAGGAGATAGGTCTATATACGTGGTTGAAGCTAGACCTTGTTTGAATATAGAATACACAAAAATGCCTAAACTACACTTACTTCAAACAAAAGCCTTTCAAGGGATGGAAAAATATGTATTCAATCCAAACCTGGCAACTTGATTTACTGCCAATTATTTTATACTTCATCAAAAACTACTTAGGCTTTAAACGGATCACTGAAAGAATATCGACTACCACAATATCGAGTACCCAAAATATCGAGGTGAAAATATCTACTACAAAAATATCGAGTTTGTATGTACAAACAGGTAAGTACAAAAATATCGACTACAAAATATCGTTTACAAAAATATCGTTGTAAAAAATATCGACTTTACTAAAAACAATGTTTAATTAAATTAATATAAAAAATTAATTACTGAAATATAATTAACAATACTTAAAATACCTTTTAATAATTAAATATTTAATGAAAGTAAAAAAAAAATATATTTTTAATCATATTTCTTAAAACATATATATATAGTAACAACATTTAATTAAATAATAGGCAATATTGTATATGTACCCCAAAAACCCAAAACTGACCCTGAACCCTAAAAATACCCCTTTACCCAAAAACTAAAAACTGACCCTGAACCCTAAAAATAACCCTTTACCCAAAAACTGAAAACTGACCCTGAACCCTAAAAATACCTCTTTACCCAAAAACTGAAAACTGACCCTGAACCCTAAAAATACCCCTTGACCCAAAAACTGAAAACTGACCCTGAACCCTAAAAATACCCCTTTACCCAAAAACTGAAAACTGACCCTGAACCCTAAAAATACCCCTTTACCCAAAAACTAAAAACTGACCCTGAACCCTAAAAATACCCCTTTACCCAAAAACTGAAAACTGACCCTGAACCCTAAAAATACCCCTTTACCCAAAAACTGAAAACTGACCCTGAACCCTAAAAATACCCCTTTACCCAAAAACTAAAAACTGACCCTGAACCCTAAAAATACCCCTTTACCCAAAAACTGAAAACTGACCCTGAACCCTAAAAATACCCCTTTACCCAAAAACTGAAAACTGACCCTGAACCCTAAAAATACCCCTTTACCCAAAAACTAAAAACTGACCCTGAACCCTAAAAATACCCCTTTCATTTAACATAATTAGCAATTAATCAATTAAATAAAATTAATTACCAATTACATTTTAATTAATTAACAAACATTTTTTAATTAACAATTAATTAAATATTACTACCAATTATTAAATTAACATATTTAAATAATTATAATTAAATTACTTCCCACCCTATTCCCCTATAAACCCACAACCCGCTAGAGAAAATAAATTATTTTAATTGACATAATTAGCAATTAATCAATTAAATAAAATTAATTACCAATTAAATTTTAAATAATTAACATATATTATTTAATTACCAATTAATTAATTATTACTACCAATTAATAAATTTACATATTTAATTAATTATAATTAAATTACTTCCCACCCTATTCCCCTATAAACCCACAACCCGCTACAGAATTAAATTACACAATAATTAAAAAAATAATTAATTAAAAAAAAAAAAAAAAAAATTGACACTTTTCACACATATTATAACATAAACACACTATAAATAATTAAATATTATTTAAAAAACTATATTTTTTACTATCTAGATTATATACTTGGATATTTTCACTGTCTATATTATTTACAGTCGATATTACTTCACTTACCTTAAAAACGATATTTTGGCTGTCGATATTCTGTCTAGTCGATATTTTCTCCAAACGATATTTAAAACTCGATATTCTGTCCAGACGATATTTTGGAGTCGATATTATGTCTGTGCACCGCTTTAAACAACAGCGCTAGGCATGCGCTGTTGTTGCTGCATCTCTTTCCTAAAGTCACTTTTAATGAGCACTAGTGTGTGCCCCGCCCTGTCTTTGTGCATGCCGTGCTGCAACTTTCTTCCCTCCTCTTGTGCTCTGTGCCCCTTCTGCTAATTCCCCGTCCCCGTGCTTTGTTCCACCATGACGGTGCCGGTTCACTGTGTGCGTGTCAAAGTGACGGGCACAGGAGCCTCAGCAGCAACTCTAGTGCCTGCCGCGCTGCTCCTCCTGTAGCTCCTCTTATGTTGTGTATCCCATCTGCCATGAGTGCGCCCGCCCTCTCATGCTCAGTTTGTGGGTTGTGGCCGTACCGGATCCCTCCCGCTGTTGGCTCCTTTATTGCAGCCCCCGTTCACTGTGTGGGCTTGTTCAGGTAGGCGTTACTGAGCAGTTTCCACTTGTGTTGCCTGCCAGCACAGCACATTTTGTGACTGGGGGGTAAATTGATGTCTATTTAGGACTTCAGTTGCCCTGCTAACTACACAGCGTGCACACACTGCAGCCCTACCCACATAAATATATTTATTGGTTATGCCATTCCAACCCCACTTAAAGCCGATACCAGGGGGCCCTATTATGACGGAACAATAATGAGCTACCAGATTATAAATAAAGCCTCAAACTTGGCCTTGTTCCAAGGGGATTGGGAGTTCCAAAACACAATTAAAAAAAAATGTTGCTTGGTACTTTGAAATCCCTTGCATGCGACCTGCATGGGGGTATTTATAATGCAGGAAAAAGCAAGGTAATTGGGGCAGGGAAGCCTTTACTTTTTGGGATTTTCGCTTTCATCTTGGAGCACATACAGTGGTGGAGCAGTTAAGCTTAAGAGATTGAAACCAGGGGGCCGACCAATTGACTGAAAATCGTGTGATTGAACAAATAACTTTATTTCTCTATTCCGAAAGTTGATTTTTTTACTTTTTTTTCTCATTTAAAAGAATTTGTAAATATGTGAAATATGAGTTATGTAACTTCAGTGTGTGAATTTTCACTTGGTGAACACACTCTTTTTTGGACTAACTCCCCTACATTAATGTAAAGCTTGCTTGGTGATTCAGCAGGGTTTTCACTACAGACCCCAAACGTTGGGAGTGCGTTCTTAAGACAACAGCCACTTTGTAGGTCAGTGGGGGCATTTGAAAGGTGCTTCGAGTCGCAGCTACGCCTTTTGACTAAGATTAACTGTGGTATTTTAAAAGCACTTTCAGTTTCAATTCTGGTGGCAGTTTTCAAACTGGCAAATTTTCTTTAGAGGTGATGCTGCCCGTGTGCACATTAATATACAGAAGCATCATGGGTGGTCGCTGGCACAGCTCAGCCACTCCTTGCACTCTACCAGTACATGAGCCAGTGCTGTGAAGCTCAGTACAGTGCAGTACTGTTGCTACATGCCAGAGAGACCCACAGCGCACAGTGCAGTGAAACTCCCAGCTCTTACCATAAAGGGAACACGTGTCTTTCAGACAGCCCTCCCAAAGTGAGAAACGTGAGAACAAGCTTCCAGATACAACTGACTGTAAAATATCTGTAGCATAATGACTGTCTCTGTTGTCTATTCTTCAAAAGTCTGAGTAACCAAAAGAGTGCTGCTGTCTGAAACTAGAGCTTGTCTGTGCAGTCTGAGTGCTAGCTCTGCTGTCTGAACACTTTGTAATAGGCGCTTTAAGTGAACAGGCACTACTCAAGCACTGTGCTGCAGAACCCAGTGCTTCCGCTCTCTTTGGCAGAAACCCGCCCCTCCTCCCCGTTCCCTCCCTCTTTCTCTTCTGTCTGAATTGATCCTGCAGGCTCCAGATCTGAATGACCAGTTCTCAGGTTCAGTGCTTTCCATGACAGCTGCTAATCTCCCTTTGCAGGATGTTGGTTTACTGTTATTCAACCCAAATCTCACTCAGCCCCTCACTTCAGGCCCCTCCCTCCATGGGGTTAGTTCTGTCTCCCCCATTTAAAGTTGGTTTGAAAGGCCTGTTCTTCCATCCTTCTCCCAGCCTGGCCCCTCCCTCTGATTTCTCATATTTTCCTGGACCCCACACCTCTTGTATTGTATTATATTGTATTGTATTGTATGTGATATTTATAAGGTGCGGCTATTACCCTATGGGTATCTTGGCGCTATAGAACATGAATCATCAGTCAATGGAAGATGCCAAAAAGAGTTTCAGGGAGAGGAGCCCTCCTAACTGTCAGATTCTAGGGAACAGCCATGTTTTACCCTTTTTCCTAAACGGCAGAAGGTCTTGAAACTGCCTGACTTCCAAAGGAAGGCTGTGCCAAAGTTTGGCAGAGGTGAACGTCCTGCCTCCTGATTTGACTTTACTAATTTTCGGAGCTCTCACCAGACAGGGTGTGGAGGAACGGAGACACCTTAATGGAGTATACCACACAAAGGTCCCCTAGAGGGGTTTAGTTTCAACCCCATGCAGATCCTTAAAAACCAAGCAGAGGGCTTAAACTGAATCCTCTGCCTTATTGGTAGCCAGTGAAGCTCTGCAAGAGCCAAAGAGTCTGATGACCACCGCGGTTTCGCCAGTGCTAGTTTTGCGGCAAAGGTCTGGACTCTTTGGAGACGTTCGACCAAAAATGGTGGGGCCTCCAATAGTAGCGGTACAAAAGGGGGTGGTGATGGACGGAGCATCTGAATCAATCAAACACTCACACCCAGTCAAAAGTTCTGGGTTTAATCCATCACCGTTCTTTAGCCCATTCTGCCACCCCAGTTCAGACATGGCTATATGCAAATCAGTCTGACCCTGTGCCTCATGGGAACAGTCCAGCCCAAACTGCCAAGCCATGTCTTCCCTGGACCGGAAACAAGCTTCCGAGGACCGGTTTCTGGCATTCCAGCCATCTTCGGCCCGGCTTGCTTGAATCCAGTGGCAAAGTGAGCAAGGGACTCACGTCTGAGCATACCCTGCCACACTTATGCGGCCAAAAGCGGTACAAAAGGGGGTGGTGATGGACGGAGCATCTGAATCAATCAAACACTCACAGTTCGGGCTGGACTGTTCCCATGAGGCACATGGTCAGACTGATTTGCCTATAGCCATGTCTGAACTCGGGTGGCAGAGTGGGCTAAAGAACGGTGATGGATTAAACCCAGATCTTTTGACTGGGTGTGAGTGTTTGATTGATTGAGATGCTCCGTCCATCACCACCCCCTTTTGTGCCCCCCTTTGTACCTCCAATAGTAGAGTGTTACAATAGTCCACCCTACTGAGAATGATTCTTCCAACGACCAAAGCTCTGGCCATCTTAGGCACCAGCGGAAGGATTTTTCTCAAGGCTCTGATCAGGGAAAAACAGTTCCCCACCACCTTATTTACATGTGTTTCCGGGTTAAGTTATCATCAAGAATAACTCCCAAATTGCGTACTGTTTCGGCTGGAACCAAAGTCGGGGCAGCTGAAGAAGGCCAGAAATTGTCAGGAAAAAGGGGAGAGACTTTCCCTACCGTACAGTGTAAGACTTCAGTCTTATCTGAATTGAATTGAAGCGAGTTGGCTCTTAGCCAATGAACAGTATCATGCATACAATCATGAAAAGTCGCAAGAGAAATTGACTGATTCCCCTCTAAGGCGAAGAAGAGCTGAGTGTCGTCAGCGTAGTTAACCAGATTCACACCATGTGCCTTTATGATTTCAATCAAGGGTCTCATATAGATGTTAAATAGAATAGGGCTAATGGTCAATCCCCGAGGAACACCATGGTGGACATTGGAGAATTTAGATTGAAACGGTGGGAGAGAGACCGCTTGACACCTGCCAAAAAGATATGAACTGAACTATTCTAGTGCCGTTCCTGACACCCCAACCTCTTCTAATCTGGTCAGCAAGATGTCATGGTTGACCGTGTCGAAAGCGGGAGACAGGTCGAGCAAAATAAGAATACCAGATTGTCCCCTGTCTGCCGGCAATCGAAGGATATCTAACACGGTCACCAAAGAAGTTTCCATTTTGTGACCAGGACGGAAGCCAAACTGGACATCATCTAATTTAGAGTTAGATACCAGGAATTGAGACAAAGTTCTGCTGACCAGTCGTTCAATGATTTTAATCGGATATGGTAAGAGAGAAATTGGTCTATAGTTACCAGCACAGGTCGGGTCGAGTGTCGCTTTTTTTAAGAGCGGAGTAACCACCACCCGTTTCCAACATGCTGGTACTAATCCAGAAGTTAGAGAACTGTTACAAATCTGGCGCAAAATGGGAGAGAGCTCAGAACCCAAATCCTTCCATATTGTGTGTGGGAGAGGATCTAAAGGGGAACCTGATGACACACCCAAAGCAGTTCTGTTAAAGATCTCCTTGGAGAAAGGCTCAAAATGGTTCAAGGAGGTCAGAAAATCTGACTCAGTCCCATTTACCTTCCCTCTATCTTGTGGCCCATCAGTTTCCATGGTAAGGCCTTCTTTCCTAGAAACATTAGTCGCCCTCAGGCCATCAATAATATTGCTTATTTTTTCCATAAAGAAAGTCGCTAAGTTGTCACACAAAGCTTGAGTTGGCAGAAATGTGGATTGTGTACATTCAGGGACCGTCATATCCTTAACTATTTGAAAAATTCTTCTAGATTGATTTTTAGAATTTAAGATAGTATTAGCGAAATATTCTGAATTTGCTGAGTCAAATCCCTTCCTATAGTCCACTATTGCAGCCTTCCATATAAATGTATCCACATCCGAGTAAGCCTTCCTCCATTTCCTCTATGCCTGTCGGTAGATCAGTTTTAAGGATTTAAGATGATCATTATACCAGCAGGCCGATGGCCTGCCAGTCTTCTTAAAAGTTTTCATGGGGGCGATCCGGTCTAACCTAGTTTCAATCTGGTCACAAAAGTCTATATAGTTGTCCTCCACTGACCTCCCCATTATTAAAATCCTTGCCAAAGAAAAAAAAACAAGGATGAGGAGATCGTATTCTTTAAAAGTCCCTTCCAATCTCTACTCTTAAAGGCCCTTGCCTCCCTAGTGGTTGAGCGTACCTTTCTAGGGTCCAGTATCTGAAATGTGACCAAATAATGGTCAGACAGGCAGACCAGAAGGATTTCAACTACTCCCAAAGCCTATGCTTTAGAGAAGATCAGATCCAATGTATTTCCCCCCTTATGGGTGGCTTCGTTAATGCATTGGCCTAGGCGCAGGCTCTCGCAGGATTGAATCAGATTACTGTAGCCCGAGTCCAGATTTCCATACAGCCACAAGTTAAAATCGCCCAGGATAATTAAGTTAGAATGAGTAAGGGCCATATTGCAGACATCATCTATCAGTCCTTGCATATGAGATGAGCTGGCCGCTCCTGGGGATCTATAACAAATAATGCCCACCAGTGAGCAACCTTTATGATCTTTTAATGAGAAACCCATAAGTTCGAACCCTTCAACTTCATCAATATCCAATTGGGCGAAATTCAGGTTTCCCTAAATATAATCCTAACTCCACCTCCTCGTCCCCTGGCTCGAGGTTTGTGTAAAATTTTATACCCATAAGGGCAGGCCAGGCCTAAGTCCACGTCAAATTCCGGAAGTGTCCAGGCTTCCGTCATGAAAAGGACATCTAGGCAATGCGAGTCAATCAATAACAGGATCTCCACACGATGTTTGGGTAAGGATCTAACATTAAGCAGCCCTCCCATCAAAACACTCTTCCTTATAAAATCAGCCACAGGGCCAGCCGTCTCCTCAAAATGAAGCGTAGAGATCCTACCACACACAGACTTACAAATCCGTCTAAGTACTTTGCTGGAGTAGCAGATCTTTTGAGCGGAATCATCCCCTATATCAAAACGAGCAGCATTGCCAGCACCGTGCGCGGCCAGTGCATGGAATGGAGCAGACAGGCTTGCCTTAGGCACGCCTTCGGTGCGCCAGTAGCGTGCCCGCTGCGCACGTCCGCTGCACGGCCACGCCAGCGTGCTACTTAAGTAAGTATTGGGCAAAGAAAATACTAGACTGCTGACTCTCAAAGGACGGCGGATCCGCTCTAACAGGCGGGCACCGCGAGGACAGTCAGCAGCCTGAACAGTAAGGCAGAAACAGTGATAATTTTAAAACAATTTAAGAGAGATTTAAGAAAGGTTTCTTTAAAAAAAAAAAAAAAAAAAAGCAGAGTGCAAATGTACAAATTGAAAATCACCCCACCACACCGATCTAATCGCGTTTGGCCTCTTTCTTTTGGTCTCCCACACCACTGGTAGTCTTGGTCACTCTTGTTGTGACTCAGTGAACTGCCTTCTTCCCCAATTATTGAGGAGAAAGTGGACCTAGGTGTACCAGGAACTGATGTCGTTTCTCTAGGTGACAATTACTCAAAAGGTGCTCCTTCATCATCAAATTATACATCCCTTTAAACTCATGTACGTTGTTACCATCTAACCAACCTCCTAGCGGTTTCACTGAGAAATCTACAAAGGCTGTCTAGGTTTGGCTTTGGGTTTTCTTAGCCTCCCTGAATCTGATTCTATGCTCCTCAGTGCTGAATTCAAATCCCTCAATTAGGGTACCCTTCATGAGGTCATAGGAGTAGCATCTTTCTCATTGAGTTTCAGGAGTCTATCCCTGCACTTCCCTGAGAACAATTCCCACAGGATAGCACTCCACAGCTTCATGTGGACCTGTCTATCAAGACAGGCTTTCTCAAATGCAATGAACCACTTGATGATATCATCATCCTCTAATAATTTAGGGACAATACCTTTGGGAATTCGGGAGTTAACAAAGTCTACCTCCCTAGTAACTATTTTGCTGTCACCAGAGATGGGTCCTAGGCCCAACTCAGCTCATTCTTTTCTATGGCCTGGAGTGTAGCCTTTATGGATATTCTCCTAGGCAGTTTCTGAAGATCTGCATTTTCAGTTTAACCTCATATAAGATACCACTGGAGTCACTCCCAGTGGTGTTGCTATCTGAGGAAAGTCAGGACTCAGAGTCTCCTTACTCTACTTCTTGGGGCTCATCATCCTCTTCCTCATTGGGGGAAGTTTCATTTCCCATGGTCATATTATTATCTGCCAGCAACTGCTGGAGATGGTCTTTTGTGGGTCTAGATCCCATGACAATGTTCCATGCTGTGCACAAATGTTTTAGTTTGGTAACTTTTAGAAGTGAAGGGTTGAGCTCCTGGCTGGTCCCTATAGTTTCAGACATGGTTTTTAAAGTAGCTGGGTCTTTTAGAGAATAGAAATAACTCTAAGGCCTAACTACTTTACAGGCTTTTTAATTTTCTAAGCAGTGGGGGACTTAGCCAAGGCCCTAACACTCTTTTAAATATATTTGGGGGGAAAAGTTGAAAATTGATAAAAAAAATTCTAACTAAAGATAATTTTGGATTTCCTCTTGTGAAATCAGTTATTAATCAAGTGGTACAACAAATGTCAAAGTCTTGCAACCCACAGCTGAACCACCAATGTAGGAAGCTGGCTCTGTATATGGTATGCCACTAGGTGGTTATACCATATGTGGGGTGGAGTTGACAAAGGTGGGCACACCTCCTAGTCTTTCTGAGCTTTCCCGTCGGTTTTTCTGCCTAAAGTGGAGGTGTAAACTGGGGCTGCTATCTGCTGCTAACAGCAGAGGCAGGGGGTTGCATTACAAAAGTTGCAGGCCTTTGAAGCTTCCCCTTTGAGCACTGGCCCATCCTGGGGGAGGAGTTGAGACACCTCTGCCCATGATGTGCATTATTTCAGGTCCAAGAGAGCCGAGGCTTTCCACACAGGGCTCCAGAAACTTGTCTGTATGTGGCAGCCTACCTAAAGTCAGTCACTGCCCACAACAGGGTCGGTAGGTTTTGAGGTGCCCTCTTAGTACATGTTTCAATAAATCTCACAATGGCATCACTGTGGATTTATTACGTGGAGCTATTTGGTACCAAACATTCCTGGTTTCAGTGAAGCCATCATGGTGCTAGGGAACTTGAGATGTCGAGTTTCCAGCTCATGTACTCCTTATGGAATCCCTGGCACTTACAATATTTTAGAATTGGCTTAAGTATTGTGGGGGCATATCTACTAATGCAGCTATACCCCCACCTGTGGTACAGGGCACCCTGCTTTAGGACTGTAAGGTGTGCTAGAAGGTTGACTTACCTATACCTACAGGCAGTGCTGACTGGCATGGCACCCAGGTTGGGTGCCATATTGACTTTGTCGTTTTTCAGCTCACATGGGTATGGAAGCTGCAAGGGCAGTGGAATGATCATAAGAGGGGTGCCAGGGGCCCTTCTTCAGCTTCCAGGCTCTATGTAGCCAGGGTACCACTTACTATGGGCTTACAGTGGACAGAAGTACTAATTGTGGATATGTTTCAGGAAAGAAGCACTGGCACAGGGACCTGGTTGGCAGGGACACTGTGCACTACAATCAAACTATATCAAATAGCAGGCGTGACATGGGGGTTAACCATGTCAAAAGATGCACTTTCTCACACCACACACATGATAGATGCCCTTAATACTCACCTCTAATTTGGTATAGGTCCTCCCTTTGACCTAACTATGCTCGCGTTGGCTCCAGTCCAATATCTCAAAAGTTTAATTTTCTTCTTGTTTCCTTATCATACATAACGAACCCTTCTTGGCAATATCAATGCTCAATCTTGGGGGTGTTTGCTTTAAAATCTATTTGCCTTTCCAAATAATGTGTTCTGACTCAACTTTCCCTTCCCCTTTCTCTTCATCTATTCTTATCCTCTTGTTCAAGTCATCTATGATAATTCTCTCATTTTACTAATCCTATAGGTTACATCATGCATGATTTGGTTAGTAGCGCTCAAGTTAGCTAAGGGAGGAAAGAATTTATTCCAATGCCCACACTGATACCTTGAGTTAAAGTTTTCAGAAATATCGAGAAACCTGTTTAGTAGCCCACAAATACATATTTGCATCTGTTGCAATTGGTACATTCTCCAAAGTCTTAATCAGACTTAAACATCTTAATAGGAGTCTGCTAGTAGTAAAGATTTAGACAGACAGAACAAGAAAATGATCAAGACAAGAGGCAAATTAAAATATACTGCCCCTTCAGCTGCAGAGGCTGGAAGGTAGGAACACACTAAGCAATCTTCTACCTGTATAACTTTCACATAAGCAAAAACAGTTGATTAGGACCAAAGGGAATTTATAAGACCAAGCTCCGATAGGTTCCCTACAAACATTTAACAACAAATATACCAGAGGGTCTAAAAGAAGAACTAAAAAGTTCGCAACATGGAGACCTAAATATCCTCAAGCATGTGTGTATCTATCTAGGGTCATCCCCGTAGTGGTCAAACAAGGATGCCCATCAGTCACCACACGGAACCGCCCTTCATCATTTGGGATTCCATCAAGACCACCACCAGGAGTGCCACTTAACTTTCACGGTGGAGGGTCCATTGTTTGGAGAGGAACCCTCCGCCGGTCAGATAGGTCTTACTGTGGTCTTGCTACTCAATTGAGAGGATCTTGGCACACTTGACAAATGGGGGACTGATGTTGCAGTGCACAAAAAAGTGTGAAAAAATAGGAAAAAGGAGTGTTATTAAAATTGGATGGGGGGGTACTAACAATTTTATTCAGGTGCTACCCACTCTTCCAATATTAAAAAGTAGTCAGTGACAGTCACTATAGTATGGACTGCCCAGGTGTTTTATAGGGTCGACATGTTTCAGCAATTGGTGACACAATTGTCATTGCTTTCTTCAGGACAGTATCTACTAGTGGCCACTGCAAAAATGGTGATAAATGAAACCAAACTGTGCTCAAAATCAAAACAGATACAGAGATCACCTGAAATCACTAGGTGTTCGCATCGTTTCTTTCACTCTTCTAAGTCGTGTGAGAATACATACTTGTAAGAGGTGAAGACCTCACCCCACCTGGCCACGGCTCAGGAAAAGGGGAAGCACCGCTCTGTACGTCGGTACTCCTAAACTCGGCGTCCGAGCCGATCGGGGAGGTCACCGAGTTTAGGAGTACCGACGGACAGAGCTGTGACACGCTCATGCTGTAAGATGTGACCTTTAGCTTAATGCACTGGTTTACTGACAACATGTTTATTCATAGTGTTTACCAGAGTATGAGAAACATCACCACCCAACTGATAGACATCCACCCAATCATAGAAATAGAAATGGCAACTGCCAAAGATACAAGAAATAATTAGCAGTGTTGCTGTGCTGCTTCACCTTAAATAAGATCAAAACAAAGCAATTAGTCTTCTGTTCTTCTACTCTATGTCCATTACGCTATCTCAAGAGCTACAGTGAGCTTTATTCTGCATCAGCTGGAGTCCTGAGGCATTAATGTCCTCTGAAAGTTACCCTAGCTCTCTAATCATCCTTTGCTCATTTCTCAGTGATTCACACAATGAGTTCTTTGTGGAGTTGTCTTTGCTTCAGGGAGATTCGTCAATAACAGTCAACCGTTGTCAGATTCAAGATCAATTTTTGCAAAGTATGTCCAATCCAGACCTGAGTATTTTTGATTTGCCTTTCTCTCTCTCTTTGGTCCTTTGAAAGTGGTAAAATCCGTGCTGTCATCCACAACACCAGGTTGTTCAGCAGGTTCTAGCGCTTTCAACTCACCGCCTCCCCTCTCTGGTCAATTCCTAGTTGTTAACAGTCTTTCTGATTTTTCATTGTCTTTGGCCAGCCTTCTTCAGTCGAGCCATGGTCCTAAGATGTGCTTCTGATTTTGGCTCCGATGAGGCTGATTCACTCTCAGAGGTGGAACTTCCTTGAGGGGTACCACTCTCTGTTTCCCACAATCTTGGCTTAGGCATATTTGTTTCAGTGTTCCATGAGATGCGCAATCGCAATCCAGTGGTTGGTATCACAGTGACCCCTGGGATAACGACACCTTCACCTGAGTCTCGTTCCTGTTGATGTGCTACCAGTGGAGACTGTGAGCCCAAGACTGATCGTCTTCTTCTCCAGAAGCCTTAGAAACGTGTAACTTAGGGTGATTTGAAGAATTAGTGGATGTTGCCTTGGGAAAGGTCCTTTAGGATGGAGCCAAAATCATGCTGTGCCTTCACAGCGCTGTCAATACAATGAAGGTGTCTTTAGCATGCATTCCTTCAGCACTCAAGTCATCACAACGACTTGCTTTAGAGGGGCGCATTGGTGGACTGGTGTTGGATCTAAAGTCCAACATCTTCTCTACTATTGCGCAGACTGGAGTTGCAATAGTAAATTAAGCTATTCCAAAATTCAGCGCCCCCTAAGGCAAATGGTTATAATGACTTGCGTGCTGAATCAATGCATGCTAAAGACGTGTTAGTTCTAATGACGGTGTTTTTAAGGCATGCATCCTAAACGCATGTGGAATACCGTCATATATTCATTGCCTCTTCTTCTTCCTTTTCTCATCTTACCCTCCTGGCTGGGAGGAGTGTATCCAATTCAGCAGAAACAGCATTCTTGGCAGTAGTGTTATTGACTGTGGGAAAGTCAATATTTTTGCCTTGATTACCCCCATTTTTTGACTGATACCAGTGGTTACTGCCAGTTAAGACTGGCATCCTTAGGATGGTCTTTCCCCAGACATTTTCCCTTTTAACTATTGTTTTTGCTCATTATTTTTTTTGGCCTTAGGACTCCGAGCATATTATCACTGTTAACTAGTGCTAAAGTGCATGTGCTTCTCTCCTGAACATCGTGACATTGGTGTATACCTGATTGGTATATTTGATTTACTAGCAAGTCCCTTTTGAAGTGGTATACCATATATCCAAGCCTTCATTTCAAATGCTACTAGTGGGGCTGTCGCACTTATTGTGCCACCCACATAAGTAGCATTTCAAACCTGTCTCCAGGCCAAGCACAAAACAATCATGCTCTGGGAGGCGGCCAAAACCCAGACTGTGGTCATAGCATTCTTGGGCTTCATTAGGTATTACAGGAGGTTTGTCAATGGTCGTGCACCATTGTTGCCCCGTTTACTATCTGCCTTCTAAGAAGCAGCCCAGAAATGTGATTTCAACAGAGGCCTGCCAAAGTACACGTGATGCCCTCAAGGAAGCCAAGTGCACAGCTCCTGTGCTCAAGGCCCCTGATTTCTCCCATGAGTTATTGTGCAGACAGATGCTTCAGAGTATGGTGTAGGAGCAGTACTTTCTCAGCTGAATATAGAGGGCCTGGACCAACCTGTAGTCTTCATCTCCAAGAGGTTGCTTCTCAGGGAACAAAGGTGGAGAGCTATGGACCCAGAAGCTTTTCAGGTGGTCTGGGCTCTGAAGAAGTTGAGGCCATACTGTAGTGTAGTTCCTATAGTACCCTCATGCAGGACCTGTGCTTTTGGATAACATACACTGTGGGTTGGGTGGTAGACTGATTCTGTGCACCCCCACCACGTATGTTAGCTATGTTTTGTATTAGCTAGCTCACAGTGCTACTAGAATCTACTTTTATCAGAGAGATTAGTTTTTGGCAACCTCAGAAAACAACAAACCTTGATTCCTCAGACTCATGGAAACAATATACTACTTTCACCCAGTCACTCGTGCTTAGTCATTTTCTCTCAGAGAGATACATGGAAGAAACCGTTGAGCGTGTTTACAATAAGAATTTATTGTACCGTTGTTTTTCTCGTGTAAAATATATGCGCTGCTACAACTGTTACGCCGTAGCAGAGATAGAGGATCAGCAGTACAGTGAATAAAACGAAATAGTACAGTTCTACCATTTTGCAATAGTCAATGACAGATACATGAATATAAAATGTATTTATAAAAGATATCGCGTACTCCTACGATGCCTGTCTAGATGTACCTAAGTGTATCTAGCATGTGTGTAGATGTGAAAGAGCCTAAGCCTAAGAGCTAAGAATCCCTCTAGGATTTAGTTGAACTCCATTACCTGCAATGAGTTTGATCACTCAAGTTGAACTACTGCAAGCGTACGTAGAAGGCCATGCTTTCTGAAAGTGTCAATTTAAAAAAAGTTATTTTGAAGAAAAAAGGCAAAGAAAAAGTTCTGAATTCGTTCCCAGTAGACGGTGTGCCAGATTTAGATTAAATGTCCTGGCTGGGAGATATAACATTATCGCTGCCTGCTGCCACAGGGGACAAACTCTGCAGTACCTTGCATAGCACATCAAGGGTGCATAGATGAAACTCCTCGCTGCCAAAAGCTGGTGTGGAGGCAGCTGGTGCTGAATTCGATACCTCCCTGCCAATGCTGGAGCTGAAATTCAATTCAGTTGAAAAGGTTACTTCCGGATCCTAGAGGAATTCATTTGTCAAGATGGGAATACGCCTCCGGACAGAGTCAAGCATGGGACCACAGTGGTTCCAGCCTGGAGTCTAAGTCCGCTGGCGTCTCCATTAGATGTGTCAGACACATGTCCAACTCGCATTTTCCTCCGCAGAACAGGTATCGAAAGACAAGTACGACTCTGTCCTCAAGACTGGTCTAAAGGATAAGAACCAAGAAGCACTTAGTTCTCGTAGGCGAGGTGCACCCAGATGCTGTATCATGTGCTCATGTTAATATCTCTCCAGGAGAGCTTTTGCAATCTCGCTGGCAGATGGTCCGTCCATTGCGGACCAGGTAGACGATAATCAGGATTCCAGCTACAGCGAGCAGGATCAGAGGTAGACCCCTGAAAATGCTTCCAAATACAGAGTGTATAAAGTTAGGAATAACTCTGAGGATTGTCTGGAAGGTGCTAAGGAATCCTGACCCTGTGGCCTTAAATAGGTGTACAATATACCGCTCGTATCTGACATGTTAAAGATACGTCCCACCATTTCTACGAAATGTAGGGGACAGTTAGTATGTATAAGCGCCTGTATCCCTGTCGAGGTCCTTGCGACTTGAACTTCAAAGGTTTCTCGAGCGGAGGTTAAGGGTACTGTCTGCTGTAAAAGCATGGCTTTAATTCTTCTCAAAGCATCAAACTGTATAAAAGAAACATTCAGTGAAGGCCATAGCGGCCACAGCAAGTAACCTTGGTGTTCATAATGTCCGGAAGCATCCTTGCTACCTTGATCGTTCAGCATCAAGTAACTCCCATTCGAAAGTAACTCGGGCAGTGACGTGATCATGGCAGCTGGAGTCCCTTTCATGTGGCAAGACAGATTAGCAATTGAACGATTACAAGCTCTGTGCAAAAAAATATTTTGGCACATGAGCCGCAAATTTCTCTGCAAACGCTTGTGTACTACTTTTTGGTGGAGTTGGGCAATTTTTCCACTGATGGAACTCAAAAACATTACTAGCTGAAATGGATTTGTGCAGGAAATGATGACCATAATGTTGGTAACAGTACAATTTTTCATAGTCTGAATAACCCGCTAACATTTCATTATTAAAAAATGCATCAGTTTTCTCTAAATCAGACATGTTATTTACTGTTTCAGTGCCCCAGTCATCAGAAAATGTACTGGAGGTAATGAAATCACTTAATGAGATTTTCAATACATGATTCACTTTTAAAAGTTAGGTCTGGCCGAATATGTTGAAATCAACCATCGGGTATAGAAACTGCTGTAATGTTCACTGATGACAAGTCTCTTTGTTCACGATGTGATGATGTATGTGGCTTCAGTAGAATGTTGACCTTTTGGGCTATGGAACTTAGTTGAAGATAGTGTCCATTATTAAGCATACTAAAAGTCAGTACTAAGCATAGCCAGAAAAGAAAAAATAATATCCCATAAATTACCCAGAGTTCAATCCAAGGTGATACCAGGTATGTCTTTTGAAGAAAGAGAAAAAAGCTCTTTGCTTGTTGTTTGAAGGGTGTTTTGGCTGGCGTCGTTTCCGGCTCGCTTGGATTCAGAGGAAACTTATCAAAGTTAATGAAGTAGCCAGAATCAGTTCGATCAATTGTTGGAATTGCATCGGGATTAGTTGAAATGTTATTTTCCTCTCGAAGAGGCATGTTGATGTAGATGTCTATATGAGGTCTAATTGCAACTTGTGAATTATTCTGATTTTCATTTTGAATTTGAATGTCTGGTTCAAGTAGAACAAGTTCCATAGAATTGTTGCTTAGTCCTTTATTCCTTACCGGTGGCTCTTCAAACGTGATGAGTTTTTCTGTTTGAACTTCTTGGATTGTAGCTAGAGGAGGGCATCTGCTACAGTGGACTCCACAAGGCGTATTGTTTAGTATCGCCACATAGTGTGGTTTAATGAAGTCTATTGAGACAAATCTTTTCTCCTTTTCTCTGGCAAGTGGCTGGAGCAGCACAGTTCTTGTTCCGTGTACTGCAAGGACTGGTACAGATTTTCTGTAAAAAGGTCCAAATTCTTTTTTTGTCCACAATTTTCTCTCTGACCAGATCACCGACTTTTGGGATCCAGACAGGTATTGCTGTAACTACCTTGACCTCCTCAGTGGCGGTCTGCTTCAGATGGACATTGCTTTGTTTTGTTCTGGATTCATTTAGATCCTGTAAAACATCCAAACGATCATGGATATCAAATGGTTTTTCATCTGCCACTGCGCCTTCACAATCAAGATCAGGTACCCAGATTCATGTCCTAAAGAGGACCTCATATGGAGTGACACCCCCTAGAGAGTTTCTCGGGTGGTTGTTTAACGCCCTCTGTCCCCATAAAGGTGTGTGAACCAACTACCGACCTTGCCTAATACCCTAGCTGTTAAATATTGCTTTAAGTCACAGTTTTTTCTCTCCACAACCGCATTTCCCTCAGGATGGTACGGAGATGAGAAGCGCAATGCTATGACCATTCCTTCCATGGCCTCTTTGCAAGCCTGACATCTAAACGCAGGGCCGAGGTCAGAATGTTATGTGCTAACTGCAAATGTGCCGATAAAGACTCACAAATCTTTGATAAGAGTTTGAGCATCAGCCGTGAGCTGAGGCCATACCCATAGGAATCTCGAGCATGAATTCACTGCAACCATGATATATTCGTAAGCCCCGTCCATTTGTAAGGGGCTGCAGTGGTCCAAGTACACACATGAGAGAGGTTTGACTGATTTTAATAACAGCAACTGTGGAACCTTTCATCTGCTGACAGATGTCCCATTTCAAGACATAGTCTTTAGTTTGCTTAGTTAACCCTGGCCACCAATAGCGCTGTTTCAGTAAAGAAATAATTGCTGTAACGCCTGTGTGCGCAGAGCCCAAACCCTCGTGTGCAGCTAGTATTAAACCTTGCCTACGATCCATATTTGGTATTACTCTATCCCCCACTCCAGGAATCTGAGCATATGGAATGTTTTGTGCATCTAACTTGTAGGAGTATTTGAGTGGAAATTTTTTAGGTACTGCGCTGCTGCCTTTGCGTGAAGCGATGACCGCTACCATAATATCTCCGTCTGTTCTCATTTTTGAATGAGTGAGTGCAGCTGCGGAAGCTGTGTGAACAGCCCCCTTTGCGGCTTCATCAGCCAATTAATTCCATGCAACTTGAATGCCATCACGTTGATAACTCAGTATATGAATCACGTGAGTCCTCGGTAGCTCGGCTTTCAAATCTGCTACATGTTCCCATAGCATTTATGCTTAATTGTGCCACCTTTCCCATCTTTGAACCAGTTTTGTTCTCAATGTTGTAAGTACTCATTGTACAACTGTACACAGTAAAAAGAATCACACATGATTAGTGTGGGGAATTCATGATCCGTATTTACAAGTGCCAGTATTAGTGCTTTTAATTCTGCCAACGGTGCCGTGCAGTCTCAAAGAGATTTCGTGTTTGTGCAACTAGGATAGAACTTGCCATCACACATGCGACCTTTAACGATAGCACACACTGAAAAATATTGCTGCTTACTTCCTAAGGCCGGTTGCTCAGATCCGTCAGTATAAATAATATATTCCTACTGCTCGAGAGGCAAGATTTCATTTGGTAGAGGATATTCTTGTTCGTATTGCAGGAATGCCTGTGTTTTTAAACTTGGATCAAATCTGTATTCAACACCTGTTGCAGTAAGAGAATTAGCCCATTGTATTCATCTTGGATGTAATGCTTTTGCATTTGGGATGCTGGCCTTTGTAACAGCTTCTAAAGCCGGTTCCGGAGTTACGAACAACAATAATGCGTTTCCCCTGAGCCAGTGCTCTTTCTCTTGCTACAGCAGTCTGAACAGCTGTCAGGATTTTTTCTGTTGAAGTGAAATCCATTTCTGCACTTATGTACAGGTGTGATTTGTATGCAATTAGTACTGTTTCTCCTTCATTGAAGATCAAATAAGCGTACCTGCATTGACCCGCAATTATTCGGATCACCAAGTGGCGTACTTTTGGGCGTGTTTGGAAACAATCATGTCTTCCTGGAGGGAGCAAAGAATATTAGTATGTTCTTGTGTCCAATTTCTGGCTGAAAAGTCAGGTCTTATTAAGTCAAATAAAGGTTTTATAAGGTTTTGTAATCTAAAATGTATGTTCTGCCAAAATGTAAGAATCCCAGTATTGATTGTACATTTTTAAATGATTTTGGAGGCTGAAGCAGTGCACACTTTTCTAAAACGTTAGCTGTCAGACTTTTGCCTTCACTTGACAGCTCATATCCCAAAAATAGGACATTGAGACGGGCTATTTTAGATTTTTTTAATGTAAAATTTGTAGCCCTCAGTGGCAAAACCCATAATAGTATTGGTACTTACCCTGGTCAAGTGCCTCTCTGAGTCGTCGTCTGTCAGATAAATATCATCCACATAGGAAAACGATTCTTCATCAAATTTTTGAATTAACTCTGTTACCCTTGCTGAAAATACCCTGGGGCTGATCTTATACCCTTGGGGTAGTCAACAAAACTGTCGTTTAGACCCTAACGCACTTAATGCGGTCAGATACCTGCTTTCAGGCTCTATATTTTGGCAGAAAAATCCATTTGAGATATCAAGTGTGGTTTTGTATTTTTTGCGCAAAATGTTATTAATTAATGCAGCACTATGTGCATTTTGGACAGCAAATGTCTTTATGCATGAGTTTAAATGTCTGTAATCTAAAACTAGATGATATGTATTGTCTTGTTTGGAGACGAGAAACAAATGATTATTCATCGGAGAGGTTTATTTTCTCAATGACCCCCTGGTATTCAAGTTGATCTAAGATCTCCCTGGCCTGTTTTTTAGCTTCTTGCTTTATTGGATATTGCTTCTGAGCAATTGGCAAAACTTTTAACTGGATCATGTGGTAGGTTGAGTTCTCATCCCACCCAACATGATTTTTATACAATGCTGGAGCTTTGGCTACTGCCTACTCCTGTGCATATGTATGTTTAAGGTGAACGGGAACATGATCGGAAAATGTTGGAAAAATGCTACTTTCTCCCCTGGGGCACTCCATTACGAATGCTGGTGGCCAATCTTGTTCTGCTAACAGGATGTCATAACCAGATGATAAGTTCTTCCCAAAAAAACTTTTACTTTCCTGTGCTTGTCCCCCTCCATCCGGAGTGTTATTTCATATAACTTATGTGGGACGCTCACCCTGATGTCTAGTGTTTCCACCGTGATGTAATCATTCAACTCTGCTGTCACCAGAAATTCCATCAGGTTCTTGCGAGCTATTTCTACTTCTGCCACACTGTCTAGCATCGTCAGAGCCCATTCCTCGTTCAGAAGTTGTGTCCTCAGAATTCTGGGCATGTCTGATTTTCAGACCAGCAACTTTGTTTTTCTTAAAGTGAGGTTTTGAGTTTTGCTTATCTTCTTTTTTAGAAGTAAAGTCTTTAGCACTCTGCTTGTCTCTGGACTGTGTGCTCTCCTCTCTGTGTTCTGACCGTTCTTCTCTTTCTGAGATTTTCTTCGAGCCCTGAAAGGAACGAGAGGAACATGTATCAATATCCTGATACCTGTCGGGTTTCCTAATATTATCCCTATTCCTATGGTTGTACCTCTTTTCAGAGGGCTCCTGTGGAGGAGACCTACCTTGGGACTGAGATCTCTTGTCTTTAGAGTTTTCTTTTTCATTATCCTACTTCTTTTTAGAAGATGTAGGTGTCTGCTTAGAAGTGTCCTTCTCAGGACTACCCTATAGTTGAGGTTTTAAAGCTAGAAGTAGGTGTCTGCTTAGAAGTGTCCTTCTCAAGACTGCCCTATAGTTGAGGTTTTAAAGTTTTCCCCCCAAACTATCCCTGCCTAATTCTGCATACGCAGTTTTAATTATTTTGGGTAGTTCATTCACCTGTTCTAATGGAGAGAACTCCCGTAGGCGTTGGCGGATTGACACTGATGCTGCTTCCCTTTTAATATTAATTAGTATTATGGCTGATACCTGGTCGTAGTTATTTAAAAACCTCATCCCTAAGTTTGGAGCAGGCTCTGCACCATACTCATTTTGTATTTGTCTTAATAAATCTGGTATTACTGCTAATGAAGGAATACCATGAGTTCTGGTATATATGGCAGCAAAGACTGTACCCCAAGATGTACAGTCATCTAATTGTGGTGTAATCGCCATGGACAAGCAGACTGTTAACATTCTGTGTTATTCAAATGGTGTTGAATTTGGGAATACTGCTTCTAACTGGGCTACGAAGAAAGGAATTTGTTCAAATTTTGAGGGCAATTTACCCATTATTGCGTGTAATGTTTGAGGAGTCATTTTAGTAGCAGTGCTCTGTGTAGGAGCTGCATTAGGTGTAATTACTGTAGGTTGGACCTTTAGTGTCCTCAAGACAAAGTGTATCATGCTTCTGTAAAGTTTTATCAACTCTTTGTGTTGAACAAGCAGTTCATCACGTGGCATTGTGTTAATGTCAGGATGTGGTGCGTAGGTCGCTAATATCGGCCATGTTGCTCCTGGTCTTCCTAAAGGACCGAGCCTAGCTCTTGTTCTAATGTTGGGTAGGGCGCCATTAAACCGGAATGTATTTTCCTGGTAAGTAAGCAGAATCTCAATCTCCTCAAATGGAGTGTAGACCACCGGAACCTCTTCATGTGTGTAATAATGAAAAGAGTTTGTTACAGCATTCACTACTGGGAATGTAACCCATGAGTGTAATACATCTGTTTGGAAATCTTTGTGTGCCTCTGTCACGAATATTACTACACCTCCTCTGGGTGGTAACCCATTTTTGAGTAGTTTAACTGCCAGAGTGTGTCTTATTTTTGCTGCAATATGTATTGCATTGATATTTACTTCACCTTCTGATTGATTCAGTGCCTGGTTTAAATCTCCATTTTCGGTAGTCATTGTGTATAGAACACAGACTCACTATCCAAGGAAATTAATATAAGATTTTATGCACAATTTTGGGATATTCCTTCAAGCTTGAATAACCAATTCAAGCTTGAAGGAATATCAAGCTTGAATTGGTTATTCAGGCTTGAAGGATATCTCGCCTACTCAGCTGTGGCAGAGTTTTTGTGCCCAGGCACTCCGGCATCGAAGTCTATATGGTGCTCATGACGAGGTGAGCTCTTCATAACGGCCGCGGCCCGCCCACGCTCAGTTAATTCCCCGCCTGTGTGGGAGAATTAATCAGTGGGCGGGGTTGTGACGAGCCCAGCTCGTCATGAGCACAGCTCCACTGTGAATCATGACGAGCTCGGCTGGTCACAAGCACAGCGTCACCGCGGACGCCCCGCTCCGGCACCGTGGGGGAATTATCCCCGCTGCGAAGGGGTTAATGTACTCTTTACCCAATTGTTCATATCTGCCTGCCTGCCTTTGCTCAAGGCAATAGTGAAACTGAAAGGTAGTGACCGAGAGACTGATTTGGCCATGAATTAGCCATTCTGTTGATGGCAATTCAGCCACTGTGAATGGTAGCCTGTCCAGTTTTTCAATGTGCAGTATTGTATATTTAGCTCCTCTTTGTGCCATTTCTATCTGTGTATCAGTTAGATTGTATTCTGAAAGCAGAGACGTACTGTTTATAAAACACCAAGGCACAAAGCCTGCACGTAAAGATGGCAGCGTTCAGCACAATAGAACATAACTGAAATTGGTTGTGTTGTAATGTGGCTAAATCCTGTTCAAGTATGTCAATAGTAGAAGATACAATGTTGCCCAATGAATATATTCTGGAGGTCAAAGTTGTGAACCAAATATCTACCACAGCTAAAGCTTTTTCTAAGTTTAAAGTGTAAATCTGTTTAATGATTGTCTGCATAATTTTCAGTGGTGATATTGGTGCAACCTTATAGTAAAATGAGGCTGGATCTGTTGTGTTAAATCCTGAAAAGTATGCAAATGTCTTTGGTCTCATTCTGATAAATTATTCATATGCGCTAAGGATGACGTCTTAGCAATATCAATTGGGAAGAACCCTCCCTCAGCATGGAAGTAGATGAAAGGTTTAGCCCATAAAAGGGGCCAGTCCTTATAAGATGTTCAGTCCCTATAAGGCAGTATGTCCTTATTAGGAGTTCTGACCTTATAAGGCTCGTTCATATGAAATGAAGGGGACATGATGTAGGGAAATTGTACGATTTTCCCTGGACCTATATTAGGGTACCGATATGAAATATAACAACACCTGTTTAGCACTCACTTTCTGATTCAGACACCACAGACCCATCAGGTTGCTCATGCAAATGAGGGGTGAAAATCTCAAACTGTTGAGGTGGTCCATTTCCCTAAAAGGGTATAGACTTCAGGGAGGAGCACAGATTTGGGGTAGGCCACACCAATGCTGATGGTCTATCTAGGTTTTTCTGATTTAGTGATGAGAACTCCCTAGTGGTTAGGTAGATCTTCCCACTTTCAGTTGGGGGCACACATGTACGTCCTGGCATCCTTAGGGTGGTCTTTCTCCAGACTTTATGTATTTTACCTCCTGTTTTTGCTGAATCTTGTTGTTGGCCTTAGGACTCTGAGCACTTTACCACTGCTGTCCAGCACTAATGTTCATGTGCTTCTCCCCTAAAAATGGTGTCAATTATGTATATCTGCTTGGCATATTTGATTTACTAGCAGGTCCCTTGTAATGTGGTATACTATATACTCTGGACCTGTATTTGAAAAGCTACTAGTGTGCCTGCAGCACTGATTGTGCCACCCACGTAAATAGCCTTTCAAACCTGTCTCAGGCCTGCCATTGCAGGGTTGTGTGTGCAGTTTACTGCCACTGCGATTTGGCATCTAAATCTACTCGCGAGTCTTAAACTTCCCTTTCATTACATATAAGTCACCCCTAAGGTATGCCCTAAGGGACCCGAAGGGCAGGTTGCTACGTAACTAAAATGCAGATACCTACCTCTGTGTTTTACATGTCCTTGTAGTGACAAACACTCAAATTCGTTTTCACTACTGTGAGGCCTGCTCCTATCACAGGTTAACATTTGGGATTCCTGAAAAATACTTTTAATCTGTAATTCCTGATTGCAGAGGAGTAGCTGCTTTATGTTTAATATATTTGGATTGATAATGACAAGTCCTCTTTATTGGTAAAGTGGGATTTGGCATTGTTAGATTAGGAGTGCCACTTTTAAAATGTGCTGAAGCAACAAATAATGGATGGATTACTGAATAAACCAAACATTCTCTCCCAGTCAATAGATCTGGGTTAAATCCATTGTTATTTTGCTCACCATGTCACCTCAGTTTGGACCCAGCCATATGCAAATCAGTCTTGACCCTGTTCCTCGTGGGAACAGTCCAGCCCAAACTGCCAAGCCGGGTCTTCCCCAGACCGGAAACAAGCATCCTGGGACTGGCTTTGGGGTATATCACCCCTCATCAGCCATGCTAGCTTGAATCCACTTGCACAGCAAGCAAGGGACCCACGTCTGGGCATACCCATCCCACTTAGGTGAAAAGTGCTGTGGCAACAAATGATGGACGGAATTCTCCCTCAGTCAAGAGATCCAAGTTAAATCCATCGTTCTTTTGCTTACTACAACACCCCATTTGGGACCCAGCCATATGCCAATCAGTCTTGATCCTGTTCGTCATGGGAACAGTCTAGCCTGAACTGCCAAGCCGGGTCCTCCCTGGACCAGAAACTATCATCCTGGGGCCGGTTTCGGGGTATATCATCCCTCAACAGCCATTAACCCAAATCTCTTGACTAGGGGGTGAATGTTTGATTCATTCAGCATTACGTCCATCATTTGTGTCACAGCACTTTTTGCCCTATGTGGGAGGGGTTTGCCCAAGCGTGGGTCCCTTGCCCACTGGATTCAAGCTATTCTGGCTTATGAGGGGTGTTTACCCGGAACCGGTCCCAGGATTCTTGTTTCCAGTCCAGGAAGGACCCGGAAGGTCCAGTCCATGGCAGTTCAGGCTGGATTGCTCCCATGAGGACTGATTTGCATATGCCTGGGTCCAAACTGGGGTGGTGTAGTGAGCAAAAGAAGGATGATTTAACCCAGATCTCTATACTGGGGGTGAAAGTTTGTTTCAGTCAGCATTCCATACATCATTTGTTGCCGCAGCGCTTGTAGAAAGTGGGCATTTCTCTGCTCTTAACCCTTCCAGCCTGTCTCCAATGCAGGTCTGGGTTTAGGTGACAGCTACACTTTTTCATTCCCTCTAGACTCCCTTAAATACAGGACACTCAGCTGCATCTGCATTCATCTGAATACTGATGGGTCTTTTTGAGTAGATGGAAGGGGAGATACTGACACATACACTTCAATAGGTAGTGTCCTACCCTAACACAATGCACTGATCAACCCGCCAGGGTTAGCCTGGCAGACAGGACTGGGCTGTAAGTGGACATGTGCACTTCAAAGACTTTGCATTGAAGTCACCTTCACTTCATAGGCACCCTTGGGTATAAGTACTGGGTCTTCGACTCCTTCTAACGAGACACTTTTTGGACCTGTAACCAGACATTGCTAGCTCTACATCCTTACATTCCTCACTGAGTTGCAGGAGGGACTGCCACTTTGCTGCCTGCCTTTTTGTCCTGGCCTGCTGCCTGCTACATTTGGCTGTGTTCTGACTACTAGTGTTCTCCAAGGGCTTGTCAGCTTGGGCCCTGGTCCCCAAAGTCTGAGGGCCATCAAAGATTTCACCCCTGCTGTAGGACTTTGCCAATCGTGAGTCCGGCAGCTGCACTTGAACCAGGGTCCATGATCACACGCTCCTTGCTTGTATGAGGATCAGCACGTGCCTGAGCCCTAGTGGATCGGGTGAAATCTCAAGCACTTCTAGTATCCCAAAGGTCACGCTCTCTGAATACGGAAAGTCATAGTGGCACTGAAGGAAGCCTCCTCTAGCCTGCTCTCGCTGGGTTGCCTCAGCAATGTGGAATCCTCAGGCGACATCAGCAATGCACCACCACCTTGTGGGCAGGGCCCGGTTGTAAGAAAGATCATTACAACTGCACCTCACTGCTATATTTCATTGGACTGCCAAATCTGCCCCGACCAACTGAGGACAGATCAGCGCTGCCCCTTGACATTCTGTCTTGCAGCCCAATAGTTTTGAGGCTGGTACCTCCACTATACCAGCCAGAGCAAAGGTACTGTGTCTTTCAAACGGGACCTGCGAGGCCCCTTCTGATGACCAGCGTGCTCATGGGAGGCGAGGAACTTTCACTTGCACCGGTCTAAAGGCACCTCTGGGGTATTGTGTTTTTATCTAGGAACCTAAATCGATATTTCTATTTAATGCCCTTGTACGGTTATAATAAATAATATGCCTATAAAGGCATAAGAATCATATCCATATTTAGTCGTAGCCCATGCAGTCACATTAAGCAAGGCTACTTCCCCGGACTCCTAGAAAGCACAACGAGTTCTCTAAACAAACCAAACTTCCAGCAACCTGGGAAATCCCCATTGCTTTTGTTTTGATTTCGTCCTAGAACTCCTGTGAAGCAATGTAAGAACGGCCAGTTCTTAGTGACATCTTTATTGACGTCTTATGTCCAACCTTACGTCAAACCCGGCACCTTTCAGGTATAAATATACCAACGTTGCCCTAAGCAAACACACAGTGGTGGTTTTGGAGCAGAGCAGCTATCTACTTGCCCGAGAGCCCAGCTGATGCGAGAGCCCACGGACGCTGCCCCTCCCTTTTGACGCACTGAGAGAGACGCTGTCTTTTCTCCTGCCGAGAAATCCAGCTCCGGTGTTTCCATATACCTTCGTGGGTTACTGGGATATCGAGTCCTGAGAGAGAGATACAAGACCTCCTGCTCTCTATTATCCTGGTACGGACCTGACTAAACCCTTAAAGAGAATTCTTGAGTCAGATTCTTGGCAAAACAAACTTAACTTAAGCTGCTACTTACTTACTCCTTCCCACGTATTAGGCTTAGGTCAGGTACCCCGGGCTAGGCGTATTTAGAAGCACCAGTTGACTACGTTAGTCAATGTATATATGTATGTATATATTTTATCTATTTTAAAGTATCATATGGCTAAGAAACCATATCAATGCTTTTACAGTATTATTTTATAATCCTCCTTTTACTGTACGCACTTTACTTTAATATGAGTATTGCAATTGTGGCAATTAATTTCTCTTGCATGAGAAAGAAGACTGCTCAATAAATTACACCTTTTATTGAAAACGCCCGTTTCTCTATTCTCTGCAATCTGGTGAAACTAAGTATGCACACTCTTATTCTGAGGGAGCAAAGTTGTCATGTTGTATGGTTGTCAGAAGCTAATCCCTTCTTGTCTATCCAGGGAGGTTAAACTCCTCCTCGTTTATTCGAGAAAGTTTCTAGTGACCTCTGAGCTAGCTGGCAAACATTAAGTCTAATATAGTCAGTAGAGACCTAGAAGACCTGTCATACGTCTACACTGCTGAATATATTTTTCCAATGCGCAGAGCCTATTGGGAATATAGGAACTACACTACATGGCGCCCAACGTTTGGTAAGGCGATAAATCTAACGCAAGACGTTAGAGTAACTCAGTCGTGCTTTTACACACAGACCCTTTTTCCCGTAAATACTCCAAAAGACGTCTGGAGTGGGTAAGAGGTTAAAATCCGCCGGAACTTAGTAGGAAGAGATTCCTATGTATAGTTTTTGGTTTAGTCAACGTTGAAGGATACAGTGTTCCAAAATATTGTGCACCTAATCTTTGTTTCCTTGAAACTTGATCTGCACATTAAAAAAGACTTTCTGTCAGTAAAATGCCTGACGGAGACGAAGAAAGAGATGCTACAGCGTCTCAACTGATGTTGGAAGACACAACTCTCCAACAGAATGACCCGAATGCTATACTCATTCCGGTCAACATAAGAAGAACTATAACTATTAAACTTATAGAAAACGGACTGACATCAGGAGGTGGTACAGTCATATTCGTAATTGAGGCCCATGAATATCGGCAGACAGAGGTATTCTATTCATGGATAAACTTTCCAGCAGCAAACGCTGTCACACACGACTTCCACTATTACAAAATAGAGGAACCTCCGGAGGAATACAACCCTTTCGAGGAGGTGGAAATCCCATTAAATTACCAAGAGCCCCTGCTCTGGTTTAAAGGCGCCCTAAAACATAATAATCACATCACCAGGCTCGGTCCACTAGGTAGACCAGGAGCAACGTGGCCGGTTCTAACCAGCTACACACCACATTAATAAAATGTCAAGCAAAGAACTCTTAGTTAAAATAAAAGAATTAACACAGGCATATAGAGAGTTAGTTCAATTGGCAACGGAGGATATAACTTACCTCCAGAAATTGAAAGAAACATATATAGCAGAACAACCATTTGAACTTGCCAGAATCATAGAAAAATCATATGAAGAACTAGGAAGAGATAGTTTGGGTGGGAAACCAGTAAAACCCCAACTAACAGAAAATCCTGAAAAGATATTTATTAAAAATAATCTAAACACTCCAAAAAAGAGCTGGGATGGGAATAAACAATCCACTCCCAAAGAAAAAAGATTCCAGTCCAGAGGAAAGTCTCCTCGGCAGAGAGAAAGATCTCCGGACCAAGGACACAAGTCTCCCCAGAGGGAGCCCTCTGAGAAAAGATACAACCTTAGAAATAGGGATAATCTGAAGAAACCTGATAGATATCAAGATATTGATACACGTCCCTCTCAATCTTTTCAGACTTCCTCGCAGAAATCGGAAACAAGATGGCGGTCAGAACACAGGGAAGAGCACGTCAAGTCCAAAGACAAGGAACCTGCTCATCAAAGTAAAAAATTACAATTTCCAAAAAAGAAGGTAGCCAGTATTAAAATAATTAAACAGGGATTCAAGAATAGCCCGGGATTATTCTCAGCAAGGGTAACAGAGTTACTACAAATATATGATGATGAGGCATTATCTTATGTCGATGACATCTATCTCGCAGAAGATGACCTGGATACTCACTTGAAAAGAGTGAACACCATAATACTTGGGTTCGCAGCAGAGGGTTACAAATTCTACTTTAAAAAGTCACGAATTGCCCATCTAACAGTCCTGTTTTTAGGATATGAATTATAAAGTGAAGGCAAAAGCCTAGCGGACAATTTCTTAGAGAAATGCGCTGTACTCCAAGCACCAAAAACGCTGAAGAACTTACAATCAATACTAGGTTTCCTGAATTTCGGGAGAACATATATCCTAAATTATGCAGAGAGGGTTAAACCTCTCTATGAATTAATAAAACCTGATTTCAAACCAATCAATTGGACTCAAAAACAGACAGAAATTTTGAGATCATTGCAAACAGACATGTTAGCTAAAACAAAATTGCAAACTTGCGAAAACACATGCAACCTTGTAATCCGAGTCATCCCAGGAAGATGCGGATTCACGTACCTGACCTTTAATGAGGGAGAAACGGTACCAATAGCTCACAAATCACATTTGTACACACAAGCTCAAAAAACATTAAGTCTTGCGGAAAATATTGTAAATGCGGTTCAAACAGCTGTAGCAAAATAAAGAGCCCAAGCCCAAGGCAGACAGATAACTGTTTTAACAGTAGAATCAGCCTTTGAGGCATTAACAAGCCCACGCAATTTGACTACCGTGGCATTAGATCCAAAATGGATACAATGGGAAAATTCTCTTGCTACAGAAAGAGTGAAATACTATTTTGACCCGAACATGAAAAAACTGAAAGAGCTAACATATGAAAAAGAATATCCTCTGCCAATCGAAATTCTGCCTCTACAACATTACGCCTGTATATTATATACAGATGGATCAGCACAACCCAAGGTTGGGGGTAAGCAAGCTTACAGTGCTGCGTGTGCGGTTGTTAAATGCCGGTGGCACGGAGGAAAATTGAGACCACTGGTAACTATGTCTCAATCTGTAAAAGATAGTTCGGCTCAACGGGCTGAAGTACTAGCTTTAAAGATGGCGCTCGATATAGCGGATCGTGAATTCCCGACACTAATAGTGTGCGATTCGCATTACTGCGTCAAATCTTACAATAATGACATACAGAACTGGGTTCAAAACGGTTACAAAGATGACACAGGTGCCACAATAAAGCATAAAACGCTTTGGGAACAAGTTGTTCTTTTACAGAAAGAACTACAAAAGACTCACGTGATACATACACTGAGTCATCAGCGTGATGGCGTTCACGTTGCAGGGAATTCATTGGCTGACACAGCCACAGCGGAAGCAACTAATCCGGCTTCCGTAGCCACAAAAAAACGTTCAGAAAAATACATAGACGGGAAAACCATGCTGGCGGTAAAAACGTCTTCAAAAGGCGACTGTGCAGCACGACCCGTGAACTATCCACTCAATTATACATACATAATTGATGCAAACTCCGTTCCTTTTGCTCGAATCCCTGGAGTGGGGGATAGAGTAATTCCAAACACTAACAGGAGAGTCTTTTTAATAGCGGAAGCTCACATGGGATTGGGTCTAAGACACCAGAAGATCAAGGAATCTCTGAAAGAATTACAATCAGAATACTGGTGGCCGGGAATGAGCCTGCAACAACACAAATTTGCAATAAACTGTCCAAACTGCAACAGAGATCGCAGTGGCGAACCGGCCGGAGTATTGCCATGGCTCTTCGTTTAGATAGTATAAGGCTATCTACACGCAAAACCCAACAGGGAAAATGCGACCCAGTAATATTTAAGACTAGATTCACTTAAAATGTAGACACCAGCACTCGGCTGACGCCAGAACTGTCATACAAAGATTTGCGAGTCCATATCGGCACATACGCAATTGGCATGCTACATTCTGACCAGGGTCCTGCTTTTAGCTCTCGGGCTTATAAGGAGACCATGACCAGCATGGGCATTGCATTGCGGTACTCTTGTCCCTTCCATCCTGAGGAAAATGGGATTGTGGAAAGAAAAAATCGGGACATAAAGCAAACTATAACGGCGAGGGTATTAGGTTCGGGTGATGGGTGGGTCCTACATTTAACAAGTGTCCAACGTAGTCTTAATAATCTGCCAAGAAATTCTCTAAAAGGTTTCAGTCCGTACGAACTATTGTTCAGGACTAGAATGCATATTCAGGACTTAGATAGTCAGACTTCAGTGGTAGAAGAAAAATACTTTGATATCAAAGATCGTTTGGCTATTTTACAGGACCTAAATGAAACAAGAAAAGGCCTGAGCAACGTAAAGTTAAAACAGCAGCCAACAGCCACTGAAGATAAACCACCTGTCCCAGCAAGGCCTGTCTGGATTCCAAAGATTGGGGATCTGGTCAGAAAGAAGATCGCGGTGAAGAAGGAATTTGGGCCTTCTTACAGAAAAGCAGTACCTGTCTTAGCTGTCAGCGGAACAAGATCAGTTGTGCTACCGCCCCTTGCTAGTAAAAAGGAGAACCGAGTTGTATCCATCGACCTGGTAAAACCACAATCATGTGGCCAATAATAAGTAGTAGGCCCAGTGGACTCCCAAGAAATAGCAGAGTACCAAAACTTGCTACAATACAAGAGGTTCAAACTGAGAGACTAATCACATTTGATAAACCTGCAGTGAATAAAAAAGGACTATGCAACAATGCCATGGAACTTGTGCCTCTTAAAAACCAAATTGCAACAATTCATCAAGAAACACCTGTCTACAACGGTGTAGCCTCGGACTATGCTGAAGAAACAAAGAAAATTCCAAAAGCAAATCAAAATTCGGAAACAATTCCAACAACTGACAGAACTGCATCTGGCTACTTCATCAATTTCGATAACTTTTCTGAAGATCCAAGCGAACCTGAGGAAAAGCCAGCAACAAAAACTTTTAAAGACATGGGGCCAGATGTAGGTAGGGTTTTACCGGTCGGTAACGGCCGAATTCCTCCGTTACCGACCGGTAAAAGGAATTTGAGATGTAGGGGGCAGAATCGGTAAATTTACCGTTCGGTAAATTTACCGATCGGTAATTTTACCGAATCTGTAAATATACCGGTCGGTAAATTTACCGACCGGTATATTTACAGAATCTGTAAAATCGATATGTAGGTGGGACTCTTATGAGTCCCACAAGGCCTAAGAAATCGGTATTTTACCATCAAATTCAATTTGATGGTGAAATACCGATTCAGGTGTGCATGGACATGTGTGCATGCACACCTGTGCCATATGACAGGCAGACCTGCCCTTAGGGCAGGTCTGCCTGCCATATGGCCCCCGAACCTTTTTTGGGGGTGCTAGAGGGTGTCAAAGTGACACCCCCTGCACCCTTGCCAAAAATCGGTATTTACCGATCGGTAAATACCGAACGGTAATGCCCCATTCATTCCTATGGGCTTCAAAGCCCATAGGAATGAATGGGGCATTACCGGTCGGTATTTACCGAATCGGTAAATACCGATTCTTAACGATTCGGTAAATGGAACATCTGGATGTTCCTACATACCCCCACTTCTTATTTACCGATTCTTAATTACCGAATCGGTAAAATTCGGTAATTAAGAATCGGTAAATAAGTTTTACCTACATCTGGGCCAAAGTAACTGAACTCTTTCATCAACTCAAAGAAACCTATCTGATTTCTCCATGGATTGAATTTTGGATTGTGTTAGGTTTACTTTTCCTCCTGCTTTGGCTCATCATGGTTCTTTGTTTGGGAAAATTCATTGAGGGAAAATACAGTACAATGGACACAGCAAGTCAGAACATCAACTTGGTCCTAAAGCCACACAAGTCATCTCACATCGAGAAAAGAGAACTATCATCAGTGAATGTCACAGCCAATTCAATACCCGGTGGGGTAGCATGGGACAAAACGGATTACAAAATGTATGGCCCGGTTAAGCTCTTGAGATATCCACACCAGTTCAAGGTTTCATTAAGTGACTTTGTAAAACCGAGTACATTCTCTGATGATTGGGACTTTTAAAGTATTAATGATATGATGTCAGATTTAGTAATGTCAGCAGAATTTACAGAACATGATTACTTACAGTGTTCATTGTAGTGTAGCTCCTATTTTCCCAATAGGCTCTGCGCATTGGAATAGTACCTACAGCAGTAAAGGCCTAGGCCAGACGTTAACTAGGTCTACTACTGTCGATGCTAGACTTAATTTTTGGGTTTGCCAGCTAAGCTCAGAGTTCGCTAGAAACTTTCTCGAATGTTCAAGGAAGGATTAACTCCCCTGATTAGACAAGAAGGGATTTAGTTTCTGACAACCATAGAACATGACAACTTTGCTCTCCCCTAATCAAGAGTCAATCTCAAGAGTCGTGTGAGCACAAGGCAATTATTTTACTCAGTCAGTACGTGCATTCTTAGTCTCATCAGAATGTAGAGAAAAGGAAGAGACGGGCGTGTTCAAAAAAGGTGTTATTTATTGATCAGTCTCTTTTCTCATACATGAGAAATGGATCGATATTATTGCAATACTTATAGTTAAGTAAAGTGCATACATTAAAAGCAATAGTATAAAATAATACTGTAAAAACATTGATATGGTTTCTGAGCCATATGATGTTTTAAAATGATTAAAATATATTTACATACACATATACATTTGACTAAACGTACTCAACTGGTGTTTCTAAATACGCCTACCCCGTGTACCTGACCTAAGTCTAATGCGTGGGCGGGAATAGAAAGTTACAGTTTAAGTTAAGTTTGTTTTTGCCAAGTGAATAACTAAAGAATTCTCTGTGAGGGGTTATTCAGTTCTGTACCTGGAAGTTAGGATGAATGAGGAATGGTATCTCTTTCTCTGCTCTCGATATTCCAGGCTGCCTGCGAGGGCTGCCCAGAAGCGCCGGTGCTGGGTCTCTCGGCTTGAGATAGCAGCGCGTCTCTCAGGGCGTCAGGAAGGCGGGGCTGCTGCCTGCGGGGTCTGCTTCTGCTCTCGGCTTCGGCAAGTATGCCTGCTCCGTCTTGTCACCACGCGTGTGTTTGCATAGGGCAAGGTCGGCAATATTTATACCTTAAAGGTGCCGGGATTGACGTAAGGATGGACATAGGTACGTCAATAAAGATGTCATACGACTTGCTCGTTAGCACATTCTTTACTAAAGTTCTCTGTGAAATCAAAACAATGGCCGCACGGATTATCCAGGTTGTCATAGGTTTGATTTGTTATGAGAACGTCGTATGCCTTATCAGGGGCTGGAGGAATGTCGCTTGTCTAATTAGATCTCAAGCGTTATGACCTAATCAGATAACACGTTCCTGTGCCGTAGTGTGACTGCGTCAGATAACGGTATCTGCATCATGGGGGCTGTTCTTGCCTCATGGGCTGACTGTTAGTTAACTAGCTAGTTAGTTTAACCAGAATAGGGTCAGGAATAGGGGGATCGATTCAGAACCTATAGAAATACACGACACCCACTCCACGCTAACTATGGTCATATCTACTAATCTATGCATAGTATAACATAGTCCAACATACTATAGAGTATAGTGTATACCTTACCACCCCAAAATACATAAATGCATTTCGAAATTTTCAAATATACTGAAAAAATTGCAGTCATATATATTGTATGCACTTAAGCCATGAATTAAATGCAAAAGTAAACATGCATTTTTATGCATTATTGCTTTTTGGTATATGAGAAATACACATGAAATGGCTCTTAATATAGCTATACAGAAAGGAAAGTCGAGACCATTTCATCACATAATAAAATATTTGTGAACATACCAGCGGGCAGCTAAAGTCTATAAAGTCTATAAAGTATCTAAAAATAGAAATCTTAGTTCTCTAGGAATAGTTTCTTACTTTAAGCAGAAGATCAGTGTCCCGGGAAAAAAAAATATATAGAAAAATATTTTAAGGGGCTTGCTGAAAAAGGTTGCTGTCCGTGAACTGGATTGTAATTGTTCATGTGACTTTATTTTTAAAGTTGAAGGCCGAATTCAGGGAACGCCGTGTGCGAGTTTACTCAAAAGTCTCTATTTCTGTTCCGGAGAGAACATCATATCATTCAGGCTTTCGAAAAACTGTCAACAGCTTCATGGGAAAGTTCCACTAAGTCGGAAATAGGGGTAACCATGCATTCATGCGCATGATTGTCTCCATTGACATTCTGATTTGCATTGCTGACAGAAGGTCGTACCTGTTCGATGCTGCTTTCATCTTGAACTTCACTACCCTTCAATCGTAGTGGTGAAGATTCCAGGAATGCCGTCATCAGGATTGGCAGCCTTTGAGGGCAGCACAAAGCGTGAACCTTGGTAGGAACCAACAGTGTATCTGCATCCACCGGCGCATCCGATTGTAGCGTCAGACAGGTGTCTAACACGCATTCTTCTCCGCATAGCAGACACCTTAGTACAGGTAAAACACACCTTTGCCACATTGGTCGAAATGATAGAAACCAAGTCATGTTTAGGTCTCTAAGCCGGGAGAGTCCCAGGATTTTTGATATCCGGTCCCGGTATCCAATGGCTAGGATCGTATCTTCCATTGTCGCGAGAGTTTGATCTGTGACATGGTTTGCCATAACGAAAAATAAGGACTAGGAATAGGATTCCTGCAATTAGTCCCAGGATCAGGGGAAGTCCGCCAAAAATCGAATGGACGAAATCTGGAAAAATACCCAGTATGGCTTTGAATGGTGTTAATGCCATCGAAAATACTGTCTTAAATACCTTTGAGACCCCTGTGGTATCAGCAATATTTAAGATTTCGCTCAGGATTTCCGCGAAATGTACGGGGGAATTGGTTGATAATAATGTATGTATCTCTGCAGTCGTCCTTGCGACTTGTAGATCATACGTTTCTTTAGATGACGTGAGCCTTGTAGGCGTCTGAAGAAGCACTGTTTTCATTCTGCTTAAAGTGTCTATTCGAATAGAAGTAATTTTCAAACCGGGCCATGCCCTTGCCTCCCTGTCTGGAAAGGAGCTGGGGAACAAAGAACGTCCACAGCACTTGACCTTCGCCGTCGTAGTGACGAGATAAGGAGTCCCGGGCATAAGACTACAACATCTGCGGTCTACAATAAGAATGTAACTCCCATTATAGAGTCTTTGAAAGAATGGTTCTATTTCAGTTGCAGGTGCGCCTTGCTGGTGACATGAAAGGTTGTATGAATTCCCTTCACAGGCTCCGTGCAAACTAATACCGTTACACAGAAGCGTGCCGCTTAGTGACATAGCACAATTGTTGCCACTAAGAAACACTTTCTGTCCTTTATTACTGACACATGCATGTGAATAGGGCAGGTTCCAAGTTGTTTTAAGGTACCCCTTTCCCAATTTCTCGTACATGCCAGCCTGTATATATTTTTGGCAGTATTGAAACCTGAAGGTTGAGATTGGAATATTTATGATTCCGTGGATTATCCATTCACTGACAGGTCGTTCTGACATTGTCAACGGTAATCTTTCTAGTTTTTCAATGCTCAAGATTGTATAATCAGCACCCTTTTGCGCCATACCGATTTGTCTATCAGTAAGGTTAAAGATTTGGAATAGTGACGTTGTGTTGATTAAACGCCAAGGCACATAGCCTGAACGCAGATTTTGTAACGTCCAGCCAAGCTGTACAATAGAACGCAATTGTGACTGACCATGTTGTAATAACAGTAAGTCTTGCGATAATATATCGATTGCTGAAGACACAATGCTGTCCAATGAAAAAATTCTGGAGGACAGAGTCATTAACCCATTGTCCACTACAGAAACTGATTTTTCCAAATTAATACGGTCAATTTCCCGTATTCTTTCTGCTGTCTCAATTTGAGTAACCTTCCAGGCCTCATTGTATGCTGCATATACAGAGGCTGCTATGAAACGCTTTTGACGCTGTTTGCGCGGTCCCATTATGAAATCACGCAAGTCAGCACCATCAGTAAGTAAAGTTAGGTGTTGCTTAATTTCAGGCAGTGTGGAAGTTTGTAGCCAATGAAGGCATAATTTGCCCACACTGTAGGTTGTAATTATCCCTGGGTGATGTCTTTGGGGATATCTTGGGTCTGGCCTGGTCATTTTGAAACCCTGTGTTTTATTCAGGAATCTATCTTGACAGTGATTTGTATCTGTGGGCCAGATTAACCATTGTTTCCAATCAGGATGTGTTCTGTTTTGGTTAAGTATATGGTTTATGTCTATTTCTTCATCTGTATCAGAGTTATTGCTAAACATTGTTGGCTTTGGAATAGACAGGTTATTTAAATCTTTGATTTTGGCTAAGCCAAGACAGGTGGTTTGTTGAACAGTGTCATTTAAAAATATCATTTGTTCTGGGATCATGCAGGCTCTAAACAAAGCTTCTAAACCCTGTACTTGCCATTCTTTTGTACCCCAAACACTTTTCAAATCAACATTTTTGTCCCAATAATCAAATCCAAAAGTATTCATTTTTTCAAAGAATGAATCTGAATATATCAATTTTGTGTTGGTTATCTTGGTTTTCATCCCTGTCTTGTTTGACAATTTATAATAAAATGTTTCAGCATTACTAGTGTTAAAACCTTGAAAGTATGAATATTTGTCATAAACGGTTCTTGAACTCCCTTTTGGAGGTGTTGCACAATGTTCCCATTGATTATAATTTAAAACATTTCTAGGTTGTGCAGATTTATGCAAGAAATGGTTACCATAATGGTTATAGCAGTACATACTATCATAATTTGTAGAACCTTGCAAATAATCATGTTTTGTAAATTTAGCAGACATTACTAAGTCAGACATCATATTGTTAATACTTTCAAAGTCCCAATCATCAGCAAATGAGTTTGGTTTTGCAAAGTCACTCAAGGAGATCTTGATTTGGTGTGGATATTTCAGGATCTCGACCGGACCATAAATTTCATAGTCAGTGTTGTCCCAGGCTACCCCACCAGGTATTGGAATTGCTGTGAAGTTGGCTGAAGAAAGTTCTGAAGAAAGTTCTCTTTTCTCGACGTGTGAAGATGTGTGTGGTTTGAGGACCAAGTTGATGTTCTGACTTGCTGTGTCCATTTTAGCATATCTTCCCTCAATGAAGCGTCCCAAAGTAAATACCATGATGAGCCAAAGTATGAGGATAAATGCACCAAAACCCACCCAAAATTCAATCCATGGAGAAACCAGATATGTTTCTTTCAGTTGTTTCAAAAGTTCCTTAGCTTTGTCTTTAAAGGATTTTGATGATGGCTGTGTCTTTTGTTCGCTGAAACCTTCAGAGGAATCATCGAAGTTGATGAAGTAACCAGATGCAGTTCTGTCAATTGTTCCAATTGGTTCAGGATTTTTGTTTCTTGCATTTTCACTTGGTACTTCATTGTAGATTGGTGTGTCTCTGCTAAATGTTTTTATTTGGGTTTTCAGAGGTCTGAGTTCTATTGCATTGTTGCATAGTCCTTGTTGTTCTTCTGTAGGCGTTTCGAATGTGATGAGCCTCTTTGTTAGGACCTCTGTACTGGTAGCAAACCTTGGTGTTCTGCTACTTATTGGGAGTCCACTTGGCCTACCGTTTGTTATCGGCCACATGTTGTGGTTTTACCAGGTCGATGGATACAACTCGGTTCTCCTTTTTTCCAGCAAGTGGCCGTAGTACAACTGATCTTGTCCCGTTGACAGACAAGACAGGAACTGCTTTTCTGTAAGAAGGCCCAAATTCCTTCTTTACCGCGATCTTCTCCCTGACTAGATCCCCGACTTTTGGAATCCAGACAGGTCTTGCTGGGACAGGTGGTGATTCTTCAGTGGTTGTTGGCTGTTGTTTCAATTGTATGTTGCTCAGGTCTTTTCTTGTTTTGTTTAAGTCCTGCAAAATAGCCAAACGGTCTTTGACATCAAAGGTTTTTTCTATTACCACTGAAGTCTGACTATCAAGGTCAGAGATCAACATCCTAGTTCCGAATAATAATTCGTACGGACTGAATCCCTTCAGAGAATTTCTTGGCAAGTTATTTAGACTACGTTGGACACTTATTAGATGTTTGACCCACCCAGCTCCCGAACCTAATATCCTTTCCATTATAGATTGCTTTCTGCCTTGGTTTTTTCTTTACACCATCCCATACCCTCAGGAAGGAAGTGAGAAGATTCCCGCTGGGCTGTGCTCATTTGGCCATGTTCCCCCCCCCCAGGCTGGATTGCCTGAGTGAAAAAAAAAATGGTCGAACGTAGCATGCTCTTAGCGTATATGCCATTTAGACTCGCAAATATTGTATAACAGTCCGGACGTCAGCCGAGTGCTGTGGATCTACATTATAAGTGGAACTAGCCTGTATATGTTAATCGCAAGCCATTCTTTTTAATGGTAATGTTATCTGCCTTGATACGACGAGGTATTAAACTTTTTCTCTCCCCACTGCGATTTCTGTTGCAGTTTGGGCAGTTTTTTACAAACATGGTATGATGTAGGCTCATGCCTGGCCACCAGTACCGTGATTGTAAATCTTCCAGAGAATCTTTTAGTTTGAGGTGTCCAAGACCCTCGCCCATATGTGCGTCTGCGATTAACAAGTGTCTCCTGTCCATGTTTGGAATCACTCTATCCCCCACTCCAGGGATTTGAGCAAAAGGAACGGAGTTTGCATCTATGATGTATGTGTAATTGAGTGGATAGTTGATCGGTAACGCTGAGCAGTCGCCTTTTGATGACGTTTTTACTGCCAGCAATGTTTCGCCGTCAATGTATTTTAATGCACGCTTTTTTCGATCTACGGGAGCCAGTTTAGTGGCTGCCGCTGCGGCTGCTTCAGCCAATGAATTCCCTACAACGTGAACGCCATCACGCTGATGACTCAGTGAGTGTGTCACGTGAGTCTTTGGTAGTTCTTTTCTCAAAAGAGCTACTTGTTCCCAGAGCAGTCTCTGCTTTATTGGTGCATCTGTGTCATCTTTGTAACCGTTCTGAATCCATGTCTGCAAATCGCTGTTATATGATTTGACGCAGAAATATGAATCTGACACTATAAGTGTCGGGAATTCGCGATCCGCATTATCTAGCGCCATTTTTAATGCGATTATTTCAGTTTGTTTTTCTGAATTAGTTTCTACTGAGTGTGATTTTGTTAATAGAGGTTTTAATTTACCTCCGCGCCAAACTTCTTTTGTAATCTCACATGTGGGGTTGTATGCTTGTTCTCCCCAAACGGATGGTTGAGCATGTCCGTCTGTGTAGATTACACAGGCGTAATGTCGTAGAGGCAGAATGTCGATTGGCAGAGGATACGTCTTTTCATATTTTAGATTTTTTAATTCTTCTAGTTCTGGATCAAAGTAGTAGTCTACTTTGTCCGTTGTGATTGAATTCACCCATTGTATCCATTCAGGATTTAATGTTGTTGTTGGTAAATTACACGGTGTTGTTAGTGCCTCAAAGGCTGATTCTGCTGTTCTGACTGTGATATGTCTACCGTCAGCTATGTCTTTTTCCCTAGCTATTGCGGTTTGAACTACACGAATGATTTTTTCTGTATTACTGAATTTCTGTTGAGCTTCTGTGTACATGTGTGATTTGAATGCAATTGGTACCTTATCTCCCTCATTAGAGGTTAGGTATGTGAATCCGCATCTCCCTGGGATGACTCGGATCACAAGGTTGCGTGTGTTATCACGGGTTTCTAATTTTGTTTTAATTAGCATGTCTGTTTGTAAGGATCTCAAAATTTCTGTGTGTGCTTGAGTCCAACTGGATCTTTTAAAGTCTGGTTTAATTAGATCATAAAGGGGTTTGACCCTTTCTGCGTAATTTGCAATGTATGTTCTTCCGAAATTTAGGAAGCCTAAAATTGACTGTAGGTTTTTTAGTGTTTTAGGAGCTTGGATTACGGCACATTTCTCTAGGAAATTGTCTGCCAGGCTTTTACCTTCACTTGATAGCTCATATCCTAAGAATAGGACCGTCAGATGGGCAATTCTGGACTTTTTAAAGTTGAATTTGTAACCCTCTGCAGCGAACCCAAGTATTATGGTGTTCACCCTTTTCAAGTGAGTCTCCAAGTCATCATCTGTTAAGTAAATGTCATCGACATAAGATAATGCTTCATCATCATATAGTTGTAGTAATTCTGTTACTCTCGCTGAGAATACCCCCGGGCTGTTCTTGTACCCCTGGGCTAACCGACAGAATTGTTTTTGAGTGCCATTTACTGAGAATGCAGTTAAATATCTGCTCTCTGGTGCTATGTTTTGACAAAAGAATCCATTGGAGATGTCCAAGGTTGTTTTGTATTTTTTGCGCACTATGTTATTCATTAGTGCAGCACTGTGTGAGTTTTGCACTGCAAAAGTTTTGCAACATGTGTTAAGGTGTCGGTAATCCAAAACTAGACGGTATGAATTGTCTGGTTTGGCGACCGGAAACAAGGGATTGTTCATTTGTGAGGTGCAAGTTTCAATCACCCTTTGGTATTCTAGCTGATCTAGTATTTCATTTACCTGTTTTTTAGCTTCTTGCTTAATTGGGTACTGCCTTTGTGCAGTTGGTTGTGATTTTAACTGGATTTTGTGAGGAGGAGAATCCTCATCCCATCCTACATGATTTTTATATAAAGCAGGTGCTAAGGCCACTGCCCACTTTCTAGCAAGTGTATATTTTTTATGAATCGGTATTTGATTCGAGAAGGCAGGCATAATTACTTCTTCGCCATGAGGGCACTCCCTGACAAACTCTGGTGGCCAGTCTTTTTCAGCTAGAAGGATGTCATAGCCCTTGGATAGGTTATCCCAAAATAGTCCCCTTATTTTCCTAGTCTTATCTCCCTCTATACGTAATGTTATCTCGTATATCTTGTGGGGCTTGCTAACTCTGGTATCTGCAGTTTCCACTTGAAGATATTCATTCGTGTCCACTGTCTCCAGATGATTCATAAGGACTTTGCGAGCTCTGCTGCGCTGTCTAGCATTGTCTGAGCCCACTCTCCGTTTTTCAGTTGTGTCCTCAGTATTCTCGGCATTGTTAACTACCTTGACACTGGCTACCTTCTTTTTTGGAAATTGTAATTTCTTTTTCAGTTGAGCAGGTTCCTTGTCTTTGGACTTGGCGTGCTCTTCTGATCGTCCTCTTCTTTCCGATTTCTGCGAGGAATTCTGAAAAGATTGAGAGGGACGTGTATCAATGTCTTGATATCTATCAGGTTTTTTAATATTATCCCTATTTCTAAGGTTATATCTATTCCCAGAGGGGTCACTCTGGGGTGACCTTTGTCTTGGGTTTGGAGATTTCTCTCTTCGCCTAGGAGACCTTCCTCTGGACTGGAATTTCTTTTCTTTAGGATTGGATTGTTTATTCCCATCCCAGTTCTTTTTTGGTGAATTATTATTATTATTAAAAAACATTTTTTCTGGACTTGTAGTCAGTTGCGGTTTTACTGGTATTCCACCTAGACTATCTCTGCCTAGTTCTTCATAGGATTTTTCTATGATTCTGGCAATTTCAGCTGGTTGGTCTGCTATATCTGTCTCTTTTAACCTCTGGCGGATCGCCACGTTTGCTGCTTCACCTTTTATGTTGGCTAGTAATATAGCCGAGACCTGCTTGAAGTCTTTCAGTAATTTCATACCAAGAGTTAAAGCAGGTTCTGGACCGTATTCATCTTGAATTTGTTTTAGCACATCTGGTATCACCGAAATGGATGGAACACCGTGCGTTTTTGTGTAGATGGAAGCAAAGACTGTACCCCAAGTGTCACAGTCCTCAATGTGTGGTGCGATTCCCATTGGGAGACATATAGTCAGAATCCTGTGTTTTTCTAATGGGGTGGTGTCAGGAAACACCGCCTCTATTTGGGTAATTTTCTGTGCCAACCAGAATGGTATTTGTTCCCGTTTAGCTGGAACTTTACCTAGGCAGGATTGGATGTTCTGTGGTGTAATTTTATTTGTGTTCCCCTGGTGTGGGGTCAGCTGTGGTAGTTTAATCGCTGGCTGAATTGTTGAAGTCCGCATTACATACTGAACTAATTGTCTATGAATTTTTAGTAATTGTTTCAGCTGCATTAATAATTCAGCTGCAGGCATCCTATCGATGTCTGGATGTGGTGTGTATCCGGCTAGGACCGGCCACGTTGCTCCTGGTCTTCCTAAAGGACCGAGCCTTGTAATGTGATTGTTATGTTTTAGGGTGCCATCAAATAAGAGCAAATGCTCTTGGAATTTGAGTGGTACTTCCACCTCCTCGAAAGGAGTGTAAATGTCAGGAGGTTCCTCTACTTTGTAATAGTGGAAGTACTTTGTTACAGCATTTGCTGCTGGAAAATGTATCCATGTATAGTATACCTCTGTCTGCCGATATTCGTGTGCCTCAATTACGAATATGACTGTGCCACCTCTAGGTGTCAGTCCATTTTCTATAAGTTTTAAAGTTATAGATCTCCTTTTGGCGACCTGGATGAGTATTATATCCGGGTCTGCTGCTTGCATGGTAGCATCAGCATCTGCTATTTCAGTAGCTAATCTAATTGCTTCTCTTTCTTCATCACTGTCTCCCATTTTACAGACAGGATGGTATTATGTTTATTTGCAGATCAGGTTTCTTTATGGAAACAGAGATTAGATGCACAATATTTTGGAACTGTTTTATCCTTCAACGTTGACTTGACCAAAAACCATACATAGGAGTTCCCTCCTGCGAGGTTTTGGAGGATATAACCTTTCACCCACTCCAGACGTCTTTGGAGTATTTGGGAAAAGGGGTCTGAGTGAGAAAGCACGACTGAGTTACTCTAAATGTCTTACGTTAGTTTTATCGCCCTTTCCAAACGCGTTGGGCGCCATGTAGTGTAGCTCCTATTTTCCCAATAGGCTCTGCGCATTGGAATAGTACCTACAGCAGTAAAGGCCTAGGCCAGACGTTAACTAGGTCTACTACTGTCGATGCTAGACTTAATTTTTGGGTTTGCCAGCTAAGCTCAGAGTTCGCTAGAAACTTTCTCGAATGTTCAAGGAAGGATTAACTCCCCTGATTAGACAAGAAGGGATTTAGTTTCTGACAACCATAGAACATGACAACTTTGCTCTCCCCTAATCAAGAGTCAATCTCAAGAGTCGTGTGAGCACAAGGCAATTATTTTACTCAGTCAGTACGTGCATTCTTAGTCTCATCAGAATGTAGAGAAAAGGAAGAGACGGGCGTGTTCAATAAAAGGTGTTATTTATTGATCAGTCTCTTTTCTCATACATGAGAAATGGATCGATATTATTGCAATACTTATAGTTAAGTAAAGTGCATACATTAAAAGCAATAGTATAAAATAATACTGTAAAAACATTGATATGGTTTCTGAGCCATATGATGTTTTAAAATGATTAAAATATATTTACATACACATATACATTTGACTAAACGTACTCAACTGGTGTTTCTGAATACGCCTACCCCGTGTACCTGACCTAAGTCTAATGCGTGGGCGGGAATAGAAAGTTACAGTTTAAGTTAAGTTTGTTTTTGCCAAGTGAATAACTAAAGAATTCTCTGTGAGGGGTTATTCAGTTCTGTACCTGGAAGTTAGGATGAATGAGGAATGGTATCTCTTTCTCTGCTCTCGATATTCCAGGCTGCCTGCGAGGGCTGCCCAGAAGCGCCGGTGCTGGGTCTCTCGGCTTGAGATAGCAGCGCGTCTCTCAGCGCGTCAGGAAGGCGGGGCTGCTGCCTGCGGGGTCTGCTTCTGCTCTCGGCTTCGGCAAGTATGGCTGCTCCGTCTTGTCACCACGCGTGTGTTTGCATAGGGCAAGGTCGGCAATATTTATACCGTAAAGGTGCCGGGATTGACGTAAGGATGGACATAGGTACGTCAATAAAGATGTCATACGACTTGCTCGTTAGCACATTCTTTACTAAAGTTCTCTGTGAAATCAAAACAATGGCCGCACGGATTATCCAGGTTGTCATAGGTTTGATTTGTTATGAGAACGTCGTATGCCTTATCAGGGGCTGGAGGAATGTCGCTTGTCTAATTAGATCTCAAGCGTTATGACCTAATCAGATAACACGTTCCTGTGCCGTAGTGTGACTGCGTCAGATAACGGTATCTGCATCATGGGGGCTGTTCTTGCCTCATGGGCTGACTGTTAGTTAACTAGCTAGTTAGTTTAACCAGAATAGGGTCAGGAATAGGGGGATCGATTCAGAACCTATAGAAATACACGACATCATCAAATTATGAAGAAATGTATTGTTATAATAACTTTCCACACCATTATTTGCATAAATCTGCTCAACCTAGAAATGTTTTTAATTATAATCAATGGGAACATTGTGCTACTCCACCAAAAGGTAGTTTGAAAACATTTTACGAGAAATTCCCATACTTCTCAGGGTTTAACACAAGTGAAGCAGAAACGTTTTATTTCAAACTGTTAAATAAGACAGGGGTGAAAACAATGCTGACAAACACTAAATTAATCTATTCGGAAACATTTTAATGAAAAATTGACTACATTTGGTTTTGATTTTTGGAAAAACAACATTGAAACAAAAACCATCTGGGGTACAAAAGATTGGCAGGTCCAAGGTTTAGAAGCATTATTTAGAGCCTGCATGATCCCAGAACAAATTATATTCTTGAATGACACCATTCAACAGACAACCTGTCTTGGCCTAGCCAAAATTAAAGACTTAAACAAACCGTCTATTCCAAAGCCAACGCCTGACAGTATTAGCACTACAGATGTTGAGATAGACGTATCCCACATTTTTAACCAAAACAGAACACATCCTGATTGGAAAAAAGGTTGATCTGGCCCACAGACACAAATAACTGTCAAGATAGATTCCTGAACAAAATACAGGGGTTCAAATTGACCAGGCCAGACCCTAGATACTCCCAGAGACAACATCAAGGGATAGTTACAACATACAGTGTAGGGAAACTCTGCCTCGAATGGCTACAGAAATCCACACTGGCTGAAATTAAGCAACACTTGACTTTACTTAAAGACGGTGCTGACTTGCGTGATTTCGTAATGGGACCACGCAAACAGCATCAAAAACGTTTCATAGTGGCCGGTATATACGCTGCATACAACGAAGCTTGGAAAGAAACGCAAATTGAAACAGCAGAAAAAATATGGGAAATTGATCGTATTAATTTGGAAAAGTCACTTTCTGTTGTGGACAATGGGTTAATGACTCTGTCCTCCAGAATATATTCACTGGGCAGTATTGTATCATCTGCTATTGATATAATAGAGCAGGACTTACTAATGTTAAAACACGGTCAGTCCCAATTACGTTCTATTGTACAGCTTGGCTAGACGTTACAAAATCTGCGTTCAGGCTACGTGGGGAAGCACCGCTTACAGCGGATATATCGCATCGCACTGACATTGCATCGCGGCTGTTACATCGTGCATGACATCACATCGCATGTCATCAGGACGCATGCAAGTGCATCGCATTTCCTTATACATCGTTAACCATTACATCGTGCATCGTGTTTATTGAAGCAATCTCGGGAATTTTGTTTCTTTACCGGGCATTTGTTTATTTAAGAGACTTTTGCGCGTTGAAGCAATCTCGGCAATCGTGTTTATTGAAGCAATCTCGGCAATCGTGCAATATACCGGGAAGGGGCATTTGTTTATTTAAGAGACTTTTGCGAGCAGAGACTTTACAGCGCAAACAGATATGAAATACCGGCATATGCGAGCAGAATCAGATTTTGTTTATTTAAAACAGTGGGAGGCAGATACGATATTTCAATGTGTAACTGCAACAACATGTGGCAATTACAGCATCAATAAATACAACAACATGTGGTCTGACAGATAAGTAGCCAGACTTTGGTGCTGTCAGACAAGGTTCGAGCCTCCAATCATCCACTCATAGCAAGATGATATACGAGCAGAATTGTGTTCATAAAATGATATACGAGCAGAATTGTGTTCATAAAATGATATACGAGCAGAATTGTGTTCATAAAATGATATACGAGCAGAATTGTGTTCATAAAATGGCAATTAAGTTTATTTCAGTACATTGAAGATACATTGCATTATTAAACACTAGAGTTCATTTCATCAGCGCATATGCGAGCGGAATTGTGCGCATATGCGGAATTGTGTTCATAAAATGGAAATTGTGTTTATTAAAGTAAATTGAAGCTCAATAACATGGGAAGCAGATATGATAAATTATTTTCTTTAAAGCTTTCATTGTGTTCATTTGAGGTCATTTCTTTCAGCCTGGAATTGGGGCAAGGTGTGCTACATCCACTCATCTCAAGATACTAACGTCAAATTCATGCATCATATTTAATAAACATCTGATGGGTGGATGGATGGGTGCGGGTGGATGGATGGATGGGTGGGTGGGATGGGTGGATCGATGGATCGATGGATCTTGTTAAAGGCCTGGGGGATTGTTAGCCTATTATAGCACCTAGCTGAGTCTGGGTGGGGTTAGTTGTTAAAGTTTCCTACTTATTTTTCACTTGTCCTGAGGTGGGTTCAAACCTCATAAGTGATGACTAGGACAAGCATGAGTAGAACTAATCCATTAACACTAGTGACATCTATTTCAGCGGTTTTGTTTATGTTTGTTTTGTACATGGTGATATATAGGCACTTATTCAGATTTATATGCACGTTGCTGGTCAGGAACAGAGGTGTTGTTTAACTACGGAGAACCACATTTGTGACTTTGCAGTGTCTGGAATCACCTTGGCTGTCCACACCCTTTCGACGTGTGACTAAATGCACTTCAGCCTGCTGAACTGTACCCGCCATTGTGCGCAGACAGCCATTATTCATTCTCACATGAGGAGAGTGAAACTTTAAACTCATTTACAAAAAAATTACGGCGCATGGGTTCACTCATGCGGTCTGTGAACCAAAATAAAGGGTACAGACACGATATTTCGCTGTTTAATTATTATATTTTATAAAATGCTTTAATACTACAAAAAAAATTACATAATCCGTGGAAATGCCACAAACATAATACAACTGTCCACAAGCTGTAAGGCAAGCTGTTAGGCATATAAAAAGAGACATCGTGAACCCCACACAAGCCTTGGATAACGAATATCCTTGTTTCGAAGCGCAGCGATTATCTGCAGGGTTTTGAGAGGCAGCTTTTATTTTAAGTGCACGTAGGGCATGATATACGCATGCGCCTAACCCTTTTTTCGCCAAAAGGAAAGGAATAAAGCCTTTTTCACATTTTCGCTCTGGCAGTGAAAGTGGGAAGGTAACTGTAAATCGTGATGACAGGCCATTCCTGGTCTGTTGGCAGAGCAGGGCGCTGCGCTCGCGTGGCGCTTTGCTCTCTGCTCGTGCCAGATTTGGCACCTGTGAACGGCCCTATTCATGAGCAAGTTTACTCTCTTCACTTACATTTTTCTATAGAATTACCTCTGGAAAGGTGGTGAGTGCCCAGAACTAGTAAATCCCGAGTTTGCTCTTCAGTAAAGGATCTTGAGGTAAAACAATTCCTCTATTGCACGCTTGGACAGAACACGCGCCACCCAGAAACACAGGGGTTCCCTGTTTCAGTCGGAGCTGCGCGGCATGCCAAAGGATAATACTGAAGTATTTTCTAACCCACGCGTTGTCATGTCGCGTGATGTTATGTCGCCGATGTGACACGCGATCCTGTTCCACGGCCGCATTTGCGGCGCAACGTCGTGCGATGACAAAATGGCCGATGTACGTTGCATTGCGATGTATTGTCCGCGATGCGAACGCCCGCGAGGACGTTGCAGACGATGGATCGTCATACAACCGGCTACGTGCCATGGCATTTAATCAACACAACGTCATTATTCTCTATCTTTAACCTTACTGATAAACAAATCAGTTTGGCACAAAAAGGAGCAGACTATACGACTCTGAGCATTGAAAAACTTGAGAGATTACCATTGACAATGTCAGAAAGACCTGTCATTGAATGGATAATACACGGAATAATTACAATTCCGATAACAACTTTCCAATTTAAATACTGCCAAGAATATATACCAGCGGGCCAGTATGAAAGGTTGGGTAAAGGGTACATTAAGTCTTCATGGCAATTGCCTTACACACACACATGTTATAGTGAAAAGAAACAGAATGTATTTCTTAGTGGTAACAATTGTAAACGATCACTAAGCGGTATACTTCTGTGTCAAGGTATTAACTTGCATGGGGCCTGTGAGGGGACTTCAAATAACCTTTCATGTCACCAGCACGGCACACCTGCAACACAAATAGAGCCATTCTTTAGACGGCTTTCTAACGGGAGCTATATTCTAATAGTGGACCACATCTGTTGTGGCATGGTGCCAGGGAAAGCCTATCTCGTGAGCGTGAGTTCCATGGTCACTTGCTGTATGCAAGTATTGTATCCAAACAGCACTCCAGATACGGAGGCAACAATTTGGCCTTCTTTGAATATCTCTTCTATTCGAATTGATACTTTAAGCAGAATAAAGTCTGTTCTTTTACAGACAACTGTGCCCTTAACGTCATCAAGAGAAACGTATGATCTGCAAGTTGCAAGGACAACGGCAGAGATACATAGCCTTCGATCAACAAATTGCCCTGTGCATTTCGCAGAAATGCTAAGCCAAATCCTAAATATGTCAGATACCAGTGGTATCCCACATGTATTTAAGACAATTTTTTCGGGACTCTTAACACCCTTCAAAACAGTTCTGGGCATTTTTCCTAATTTTGTCCATTCTGTCTTTGGCGGCCTACCACCTCTTTTGGGACTCGTAGCAGGAATTTTATTTTTGATACTTCTGCTCCGATATGGCAAGCCAAGTCGCAGACAAGACTCCAGCAACGATGGAAGAAACGATCCTGGCTATACGCTATCGGGACCGCATAACTAAAGTCCTTGGATTAGCCCGGCTAAGAGATCTGAATATGACCTGGTTTCTTTCATTCAGACCCATCTGGCAGAATTGCATCTTACCTGTGCTTCGATGTATGCTATGCGGAGAAGAATGCGTTTTGGACGTCTGTCTTACACTACCATCAGCAGTACCATTGGATACAGATACTTTGCTAAGTCCTGTAACGGCTCATGCATCGTGTTGTCCCCAACAGATACCCATTCTGATGACGGCGTTCGTTGAAACTTCGCCACTATCATTAGGTGGTAGTGAAGTACGAGATGAGAGCAGCATCACCCAGGTACGACCTTCTGTGAGCATTGCTGATCCTGACATCGACGATAGCAATCATGCTCAAGACTGCACTGTTGCGGCATTTTCAAACTTGGTCGAACTTTCACCTGAACTGTGGTAAATAAATAAATAATACCTCTATTTTTGACTAGACATACAATAACAGATAGCTCAATAAATAAGAGTCAAGATTCGAGGTAGCTGGAGTTTGCAGGTTTAATACAGCATAAAGGACAGGAACAGGACAACCTGCACGGGAATAGGATGGCAGCTAGCTAGCTTTTTAATAACAGTGCACAAGCATATATATACTTAAACAAAATACATGATGTTCAATACAATAGGCGTAGCAGTGGGCAGGGCCTGTAGCAGTCGCGAAAGATAAGGCAGAAAGTAGGTGTAACAAGAGGCGTGAACAGGGCGTATACATAGACATGTGATGTAAACGTAACGGAATATGTCACAAATGAGGCGGAAACATGGAGGGGGCTACCTAAGGAGCCGGGACCTCTAACCTAGTGGTGCGCGCAAGCTGGCAATGACGTGTTACTAGGAGGAACTGGGGGCTATGACTTCTGCGCTAGAAGGAGAGACTGAAGTCTGGAGAGTCAGAGCGACATGTACCTAAACACTATCTAGTATCTGATGTTTAGAGAACATATTGATAGAATCCAAAAGTTATCAGGGTAAAGGCTAACAGACTCTAAGACTGGTGCATGCATAATTCTTCATGTAGTGCGTGTTGAGGAATATTAACTGACCATTAATACAGTATTTCTCTTACATGGAGACGTAAAGGCTAGACCATGACGGAAACTATTGATGCGATTCAGTAGCTTAGGAATGCAGAGAAGGAGAGCTGGACAGATAACTAGAATCATAACATACTCTTGGCAGACCAGCAGGCAGAGCCAGGCCGAGCCGGGCACTGTGAGGCAGGAAGTAAGTGAAGGGTCAGGGATGCAGGTGGGGGCTGTATCGCTCCTCGGAGAGGGTTCAGGAGACAGGAGCTGAATCTGAGTCCGGGCCCTTTTGAGGCCTAGAAACGGGGATTTTACAATGAAATAACGTGCACACTGTGAAACGTGGCAACGTAACTCTACATAGGCCTAATACTCGTAGCTTTCACGAGAACTGGAAACTGGCATACTAGAGTTGGACACAACTGTAATTGCGTCTTTAATCGATCATGGGGAATACATATGCATATTAATCATGCACACATAACATAAGATGGGGAACACGTAGGGACACAGAACATGGCAAAATTTACTTTTCCACATTCCCTCCTTGTCACTACGTTTCCATCAGGAAACATCAATATTCATGATACCATCTATCATTTCATACAGTATCATTTGCTCGTCTCGAATTTTCCTGGAACGGGATCTAGGACGGGACTTGGGACTAGGAATACAAGAGGTAGCACAAATGCCGCAAATCGCAGGGCCACATTGTATACAGAGGCAGCAACTGAATATGATCGCTACTGCAATACCTAGAAAGGACAATACTTTCCATCCCCAGGCAGAAATTATACTCCAGAACCAACCGGACCATGTCCAGGTGCCTGGATTCTGGTGTAACTGATGGGCAATTTTATGAAGTCTGGTTATAGCTGAATAAACAGACGGCGCGTTATTAGGAATGAAAATGCAGCAACTAGATCCGATGACTCTACATGCTCCTCCTCTATCGGCCAGTATGACGTCAAGAACGAGACGATTTTGGAGCACGACAAATCTCATAGCAGATTGCTCTTCGGTTAAGTTACCTAGGGCAGAGGCAGTCTCATTCACTACTGCTTCAAGAGTTCTTGTTAACCTACGGATTAACTTACTATTCTGGATAGGTCCTATAAAGAAGAAGAAACCTTTATTGAAATCTGTATACTGTTCTAGAGCAGTTTCAGTTTGATCGACAATCGGGGACTCGATCTCCCTTCTATGTCTAATGTGTACTAGATGTGTGTTTCTATGATAATCAGACGGGGCTAGGAAAACTGGTGGCAGTAGGAAGGCAATGTAACAGGTTCCATCCCAATCGAGGGGCAGACGAACATATGCGGTCTGACCACAAACAAAATAAGAATGACGTGAAGCTTTGAAAATGGATTTCCCACTGTCACTATACTTGACAATAGTAGTACAATCACTATGTCCTACATGTGCGGAACCATTATTTCTGACACATAATTCGCCTTTGACTGGTAGTACTGAAATAGCAGGTAAGTCTGGAGTGGGATCAGACTGAACATTCAGGACCATGAAATTCGAAGAATAATTACCTAAATTATAAACTTCATTTTCTAGATCTAACCCTGTTCTGTGGGGAAGACCTTGCTTGTCTGGAAAACATGTACTATTCAGAAGGGACATATCATTTGAAGATGACGTTAACATGGACCAGGCTCCACATGAACCATTATGTGAAAACGGATAAGGAAACAGTGGCAGAACTCCCTTCAGTGTCTGGAAAGGGGTGAGTCGACCACACACCCAACAATTAGTGGCATTGCTGGTCTGGTGTGAATAATGTAACATACGGATAAATGTATTGTTGCGCATAGCAAGACGATAGGATAGTTCGTGAGGAGGCAGATCACTAAACGTATGCTCTACTGTAGCATTAGAAAACGTATTTACATGAGAAATTGGAAAACATAAATGAAATGCATAACTTGTGCAGGTAACCATCAAACTCAGAAATAATATAAAACTTAGAAAAACTATACATCGGATAGAGCTTTGACTAACTCTCTCACTATGGGGGTCTATCTCATACATGTCAGAAACCTGTCTAACCGTTTCACCCGAGGGGGACTTAGACAATTAAACTGGCTGACTTATTTTACTAGACCGGAGCTTACTTTTATACTCCTGCTGCGGAGTTTTCTCTAACAGGGAGGGCTTTGAGTCAAAGTCAATAGCGGGACAGTCCTTGAGAATAGGGCAATGTTTAGACTCGGAAGTGTCTGTAGAAGTGTCAATAAACGTTTTAGTTCTTAGTCCGTGAAATTTCTTGACATGAGGCAGATGCACCCAGCCTTTTCTGCCTTCCAACTTCACGGCCGTGCGGGTGGTCAGAAGGACTAACTTCGGCTCCTTCCAGCGAGGCTCCAGCGGACTTGAACGATCGAAATTCCGGATTAAAACCAGGGAGCCAGGAAGGACCTCGTGTGGCTTGACTTCAGTATTGTCGGGAAATGCAGCAGCAACCTGTGAACGACAAGAGTGTAGGGCAGACATCAAGGAAGCTAGGTAATCTGTCAGCATATTACTGGAAACATCTGTAATACTTCGGGGTCTGGGTGTACCCCACATATTCGGGGGGCGGCCGAATACGACCTCATAAGGGGACAGACCTGATCTGGAGTGTGCGACCATGCGCATATAAAATAGGGCAACTGGCAGGGCTACTAGCCAGTCTACACCTTTCTCTTTACATACTTTGGCAATACGGGTTTTCAGGGTTTGATTATGTCTCTCTACGAGACCGGCTGCTTCTGGATGGCGTACACAATGGAACTTCCAATGGTACCCTAACAAAAGGGAAACGTGCTTCATAAGTTCGGATGAGAATGGCTGGCCGTTATCAGAATACACGACCCTAGGGAGTCCATAGCGGGGGAAAAATTCACGAACCAACTGCTTGGCAGTGGTCGCGGCTGTGTAATCTGGGACTGGATATGCTTCTGTCCACCTGGACAAAGCGCATACAACTACAAGGACATACTTGAAACCTCGACATCGCTCCATCTGAATATAATCCATCTGGAGGACTTCAAAAGGGTGGTCAGGAGGCTGGAATCCACCTTGTTCCACCGGGACACTTTTACCTGGATTGAACTGGCAACATATCATACAGGTACGGACTTTCTGCTTGGCTGCAGCTCGTAAATGCTTGTTAAACCAAATGTTCTGGATACTGTCTATCATGGCTTTTTCTCCTAAGTGTGCTGGACTATGTGCGGTATTGATAATGACTTGAACCATAGAGTCGGGGAGAAACCATGTGGCCTTTCCCTTCGTCACCCATCCCTGATCTGTCTGGACCCCTCCTTGTTCGGACCATTTCTTAATTTCTTCAGGAGTAGCATGTAACTGGATATCTATGACATCTTGAGTAGGGTCCTTAACTGTCATACAAGTAGTCTGTTCTAGAGTGGATGTCGGTGTCTTGTTAACGGGTATGTCTGGTGTCTGTGCTGTAAGCTTGGCTGTTCGATCCGCTAGATCATTACCTTGGGAAATAATGTCAGTAACTTTAGTATGTGCCTTGCACTTCATGATAGCGATAGATGTCGGTAAATGTATTGCATCTAACAGAGCTTGAATAAGGAACCCATGCTGAATCTTGGTTCCATGGGAAGTCATGAAACCTCTCTCTTGCCAGAGCACTCCAAAGTCGTGTACGACTCCGAATGCGTAGCGTGAATCTGTGTAAATATTAACTTTCAGGTTCTTGGCATGTATGCAGGCTTGGGTCAGAGCAACTAGCTCTGCTGCTTGGGCGGACAGGGTGTCAATACGATGTGTCTCTATAACGTCAGTGTCAGTAGTCACTGCATACGCGGCTACTAGTTCTCCTGTACTTGTTCTCATACATGAACCATCCACATAAAGTGTCAGGTCGGGATTAGGTAAGGCAATGTCTGTCAGATCTTGTCTTGGCTTTGTCATAGTGTTAACAACTTCCACACAATCATGTGTGGCAGGATTTGAAGTAACTGACGGTAACAGTGTAGCAGGATTTAGAATGTTGCAGCGTCTGATTTCTATGTGTGGCTGGAATAGTGTCAGTTCATAACCTGTCAAACGTGCAATTGTCAAGTGCTGAGTCTGTGTTCGGTTTAAAAGAACTTCCACGGAGTGTGGAACTTGTACTGTCAAGGAGTGTCCTAATACTATGGAATCACTTTGTCTGATAGCTAGTGCTGTGGCTGCAACTGACTTGAGGCACGCAGGCAGAGCCTGGGCTACTGGATCTAGTGTGCTCGAAAAATAAGCACAGGGCTTGTATTGTCCTGCTTGATCTTGTGTGAGAACAGATAATGCAGTACCATCACGTTCTGTGACAAAAAGTGTAAAAGGCTTACTGTAGTTCGGTGTTGCTAAAACAGGTGCTTGGCATAAAGCTTTCTTCAACTCATTAAAACTAAGTGTATGTTCAGATGTCCAAGGGAGGACAGTCGATACGGCTGCCTCCTGTGTCGTTAACTGTATCAGTGGCTTGGCTAGAAATGCATACTGAGGAATCCATTGTCTGCAATAAGAAGTGAGGCCGATAAAAGCTCGTACCTCCTTCTGTGTCTTGGGCTGTGGAAGACTCGCTATTAACTGGATACGGTCAGGTGTCAACTGCCTACCCCACTTGGACAGTAAGTGGCCTAAGTAGATCACTTGCTGGACACAGAATTGAAGCTTTGAAGGGGACACCTTGTGCCCCATCTCGGCTAGGAAGTACAGAACTGTAAGTGACGCTCGCTCGCAGTCACGTTCAGAACGGGCTGTGATCAGTAGATCATCGACATATTGGAGCAGGGCAGTGTCAGTTGGCATGTGAATGTTGTCCAGTTGTCTCTTAAGTGCTTGACTGTAAATACTAGGACTTTCTGTGAAACCTTGAGGAGCTCGTGTAAATTTATAGCTCCTTCCATTTAAACAAAAACCGAAAAGGTACTGGCTGTCTGGATGAATTGGAACACTGAAAAATGCATTCTTGAGGTCGATTACGGTAAAGAATATTGCCTCAGGATCAATAGCTGTCAACAGAGATGAGATATCTGGAACAACTGGGTACTGGGGAATGATACATTTATTGAGTTCTCGAAGGTCAATCACTAATCGATATACTGGGGGTGCGTTTGGATCAGTACGTTTCATGACTGGAATGATAGGAGAATTACATACATTGGAGTCAGTTTCTACAACAACTCCTTGAGCCATGAGCTCGTCAATAATTTTGGATAAGGCTGCTACAGCCTCAGGTGGCAATCTGTACTGTCTGATTCGTGGTAGGACTATACCTTGTTTGAGAGTCACACGATGGGGTGTGATCTGCATAAAACCAACATCAGTTGGACCTTGTGCCCATAGATGCTGCGGAACATTAGACAATCTCGGATCGAAATCTCGTAAAACATAGTGACCCTTGAAGTCACGCAAAAACAAACGTATTCCCTCTGGGGAACAACATATAACTGCACCTAATTCTTTCAATGTCTTAATGCCTAACAAATTTTCTGGACATGATTTCGTAAGCAATAGATCAGTAGTTCGGGACAATGGACCAACTTCTAGAGTAACTGGCTTTGATATCTCGTTTACAATTGGCTTTCCTGAAAATCCAAGGGAAACATTTCTAGAGCCTGAGAGCGGAGCCCCTGGAACCTCGTCATGACTGATGGTAGTCCTACTTGCCCCTGTATCAATCAAAAACTTTCTGTCTTTCCCTAATACTTGACTATGAACATAGGGACCTTCTTGATCTACAGGAATCTCGATGAGAGGCAAGCCTACCTCCCTCTCTAGGCTGTTTCATGAATACGCTTGATACTCTGGATACTCTGTCTGGGCATACTGGTACATCTGCTGTGTAACATGCTGTGTTGCAGCGATAGGCTGCGGTGCTGTAACTGTCTGTTGTGCATTCTGTGGCTGAGAAGTCTGTGAAACTTGTTCTTGTCTAGGCGGACGTGGTCTTTCTTTAGTTTTACCAGTAGCTATATTGTGTTTCAGAACTGCACACTCGTTTATAAAATGACCTGGCTGTTTACAATAATTGCATGTCCCTTTAACGGGAGCTGCAGGATGACTGGCTTGATTCAGACCCCTCTTCTGACTGTCTTGTGGAACAGATTGTGCAACTAGTACTTTCATTTTCGTGTCTTTCATACGTCTTCTCTCGTGTTCTTGCTCTTCTCTGATTCTATTCTGGTGATACTGGAGCATCTGTAACATCTGGGACGGGGTACTAGCTTGCCATGTACTTTCGACTTTCAAAACTCGATTCTTAACTTGTGGACTTGAATTCTCGACTAGTTTAGTAACAAAAAGATGAGGGTATGACTCACTACTCGTCTTTAAACCACTGTTTATTATAAAACATTTCTCAAATCTAGAATAAAAATCACTAGTGTCTTCGTCTTGTTTCTGTTTACAGGCTGAGATCGCATCCCAGTCTTCTTTTTTAGTGGCTAATAATCTAGGTAAAACTTGTATTAATAATTCTGGTAATTCTTTACATTTGTCTCCAAGACCGGTACCTGGTACTCGTATCTTATCTTCAGCTTCTAGAGCTGTCCAATCGATCTTTTTCTCTCCCACCTCCCAATCTTTTTCCTTGAGTTTTTCGTATATGCCCGCAGGCAACAGGACTTTTAGCATTTTAATAATATCTGGATACGTGTATTCTCCCATACGGAGCATGTCTTTTAATTCTCGGTGGAACCCTGCTGGATCTTTGTCGTGACAGGGAATTAACTTCTTCATTTCTAAGAGTTCCATCTTGGTAACTGGGGTGTAAACAAATACTCGTTGCATTTCACCACCCGTTGTCCTAACTGGGTGTACTTCTCGTAACGGATGCTGTCTGTCTATGTAAAACGGTTTACTTTCTGGAGGTGAGACATGAACAAAATGTGGGTTCAAAAACGTTCTATATTTATGGCGCTGTTCTAGAATGACACTAATTAAATCGGTACCTAAACCTTTCCATCTATACTGGAGTAACTCGTTCAGGACATCATGTAACGGGCCTGGATCAGAATGTTGATCCTCATACAGTGTAATGAGGTGCTGGATCATATACATACCCACCAGTCGCTGCTCGGCTGGGGGCAGTTTCAGGAACATTTGTGCCACTATTTCGTCTGCAAAAGTGGTAGAATCAGTAATCCATCGGACTGCTGATCGGGCTAGTTCTTGTTCATGCATGGTACTTAACTCACTATAACCGATTCGTTATTCCAGAATGTGATTGGTAGCTTGAAATACTTGTTCTAGAGAGCCTTGTTCTGGTGCTGGAAGATGAAAGACTTTCTTGTGTTCTAGGCGTGACTGTCGGTCTGGAAATCTAGATTTACCTACATACGCTATTCTGGCGGTATTCTCGTCGTCTACCTCTTCAGTAGGAGAGTCATTTTCTTTCTCGCTTCCTAGAGCTTCTTTGCCTTGTTCGTGTAACCTTATTATTTCTTTACGTATTTTCTTGTACATACTCTCTATACTATTGAGTGTCTTGTGCTTACCCTCGGCTATATTATCACTCCACCTTGTCAGAACTTTCATTTCGGTCGGATCTTTAGTCGGGGAATCTTGTTCCCGTATTAAACAATTGATCAGAAACTTTAATAACATGAACTGGATCTCAGCTTTCCTGAGAGACATGACTTCACCAATACTTTCTGGATCTTGTCCTGTACGAATGAAACGATACATTCTGTCTAGATCTTCCTTCATATTCGGTAGGGTGACCAAATACTCGGACACCTGCCTTATACGTACGGAATATACAACCATACTATCCTCGCCTGGGACTGGATCATAACAGCATTCAGTAAGAGCTCGCCTGATATCTGCAATGGACTGATATTTAGGCGTACGCTGTAACGCACGTTCATGTAACTCGACTGGCCCTAGACGTCTATTTGGCGGCGGGGTACCAGGAGGACCTCCTCCCGCGGCCCCTAAACTGGAATCGTCGACTGATACTCTTCGTGCTGGCAAAGTGACTGATGTGGCGGGAATTTGTACTACGGGCTGGACCGGGGGTACCGTAACAGGTACTGCAACAGGTGCCCCGGTGACTGGAGGACCATGAATTACATTATTTACAGGAGCTGGTGAAACAGGATTTGCATATTCTGGGACTGTGTCGTCCAAATAGGACGAGAGAAAAATATCAGCTGCGGTCGGTTTGTGACGTAGCTTGGTCGGAACTAAAGGTGGCGGGAAATTACTGGATGCCTCCGGGGTTGCTTTTGGCAAGCCCTCGGCAAGAAGAGGATACATACCCTTAATAAGGGCATTCCTCTGTCTGTCTGACTGTTCGGTTTTAACTCGTTAACCTATTTCGATTAGTTCCCTTTCTTGGGCTCTTTCTGAGGATTCTCTACTTAATTCTGACTTTCTGATTTCTTTTTCGGTTCTTTTATGAGATTCTTTGCGCCATAACTCGATGGCATCTTTCTGTGACTGTCTGGCTTTCTTTTTCCATAATGCTTCTTCTACTCGCATGATGCACTCGGCATCCCATGTACCCGATACGGGCCATCTATACTTTTCTTCTAACTGTTTGGTGTACTCCACCCATAAATCTAGATACAATATGGCACTTATGCCATGCTTCTGATACATAAAATGACCTGGACTGTCCCTAGGCGGGACAGGAACTGCTTCTTCTAACAGACCTTTTCTAGTTTTTAACTGACGTAACTTGGAAAACAATGGCATGACTGGGCTGGAGTCTAGACACAATACAATACACAATGAACACGATAATTACTGAAGAACACCACTTTCATACCACGACATTGAAATACATGAATGACATTTAAAATAACAGTTCGGACAAAATACTACCTGGAATACTGAAAACAGAATACATGAATTTCTCGAGAACAGAACGGACTAGAACAGAAACTAGATGCACTGCTAAAACAGTACGAAACTTACCGGTCTCATAAAGAGACACGTCAGGACCCGCATCCACCTAAGTGGACACTTCGTGTTGGATCTGTCTACCCAAACCCACGGACCAGAGACAATGCAATTGACCCTGTCTAGATACTACCCAGCAACGGTACTCACCGGGCAGCAAGAACGGACGGCCTCGGACTGGACTGGACTGCTACAATGACGGACGGACAAACTTCGGACTTCTGTTATGGGTGGGCCTCTGGATACCTCGGACCTTGGACTCTCGGCTTGGGCTCTGGTCGGGACTCGCCGCGTTCCTCCACCGCCTCGTCTGGATGCTGGACCGCAACCTCCGTCTCCTCCATGGGCCTGAGGGATACTTGAAGCAGAAATATCTGCACGTGCACGGTATGGTTCCGTCACGGCTGCAGAGGGTCAGGGGGCTTGCGTGGCTTCACCGGCGCGTGGGGAAAGGGCAAGTCCCTATTCGGGCGCCATTATGTGGTAAATAAATAAATAATACCTCTATTTTTGACTAGACATACAATAACAGATAGCTCAATAAATAAGAGTCAAGATTCGAGGTAGCTGGAGTTTGCAGGTTTAATACAGCATAAAGGACAGGAACAGGACAACCTGCACGGGAATAGGATGGCAGCTAGCTAGCTTTTTAATAACAGTGCACAAGCATATATATACTTAAACAAAATACATGATGTTCAATACAATAGGCGTAGCAGTGGGCAGGGCCTGTAGCAGTCGCGAAAGATAAGGCAGAAAGTAGGTGTAACAAGAGGCGTGAACAGGGCGTATACATAGACATGTGATGTAAACGTAACGGAATATGTCACAAATGAGGCGGAAACATGGAGGGGGCTACCTAAGGAGCCGGGACCTCTAACCTAGTGGTGCGCGCAAGCTGGCAATGACGTGTTACTAGGAGGAACTGGGGGCTATGACTTCTGCGCTAGAAGGAGAGACTGAAGTCTGGAGAGTCAGAGCGACATGTACCTAAACACTATCTAGTATCTGATGTTTAGAGAACATATTGATAGAATCCAAAAGTTATCAGGGTAAAGGCTAACAGACTCTAAGACTGGTGCATGCATAATTCTTCATGTAGTGCGTGTTGAGGAATATTAACTGACCATTAATACAGTATTTCTCTTACATGGAGACGTAAAGGCTAGACCATGACGGAAACTATTGATGCGATTCAGTAGCTTAGGAATGCAGAGAAGGAGAGCTGGACAGATAACTAGAATCATAACATACTCTTGGCAGACCAGCAGGCAGAGCCAGGCCGAGCCGGGCACTGTGAGGCAGGAAGTAAGTGAAGGGTCAGGGATGCAGGTGGGGGCTGTATCGCTCCTCGGAGAGGGTTCAGGAGACAGGAGCTGAATCTGAGTCCGGGCCCTTTTGAGGCCTAGAAACGGGGATTTTACAATGAAATAACGTGCACACTGTGAAACGTGGCAACGTAACTCTACATAGGCCTAATACTCGTAGCTTTCACGAGAACTGGAAACTGGCATACTAGAGTTGGACACAACTGTAATTGCGTCTTTAATCGATCATGGGGAATACATATGCATATTAATCATGCACACATAACATAAGATGGGGAACACGTAGGGACACAGAACATGGCAAAATTTACTTTTCCACAGAACAGTAGACCACTTTTTTGAAAGTCTGTCTGAAATGATGTTCTCCCCTGAACAGAAAGAATAACTTTTAAGCAACAAGTACACAGCGTTCCCTGAACTCTGAATTCGGCCTTCAGCTTTGATAAACAAAAGCTACTGAAAATATTTGGAACTATTTTTTTCCCCTGAAAGCAAAATCTTTTTTTTTTCCCAATTTCAAAATATTTACCTTTTTTCTGGCACATGTACTCTGCTTAAAGTAGAACTATTCTTAAAGAACAGAGCTTCCATTTTTAGGAACTCTAGAGACAATATATTACCTCAGCCTCTAGCAGGAGGAGGAGTGTGGCTCACTGATTAGAGCGGCAGACCCTGATGCAGAGGTCTGGCCCGGGACCAGGGTTCAATTCCCGACGCGGCAGAGTCCTGAGCCCAAATATGTCCACGACTCGATAATTCTCGCCTCGGTGCCTATTCTAATCATGGGGTCCCACGCTGCAACTCTGGGCAATAGTTGCTTAATCTCCACTATGGCAGCCCACCCGCTGAGGGATGCCTGGCTTTCACCCTGGGGATACCCAGTAGGGGTTATCTCACAGGGAATAACCAGGACGGGTTCCCAAGGCAAGCGCCTTGATGCCTTCGGGTGATACGTGCGCTATATAAGTCGCAATACATTTACATAGCACATTTACAGTAACTGTATTTATATGTGATGAAATGGTTTCAACCTTCTTTTCTGTATTAAGAGACATTTCATGTGTAAATTTCGCAAATCATTCAGCTGATATATATATGCATCCTTTTAACTGAATGATTACACTGCTTGAATAGCATACAGTACCAATAATCATTTTCGTGTATTTCGCGTACACCATTTCAAATGCAAAAAATGTATTTTGGGGTGGGTTGGAATACACATGCACCTTTATATGTTTACTATTGCTTAATTTTAGTAATGATGGACATTAGATCGTGGAGTGGGTGTTGTGTTTTTATCTAGGAACCTAATTTGATATTTCTATTTTATGCCCTTGTACGGTTATAATAAATAATATCACTATAAAGGCATAAGAATCATATCCATATTTAGTCGTAGCCCATGCAGTCACATTAAGCAAGGCTACTTCCCCCGACTACTAGAAAGCACAACAAGTTCTCTAAACAAACCAAACCTCCAGCAACCTGGTAAATCCCCATTGCTTTTGTTTTGATTTCGTCCTAGAACTCCTGTGAAGCACTGTAAGAACGGCCAGTTCTTAGTGACATCTTTATAGACGTCTTATGTCCAACCTTACGTCAAACCCAGCACCTTTCAGGTATAAATATACCAACGTTGCCCTAAGCAAACACACAGTGGTGGTTTTGGAGCAGAGCAGCTATCTACTTGCCCGAGAGCCCAGCTGATGCGAGAGCCCACGGACGCTGCCCCTCCCTTTTGACGCACTGACAGAGACGCTGTCTTTTCTCCTGCCAAGAAATCCAGCTCTGGTGTTTCCAGTACCTTCGCGGGTTACTGGGATATCGAGTCCTGAGAGAGAGATACAAGACCGCCTGCTTTCTATTACCCAGGTACGGAGCTGACTAAACCCTTAAAGAGAATTCTTGAGTCAGATTCTTGGCAAAACAAACTTAACTTAAACTGCTACTTACTTACTCCTTCCCACATATTAGGCTTAGGTCAGGTACCCCGGGGTACGCATATTTAGAAGCACCAGTTGAGTACGTTAGTCAATGTATATATGTATGTATATATTTTATCTATTTTAAAGTATCATATGGCTAAGAAACCATATCAATGCTTTTACAGTATTATTTTATAATCCTCCTTTTACTGTACGCACTTTACTTTACTATGAGTATTGCAATTGTGGCAATTCATTTCTCTTGCATGAGAAAGAAGACTGCTCAATAAATTACACCTTATATTGAAAACGCCCGTCTCTCTATTCTCTGCAATCTGGTGAAACTAAGTATGCACACTTGACTGAGTGAAATAGCTGTCTATTGTTTTCACACGACTCTAGAAATACACTCTTATTCTGAGGGAGCAAAGTTGTCATGTTTTATGGTTCTCAGAAGCTAATCCCTTCTTGTCTATCCAGGGAGGTTAAACTCCTCCTCGTTTATTCGAGAACGTTTTTAGTGACCTCTGAGCTAGCTGGCAAACCTTAAATCTAATATAGTCAGTAGAGACCTAGAAGACCTCAGTCCTACGTCTACACTGCTGAATATATTATTCCAATGCGCAGAGCCTATTGCGAATATAGGAACTACACTACAGGGGAACTTTTTGTTCAGTGCCCGTACAAATATTACTTGTGGCCCCCCTTACCTAGTTGATCGGGAGGACGACTGTAGCACTATGATTTGGGTAGTATTCCGTTGGTGCTCCTGCATTGAGAAAGTACACTTGCCTTTCACAAACCTTAGCATGAAGAGCTTAAGGGTAGCAAATGCTTTTCTAAACAGTTTGTTTTCTTTCTGCATTTAATGTGATAACATGAAAAGTCAGATCTTTATTGTTTTGGTCTTGTTTTGTTCAGAATATAATAAGCTATATTTCTAAATCTATGTGGAGTCTTTTTGTGATGTATTCATTGTGTTACTGTGTGTGTGTGTTGCACAATTACTTTATGCATAACATTTTGTGATAAAACCTACCTGTTCTGTGCCAAGCTATCAGAGGGGGAGCACAATTTATCTCAGTTGTGTATCTAGCTTATCCTAACTAGTGTGGTGGGTTCTGCCTAGCTTGGTTATATACCTTAGCCAGCCAGAAACCCAATTTCTAACACTGACTCTGAATGTGCCATGGGCTCTGCTAACCAGGCCAAGTGTCAGTTCTCTGTTTAAAAGGTGTATGGAAATTGGTGTAATTGCAATTGGTTTAGACAACCTACCTGAAAGCCCCTAGTTTAGGGTTCGGCATGTAGGATTAGAGACCTCAGTGTTATGATTTGTAAATGTACCCCAATAATGGCTCAGGTAGTCACCCAACCTTTAACCTATATTTCTCCTGCCATTACACTACATAATGGTTTTGGTAGTGACCTTTTACCTAGCTAAGGTGCTGAATACATTTTGTGTGGTTTTCCCAGAAAACTAGCCTAATTTATTATGCATGAGGATTCTTGGAATCACAGCAAGACTACCATCTTCTGTATAATAACTATAAATAAGGGTCATCCCTTTCTTCATCCTCGACCGATATGACACAGCAAGGTAGAACCCCTGTGGATAACTTTTTGGGTATATAAACACCATGGGGCACATTTATGAAGGCCTTGCGCCGCCAGTGCATCATTTTTAACATGGGAAAAAGTGATGCACCGGCGGCGCAAGGCCTTCATAAATCTGCCCCCATATCTTTGCTGAGGCAGGCAGAGGAGAAAGACTTCCATGATGACACGAGACGCTGAGGTTCATGCACATAGACATTCCAGCTCGGAGTGGTCTGACATCCCTCACGGGGTATCCATCTTGAGCCCAAGACAGGGTCCCACAGTCTCTCACTTCAGGTAATGACGTTGGCTGCATTCTAGAGGGATTCCTGGCTCCACACCTACATATACGCTAGGTATACTTAGGTGCATCTGGTTGCAGGGTTGCATTGTAGGGGTACGAATTATTATTGTCATGTATTTTTATACCTGCCTGTATTCGTTGTTAAGCACTATGGTAGCACTCTACCATCCATTTACTCTACTGGTGCTTATAATCATTTATATCTGTTTCTGTCTTATGGTTGTTTCAGTACACCTATTTTACACTAGAATGATGCTGATTCAATAAATGCTTATTGAAAAATGTCCCACTGTTTATTCTGTGTATCTCTCTGAGCCAAAGTGAGCATGAGTGAGTGAGCGAAAAGTACTATATTGTTTCCACGATCCCCAATGGGGCAGAGTTGTAATGTTCGATAGTTGCCAAGAACTATTCTCTCCTTGGTAAGAGGAGTTTCCAGTGGCACTGTGAGCTAGCTGGTATGCAGTCTAACATACCCAGTGGGGTTGTCTGGAAACCATCTGGACACCAATCCCACAGTGTATGTTTCCTAAACACGCAGATCCTATATATATTCATAGGAACTACATGACATGTCTCCATCAACGTTGGTTTGGTTCTTATTTAATGGGCAAATCTGAGTAGTTCAGTCATGCTTTCTCAGAGACCCCTACTAACATAAACGGAGAGACGTCTGGAGTTGAAAGGTAAACTCCGCCACAACTGAGTAGGCACATTATATTTATTGGATATAGGTTTAATCAAGCTTATAGGATAAATAGTTCCCTATTGTGCATAAAACCTTATCTCAGTCTCCTTGAGACTCTTTCAACAATGTCTGTCAAAGAGGCCGCAGTGTTACAAGTGGAGAAAGGGGACTTAGAAGGTGAAATAAACATTTTAGAAATTGTCAGAACTGCCCTCACTTTTCAATTAGCAGGCTATGAAGTAACAGCAAGAGGTGGAACAGTAACATTTGTAATTGAGGCACACGAGTCCTACAGGACAGAGGTATTCTATTTGTGGGTAAAATTCCCACCAATAGATGCACACACAAATACATTACATTCTTACACAGAAGATGAAATATCAGAGAAATATTGTCCATACAAGGACATTGAAGTTCTGCTCACCTACCAGGAGCACATAAACTCGTTTAAAGGTGCCCTACCACACACAACAGATAAAGTAAGAATTGGTCCACTCGGCAGAGATGGAGCCACTTGGCCGGTCCTGGTGGCTAACACACGGCACCCAGAAATTGATACAATGCCGGTAGCGAACTCACATCTACTACACAAAGAAATATTAAAATTTTAAAGAAACCTGACACAGTTTGTGATGAGAACACTCACACTACAGCCAACAAGGGCTACACCAGCAGGACAAATTCAGGGGCATGCAACTAAAATAACCCCACAAACACTAAATTATGAGTAAAATGCCCACCAGGTGTGAGCAAATGCAATTCTGGATAGCTCACACACAGTTAGAGCCAGAGTCTCTACACACCAGCCCTCAAGAAAAACACAGGATGCTAACAATCTGCTTGCCAATGGGGATAGTTCCCCAGATAGAGGATTGTACCTCTTGGGGTACAGTTTTCCCTGCCATATATACCAGAACTCATGGTATCCCTTCAATAGCTATAATACCAGATGTATTAAGACAAATAAAGAATGAGTATGGGGCAGAACCTGCTCCAAACCGAGGGATAAAATTGTTAGGACATTTTGACCAGGCATCAACTATCATATTAGTAAACATAAAAGGGAAGGCAGCAGCTGTGGCAATATGCCAACGCCTGAGGTATTTCTCTCCTATACAGCAGGATCGTGAATTACCTAGAATTATCGAAGATACATATGCCGAATTAGGTAGAGATAATTCGGGAGTTACAGCACCAAAACCTCAAATCACAGGTGGTCCTGAAAAGGATAACACCAAGAAAGCAGCCAAGCACCAGATTCTTCCAAAAAGAAATGGGATAATAAAAAACAAAAGAATAGTAGAGAATAGATCAGAATCAAGGGGTGGGTCTTCTCAACAGGAGCCCTCCAAAAGGAGGTACAACCTTAGGAATTGTGATAACATTAAAAACCTGGCAGTTATCAGGATACTGATACATGTTCCTCTCATTCCTTTCAGGGTTCATCAAAAACACCAAGAGGGATGGACGGTCAGAACACAGACAAGCAGAACAGACAAAGTCCAGAGACACACATCGTACTTTGGACTATAATATCAAAAAAAGAAGATATACCAAAATAAAAACCTCAATTTAAAAAGAAGGTAGCAAGTCTTAATGTTAGACATCAAGAAAACAAATAAGAGAGCAACCCTTCATACAAAAGGGACATGATTAAGATACCTTAACAACAAGAAAAAGGTCCCTCTTGTGAAACCTATATGAATTGTTGCCTTTAATCTTTTCCCATATATAACATCTTAATCAATGCTCTTTCCAGTATCACTAACACATTCATACGCGCAGGAGTGAGAGGTTGCACATGTTCCAGCATTATATCACAACCATGTAGGGTGGGATACTGAATCACCTCACCTTGTAATCCCAGTAAAAACTACTCCAACTCCACAGAGTCAGTATACTATTAAATAAGAAGCAAAGAAACAGGTCAGGGAGATCTTAGATCAACTTGAATACCAAGGTGTAATAGAAAATTGCACCTTTTCAATGAATAATCTTGTATTTCCTGTAATGAAAGCTGATAATTCATACCATCTAGTTTTAGACTACAGACATCTGAACACATGCACTAAAACATTTGCAGTACAGAGCGCACACAGTGCCGCATCAATGAATAACATTGTGCGGAAAAAATACAAAACAACATTAGATAGCTCAAATGGATTTTTCTACCAAAACATACCACCTAAAAGCAGGTTCTTGACAGCATTCACAGCCCTAGGCTCTCAGTGACAATTCTGTCGATAGCCCCAAGGGTATAGGAATAGTCCTGGGTTGTTCTCATCTAAGGAAACAGAGGTACTTCAAAATTTTGATGAGGAGGCATTCTCCTATGCAGATGATATTTATCTGACGGATGATGATTTATTGGATCATTTGACCAGGGTGAGCAACATAATTTGGGGTTCACCTCTGAGGGCTACATATGTAATTTAAAAAAATCAAAAATAGCCCACCTCAAGGTCCTATTTTTGGGATACAAATTATCAAATGAACGGAAAAGTCTAGCAGCTAACTTTTTTCGAAAAGTGTGTGCTGCTCCAACCTCCAAAGACTCTGAAAATCCATTTTAGGATTCTTACATTTTGGCAGAACGTACATTTTGGATTACATAGAAAAAGTGAAACATTTCTACGATTTAATCAGACCTGATTTTTCAATTCGACATTGGACACAGGAACACAGATATCCTTTGTTCCTTACAAGCCAACTTGATAGCTTCCAAACACCTATACACATGTGTAAATACCACAAAACCGGTGATCCGTGTAATCGCAAGTCAATCAGGGTACGCTTACCTAACCTTCAATGAAGGCGAAACAGTACCAATGGCATACAAATCACACTTGTACACAAACGCTGAAATGCATTTTGCTTCTACTGAAAAATTTCTGACAGCTCTACAGACTTCTGTAGTGAGAGAAAGAGCACTGGCTCAGGGGAAACAAATAATTGTGGTAACTCCAGTACCAGCCTTAGAGGCTGTTACAAAGGCAAGCGTTCCAAATGCTAAAGCTTTACATCCAAGATGGATACAATGGACTCATTTTGACATCAGATGCAAAATAGAATTTGATTCCACAGTAAAAACACAAGCATTTCTGCAATACAAACAAGAATATCCTCTCCCAAATGAAATAATGTCTCTAGATTAGTATGAATACATTATTTTCACTGACGGGTCTGCTGAGCCTGCCATAGGTAGTAAAGAGCAATACAGCGCAGCTTCTGCGGTTGTAAAAGGACGTATGCAGGAATGCAAGTTCCATCCTAGCAGTACAAAGACACAGTCTCTAGGAGACTACACGGCACAACTGGCAGAATTAAAAACTCCCTATTACCGGCACTTATACCTATGGATCAGGAATTTCCCACACTTATAGTGTGCAATTAATTTAGTGTGTCCAGTCTTACAATGAATATCTTCACTACTGTGGTCAGAATGATTTTACAGACTCAAAAGGTTGCACAATAAAGCACAAATTGCTTTGGGAACAAGTGGCAGAGTTGAAAAATGACTTGTCGAGAGCTCACGTGATACACATGCTGAGTCATCAACATGATGCGTTCACTTTGAAGGGAATTCATTGGCTGATGAAGCTGCCAAGGCGAAAGTGTGAACTGCTGCCAAAGCTGCAATCCCTCATTCTAGGATGAGAATAGATGGACAGATAATGGTAGCTGTCATAGCTTCATGCAAAAACAGCCCAGCTTTGCCAAAAGGCTTTCCACTCAAATACTCCTACAAATTAGATGCAAAAATATTCTGTTTGTTCAGATTCAAACATGGATCACAGATCAGGTTTAATTCTAGCTGCACACTAGGGTCTGGGTTCTGCACATCCAGGGATTAGTGCGACTGTTTCATTACTGAAACAACGCTATTGGTAGACAGGTTTAACCTAACAGATAAACGCTTTTGTACTTAAGTGCGACATCTGTCAGCAGATGAAGGGTTTGACCGTAGCACGTCCTGCACAAACACCATTACTAATATCAAACAGACCTCTCGTCTGTGTCTATTTCGACCACTGCAGCCCCTTATAATCTGATGGGGCTTCCAAGTACATCTTGGTGACAGTGGGTTCATGCTCTAGATTCCTCTGGGTTTGGCCCCAGTGCCTAGCTGACGTTCAAACTGTTATAAAAGATTTGCGAGTCTTCATAGGGACATACAGAGTTGCTACATTACATTCTGGCTGTGGCCCCGCGTTTAGCTCTAGGGCTTACAAGGAAGCAATGGGATGTTTGGGTGTTGCATTGTGGTACTCCTCTCTGTACCATCCAAGGGAAAATTGGTTGTGGAGAGGGAAAACTGGGAATTTAAGCAATCTTTAACAGCAAGGGTATTAGGCTTGGGTGGTAGTTGGGTCAATCACCTAAATACAGAGGGCATTTAATTACATGCCAAGATGTTCCCTAGGAGGTATCACCCCTTACAAAGTCCTATTTGGGACAAGAATTTGGGTGCCTGAACTCGATTATGAAAGCACAGTGGTGGATGAAAAACGTTTTGATATCAATAAATGCTTGGCTCTTTTACAGGATCTTAATAAATTCTGGGCATTGCTTAAGCAAAGTGCAAGTAAAACGCACCACCACTGCGTAAGTAAAATCAGTAATGGGAAGACCTGCCTGGATCCCAAAAGTCAGGGATCTGGTCAGAGTAAAGATTGTGGACAAAAAAGAATTTGGGCATCCTACAGAAAGCCGATATTTGTCCTGGCCGTTGAAGGAACAAGAACTGTACTACTGCCCCTTGCAGGCAAGAAAGAAAAGAGATTTGTCTCAATTGATCTGATCAAACCACACTGTGTGGCCAATCCTGAATAGCAGGCCACTAGGGCTCCTGGGTTGCCGCTGCACTCCTCTCCCTACCATACAGGAAGTTCGGACAGAAAGACTGATGACATTCGAAGAGTCTTTTATACATAGTAATGGAGTTACCAACAATTAAATAGAACTCGTTCCTATTGAAATTGAACATCACAACTCAAATGTTACACCGATATCAATTCGGCCTACCACCAACATCTACATAAATATGCTTCTACAAGAGACATCTGCAAGGTCAACAAAACCTGCTGAGCTACTAATGATAGATCAAACTATATCTGGCTACTTCATCTATTTTGACAATTTTTCTCTTGATCAAAGTGAACCTGAGTCCCCGGCAGCTCCAGTTTCCCCGCAAAAAAACACTTAATGATTTCTAAATTTTTCTGCAAGAGACATACCTGGTCTCGCCATGGCTACAGCTCTGGATTATAACTGGAATACTGTTCCTACTATTCTGGGTACGTTTAGTGTCTGTTTTTACCTTACTCGTGAATGCACACTATCTCCCAGAAATCTTCACAGCATCACATGGGAACTTGGTACTGAAACCTCATACGCCATACCACCATGAACTGAGAGACCTGTACTATGTGAACATTACAGCAGTTCCGGGTGCTGATGGAATAGTTTTGGATGAGGTTTCATATGATGTATTTGATCAAATTGAACCTTTGAAAATGCCATATGTATTCAAAATTTCTTTAAATGGTATCATCACCTCCAGTACATACTCTGACGATTGGGATTTTGAAACTATTAATAATATGTTATCTGATTTAGAACTGTCTGCAGCATTTATAAAAAATGAAATGTTTGATGACTCGTCTGATTGTGATACCATGTACTGTTAACAACATTATGGTCATCACTTTCTGCATAAGGAAGTTCATCATGTAATATTTTCGCATACCACCAATGGGAACATTGCCCAACACCAGTGAAATGTAGCTCACAAATGTTTGCACAAAAGTTTGCTTACTTTCCTGGGTTTAACCCCTTCCATGCGCATGACGAGCTGAGCTTGTCATGAGTTGCGCCGCTCGCATGCTCTTGACGTGTTTAGCTCGTCATGTAACGCGTTTTTTTTTTAAAAGCCGCACAGCGCGTAAATCGCGGCCGCACGCATGCAGTTAATACATCAGATCCATGCTCATATTATTATAAGCTTGCACTAACATCTGCAAAGAAAAGTATGCTTACTAACACAAAACAGATATACTCTGCATCCTTTATTGCTCAACTGTCTGAACAGCATTTTGACTTATGGAAAGATGCTATAGACATAAAATCTGTCTGGGGTACTAAGGACTGGCAGGTTCAGGGAATGGAGGAACTATTTAGAGCATGCTTTATACCACAACAGATGATTTTCCTGAACGGCACGGTGCAACAGACTTCCTGTCTTGGGTTAGCATAAATTAAGGTCTTGAACACACCTCATTTTACCTCGGGTTCACACTTTGAGGGTTGGCAAAACTACACAGAGAATAGTGAGGGTACACTAGATTGCATCATACAGGGTGATTGATACAATTCAACAGACCCCAATTTAAAGGGATGGTTAGATTGGCGTATAGACACAAATAGGTGTCGGTCAAGATTCAAGGGTATCACTTAATTGAAACTGGCATAGCGCTGACAGCCTGCGCATTATCAGTGCCGGTAGCACTTTTTAAACTTAATTTTTCGTTTTAGTTCTGGGTTGATTGTAGGATTGTATTTTAGAACTGCTGCCTTCTGTCTGCATTTAGTCCTTGCAACTTGAGCGCTAACGCGGTGGCCGCCAATTTCAGCGGACCCACCCGAAGATTAGCGCTCTAGTTGCTGGCTTCGTCCGGCTCCCTCCCTCACTGGATATAAATACCCGGATGTAGCAGCCACCTTGCTGTATTGAAACGGACATAGCGCTGACAGCCTGCGCATTATCAGTGCCAGTTGCACTTTTTAAACTTAATTTTTCGTTTTAGTTCTGGGGTGATTGAAGGATTGTATTTTAGAACTGCAGCCTTCTGTCTGCATTTAATCCTTGCAACTTGAGCACTAACGCTGTGCTGGCTGAATTCAGCTGAGCCGCCCAAAGATTAGCGCTCTAGTTGCTGGCTTCGTCCGGTTCCCTCCCTCACTGGATATAAATACCCGGATGCAGCAACCGCACGCAGCGGGCGCGCCGGCAGCGCGCCGAAGGCGCACCAAAGGCAAGCCCGTCTGCGCCCGTCAGCGCCCAAAACGCACCAATCGCCAGAACCCCTGCCCGTTTTCCACGAATATATCATTCTTGTGATCAACTTTTACGACTTAACACAGGCAAATGCGCACTCCACAAGGTACTTCTTTCTTCTACCTCTCGCGTGCCCCCCTGCTGCAATGTGTGTGGTTGGGAGACTCATTGATTGCTGACTACAACCAATGGTGAACAAACTTTGAACAGCACTAAAGCTAATAATTCATCGTATGTAAATCATGCTGTTTCAAGGGACCATGGGGCAAAAACCTTGATGTCCATAAAAAACAATCCTAATTCTATCAGATGCATCCTACTTAACACCAGATCTATGGTGAAGCACAAATACTATCTAGAATGTCTTATTCAAGTTGAGGATCCGGATATTGTTTTCTTAACTGAAACTTGGGCAAATGAATAGAGCGAACCTGACTGGCACTTAGCCATTCCGAATGGTTTTGTGGTTGCCAACATGGATAGAACTAGAGCTAAGTGTGGAGGAATTGCGATAATCTATCGATCGCTCTACACGCTTATAAGCTCTCCAGGATCTATATCTGGTACAGAAGCCATGTCGTTCAAGTTTAAACTGAATAATTTAGAACTATGTTCAGGCTTACTAATATATAGACCCCCCTGGCCCAAGATCCCCTTTTTCCATCGCGCTCAAGACATTTTTGGAGTCCTGTTTGGACTCTGAATTTTTCACTATATTGGGGGACTTTAACTTCTATCTGGAAGATAATAACAACCCTGACACCTCCTGTCTACTTGATAAACTGGCGAGTTTTTACTTAAATTAAATCATCTGTGCACTACTCATATAGCAGGACACACACTTGATGGTATTTGCACTAATAATCCAAGGATAGAGGTCAGACCACTCGGCGGTTCATTTTACAGTTGCTTCAGCAACGTCAGCCAATGGACGGAGAATTAGACCTTTCATTGGCAAACATCGTGCATAGAAGTCAGTAAAGAAAAGTGATTTTGTGTTTGCACTTAAAGATAGGCCTGTGACTCCAAATGACGCAAATCAAGCTGTTTTGGAATTTAATAACTGGTTGAACACAGCCGCTAACAGGGTAACACCAGAAAGAGCTTTACAATACTGACAAAAACGGGCATCGTCCCCCTGGAATTCGAATGATCTCAAATTAGAAAAAATTAAATGTAGACAAAAAGAGCGTGCCTGGCGATCTCATTATGATGTTGCACAAAAGAAAGCTTACTGTGCAGCGCTCGAAGACTATAAAAATGCAATTATTCAGGCAAAAACTGCCTATTTTACTAATAAAATTCAAGAGGCCAGGAATTCTTCACAAGAACTGTTTAACACAGTCTCTGGACTATTGAAAAGCCCACGAGATGCAACCTTCATACCTGACCAAAAGTTTACAGATAAACTGGCGAGCTTCTTTCAATTTAAGGTGCAGTTCGTGTATAATGACCTCTCTAGTGCAGCAAAGGAATCAGGGGGAATTGCCCGTAGCGCAAATGGATCTCAGGGTTATGCATTGCAGCTTATCGCAATTCTCAATACTGCCAGAGGATAAAGTGGCAGATCTGCTGTTAAAAATCAAATCGGGATCTCTCTTGTACCCTTGCCCACCGCATGTTCTACATCTGGCCCCAGAGGAGATTAGCCTTTCCCTATCTCCGGTATTAAATCAAGCTTTGACTTCAGGAGTCTATCCCACAATCTGGAAAAAAGTCTGTATCCTTTCCCTTCTAAAAAAACCCAAGCTGGATCCGCAAGACGAGAAAAACTACCGCCCAATTTCATGTCTACCTCTGTCTGCCAAGGTTCTGGAGAAGGCCATGAACTCTGAATTAACATCCTACCTGGAGAGTAATGACATTCTCGACGATACAAAACATGGCTTCCATTCAAAGCACTCCACGGAGACAGCATTGATTATGGCAGCAGAGCAAGTACGTAAGGTAATGGATTAGGGAGGAAGGGCTATACTAGTCCTGCTTGATCTAACAGCAGCCTTTGATACCGTTAACCATGCGGTACTAATACAAAGGGTACAGGACATTGGTATTAGTGGCACAGCTCTTGCCCTCCTCACTTCTTTCTTGGCGTCCAGGAAACAAATCATCTCCTGGGACGTATATCAATCGGAGGAATTCATGCTCACTGGTGGAGCCCCTCAGGGTTCCGCCCTTTCCCCAACACTTTTCAATATTTATGTTGCCCCTCTGGCTAAATTAATAAAAGATCACGGCTTTTCGCTTGTGTCATAGGCTGATGACACTCAGCTTATAGTGTCTGTCATTCATCCGGTGGAGGTTATGGCAGCGCAATTCGCTGAGTGTACATCTGCCCTGATGACATGGATGACCTCTAACTTTTTGAAGTTAAATACCAACAAAACTGAAGTTTTGGAGTTCGGCCAGAAAACTTCGATCTGGAATCAGCTATGGTGGCCAACCACTGCTGGTGACTGTGCCATGCCGTGAACAAAGTCAGGAACCTTGGCTTTATATTCGATAAAGATCTTACCTGGGCTGCTCAGATTAATCAATTGTCATCTGCCTGCTTTTTTATGTTAAGAGGCCTCACAAAGATCCTTCCTTTCATTCCCTTTTCCCTGAGAAAAACAGTCATAATTGCAACGATTCTACCTAGAATCGATTACAGGAATGCTCTCTATCTAGGAGCTGGCGCCGCCCAATTCTCTAACCTTCAATCAATTCAGAGTGCTGCTTAAACTTCCCAAACACCACCCTACATCAAACAGTATAAAACAACTTCCTTGGCTTCCTGTCCGTCAACGCGTCAATTTTACACAAAGCCTTGTTTGGTGGTGCTGGGAAGAATTCAGTCTTTTTTTTCGAAAACAACCAAAATTGGAATTTTAAACAAAATCTTTTTCCACTCCTTTTCTCTTGCTGAGCACCATGGCTTTCAGACACTCTCAGTTGCTCGAACCTTAAATATGAACATATTTTAATGGACTTAGAGAGCTTTTAACATATATAAAGGACTGTGGTTTTTAGCATTTTTATGAACTTTTACGAACATATTTTAAAATGTTTTTATGCTTGGATTAGAAGGACAATTCCTTTTCAGTATTTCACCCGTTCGGATGAGGAGTGGGTGTTATGATTTGTAAATGTACCCCAATATAGGCTTAGGTAGTCACCCAACCTTTCACCTATATTTCTCCTGCCATTACACTACATGACGGTTTTGTTACTGACCTTTTACCTAGCTGAGGTGCTGCTTAAATGTTGTGTGGTTTTCCCAGAAAACGAGTCTAATTTATTATGGATGAGGATTCTCGGAATCACAGCAGGAATACCATCTTCTGCATAATACTGCATAATAACGGTGTATAAGGGTCATCCCTTTTGTCATACTCGATAAGGGTGGGCTGACAACTCCGCTCTGCCCACGTAATGTGCAGAGATTTGCATGTTTCGTGTTCCATTAAGTAGGAGGAGCAGGCAAACCTCCGGACACTCACGGCGGAGCGGAGTTGGCCTCCCGCCCGTCTCCCACCCGCGATATTATCAATTTTTGGCAACTTTAAAAAAAAAACATTTAAAGAATAAGAAAAAGTCTTACCTCATCTACGGCATCCCCGGGCTACCGTCTTCCTCCATCGCAACTTCTTCAAGAAAACTGCATGAGCGGGCGCCCGCGCATGTGCATTCCTCGCGAGAAATGCCTCTGCAATGGAATCTCTGGTTAATTCCTTGCGCTCTGCATAGCAACTGCATTATCTAATTTTCAAAGTGGGTTTATTGATCGGATTCCAGATGAACTGGCATCTCAAATTGTGGTATTAACTCCTGCAACAATAGTTTGGCGACTGTCACTTCTCCTGGTGGGATATGCCTCGACCCAGTGGGGAAATCAACACCCAGTGGCAAAGATATACCTCAATTGGCTACACCGGGGCATTGCCATAAATTCAATCTGGAGACTGTTGAAGCGACCATCAAACTTTCCAATGTGGCTCTATATCACCACAGCCTTTTTGCTCACATTTACTTTCTGACATGTGGCACAATGCTGGCACAAGCTCTCTGCCATTGATCAAAAATTGGGATTGTGACAATGCCGTTTGAAAGTCAGCATAATCCAGTCTTTTCCTATGGGTGTCGGACAAAGCATGTTTAGCACCACAGCAGGCAAGAAATAATTCAGGTGGACAGGCTTCGCATCAGAGCACACACAAATGTCACCAGAATCCCTCACACATTACTTCTTTTCTCATTTAGCCTTCTCAACACCTGGGACAGTATATTGAAATTATCTCAGTTCACTGACCTGGTCAGTGCGACTGCTCTTCCCCCGCGCAGCTCCACTGTTGAAGTACTGCCCTCTAAGCCAGGAGCCTCTGTACCATGTAGATGTTTAAGGCCCTCCACTACCCGCAGGCTCCTGCCTGCGCCTCATCCCTGGTGGTCCAGTGGGAGAGCACATTGCTCTTCTGCTGTTCTACCTCTCTTGGCTTTTTCCTGTACGCTGCTTTCTCTCTGCTCTCTTTTGCCTCTTTTTCCTGTTTGCCTCTTTTTCAGTATTCTTTCTCTCACCCCTTGTGCTGCTGCTCCTGTGGCCGCTCCCCCCTCCAGCATGGTCCTTCCCACTCCCACCTTACAGGTGACCGCCCTCCCCCGATGCCTACTTAATGGCAGCCGCTGTGTGGCCATGTCGATGGTGCATCAAAGGCACTCCAAAAGAAAGCCCGTCTGCGCCCATCCGTGACCCAACAGCGACCAGCGCCAGGGACCCTGGTCCTATGACCGTCCTCCGCTAATATTCCAGCACCCTCCATGCACTCAATCCCAGACACAGCAACAACTGACAGTTTTCGAAGCCAAGTGACACGCCAGACCCTATCTCCTGTCGACACTGCTGCTGCACCTTCACCCACCTCCAGACCCCAGTGGCAGCCCCCAGCCCCACCGGACACCACCATTCACAAACCACTCAACTGCATCTTCCTCAATGTGAGCTCCCTACACGCCATACAAATCTGGGATTTCCTCAACACCCACGCGCCTGACGTCCCCTTCCTCACAAAAGCCTGGACCAACGCCAACTCTGTGCCCAACATTGTCACTGCCTTTCCCGAGAGATACAAGATCCTATGAAAAGACCGCTCCACTCGCCCAGGAGGAGGCATCTCCATCATCCACAAAAGCACCCTCCGCATGACAGCCTCCTGATGGAACTACGACCCTAATTGAGAATCTCCACATCCAGATCCAGACCAAACCTAAAACGACTCTCCGCTGGACCATCATCTACAGGCCGCCCAGCCCACATGCACACTTTATTGGAGCATCTTGGCGCTGACAGAAACCAGGCATATGGAAAGGCGATGGATCAACTACTCATCTAGGTGGACCTATCATTTCACATTAGACCTTTACACAGTGTATTGACACCATCGCTGACCTCATTGCACCAGACGCCCTCTCCTTCGCGGACTACATTCTACTCGGAGACCTAAACTTCCACCTGGACAACCACAATGACTCAAACACCACCGCCCTCCTGGAGAACCTCGCCAACATGGGACTGAAGCCACTTGTCTCTGACCCCATGCACACAGCGGGACATACACTTAACCCCATCTTCGTCGAAGAAAATATCATCTCCTTTAGCCACACCACGGAACTCCTCTGGACAGAGTAACACTGCGTCCATTTCTCCTTCAGAAAACCCACCATACACAAGCATGCCTACCACCTCCCCCACAGAAGCTGGAACAAAGCCACCAAAGACCAGCTCACTACCACCCTCACCAGCACCCCACCACTGATGACGCCAGAGGCTGACATAGCAGCACGCAACCTCTACTGGAAGATAACGAACTGCGCCAACACTCTCGCCCCCTTAAAAAAACAGGATGACACATCAAGAAAGCAAGCTGGTTCACCTCTGCACTCCAAGAATCAAAACATCCTGCTGGCGACGCAGTAAGACATGGATGAACAACAAAACCCCCGACACATGCACGCCTACAGAACAGCCACCACAGCACACCACCAACTCATCAAAGCCAAAAAGAAGACCTTCCTCCAAGACAGGATATCCACCAATGACCACAACTCCTAAAAACTCTTCTCCATCATCAAGAAACTTACCAAACCCTGCAGCTAAACAACAGATGTACCACCCTCCTAAGATCTCTGTAACAGACTTAGCACCTTCTTTCACCTCAAGATTAAGATGATCTATGAAAACTTCAACAACCAAGACCTCTGCATCACCCCAGCTCCCACCTCCAGCGATGCAACCCAATGGACACTGCTCACATGGACCCAGCTCATGACAAAAGACACCATAAATTCCATGACCAGCATGCCCTCCCAAAGCACCCTCAGACCCCTGCCCACCCCATATCTTCCACAGAGCTACCAGGGCCATTGCACCCAAACTACGATGGACGAGCAACTGCTCCCTCGAAACCACTACATTCCCTGATAAATGGAAACAAGCTGAAGTCTACCCTTTCCTGAAGAAACCCTCTGCAGACCAGACGGACCTCAAAAACTCCAGACCCCCTGCTCTCATTCACGACTAAGGTCAACAAAAAGGCTGTCAACACCAAGCTAGCAAACTTCATCAAAGCCAACAATGTCCTGGACATCTCCCAATCCAGATTCTTGCAGCAACCGCAGTACCGAGACCACCCTACTCACTGCCACCGACGACATCAGCTCCCTCCTCGACCAGGGCCAAACTGCAGCCCTCATCCTCCCGGACCTCTCAGCTGCTTTCAACACCATCTCCCACTGTACACTAGCCACCAGACTCCACGATGCTAGCATCCATGGCAAGGCCCTAGAGTGGATATGTCCATTTCTCACAGGCAGAACCCAGCAAGTCAGACTCCCACCCTTCCTCTCGGAACCTCAGAGACCAGACGTGGAGTGCTCCAGGGATCCTCCCTCAGCCCCCCTTGCAACCATTATCAGAAAACATGGTCTTAACATTGGCTCCTACGCCGATGACACCCAGCTGATCCTCTCCCTCACCAAAGAACCCAACATCACCAGGCACAACTTCTAAGAAGGGATGAAAGCCATCTCCATCTGGATGAAGGAGAACTGCATAAAACTCAACTCAGAGAAAACAGAATTCCTCATCTTTGACCCCACCCTCTCCACATGGGACAACATCTGGTGTTCCTCCACCCTCAGGAAGCCCCCCATCCCGACGGACCACACACTTAACATTGGCATAATACACGACTCAACGCTCACAATGAACCGTCAGATCAACGCTGTATCCAGTAAAACGGTCATGCTCACCCTCATGAGCAGCAGACTGGCCTACAGCAACGCTATCTATGATGGAATCAACAAGAAACTACTTTGCAAACTCCAGACCATCCAGAACGCCGCAGCCTGAATGGTTAGACATCTGCACCGCAACCACATCACCTAACACCTATGAGATCTCCACTGGCTCCTGATTGAAAAAGAATAACCTTCAAGATCCTCACTCACCCATACAAGGCCCTCCACGACATCGGACCAGCATACCTAAACAATGCACACAAGAGACACCTCCGATCAGCTGACCTCTCTCTGGCCCCCGTCCCATGCATCTACAAGACCAGAATGAGAGGAAAGTCTTTCTCATAGCCAAGGCCTGGAATGACCTCCACCTCCGACAAACACCTACACTGCTCCAGTTTGTCATGTGGCCAATGGGGTCAATGTTGTCTTCCCTGAGTTAGTATGAGCACGCTACAGATTGCCCGCTTCTTTGCATACATTACTACATAAGTTTATCACATAGAAACTGATTGCTGTTTCAACGCTTTACAGGTTTCTGGGATTTAGTCTGAACATTGTGAGCAAGGTCGAACAACAATGCCCCTTCTAATTCTGTTCTGGTCAGGCCCTGGCAGCTATACGAAACATACAGATGCAGCTGTTGTTTGAGAACACGTACTGTGGTCTTATTGGAATACATGGATAGGTAGAAAACACTTGGAGAGGGACCATTCCAGGGAGAACAGCATGACAGCAGCTATGATGTAGATCTACCATCTATAGACTGAGGTTCGGGGTCGCAGACAATGCCCAGATATCTTCTAATATATAATAATCCTGCTTCTAGACAAGGGGAGGGAGGTTAGGCTATGCTGACTTTCACTATGACAGCTCCTTTTATGATTTACGTATTACTTGCTATGCTGACCGTATTTGTGTCATGCATTTGTCTGCTTATTGTGGCAGGTATACTGCATACTAGAGCACGTTAGTTAAAATAAATATTTTAAACTGGCTTGTGTCTCTGTCAGATCTTATTGTGGAAAAATGCAACAGTGTGAGGGAAAGGGTGTGTCTTACAACCGCGATTCCTGAGAGAGTCGGGAGTGTTGTGTTCTGGGGTGTCTAATCACTTGTTCCTCTGTGAATGATTAGGAGGGTAAGTGAGACACTATAGCTAGTCATCCCAGTCTCATGAGTACTAAGGTGGAAGCATGACTTAGTCCCTATATACTAAGGTCCCATAATCCTACGCATAGTTCTGGGTTGCGCAGAATCCCTGAAACATGCCTCCACCAACGATTGGTCCAGTATTTATTCACGAGACCCCGGAGTAGCGCTTTTGCTCATTCACAATACCCGCTCACTGGTTTCCGTAGACGTCAGTGGTGGGAGGGCTTGGCCTCCTGCAGATATAGTTCTGTAGGTTTTTCAAGGTTGAAGTTTAAATGGTTTTTATACCCATTTTTGTGCTGCCGTTTGCTTTCATATTTGTCATATAACATGGCACAACCGTTCGCTATTCCGGCTCATAACCGGGCGGCAGTTACACCACATTTGACACGGTATGCAGTCCCCAATGCAGGGCTACCATTATTTTTGTAGTCGATGCAATTCCAGCATACTACTTCGAGGTCTTTTATTCCTGGGTTACATTTTGTGCAGTTGATGCAAATAATAATTTTTTTCATACTTATACGGTCGCTGCTCCTCCAGCAGTGTATCGTCCTTATGCGGTGATTGAAATTCCGTTGACGACCTGGGAGCATAATTTTTGGTTCAATGGCACCCTTCCTCACCCTGTTTCTTTGGTTCGTTTGGGCCCCTTAAGTATTGATGGGGCTTCTTGGCCAGTTTTAGCTGGTTTCACTCTACATCAGAACTATCTCAATGTTCATATAGCAGACCTTTGTTTGCTATATGGGCAAGTAATTCAACTCTATAGGCGAGTCACACAATATATTTCTCGTTCTTTTCTAGTGGCTCTGGCTGGAGCTGTGCCTGCAGCCCCTGGACAGGGTAGAGGCCTTGTGATTAGTCCCGTTATGATTAACTCTGTGATGGGCCAACGTCCTCAGAATCAGGAGGACCTACCCTTTTGGGTAGTTAAATAAATTAAACAGCTTGATGCTGTTTTCCCACACACTAGTCCTGTTGAGAAACACAGGATTTTTACTATGTGTTTGCCTAGTAGTCTGATTCCTCCTTTAGCGGACTGCAACACCAGGGGGACGGTGTTTGCCTCAGTGAATACACCATGCTTTGGCACCCTCTCCATAAGCATTCTAAAACAAGTACAGTATGAACACGGGGCTGGTCCAGCCCTGGATTTGGAGATGAAATTCGTGGGGATGTTACCTATTGTCTCTGATATGATTCTGGCTAACATTAAAGGTGAAGCAGTGTACTTGCAAGTGCGCCAACACCTAGCGGGATGGCGAATGTTGATCGGGAGCAACAGTTGGCAATTATTATTGTGGATGTCAATACATCCCGTGGATGCAATATTTGGGAGTGAGACCATTTACACAAGTTCAGAGTAAACCTCCTCCAAACAAGGAGAGTCATCCAGTCTTTCCACAAAAGGCATGGAACAAGTATATGCAGTAGCAGAAGCCTAGGTCTCGTGCTGGTTCACCTCCACCTGACGCTTCTGAGCGTAGATATGATTAACGTGACTGCTCTAAAATTAAAACACTTGAGAGGATCTAGGTTCCTGATCCCAGTTCTGCTCATTCCTTTCAGGAATTGTCAGATCAACACTTTGGCAGAGAGGGACGACAGGATCGCAGACAGGGCGAGTCCATGAAAAAAAACCAGGGGTCACAGGACCAGTTTGACGTGAAAATTAAATGGGAGGAACCACCTCAGTTTCGAGTCCCATTTCAGAAGAAGAAAGTTATCACTTTGACAGCAAAGTAGGCCCTGATAAAGAGAGAGAACCCTCGTCCTGGACAGGAGTTGGGCAGTGACTCTCCTTGATAGCATTGCAGAAGTTACCATAGTTCGGCAGACACCCCACCAGCTTCTGGAGGCAAATCAACTAACACTTTTATAACTGTTGAAACCGTGGACACCTGCATAGCTCCCCCTGATAGACTCTATCAAGTAGACCTCCAAATTGAAGGTGATATTAAACGCACTGTAAATGCAGTCTTTTGGGAAATTTTGACGTCTTCCTACAACATTTTGCTTGCAGAGGTAGATTGGCCTCCCACTTTTGTCCTCGATTCCTCTAGAGGTGAGGATGTAATCCTACCAGCTTTTTCACAATATGTCCCAGAGGAGAATAATCAGGCTTATGGTTCGGATGGGCTATAGCCTTGGCTCCTGCTTTATATCGCAATCAAGTGAGTTGGGATAAGGATTCGCCATTGCATGTTATTCCTTTACGATCTACACCTCAGCCCCAACCACAATATCCCATTAAATGTGATGCTAAAGTATACGTTAGTGACATTTTGACTGGACGGTTCATATTACATAGTTTTAGACTACAAGCATTTGAACAGTCGAGTTCGTACCGAATACACATAGCTCAGCTTTAGTAAATATTATTGTTCGAAAGAAATTCAAAACTACGTTAGATGTGCGTAATAGATTTTTCAGTCATACTTTAGCTCCGGAAAGCCGTCACTTGACCGCATTCAGCACTCTCGACAATCAGAGATGCTATGCAAGATTGCCTATGGGGTATAAGAATAAACTCAGGGTTTTTGCGACACACATTGTGTTGATTTTATATGAAATTTATCCCGATGCCTTTTCATACGTCAATGACATTTACTTGACTGATGATGAGCTAAATCCAGATTTCATGCATGTGGATTGCATTATCAAGCATTTTGCAAAAGTAAATTTTTGCTAAATCACATTTAGCTTTTTTGGCAGTTCTTACCTTGTTAACACATTGAATAATGAGGGTAAATGGTTGGTACCCAACTTTTTGGAGAAATGTCCTCAATTGCAACCTCAAACTACTCTCAAAAAGTTACAGTCTGCTGGGTTTCTTGAATTTCGGCAGGACCTACAATCCTGAATATGCCTAGCGTATCAAACCACTATACATATTGATACAAACTTTTATTTTCATCTTCCAGTTGGCTTCTGGAACACACCAAAGTGCTGCAGCCCTTGCAGTCAACTTAATTCTTGTTAACTAGAGACAATACCATAGATTTGGGCATAATGAACTGTACCAGGCACGTTCAGATTCACCTACGTGACTTTTAATGAGGGGGACACGGTTCCCATTGCTTATAAATCACATTTGTATACTCATGTAGAAATGTGTTTTTGTTCTACTGAAACTTTTTTAACAGCAGTACAGAAGACGATTCTAAAAGAATGCTCTCTGGCTCAGGGCAATCGCATTTTTATAGTTTCTCCTTTTCCCGCTTTGGAGGCTGCCACAAAGGCGAGTGTACCCAATTCAAAAGCTCTGAATCCTTGATGGATGAAGTGGGCTCGTTCATTGACATCGGCTAATGTCAGTTACGTCTTTGATCCTTTTCTGCATACACAAGTTCATCCTCTTCCTTTGTCCCTGCTCTTTTAAATCATTCTTGGTTCGTACACAATCCCTTGGGGATTGCCAGCACAATTGGTTGAGTTACGTGCTTTGCTTTTGGCTCTTGAGATTTCTGCTCCTGAAGTGTCTACTCTTATAGTGTGCAGTTCCTTCTACTGATTTTTGTGATTCTAAAGGTCGCGCAATCAAGCATAAAACGCTTTGGGTCCGAGTGGCTGCCCTCAAGGATCCTTTGCCACTCACACATGTTATCCATACATTAGGCCATCAGCGTGTGGGAGAACACACTGTGGGTAATTCTATGGCTGATGAGGCAGCCAAATCTGCAGTAGCCACATTCTCCATTGCAGCAGTTACAAGGTCCATGACTAAAATTTATGATGATATTTCAGCAGCTATTGCTGCAATGAAGGAGGGGACAGTGTTTCCCCAGGGCTTTCCTTCACTTTATTTCTAGCACTTAACATTTGATCAGGTCAGTTTTGTGACTATTCCCTCAGATGGTGATCTATTGACTTCCAACGAGAACCACAGACTTTCATTAATTGTGGCTGCCCGTGAAGGAATGGCTTTTGCACATGTGGGAGTGACGGCCACAATTTCTCTTTTACAATGTTATTGGTGGCGTGGCTTATACCAAAAAATTAACAACTATGTTCTATCCTGTGACAATTGTCAACAGATTAAACCTGCTGTTTCACGACCACCACATACACAACTTTTCATTTTAAATCAACCCTTTGGCTGTATTTATCTTGAACACTGCAGTCCTTTGACATCCAATAATGCTTTCAAATATATTTTGGTTGCAGTGGATTCATGCACTAGTTTTCAAAGGGTTTGGCCACAGCGATGTGCTGATGCTCGTACTGTTATAAAAGATTTGCTTGTCTTTGTATGGACTTATGCCTGTGGCACCTTCCATTCTGTCCATAGTCCGGCTTTTGCCTCTAAGGCTTACTGTGATTCAATGAAGTTGATGGGGGTGCAAGTGCATTTCTCATCTCCATAGCGGCCTAAGGGCAATTCTGTTGTGAAGTGGATGAACCATGACTTAAAGCAATCTTTAACAGCAAGGGTATTAGGTACAGGCCGGGGCTGGTTGACTCATCTCTATGGGGTTCAATGTGCACTAACGTATCTCCTTAGAAGATCTCTGGGTGGGCGGATCCCATACAAAAATGCTTGTTGGCATTAAGATGTTTGTGTCAGATCTAGACGGTCTGACGTTGTGGTGACTGCAGCAACATTTGATGTAGATAACTATTGTGCTATGTTCTACAAAAGAATCAAGATGCTCTAGCAAAAACCCATATGCCCTTGCCGACAGATGCAGCAGTGCTGGTCCCTGTTTCTGTCTTGCTTCCTAAAGTTGGTGAGCTGCTCTGAGAAAAGGTGGCAAACAAGAAAGAATTTGGTCCCAAATGCTGTGCACCAGTCCCGGTCATTGGTCTAAAGGGCACCTGAACTGTGATCTTACCTCCGCTACCTGGATGCAAAGACAACTGGTTAATTTCAATTAAACATGTCAAGTTACACCATATGGCCGATACTCAAAAGTATGCCCCTAAACATCTCTCATCAGGATGTTCCACAACATCAGATGACTCCTATTTTTCCAACATCTCCCCAACAACTGGAGGGGGAGATTGAGTCTTCAATTGATATAGTGCCCTTTTTGCCTTCTTCATTTACATCTGGGGTAAACAAGTATACTTCCCCACCAGTAGAAAATATAATGCATTTGATTCCTAACGAGGTACAGCCCCCATTATTTCAGCTCAGCTCCAGTCGTTACTATATTGACCAAGATAACTTTCCTTTGGATACATCTTCGTTGTCTTTGCCTATAGCAATGCCTCTTACACAGATTTGTGTTTTCATCTCGTGGTTGAAAAGAACTTACCTGGTCCAACCATGGACTTATATCTGGATCGGCTTGTCAATGGTGCTCCTCTTTAAGTGGATTGGTTTTGTCACTGTCTTTTTCCTTTTGAATAATGGCCACTACTTGCCTGAACGCACTGCTGTGGAAATGATTGATGGAATACTGGCCCTTCATACCTCTTCACATAAAATGAAAAGAGACCAAATACTTGTTATTATTTCAGCAGTCCCGATAGCTGAAGGCATTATTTGGGACACAGTGGCATTCGATGTATATGGTCCAATGGAGACTCTGCAAATTCTATATGTGTTTCCTTAGGAGATGTCGTTTTACCTGGTATGCATTCGGATGATTGAGATGTCAGTGCTGTTAATTCATTGTTTTCTGACTTGCAATATTACACAGTTTTTGATAGTGAAGAACTATGTTTGAATTCATCAAATTATGAAGATTTACTCTTTTACCAACATTATAGAAATCACTTTCTTCACAAAACCAGTACTCAGAGATCCATTTTTAATTATACACAATGGGAACATTGCCCAACACCATCAAAAAGGAGTACCATTACAAAGCAAAATATATTTGCATATTTTACTGGTTATTTATTTATTTCTTATAGCTTTATATAGTGCAAACTAGATCTGCTGATATCAGGTATCAGAGCTTTACATGAGCACCAGTTTTGTTACAGATGGAAGCATTAATTTTTTTTATCCATGGGGAGATTAAGTGATTTGCCCAGAATCACAGGATGTTGAGCGTCGTTGCCGAGACTCAAACCCGGTTCCCCAGCTTCAGAGTCGACCGCTCTAACCACTCTAGCCGTAAAGCTACATCCTCTCCCCAATCTATCTGACCCAGCTTCATAGTATTTCAAATTGAATATCCCCAAATTGAACAAATATATTCTTACAGAGAATAAATTGGTTTATTCCTCAACCTTCATTGGAAATCTATCCCTCAAAGGTTATGATTATTGGAAGGACACTATTGATTCGAAATCTATTTGAAGCACCACATTTTAACAAGTGTAGGGTAATGAATCGATTGTAGTGGAGGGTAGGGCGGCCAATTAAGATCAGAAACGCTGGGAGGGTGGATCCAGGGGCCAGGGCGTGTGTGCACTTAAGGCTGAGATCACGGACTGCTCGCTGTGGACGCACAATAGCAATCTGTTGCGCTAGCTGCTGCAGAAGGTGATCGCTTTCACTTAGCTCTTTTAAAAATTATTTTTACTTTGCTCTTTTAATCATTTGGTGTGTGACATCCAACCTGCATGTATGCCGGTTTCTCTGCCCACTCATAACGCCAGCAAGTAACTTCCTTCCCGCCCCTACCTCGGTTCACCACGGGCTTGGCCCGATTGTTGTGGAGGGTAGGGCGGCCAATTAAGATTGAAAACGCTAGGAGGGTAGAGCCAGGGGCCAGAGCGTGTGTGCACTTAAGGCTGAGATCACGGACTGCTCGCTGTGGACGCGCGATAGCAATCTGTTGCGCTAGCTGCTGCAGAAGGTGATCGCTTTCACTTAGCTCTTTTAAAAATTATTTTTACTTTGCTCTTTTAATCATTTGGTGTGTGACATCCTACCTGCATGTATGCCGGTTTCTCTGCCCACTCATAACGCCAGCAAGTAACTTTCTTCCCACCCCAACCCCGGTCCACCACGGGCTTGGCCCGATTGTTGTGGAGGGTAGGGCAGCAAATTAAGATCGGAAACGCTGGGAGGGTGTAGCCAGGGGCCAGGGCGTGTGTGCACTTAAGGCTGAGATCACGGACTGCTCGCTGTGGAAGCGCGATAGCAATCTGTTGCGCTAGCTGCTGCAGAAGGTGATCGCTTTCACTTAGCTCTTTTAAAAATTATTTTTACTTTGCTCTTTTAATCATTTGGTGTGTGACATCCAACCTGCATGTATGCCGGTTTCTCTGCCCACTCATAACGCCAGCAAGTAACTTCCTTCCCGCCCCTACCTCGGTTCACCACGGGCTTGGCCCGATTGTTGTGGAGGGTAGGGCGGCCAATTAAGATTGAAAACGCTAGGAGGGTAGAGCCAGGGGCCAGAGCGTGTGTGCACTTAAGGCTGAGATCACGGACTGCTCGCTGTGGACGCGCGATAGCAATCTGTTGCGCTAGCTGCTGCAGAAGGTGATCGCTTTCACTTAGCTCTTTTAAAAATTATTTTTACTTTGCTCTTTTAATCATTTGGTGTGTGACATCCTACCTGCATGTATGCCGGTTTCTCTGCCCACTCATAACGCCAGCAAGTAACTTTCTTCCCACCCCAACCCCGGTCCACCACGGGCTTGGCCCGATTGTTGTGGAGGGTAGGGCAGCAAATTAAGATCGGAAACGCTGGGAGGGTGTAGCCAGGGGCCAGGGCGTGTGTGCACTTAAGGCTGAGATCACGGACTGCTCGCTGTGGAAGCGCGATAGCAATCTGTTGCGCTAGCTGCTGCAGAAGGTGATCGCTTTCACTTAGTTCTTTTAAAAATTATTTTTACTTTGCTCTTTTAATCATTTGGTGTGTGACATCCTACCTGCATGTATGCCGGTTTCTCTGCCCACTCATAACGCGAGCAAGTAACTTCCTTCCCGCCCCTAACCCGGTCCACCACGTTCTTGGCCCGATTGTTGTGGAGGGTAGGGCGGCCAATTAAGATCGGAAACGCTGGGAGGGTGGAGCCAGGGGCCAGGGCGTGTGTGCACTTAAGGCTGAGATCACGGACTGCTGGCTGTAGACGTGCGATAGCAATCTGTTGCGCTAGCTGCTGCAGAAGGTGATCGCTTTCACTTAGCTCTTTTAAAAATAATTTTTACTTTGCTCTTTTATTCATTTGGTGTGTGACATCCTACCTGCATGTATGCCGGTTTCTCTGCCCACTCATAACGCCAGCAAGTAACTTCCTTCCCGCCCCTACCCCGGTCCACCACAGGCTTGGCCCGATTGTTGTGGAGGGTAGGGCGGCCAATTAAGATCGGAAACGCTGGGAGGGTGGAGCCAGGGCGTGTGTGTACTTAAGGAGATGCACTTTCGGACGCGCTGCGGACGCGCGCAGTGGGCGCCCTGTTGGCGCGTCGAAGGCGTGCCCAAGGCAAGCCCGTCTGCGCCCGTCTGCGTCCGTGCTGCGTCCAGCGCCAGCCATGCTGCTCGAACTCACGCAATTAAGCGTCGCAGTTGGTTGAGAAAGGAACTCCTTGATTTAAGACCTGATATCGAATGCAATCATGTTAAGTGTAACCCCGCACGGCTTAGTAAACAGTTCACCTGTAAGGCTTGTTCCTTTTCCCTCGCTGCGCCTCGGTATGGCCGGCGTTGGGATACTACAGAAAGTCCCGGCCTGACTCCCTCTCGCGAACTTAAAGCGTGTCTTCTCAATTGCCGGTCTTTACCTAAACACGCAAAAGATATCTGGCTATCCCTCGCCTCCAATGCCTGGGATCTGATGTTCCTTACGGAGACTTGGATCAGGGATACCTCCAACCCAGATATTGCCCTTGCAGTCCCCTCTGATTACCAACTTGTCGGGATGAACAGACATGGCAAAAAAATGGGAGGAGGGATTGGCATAATTCTCAGGGCACAATGGAAAATAACCTCTAGGAAATTAGCCTCAACTGGACCGATCGAAGCAATGTATTTTAGCATCTCCGAGGCCTCGCACCTTATTTGTGCTGGGGCGCTGATCTACAACCCGCCCAACACTCAACCTTCACACGTCATAGACTTACTAGCGACTTTGGCGGATCTTTCCTTAAAGCTCCCCCACTTTACTAATCTAGGTGATTTTAACCTGCATATTGACGTCAACACCTGTGTAACTGCCAGGTCCCTAGTGGAAACTATGGCGGGTATAAATCTTGACCTAAAAGTTCAGGGACCTACCCATACAGCAGGTCATACTCTAGACCTCATATTTTCCAACTTACCAGGTCTCACTACCCTAGCACCCCTTCCTCCTACCTGGTGCGATCATTTCCTGATCCCCTTCAATTTTAAAACACTCCCACCCCCTATCACTCAACGTTGGAAGAAAGTGGTTTAAGGACACGTGCGACTCGCTTGAACCCGCATTGTCTACTCAGCACTGGCAATCCTCTAACGATCTGAACGCCGATGTTGAGCAATTTATTATGCATCTTACTACAGCCTTAGAGTCCATTGCTCCTCTAATCACACTCGCTTCCGCCTGATCCAAACCATCTGCGCCTTGGTTTTCTCAAACCCTACGAGAGGAAAAAAGTAAATGTAAAAAGTTGGAACGCTTGTGGCGTCGCACCTATGACCCTATTGCCAAAACTGCCTACAAAGATGCACTGAAAAAGTTTAATAAAATTAAACAATTCACCATGAAAGAATACTTCTCTAGTAAAATTATTACCGCGGATAATTCTGTAAAATCGCTTTACCAAATTGTGAAAAATTTGACCAAACCTGTGGCCCTGACCCTCACGACTGAGTCGAGCCAAGAGCTCTGTGACGGCCTATCTGACTTTTTTCATGAGAAGGTTGTTAAGATCTTTTCTTCTTTTAGCACTATTGGTAGGTCCAGCGAGGGAATCTCGTCCCGGTGCCCCCCCTCTAGTGACAAGAGGTTCCGGGTGTTTAAATCTATCTCGTTAGACAGCAATGCAAGTCAGGTTCCCCATTAGACCCCATGCCCTCCCATGTTTTCACAGCCATGGCGCCGATTGTGGCGCTACCTCTGGCAACAGTATGGAATGCCTCCCTTCAGTCGGGTCTCTTCCAAGAGACATGGAAACAGGCCATCTTAATCCCTCTTCTGAAGAAGGCAGAGGCGGACCCTGCACTGCATAACAACTATCGCCCCATATCCCTTCTCCCCAAGCCAGCAAAAAATCTTAGAAAAGCTTGTCCAAGAAAAACTCTCCGACTACTTAGAGTCTAACGAACTCCTTCATGACTCACAGTCCAGATATAGCACAGAGACAGCACTATTGGAAGTTACAGAGGCCGTAAGGGAAAGTGTGGACAGGGTCGAGGTTGCTATGTTAGTGCTCCTCGACCTGTCCGCAGCTTTTGACCCGGTCTCCCACTCCATACTCCTGGACAGACTCCACGACATTGGGATCTGCGACACCCCCCTGGCCTGGATCGCTTAGTTCCTGACGAACCGAACTCAACAGGTGTGGTGTCGACCCTTCTGGTCAAAGGATAAAAAAACCCTCAGCTGTGGCGTCCCGCAGGGGTCAGCCCTCAGTCCTCTCTTTTTTAATGTTTATCTTGCACCCCTGGCTAAGATAATAGAGACTTTTGGGGTCAGAGTGGTCTCCTACGCTGATGATTCTCAGCTTGTTATCTCCTTTGGGACCACTCAGACCATGGACTGGAGAACTTTAAAACGTGTCTCTCCAATATTGTCACTTGGAAGACTAATAACACCTTAAAACTTAATAGCGATAAAACTGAGGTATTATTTTTTAATCAAACATCTCCCCTACTGCCTGGCAAGTGGTGGCTTCCTGAGTTGAACCCGCCCCACTCCCCGGTCAAAGTGGCACGCAATCTCCGCGTCCAAATTGACAATGAGCTATCCTATAAAGCCCAAATCCATAAAGTTACCTCAGCCTGCTTCGGCAAACTTCCCATGATAAAGAAGATTTCCCTCTATCTCCCCTCGGATTCTATTTAGACAGTTGTCAATACTCTCATCACATCCCATTTGGATTATGCCAACAGCCTCTACCTGGGAAGTGCCTGCCTATCTTCTTCACTGGCTACAGATAATACAAAATGCTGCAGCCAGGCTGATCTGCAAGATCCCTTACCGCCATTCGATCTCTCCACACCTGAAGAATCTTCACTGGCTGCCTATTGCCGCACGCATCCAGTTTAAAGCCCTGGTGCTTGTCTTCAGGGGCCTGAATGGTAAGGGGCCTGGTTACCTCAGACAAAGGGTGAAGATAGTCCATTCGTCCAGAGCACTCAGATCGAATCACCTCCGGCTCTTGCGCCCCCCCAGATTCCGTCTAGTTAGGAAGGGTGGCAGAGCCTTCGCGGTAGTGGCCTCCAAACTCTGGAATGCCCTGCCGGTCAATCTCTGCCTAATGGATTCAGAACCCCAGTTCAGGAGAAAACTGAAGACACTCCTATTCTCCAACTGCTAACTTCTTCAGGTTCTCTTTGTCGTGGTCCACAGCGCCGGGACACCCCCATTGGGGGTAGCCGTGCGCTCAATAAATATCTGTATAATAATAATAATAATACTTGCATCATGCATGTTTCATTCCATCTCAATTAATATTTTTAAATCAGATGGTTCAACACACTACATGTTTTGGGTGAGCCACTGCTAAAACTTTGAATACTCCATCTATGCCGTCTCTGGCTCAATATGAGAGGTGGCACACACGTGCCAACTATACTATCGATGAATTGAATTGTATGATACAAAATGGCTCTTTCAATATTTCTATAATAGACTAGGAGGGTTGGGTGTTATGGCCTGCATACACCGATGCTTGTCATTTACGTTTTATAACGTCTGCTGATAGGTTTACCCAATGTACACCTGATCCCCATTACCCAACTTACATACAGTTACCACTTATTCAGTCTGTAAATTATGTCATCAGTAGTTGGAACATTCAAAACCTTTGTCTGTGAAACACTATCTTTCCCTTTTGTCAGGTGACATTGATCTTTCAGATTTTCTTTTGGGTCCAAAATACCCTCACACTAAATGTGTTGTTTATGCATCCTATAATGAATTTTGGAAACTATCATAAATGGAAGAAGCACTACACTTAGGCCAAGTTGATCAAGATAATTTGGAAAAAATTATTGCCCTAGTTGATAACAGTATAAACACACTGTCTTCTTGTATATATACCTCAGACAATATTGTATATTGTCTGTTATCAATTTTGTTCAGAATGAAATATCTACTTTGTATCATGGTCAACATCAGCTACGTTCAGTTATAGAATGTAGTTGGACCTTACAGACACTTAAGAATGGGAAAGTGCCATGGGATTACCTTTTTGCTTCCATACTATTTTTACCATTCAATTTGAAGGATAAACAGAAAATGATGTCTATGAAAGATGCAAAGTACACAATAACACACATAGTGAAACTAGAACAGTTACCATTTACTGTGGCTGAAACATATTCTGCAGTATGGTTAATACATGGTGTTATTTCATTGCCCATCTTACTTTTCTAGCTTACAGCTTTCATGAAACACGTTCCTGTATGTAGATATGAGCCACTTGGCAGCAGTTTCATACATGAATTGTGGTCCTTGCCATTTGCATTCCATTGTCAATATGCGGAAAAAAAGTTTTCTTTACCGGGCAGGATTTTGACTCGACAGCCGGTCGCTCCCTTGTGTGTAAGCAGGTAAAACTTCACAGCGCCAGCAATGCTTCATCCCTTAATTTGGCTTGTTTTTTAAAAGGAACACCAATCCCTGCTATTATATCCAATCTCACTTTGCTTTCCAACAGGGGTTATTTTATTCTAAACTATCAGAATTGCTATGGTTTATGGGCAGGCATCCCGTACACTGTAACAATTTCACAACGAGTTACTTGTTGCAGCAATGTCCTGTTTACCACCGCACACGGGAGTGTAGATAGTTCGCTGTGGCCTTCCATTCTGACTTTGAAAACAGATTTCAATAAGCTAAGCAGACTCAAAGCGCTATTGTTACAACAAGAAGTGGGTCTCACATCAGCTCGTGAGACCTTCCAAATGCAGGGGGCAAGAACAACTATTGAGATTCAGTCTTTGCTAAACACGAATCACCCCCTTCACTCTGGGGAATTAATTCACCAAATCTTTAATGCTTCTGATACAGCAGGCCTGGCCCACTTTTTCAAAGTTGTGGAATCCAGACTTGTCACATCAGTTCAGACTCTGGGGCTCATTAGGATGGCGGACGGAAGAGCCACCGCGGCCCTGGAGTAGGCGGAAAAAGCCTTTTCCGTGTCCGCCTGCCGCGGATACTCCGTCCGCCATATCAGGATAGGAAAACGTGTCAAATTTCCGTCCGCGACGGAAAAGCACGCACCGCCGCCGAACTACACACGAGACCGTGGCGGACGGAACACATCCGGAGGCCCCGCCGTACGTACTGACGTCGAAGACCGTCCCCCAAATCAAGATGGCGGAAAATACACATAAAACCGCAGCGGAAAAACAACCTGTCTGAACACGGCGGAATCCCCACTGCGAAGATAGGTGACATAGCAGAGATACCCACCGCAAGCTGACCACCACCATGGACCCAGCGCTACATGCTTTCCCGATGCTCTTCGCGATCCACCACGTCCTAGTCATGGCCCACCATGGACGACGACGCAGGTAAGGCACAAACCATTGGCTGTCTGCAGGGGAATACCAGTAAGGGACGTGACGTAGGGAGGGGGAGTGTCATGTTACCGAAACCACTGATGAGAAGCAAATACAAATACACATTAGTAGTACGCAAGCAGGAATGACAACGACAGACCACGAGACTTGATAGACTACCTTTATTGTACAAAATAGGGGTATAATCACAGTGTATGCGTGAGCATGGGCAAAGTGGGCACCATGGCAGCTACATCATTGGCAGTCAACGAGAGGGCAGAATGCAGTATCAGAGCATCAACAGGGCATTGTGCAGTACAGAGCAGGTACATCATAGGCAGTAAACGAGAGGGCAGAATGCAGTATCAGAGCATCAACAGGGCATTGTGGAGTACAGAGCAGGTCCATCAGAGGCAGCACGTGAGAGGGGCTAAGTGCATCAACAGTCCATTGCACAGAACAGGTCCATCAGAGGCAGCACGTGAGAGGGGCTAAGTGCATCAACAGTCCATTGCACAGAACAGGTCCATCAGAGGCAGCACGTGAGAGGGGCTAAGTGCATCAACAGTCCATTGCACAGAACAGGCCCATCAGAGGCAGCACGTGAGAGGGGCTAAGTGCATCAACAGTCCATTGCACAGAACAGGTCCATCAGAGGCAGCACGTGAGAGGGGCTAAGTGCATCAACAGTCCATTGCACAGAACAGGCCCATCAGAGGCAGCACGTGAGAGGGGCTAAGTGCATCAACAGTCCATTGCACAGAACAGGTCCATCAGAGGCAGCACGTGAGAGGGGCTAAGTGCATCAACAGTCCATTGCACAGAACAGGCCCATCAGAGGCAGCACGTGAGAGGGGCTAAGTGCATCAACAGTCCATTGCACAGAACAGGCCCATCAGAGGCAGCACGTGAGAGGGGCAGTATGCAGTATCAGAGCAACAACAGGGCATTGTGCAGTACAGAGCAGGTACATCAGAGGCAGTAAACGAGAGGGCAGAATGCAGTATCAGAGCATCAACAGGGCATTGTGCAGTACAGAGCAGGTACATCAGAGCAGGTAACGAGAGGGCAGCATGCAGTATCAGAGCATCAACAGGGCATTGTGCAGTACAGAGCAGGTACATCAGAGCAGGTAACGAGAGGGCAGCATGCAGTATCAGAGCATCAACAGGGCATTGTGCAGTACAGAGCAGGTACATCAGAGCAGGTAACGAGAGGGCAGCATGCAGTATCAGAGCATCAACAGGGCATTGTGCAGTACAGAGCAGGTACATCAGAGCAGGTAACGAGAGGGCAGTATGCAGTATCAGAGCATCAACAGGGCATTGTGCAGTACAGAGCAGGTACATCAGAGGCTGCACAACTACGTGTCCCTACCAACCCGTCACAGGGACCACAAGAGTGCCACGCAGTTCTCAATGGACACACCATGTGAAGTAACATTTGAGTGAAGTGTACAGCACCTCACATCACAGAATCAGGGGGACTGCGTGAACTACCTGCCTCGGACACACTGGCAGCACCAGCAACAGGAGTGTGAGACACAGCCACAGCCCGAGTGACACACACATGGGCCACGGACCCAGACACACTGGCAGCACCAGCAACAGGAGTGTGAGACACAGCCACAGCCCGAGTGACACACACATGGGCCACGGACCCAGACACACTGGCAGCACCAGCAACAGGAGTGTGAGACACAGCCACAGCCCGAGGGACACACACATGGTCCACAGACCCAGACACACTGGCAGCACCAGCAACAGGAGTGTGAGACACAGCCACAGCCCGAGTGACACACACATGGGCCACAGACCCAGACACACTGGCAGCACCAGCAACAGGAGTGTGAGACACAGCCACAGATGTAGTCACTGACACGTGAGCCACTGACCCAGACAGACTGCCAGCACCAGAAACAGGAGTGTGCAACACAGCCACAGATCTCCTAACTGACACGTGAGCCATAGACCCAGATACCCTGCCAGGATCTGCAACAGGAGAGGGCACAACTGACACTGTGCCACCATCTGATACATGAGAGTCAACTGCACCAGCGCCACTGGGACAACTGAAATGATGAGCCACAGGGCTGTATGGGCCAGGAGGCAGGGTGGGCCTGGGAGCTGGGGATAGCTCACCTAGAGCCAAATCGGGGTTGGCAGGTGTCAATGGTGTGTGTCTGCGTTTCTTAGGGAGGTGTGAGTGCACCCTGGACAGGACTGGACTGCCAAGTGGTGGGGACTCCAAAGAATCACCACCCAGCATAGGTGGAGCAACTGCTGCCGGGGATCTTGTTTCTGGGGACGTGCTGGAGCCTGCTTGTCGTTTGCTCTGTGCCTGCCGCCTGGACTCGGAATGATGTGTAATGGGGGATGCAACAACAGGGGACACCCACCTCTGCTTCTGACTGGCCTGGATGGGAGTGGAGGTATGGGGGGACTCCGCCGCGGAGACATCAGTTTGGCGTTTAGTAGAAAACATCAGCCTCAGTGCAGCCAGGGGTGAAGTATGCCTGTCCTTGATAGCGCCATTGTCCATGCTAGATGCCTTGTCCGTAGGATGTGCCTTATCCTTAGGTGGAGTGTTGTCTCTGGATGTAGCCTGTGCCCTGCTCGCCGCCCTGTTCCTGCCAGCAGGCTTGTCGTCTGTGGTGCACCTGTCTCCAGCAGACACCTGCTCTCTGTGTGTGTCCCTGCCCTTGGGAGTGGTCCTATCCACTGCTGTGGGCCTGCTCTTGGGAGTCTCCCTGCTCTTAGTAGGTGCCTTAGTCTTCTCACTGTCCTTGGGAGTGTCCCTTACCTCTGCTGTGGGCCTGCTCTTGGGAGTTTCCCTGCTCTTAGTAGGTGCCTTAGTCTTCTCACTGTCCTTGGGAGTGTCCCTTACCTCTGCTGTGGGCCTGCTCTTGGGAGTCTCCCTGCTCTTAGTAGGTGCCTTAGTCTTCTCACTGTCCTTGGGAGTGTCCCTTACCTCTGCTGTGGGCCTGCTCTTGGGAGTCTCCCTGCTCTTAGTAGGTGCCTTAGTCTTCTCACTGTCCTTGGGAGTGTCCCTTACCTCTGCTGTGGGCCTGCTCTTGGGAGTCTCCCTGCTCTTAGTAGGTGCCTTAGTCTTCTCACTGTCCTTGGGAGTGTCCCTTACCTATGCTGTGGGCCTGCTCTTGGGAGTCTCCCTGCTCTTAGTAGGTGCCTTAGTCTTCTCACTGTCCTTGGGAGTGTCCCTTACCTCTGCTGTGGGCCTGCTCTTGGGAGTCTCCCTGCTCTTAGTAGGTGCCTTTGTCTTCTGACTGGCCTTGTCCAAGGAACAGTCCATGGACATGTGAGTATCCCTTGCCTTGGGAGTACCTTTCGTGTTCAATGCCTGTTTAGCTCCAGAAGGCATGTCCCCCAACAACACTTGTGGATCCTGTGTGTGTACTCCAGTGCATCTGACGTCGTCTACGTGAACAGATTTAGCTGATCTAGGGGATGGGGTCTGTGCCCTGCGTGCCCTGACGTGCTGTCTGACGCTGCTTCTAGTGCAATAACCTGTATTTGAGTCCTGCTCAGAATAATCACTACCCCCTGAGACATCCAGCGGTGTAGATGGGGAAACAGAAGTAGCACCCTGTTCGTTCGACTGTACTATTGCAGACGACACACTGCTTGCCAATGACTGCACTGTCCTGTGTAGACCTGCAAGATCGCCATGCATCCCTTCCATGAATGCCACCACCTGCCACAACTTCCTATCATGGTCCTGGAAAGCATTTGTCATATTGGTCTGCCCCACACACAGCTGTCGCAGCAGATCAACGGCCTCAGCACACAGTGCATTTTGGCTCACCGTGGCAGGGGCAGCGGTGCCTGCACCGAACGCCACTCTGCTCCCCTACTCCTCCGGCCACGAACAGTACATGGTGCAGTTGGCGGAAGTGTGGGCCCTGTGTGCTGTCTTCCGACAGAAGGTGATGAGTGCCCACTCCCAGTCTGTGACAACAGTGCAGGCTCACCAAGAGTGTCCGACGAGGAGGACGATGGTGTCGCCACATGCGAGTCCTCAGGGACGGTCCTGTCCCCCTCTCCGGCGCTGGCCTCCTCCGTGTCAGTCTGCGTGTGTGCGAAGTCTGAGCCGGACTCATTTCCTCGGCTACTCTCCACCGTCTGTGGCTGAGTGTCCTCTGTCAAAGCTGAAATGCACAGAAAAGATGTGTGAGTCATGGGCACACTCACGTACAGAAGGAACAGGATAGCCAAATCACATAGCAGACAAAGGTTTAGGAGCCCTCATCCTGCACATGGCCCACCCCTACCAGTCATCCTCACATTTTCTGCCATGGGGCCATGGACCACTAGGGGATGTGCTTTAACACTCAACTACTAAGCAAGTGGCGTGTCAACATGGCGGACCTGGATGTCAAATGAGTACCACCCAATGGGACCAAAATGGCATCACAGGCATACATACGCAACACGGAACTCAATAGTGTGTCTGTGCACCAATACATGCATAGCACTCACAAGTTTCCTACACAGACAGTATGCTCACCGCTAGTTTGCTGTTGATCGGCACTCAGACGTTCGGCCAGTTCAGGATGCGTCACTGCAATGATACGGTGCATGAGAGGGGTCATGGAGCGTCGGGCCAGACGGGGCGTCCTTGGAATCAGGCCCAGTGTTACTTCCGCTACATTCTTGCTCAGCCTGGAAATGTCGTCCCAGCGTTTGTGGCAGTGTGTATGTCGTCTGTTGCACACCCCCAATGCCCGTACTTCCCGTGCTATGCTCCTCCACAGGTCCTTGCGAAGGTGCAGCTTGACCTACCATGATGGGAGACAAAAGGGTTTAAGTCAGTGGACAGGTGGCCTGTCACACACATAGGGGCAAGACGTTACTGTCAGCAGCCATGCACAATCAGGAACATATGTCTAGCCCACACTACACAGCTAAGATAGAAATAGGCCTGATCATTTGGCCCCCTCATGCACACCAACATGTCCCACACTGCACTTACCACCCGTCCCGGTGCGCCGTAGAGGCGTCCATAGTTGCGGAGTACACCGTCCACGAGGACATCAAGCTCCGCGGCGGTGAAGGGTCGAGACCGGATCTCTTTGCCACGCGACATGGCAAGATCACGGAGTATGGCACTAGAGCAGCAGTCGGTGGTCAGCTCAGCAGCAGCAGCAGGTTGAGGTGATGGTCACAGGCAGCAGTCGGTGGTCAGCTCAGCAGCAGCAGCAGGTCGAGGTGATGGTCACAGGCAGCACTGGTCCCCAGGGTAGGAAGTTTCATTTTGGCCAACACACATATATAGGGCCCTCAGCACGTGTCAGTGGCATACGTCGCCAGCAATTGGTCAGCCCTGGAAGCGTGATCGTGAAATGGGCCAATGACTGGCCCTGTTGTTGCGGTGCACAGCTTCCGCTACTTGCGATTGGCCGTATGCGGCCAGCGGCCCTCTTCCCATTGGCTGCATGTGCAGGGACCGTCACGGGCACACATCGGCAACCGCACGTGCAAGCCTCAGGCACGGATGCTTCAGTTGCAACAATGTACTATCACTGGCGCCTCCATGGCGGTGCACGTACACAGCGGGGGAGGTGCAGGCCTATACAACCTGTAGATGTACTCAATGGACATGCCAGTTCATGACCCCCCTTACAGTCACCTTGCATCAGCCACCGTACACCGGCCGGAGCGGCCGGCCCATGAACAACCATCGTGCCAGGCCCTGACCAGGACCGCCGTGCCGGCCATGGCAACCACCGCCATTGCACGGCCCTTCCACTACCGCCGTGCCAGGCCCTGCCCAGGACCGCCGTGCCGGCCATGGCAACCACCGCCATTGCACGGCCCTTCCACTACCGCCGTGCCAGGCCCTGCCCAGGACCGCCGTGCCGGCCATGGCAACAACCGCCATTGCACGGACCGCCAGGGAACGCCGGTAGTGGAAGGGCCGTGCAATGGCGGTTGTTGCCATGGCCGGCACGGCAGTCCTGGGCAGGGCCTGGCACGGCGGTAGTGGAAGGGCCGTGCAATGGCGGTGGTTGCCATGGCCGGCACGGCGGTCCTGGGCAGGGCAGGGCCGGCCGGCCGGCCGGCCGGTGAAGGCTGGATGATGCAATGGCACTGTAAGGGGGGGCATGACCTGCCATGTGCATTGACATCAGCTAATGGATGTGTTGGCCTGCACGTCCCCCGCCGATCACGTGTCCCGCCATGTTGGCGCCAGTGATACAACATTGTTGCAAATCGACCATCCGTCCCGGAACCTTGCACATGCACTTGCCGGTGTGTGGGCGTGACGGTCTGTGCACGTGCAGACAATGTGAATGTCGAAGGCGGCCCGCGTATGCCCAGACGTAAACAGCGGATGCAGTGCACCGCCATGGCGTGGTCAATGTTTGCATCTTAGCCGATGATGCACCTTGTACCATTGTCTGCAGCTGCCTGCTCACGGTTGTGTGCGTGATTGCGTGGCTACACATGTCATGCTCCATCCCATGTGTGTCCATACCATGGCCATCGGTGAGCCACAAGTGTCCATCACGTGTGCATGTCCACATCGGGTAGTACCCTACACAAGTTTGTCGTACCTCACATGTCCACAGTAGATCCCGTATGTATGGGCACCTGTGAATCAGTTGTCAGTGAGTGGTATGTGTCAGATGATGACTATGGTGGGGGTTCTGTTGTGTACTGTACATGTGTGTTGCCTATTGTGTCCCCATGCATGTGATGTCCGTATGCCCACCATTCCTGGTGTTGCCATTGGTGCATCATGAAATGGGGGGGTGGGGGGGTGTTTAATTTAGTATGTGTGCATGTACTTGCATGTGTGCATGTGATGTTGGGCCTACACATGTGGGTCATGTCACATGTCTGGTTGGCAGTGATGTTGAGGTGAGACACTGTGCATTGCACATGTTGCTAAACATCATGTTGCTAGTGGATGCCCATTGTTGCTACGTCAATCCATGTTGTCCTGACAATCAGAGGAGTCACACATATGACAAGCATACACTGGATACTACATGTTGGTAGAGGGCGTTGACATGTGATTGAGTTGCACACACATGCGTTGTATGTGATTTGACTTCCATTCCATCTACTCCCACACAGGAGGGCTCCAAATGTCCATCGCCCATACACTGTGCTGGAGGATATGGTGGACGAGGAGGTGATCCGGAAATTCAGGCTGGATCGCCGTCGATTGTTGGAACTTGTGACCCTATTGTCTCCTCACCTGCAGCCGCGAAGAACCTATCCAGGTTCCATGACACCCACGCAAAAGGTGATGGCGGCACTCCATTTCTTTGCAACAGGCACATTCCAGTACACAGTTGGAGATGCCGGGGGAATGTCACAGGCCATGTTCAGCACAGTACTCCGGGATGTACTGACAGCCATGATGCTGTACAAGCATGACTATATACATTTCCCTCAGGCGGCGGAGTTGGCAGCGGTCAAAGCTGACTTCTATGCCCTGGGTCGTATACCACACGTTGTGGGTTCCATTGATGGCACGCATATCGCTATCATTGCACCACGGGCACGTGAGCAGGTGTATAGGAATCGGAAACACTTCCATTCCCTGAACGTGCAGGTGGTGTGCCAGGCCGACAACATCATCTCACATGTGTGTGCAAGATTCCCTGGCTCTGCACATGACGCCCACATCATGCGGAGCAGCATGGTCCCCCAACTGATGGCTAATCTGCGTCCGGCACAAGCGTGGCTTGTTGGTGAGTATGCTGTGGTGACAGGAGTGATATCTGTGTGGCATGGTGTGCCCCACAATGCAGGTTGTGATGTTTCTCTCTCTCTCTCTTCCACCAACACAGGCGACTCGGCTTACCCAAACAGGCCTTGGCTGCTCAGTCCCATACGCAATCCCACTACAGCTGGAGAAATGAGATACAATGATGCCCATGGTAGGACACGTCGAGTGGTAGAACGGACATTTGGCCTGCTCAAGTCTAGGTTTCGGTGCCTGGATAAGACTGGAGGGGCCCTGCCTTACTCACCAGGCAAAGTATGCAAGATCGTGATAGCGTGCTGCATGCTTCACAACCTGGCTGTGCGCTATAACATTGAACTGCTCTTGGACCCTGATGAACTGCAAGTTCCTCGCCCTCCCGACCCACCGATGTCAACTGATGAGGATAGTGGTGAGGAGGAAGGTGTGGACCAGAGGCGCCAGATCATTGATCGCTACTTCCCTTGATTGTGAGTGTGCTCCTCTTGTGCTGCTTGGGTATGCCCTGTGAATGTGTGCTGGTGTTGTGGCATAGTGGTGTGCTTCATCTCTGTGTTCTGCTATGTGATGCATGCATGTGTGTGTGTGTGCTAAATTGTGGCCAATGCACGTCTCCATGATGTGTGTCGTCTCATCCATTACTGTTGTGATGCGTGTGGGTTGTTAAATGTTGCACTGCAGTGTGTTCTGATGAGTGTGATCATGTTTCCTGACGTGTCTTTGCGGTTTCTATTTTCCCTAGGTCACTCCCGCAGCGCCATGATTCTGTACCAGTTGGATACCTGTACCTAGTAACATCTGTTTCTGATGCATTCATGTGAATAAACATGGAGGCAACACATGATTGAGTGAGTAAGTGGCTTTTATTTACAAATTGTGCATGGGTGTAGGTGCATATTTACAAATGAGTGAAGGGGTGGGGGAGTGAGAGTAGAAGGTTATGGCAGATGAAATGTCCGTGCGGACACCACATAGGGTGGTGTCTGCCTAGTACAGCAGGCCTGTGGCAGGTGGGACCGGATAGTTGGCAGGGTGAATGGCATGCGCAGGTACTGGTACAGTCATTTTCTGTTCCTCTTGGAGCGTGTGCCAGCTGCTTCCACACTGCTGTCGCCCACTTCCAGCCTCGGATGGCCCCTCCGTCTTTGTGCCGGTACGGAGTCAGCTGGTTGCGCTGGGGCATCGGGTACCACATCCGCCGCAGGTGGCGGTGGCAGTGGCGGTGGCGGTGGCGTTGTTTGTGGGCTGATTGTCCTGGTAAAGATGTCCACTAGTTGGCCAAGCCGCCTCTCAATGGCCCCCAACATTGCAGTGTTGTCTACAAAGTCCTGGTGGGCCCGGTCTGCCTGTGCCTGACCACGTTGATAGCTCACCTCCACCCTGCCCAGTGCCTCCAATGACTGTTGCACAGGATTGGGTGTGTTGGTATCCTCGTGTCTTCTTTGGCGTATGCTCCTGTCTGCCGGATCTGGCCTTGCATCTCTGCCTTGCCTCACACTCTCCCTGCGTGGCTGGGATGGCGCTGGCACGGCGTTGGCCGTTGGGTTGGGCAGGGTGGCAGGGGCAGGAGTGGTGGTAGTAGTGGTGGTGGTGGAGGTGGTGCTGGTGGTGGCTGTGCAGGTCACAGTGGCCGGTGTTGTCACAATGGCAGAGGCCGTAGTTGTTGGTGCAGGTGTGACCTGGGAGCCAGATGGCCCTGGCTGGCTGCTTGTGCCGGGATCATCCTCTGCCCCGGAGGTGGCTGGCCAATCGTCCCCTGAGACGTCTGTGATTGGCGAGTCTGGAGGGCGGGTGTTGCTTCCAGCTGTCAGATTAGGATGACCTGCAAAACCAAAATGTGAGGATGAGTAATGTGGACTTGACAGGTTGTTTTCATTTTGTTGCCGATTCTGTCTGCACTGGTACTCACCCCACCCACCACCACCACCGCCATCCCTATAGACATGGGGGCCTGTTGGGAGTTGTAGTTCCATCCCCTCACACCCACCACCACCGCCATCCCTATGGACATGGGGGCCTGTTGGGAGTTGTAGTTACATCCCCTCACACCCACCACCACCCACCACCACCACCACCACCGCCATCCCTATGGACATGGGGGCCTGTTGGGAGTTGTAGTTACATCCCCTCACACCCACCACCACCGCCATCCCTATGGACATGGGGGCCTGTTGGGAGTTGTAGTTCCATCCCCTCACACCCACCACCACCGCCATCCCTATGGACATGGGGGCCTGTTGGGAGTTGTAGTTACATCCCCTCACACCCACCACCACCGCCATCCCTATGGACATGGGGGCCTGTTGGGAGTTGTAGTTACATCCCCTCACACCCACCACCACCCACCACCACCACCACCACCGCCATCCCTATGGACATGGGGGCCTGTTGGAGTCATTTCGACGTTGGTGAGTATGTGGACTGCATGCATGGGTTGGGGTCTGGGAGATGTGTCTTCACAGTTGTGTGAGGCACACCATGTAGTTGTGCTCGTGGTGCTTGGTTTGTACTTACCAGCCTCTTCTCCCTCAGGAAGTCCATCAAGGCTCTGAGGGTGGATGATGGTCATCACCTTGTCCTCCCACTCGGTGTAGGGTAAGGGCTCCGGGGGGGTTCCACCGCCTGTGTGATTAGCCCGGAGATAGTTCTTGGCTCGTATGGATTTGACTCGGGTCTTTAGATCATGCCACCGCCTCTGTATGTCCTGCTTCGTCCTCGGGACGCTCCCGGAGGCATTCACCCTGGTGACTATCCGGTCCCACATGCTGTTTCTCCTGGCTATGCTGGTCTGCTGCACTAGGGCCCCGAATAAGTGGGGTTCCACACGGATAATCTCATCTACCATAACCTTCAACTCGGTGTCAGTGAATTTTGGGTTTTTTTTTGGTGCCATGGTGTGTGGTGCTCGGGGTGTGGGTTTGCGTGGATGGGGAGGTGCAGGTGTGTGGTGTGTAGGAATGGTGTGGTGGGTGTTTGTGTGGTGGGTGTGTTTGGGTGTGGGTTGTGTGAATGCTATTTGTCTTTGGTGTCAGTTCAGTGGTGTGTCCTGCTAGCAGCTATGCAGTGATGCAGAGGAGTTGTGGAGTGGGTGGGAGTTCTTTTATGGTGTGTGTCTAGGCCGTGTCTGAATGGTTATTGGCAGTCAGGTGCTAGGTGGGAGTGTTGCCAGGTGTGGATTGTGTGGTGCTTGGCGGTGGATCATTGTGTGTTGTGATTGGTTTGGATGTTTTCGGTGGGTGGCCGTTTTTTTTCGTGTGTTTGGTGATAAACTTCCGTGGCAATGTATGGCATTGGTTTGACAGTAGGGATGTTGTTTGTGTTGTCGTTCCGCTGTGGAGCACGGATTCTCGGTGCATTGGTACCGCTGCGGACGTGGATGGCGGTGACTACCGGGGTACTTGCGGAGTTATCCTAATTGCGGACACGGACATTGCGCAGGTATCGCGGGGGTAGTGGATGTATTCGCGGTCATGTGCGTACGCGGCGGTCGGTGTTCTTTCTGTTCCGTCCGCCTGCCGCGGACTCTGGTGTACTCCGACCGCCGCGGACGGGGATTGGTGTGCTCCGTACGCCGCGGTCGGCGTTTTTTGCATGTTTTATCCTAATTGCTGTTGCGGATTTTCCGCGGACAGGTCCGGAGTATCTTGCCACCTTCCGCGGCGGACGGTACACGTTTCCGTCCGCCATCCTAATCGACCCCTATATTTGGAGTAATACCTGCTTTTATTCATTCTATTGTTTCCAGCGTATTCGGAGGGTTGCCCCTGCAGCTGCTCCTGCTTTGTGGCGTTCTTTTACTTGTATTGCTGTTGTGTAATGGCTGCATGATCTGAGGTACTGCCCAGCCAGGCACAGTTGCAGCTGTACCATGATCAATGCGGCAGCATTATGGTTTATTGCTATTAGAAGCTCTTGACCCCACCTATTGGCTGACCTTCCCTTATGCCTACTTTACCTGTATGCAACCTGTGTTCTATTGCATCTGTTGCCCTTTTCAATGGGCCCTGGATGTCTGTCTGTCCACTACATCACCACCTGCCCTGGTTTACAAACTGTTGATTGATCCATTGATGACCCATAGGCAGGACTGCTCCATGGGTATGCACCTTGTGCACGATCTTTCACTGGGGCCGGTGGCTGAAGTGAGTCCCTGTGTCTGTGCACAGCGGCTCTTGGATCTCAGTTTCATTGAACTTGATATAGGTTGCTCTGGAATGCTCCTTGCAGCCTATGGGTATGAGGAGTACATCTCTTCTTTTGAATTGCTTAATTGGATGGCATTGCTTTTCACTCTGGAAGCTTCTGACGCCTTATTGGAGCTCATGGCATTCAATTTGTCACTCGAACATTTTGGCTCAGATAATACTCTGTAATTTATATATTTTTGCATACAATATTATTTTCTTCTTCTTTTTTCCAAACTCTTAGATTCCAACTTTGGAACTTTTAATTCTGACTTGTCCTCTGATACAGACGATTTGGTTCTGCTTACCAGTGACCTCTGTATTAGTCCATGGCTAACATCCTGACCAAGGGGAGGGTGTCACGTGGCCAATGGGGTCATTGTCGTTTTCCCTAAGTTAGAAGAGCACGCTACCGATTGCACGCTGCTTTGCACACGTTACTACGCAAGTTTATTTTGCAAATGCGTCTTTTGTTATTTTCCCATGGGAACCTATTGCTGTTTTCACGCTTCGCAGGTTCCTGTGATTTAGTCTGAACATTGTGAACAAGGTCGAACAACAATTCCTCTTGTTATTCTATTCTGGTCAGGCCCTAGGACCTGGACAAAACATACAGATGCAGCTGTTGTTTGAGAATACGTACTGTGGTCTTATTGGAATACACAGATAGGTAGAAAACAGTTGGGGAGGGACCTTTCCAAGGAGAAGAGCATGACAGCACCTATAATATAGATCTACCATCTATAGACTGAGGTACGGGGTCTGCAGACAATGCCCAGAGATCTTTTAATATATAATCACCGTGCTTCTAGACAAGGGGAGGGAGGTTAGGCTACGCTGTCTTTCACTATGACAGCTCCTTTTATGATTTACGGATTACTTGCTATGCTGACCGTATTTGTGTTATGCATTTGTCTGCTTATTGTGGCATACTAGAGCACGTTAGTCAAATTAAATATTTTAAACTTGGTCGTGTCTCTGTCAGATCTTATTGTGGACAAGTGCAAGAGTGTGAGCGAAAGGGTGTGTCTTGGTACCGCAATTCCTGAGAGAGTCGGGATTGTTGTGTTCTGGGGTGTCTAATCACTTGTTCCTCTGTAAGTGTTCAGGAGGGTAAGTGAGACACTATAGCAAGTCGTCCCTAGCTCATGAGTACTCAGGTGGTAGGAAGAGTCAGTCGCTATATACTAAGGTCCCATAATCCTATGCATAGTTCTGTGTTTGCGCAGAATCCCTGCAACAAGTTCAAGACCTGGCTCTTCGGATGACCCGAGCCCACAATGGAGCCAACCCCTCCCCTTCAGTGCCGTGAGACCCTTGTGGGTGAGTAGCTGTGCTTCACCAACCCCTGATTGATTGATTGAAGGAAAGTACAGTATTTAGCAGCATGTTTGATGCAATCTCTTCCTCTGCATTGCATGGCACGCCTATGTGAAAGGTACTGGACTTTAGAGCACAGTATGCAGCAATTTCATCCGCGTAGCGGTTGCCTCTGGTGAAAGTCATTGCCACTCTTGTGTGCAGCACATTTCAGCAATGAAATCTCTTTGTGCAATTGCAAAGTTTCAAATATATTGGAGACTTACAGTCTATTCCTAATGGGAGATCCAAGAGAAGGCATGAAAACACACTGTAACCACAACTGCCCATAATTGTGCACAACCCCGAATTCATACTGGCTGTCAGTATAAATGGTAACTCAGAAATTTTCCGATATACAGCAGGCTCTGGTAAGGGCAATCAATTTGGCTACTTGTGCGGACGTAACATGGCACAGGTGGGATGCTTCCACAAACTCACTGAGTGTGCATACAGCATAAGCTGTGTCGGTCTCTCAGATAAGACCCTGACAAAAAGAGTATGGTCAGATTGAGGAAGGAGAACATCCCGTATGTTGCGCCTTGGTTTGTGCACAACTGGGTAACACTAACACAATTATTGTCAAAATCACCATCATCATCTCCCTATTCAGTTGGCGCTAGGGAAACAGGGTTTAGTGTGTTACATTTCCTGATGGAGACATGTTTGACAGCTAGATTGACTCTGTCATAGCTTGTTAAGAGGCTATTTTTCAAATGGTGTGTGCGGGTATGAGCTACGAGGACTTCAATCGAAGGAGGGGCCACTGAAATCAGTGGGCAAGCCATCACTATCTCTTCAGTTTGCTGAATACTAAGGGTTACGCTGCAGCTGCTTTGAAACAACTGGGCAATGCTGCGGCTACCTGATTAAGAGTCACTGAGAAGTACCCAATGGGAGACCTGGTCTACCCATGGATCTGTGTTAGCACAGATAAAGAAAACCCATCTCTCTCATGGCAAAAGAGCATAAATCTTTTAGTGTGGTCTCGTATTCCAAGAGCGGGTGTGCTGCAAAGTAAATATTTGACCCCAAGAATGTTTCCATGCTTTGGTCTTCCTTTGGTGCCAGGTCGTTGACATCAGTGTGCGTCAGCCTTTATAAAGGCTTTGCCACAAATGAAAAGTTAAGGATCCATTGTCGTCCCTAGCCAACAAGAACATTCACACTTCTCTCTGTGTGGTTGGGAACTTCATCTTAAGGACTGTCTCAAGTGGTTGAGCAAAGCTATTATCTCATGTCTACAGATTTCCTTTGTAATCGATGCAATCAAAAGATCATCAATGCACTGAATTAGGGTTGAACTGCATGGTAACTGCAAAGATTCTAGGTTCTTTTACAGTATCTAATTGAAATTGGGTGGGCTTTCCGTATACACTTGAGGAGCGCGATACCACACGAGTCTTCTCTTGGAAATGAAACGTGAAGCTCTATTTGTGAATGAGAACTGAGAAAAAGGTTTGACAGAGGTCAATGACCATGAACCACTCAGCTTCTTGCTGAATTTGGAACAGAATCACGGCAGGGTTTAGTATCACGGGATAGCATTGAATGACAATGTGGTTCATCTTCCAGAAGCCTTTCACAATCCTTCCCTTTTTGTTGGCTTTTTGTAAGGCCATGATTAGTTAGTTACATGGACTTCCGATGACTTCCCTTAGAATACTCTGTTCTATCATACTCTCAAGGACAGTAGTTAATCTTGCAATGGCCTGTGGGTTCATTATGTAAGGACGGGTTCGAGGAAAAACTGAATTGGCCAGAAGTCTTATTTTTAGGTGCTTCGCATCCTGAATCAGTCTGATTTCTCTCCCACTGAAATCCCAAATGTCTTCTATAACAGTCTCTCTCTCAGACGAATTGGTAGGTCCTCTTTAGTAATAACCAGATACAATATGATGAAAGTGATTGCCATTTGTAGTTTGAACTCTACATTGGGTTTCAATCCTGACTCCTTTTCCTATCAAGATTATAGGGCTTAAATCTCACACTATGAACTGGAGTTCTTCCTTGATGTCTCTGATTTCTACTAGGATAGGGACAGAGGGGAATATTATCAAGGGGGTTTATCTCCGCTTTTTTGGCTTTAAAAGCCAAGAAAGCGGAGATAAAATTATCTCCCTATTACCTAGCTGTCGCTAACACCAGTTAGTGACAGCTAGTAGGAGATAGCGACCATCTTGGACCCCACTTTGCATTTCAGTGATATTTATCACTAATGGCATGCAAAGTGGGCGTGCCAAGATGTTAGCGACTGGAAACAGTCGCTAACATCGCTATCTCCTATTACTAACTTTTGGGGATATTCGCGCTAAGCTCCTGCCCTGAGCAGTTCTTAGCCATGTTATCCAATGGGAGGTGGATAACATGGCTAAGAGCATTATCTCGGTAATGCATGAATATCGCTGACTTTTCAGCGATATTCATGGATTGCGGCCGTTTTTTATCGCATTTGCGATAAACCTTGGTAATCCCAAGGTTTATCTGCGCTAAAAATCGCCGCAGCCTAGCGGTAAATTTTTGTCTCTAACCAAGCAATAGCGATAATTATCGCTATTGCCCAGAATTCTTTCTTTGTTTATTTATTTATAGAGAACGACACTCATCCCAAGGGATATCACAGCGCTATGTAGCGAGAAGTTATGGATGGGCTGCCAATCAGGTCACATGATCTGTTCGATATAAGGCCTTAGGAAACAAATTAGTCTTAAGCTTTTTCCTGAAAGCTAGATAGTCAGTTGTGAGGCGCAAATCTTGGTGGAGTTCGTTCCATTTTTTGGCCGCCAGAAGTGAGAATGAGCATCCTCCTGCTATCACTTTCTTAATACGCTTTGTCCTGGTCAGTGCTTGATGGAGTGAATGTAGGCTCCTTTTGGGGACATAGAATTCAATTTTATTCTGTAGAATTCTAGGGCCACGTTGATGCAGAGCTTTGTGTGTATGACTGAGTAGCTTGAACACTGCTCTTTGTCGCATGGGTAACCAGTGTACATCTTTCATGAACTTAGATGCTGAGCTCAGTCTGCTTTTATTACACACCAGTTTGGCTGCAGCGTTTTGAAGGACCTGCAGGCATGTAAAAAGGTATTCTGCCATGCCAATGTATAGGGCATTTCCATAGACGAGCTTACTTATAAATAAGGCCTGTGTAACAGTTCTTCTGCAATACAATGAGATCCAGGGAAAGAGTCCCCTAAGTAATTTCAGGGTTGCAAAACCCCTTCCACACAGGACCCGCACATGGACCTTCATGGAAAGGGAGTCGTCAATGAGAATACCTACGTTTTTTGCACATTGCTTAAGAGCTAGAGCATCTCCCAGGGTTTGTAGCCACCAGGTAGCATACCAAATTATGTTGGCACCTCTGAAAAGCAGGATTTCAGATTTTCCTGCATTTAATTTCAGACAATGGTCTGACATCCATTGTCCCATTTCCAAAAGGCAATTGTTCAGTTTTGCTTTGGTGGTGCCAGGTCTTTCATCAAGGGTTACCATCAGCTGTGTGTCATCCAGATAGGAGCAAACACTGAGGGCCCATTTCATGCTGATTTTCACCAGAGATGACACATAGGCATTAAATAATGTGGGACTCAGAGATGCTCCCTGCAAGACACCACAGCCAATGGTGCTAGGTTTGGAAAGAAAGTGTCCCAGTTTTATCATTTGAGATCTATTACTCAGGAACGAGCTGAGCCATTCTAGTGCTTTGGAATGGATTCCTTTTTCGTACAGGATTACCAGCAGTCTGTTGTGTGAGACCGCGTCGAACGCTGCTGACAGGTCTAACAAAATCAACGCTACAGCTACCCCCTGGTGAGTCCGAGATCTGATATTGTCTAGGATCGCCAGCAGCGTTGCCTCTATGCTATTGGTAGCCCTGAAGTCGGTTTGTGAGGGGTCTAATAGTTTGTTTGACTCTAAGTAATGAGATAATTGTCTGTTTACCAAAATCTCCAAAACTTTTTTCAGGGTTGTGAACGTCTGTTCCTGCTTTCTTAAGCAGGCGGGGTCACTACTGCCTGTTTCCATATTTTGGGGAAGGTGGCGGTGTTAGGAGAGTTGTCACGAAGCTGCGTGACATAGGGGCAGATCAATGCTGTGATTTGCGCAAAGATGGAGTGGGGGCAGGGGTCTCGGGAGATCTTGATTTAACTTCCCCCATTGCTTTTGAGACCTCGACTTCTGCTAGACGAGAGAAATTGCCTAGCCTGGATGAAGCCTCTGTATGTGGAATCTGTTGCTCCCAGTTGATTGCATCTATCATGGAGTTTGGGCTAAAAGAAGCATATATTTTGCCTATTTTTTCAGAAAAGAAATTACTATTTTTTTCGCATGTTTCTTCTGAGGGGGGCAGTGTTTGGGACATACTCGCGGGTTTACTGAGTTCCCTTACTATATTGTACTGCTCAATGGCTCAGTAGAAGTTGTCATTGATTTGTTGCGCAAAGTAGGTATTTTTTGCCTTTCTGATGGCGTTATTATAAATCCTGAGTTCAGACTTGTACTTCAGTCTGTCTATTTCCAGCTTGGACCGTCTCCATTGGTGTTCAGTCATTTTGCACTTGTTTTCAAGTGGCCTGAGTTCGAGTGTGTACCACTTCTCATTGTTGGATCTTTGGGTCTGCTTATGTTTTAGCTTGGGTACATAATGATCCAGTGTTTTGGTAATTTCTGTTTCGAGATTTACTGCTACCACGTTCACTGGGGGGGGGGTGCACTCAGGGTCTTTGTGTTATCAGGGGTGATGTGTGACTTGAAGGAGGCTTGAGTAACTAGCTTCCAGGCTCTCTTGGCCACCTCGGGGGCTTAAAGGCTTTTGTTGGTTTTACCGGCAGGCTAAGTGAAAAAAAGTATAAGTGAATGATCAGTCCAGGCAATGGGTTTGATCTCCTGGATAGTTGTGGATTCTATGTTAGAGAGTAATAAATCTAGTGTATGCCCTTCCGTGTGTGTAGGTCCCTTGACCCATTGGTTACGTTGGAGAATCTGCATGTGACTTTCAAGTTGTGTTACAGCAGGGATGTTTGCTTTCTCAAAGTGAACGTTGAAATCCCCTATTACTATGTACTTCTTTATGCTTCAGGCATACCGGGAAGAGTTGGGTAAGTAAACTAGTGTTGAGTTCGGCTTGGTGACCTGGGCGATTATAGATCACTGCTCCAGCAAGTAGTGTGTGGCCATCTTTCCGATTCTGATTTGCATGCCACTGAATTGTGATACCTACAACTTGGAATTCTTTTCCCAAGTGGGTTAGGTTAGGGACCTCAACTGTTCCAATGGTTGAACGAGTAGCTTCTGTGTCCATCAGGAAAGGTACAGGATGTCCGTTAACATCTCCATCTACATACGATCCACCATGGTACACTTCTAGAACGGCACCAGGTAGGCACTTCCCCTCCCTCCTCAGGCACCGTCAATGGTAGTGATCGAAATTTGTGGAAGTCTGAAACATCATGGAGGCCAGAGAGCTTTGAGACATACATGCATTTTTGGGAATCCTATTGCTTGGTTGGAAATGTAGAATTCTTCCCTGCATTTGCATTGGGTCCACAGGAATTTTGTGACAGGGCTGAGTTTGGGACCTTTGGGGACGATATAGGGAGTCTGGGTATCACAGGATCCAATACCTTTACCACGGAATTCATAGCTTGGGCATTGATCATAGCCCGATCAGGATTGTAGCGAAACTTCAGCTTCCGATCCCCGATCTTGCTGCAATTGTGGCAATGGGCAACTGATTTTTTTAGGCCACTTCCTGGTGTGATACCCCAACTTCTTCCCAACCACAGGGTATGTCCTCCATATGTCATAGAAACTCCTTGCATGTTCAGTCCGATACTGGGGTCAATTTCAGGGCCTTAACGGGGTGTTTTAAGTCCCTTCCTTGCTCCGTTCTGTGCTAATTGGGCCTAGGCTACCATGTACTTCTCGTTTAGCCCTATTTGATAAGCTTCTAGCATATCACTGCAAAACTTTCCAGACTGCAACTAGGGGGTCACTCTGCTAGCAAGTAACTCCTTGAACAATCTAGTTGCTAATTTTGGGCCTCAGTCCATACACAAGGGAGATGAGGAACCCTCCATTAATGTCTCCATGTGGGTTGTTTAGTCCGCTATGCTCCCTATACACCTGCATCAACTTCTCAAAGTATGCGTGCATGGACTACTTAGGTTCTTGTGAGGCTCAAAAATTCTTGAGACAATTTGCTTCTATTTGGGGAACCTTAGTTTTTAAATGCTTTATTATTTCTTCATACTTAGTCTTGACCAGGGATGAGGGTGCATGTTTACCTATCATGGAGGAGGATCCTGAGTTCAACTGCTCTCTTAAATTCTACCTACAGGTCCTCTGGGACCCCCACCTCAACCAACAATTCCAAATACTCCCACAGGACTGCGAAGAAGAGCCCTGAGAACCTCCCTGCTTACCTGAAAGGACTCTTAGATATCATGTTGCCCACCGCTGCCATCACTGGAACACCCGTGAGAGAAAAGAAGAATCACAGGTTAAAAGGGGCGGACACCCAGCACCAAGGAAATTAATATACTATCCCTGTGTCTTTCGACAGGTGGGCAGAGACAAGCCAGGACCAATCAGTGTAACCAGAAGGGAAAGAAAATCACGTCCTAGACGTACAGAGGGGGTACTCAATGAGGACCACGAGGTTTGAGGACAAGGGAATCTGCAGCCAGCTGGAGAAAGAGCGTCAGACGAAAGCAGTCCAGAAGTAGCTGACCCCACTGACCTTGTGTTCTGATAGAAAATTTGCATTGGAAGTGTAGATTTAGCAAATATTGGTGTTAGGTTTTTCAAATGTGTTATTTCCTAGCAAGTCTAATACCCCCCGTTATGTATTACACATTGTGTGTTTGGATTTGTATATGTACAAATATATGCCATATGGCATGGCAGTACGCCATATTGTTATATATGAGGTCTCATGGGATCCACTTCCCAGTACGCAGGTTACTGTGAATATACTCTAGTTTTGTTTTTCAGTTGGCTAGAGGTTTGAAGATTATAATTAAAGCAGCAGAGATTGGATTATTCATTATTTTCTAAGTGCTCAAAGGCCTTTTCAATTATTAATTGTCTCCCTCCCCTTTGTCACTAGTGTGCTTTCATTTTCCCCATTTATTGTAAAAGGCAACAGATTTTGAAAATGTTCAATCTAACTGGTTATGGAGATTACATGGTCTCCATTATGTGCCTGCCTGCATAGTGACCGTTGCATTACTGTGGCCTTTTACATAACGTAGCATCGGTTTTTACACAGACAGTCTTTATTGGGCAGCGGCTGAAAATTTAACTACAGATCTGCTTTCTCTGTATTTGTGCCGCATGTAGCTCTCTTGAATTTCTATCACAACAACAAGCTTTTAATTGTACACATGGCAGCCAAACTCTACAGCGAGACATGTTAACGGTCTCTTTTACATTTTTTGTAACTGTGTGCTCTTACTTTCCTCTTTCCCATCAAAGGCAATACATCTAGAAATGTTCAACCTAAGTGGGATGAGATGTGGCCATGCCGCGGATCACTTTGAAACTGGGGGACAAGGCTCAAGTTCCAGCCTTGGCTCAACATTGTTTGATTCTGTGCAAATCTCTTAATCTTCATGTACATGAAAAAGTTTAGTTTAATTGGGCACTATATAAGAATGCAAAAGTTATGCAGATCACATTGACTCCCATGTGTGCCTGCGGAGGGACCTCCAAAATATTGTAGCCTTCAACTTTATGCAGTATCTTTTTTCTTATGCACATAATCCTAATTGGGTCACTGCTGAGAAAACTAATCATTTATTTCTGGTTACCAACATACACAATCCCACAGCAGAGCTGAAAAACTCCAATTTCATTTCTCCATTTGTAGTGTTGCTCACTCCACACAAATGGGAATGCTTTATTAAACTTTAATAAAGTCTAAGTTTTGACAGGAGTGAGCTAGAACAATAATTCAAAGTTTTAAATGAATAGTTACAATGAATCCAACAACTTGCCTGGATTTATTATAATTATTACAAGAAAGAAGTTTTAGAACTTGCTTTCCAGAAGTTAGCAAAACATCCCTATAGCAGCTTTTTCTGATTGGCCAGACTTTGACAGGCTGAGCCAAGCTGCTCTGATGAGGTGTGAAGTGGCCTGGCCTGAAACAAATAGACCATCTGGTGGAAGGAGATCTGCTGCTGCGGATGCAAGGACAGGAATAGGTCTGGGTAGCCGAACTGGTCTTCAGCGGGAAAAAGGACTAGAACCAGGCCCACCCCCACTTCCTGCACACCCAGCTAGATGGGAACCCCTATAATTGAATTAGGAGAGAGTCTGGAAGGCAAGTGTAGGAAAAAGCTAGCCACATCTGTGGGTTGGGATAGCCAATTAGAGAAAAACCTTGTTCCACGCTGTGTGCAGAGAGCCAGGGCCAGTGCACACAGGCCCGCCTCACTATCTTTGTGTGTTGTATGCGAATAGTATCCAGCTTGCAGTGCGAGCCAGATCACAGGTCATCCAGCCTTTTTGCACATGTTCACCTGCCATCATAGATGGCCCCAAAAAGGGCAGGGAGGCAATGCCTGCACTGAAGGAAACTCTGCAGGCCTCTCAGCGACGCTGCTCCTGCCGCAGCCCCAACCACAAGCTGACACACAACTTCATGGATCGACACACTGGAAGCACCGCACTTACACCCTGCCCCAGGTAGCGGGTGCACAATAAATGCAGTGTGGCATACAAGTTAGCAGTGGCACACCGATACCCTTATATACAATTTGATTTTTGATTTTTCACTGCTATATTTAATAGGGGTGGCGGTAAACTCGGCTACCCAGCGAAAGCAGAGTTGTTTTGCCAAACTTCGTGCTCCAAGCAGAGCACAGAGGCAAAAAACTCTGCTAATTCTGCCAGAGGAGCAAAGTTTACTGCCCATCCCTAGGATTATGTTTGTTTGCTGTGTTTTTTGACGGGACTCAGGGGTCTCGTTGGTACTTTGTGTGCTCAACCTGATGATGGTAATGCTAAGGGACTCCACAGATTTCTTACTCAGGACAGGGGTCCTGTAAATTGGGTTTTTGTGGAGCTTTGAGGATGTTGTTACCCTACGCCCTGTTGAGGAATCGGGCTACTGACGCCAGAGCATTTGCCTTGTTTTGAAATAAAAGGAGGGCCTATATTTGGTGGTAAACCCTGAGCTGGGCGAGACATACATAGTCTGTCCAAAGTTGAACTTGGATGAGCAGTCCTGGGTGCCTGTTTTTATGCACCAGCAATGGGCCTGTCCTGCTCCCTTATCAGACTGTCTCCCCCTGGGCCGTGGTTGTCTAACACCGCCATGGGGGGCCAACAGCAGTGAGAGACTCAGGCCCCTGTGGGCACCAGGACGGCAATCTTTAGCGTGGATTCCCAGTGACCCTAAACAGACCCCCCAGGATATAGCTGCATGAATTAGCAAATTTAGCCGCACAAGTATGGAAATTTAGCAGCACAAATATGGAAATTTAGCGGCATTTTTGCGGCCCTTTATTTTAGTCATAATCATTCATTTTCAGCCTTAAATCAATGGGAACGGTTTTAGCAGAGTATTCCAATTTGAATAGGCTACCTGGGATATGGACCAGGGGAAGCAGTCCACAGGCGAAGGCTCCTTAACCACCGCCTCCCCTTTCACACACCCACCAGGCATTTCCGCTCTGCCCAACTTTGCCCTCCATTGATGGAGCTGCACATAACTTGACACAGCAAAACAAAATATACTAAGACTTTGCCAAATGTAATGCAGGTTAATCAATATATGTAATATTGATTTCTAAATCAACACCGTGCCCCTTTCCCCTCTTTAGCTGTGTTCAACAGGTGGTGGAACTGCACGAATAAGAACATGTCAAGCATTAACAAAAGCCAAATGGTGTGTAAATTTGTCATAGTGTACTTTAGCTTTTTCTTATCCTCATCATCTCTTAGTTGGTGGACCAGTCCCGCTGTGATGTGCAAGATACGAGCACCAATGAGTAAACGTTGATTATTGATTTACTCCCAGATTACATTTAGTGTGGTTTTGGTTGCAAATAGAGTCCTTCAAGGCACACGTTGATATAAAAGATAACGGAAGCCATATATGGAAGTAAAAGTCATCAATAGTGCATAACAGGCTGGGCTCAGTGATTACAGAAAGAGTTGCATTGTGTCATCACTGTCTACACTCATTCATGCATCCACCAAGCAAGGTCAGACACCCACAAATACCCATAAGCGAGGGGAATACGTTTGGACAATGAATGCAGATTTTGCTTTCTTGGTAGTAGAGCACAGTGCATGAACAGAAGAGTGGACCAGTGGAGAGGTGCTTGTGGGCTCGTCCTATGTTATAACCTGCAGAGGGATTTTACTCCGGGCACAGTGCGAAGCCAAGAGGACAGGCAGATGGTTCTGCTTTGGAGGTGTTATACACCTATTCAATGTTTTCCTGAGTATTAAAGTTAATTTTATTGAGTCAGCTCATGTACAAACCATCATTTATGAGGTTGGAGTCTCTGCATCACTTTACGCGTATGCCTGCACTGGTAGGGGGAAGGTTCTTTGCATCTTCTAGTTTGAATCTAATGTAGCTTCTAAGGACACGAACGAGCGGAGCTGCTTTCGGAAAACATAGCATTGCCTGGTTGCCCCATCCTAAAGATCTGCCTCTGGCTTCCGGAAAGAATCAGAATCCACAGGAAGGTTCTCTGCCTCACCTACAAATTCCACACCAATCCATCCATGCAACAAAGAATCCCCTTAAACACCAAACAAAAACATCCGGATGCACCAAACTCCTCCTCAGCTCCACCCTGCACCCACCTGCGTAAGTAGCAATAACAAACGCCATGAACTCCAGACTGGCAAAAAAAGTGCGAGCCCTCGCCATCTTGTCCTCGAGCCAGGTACGGGGATCAGGGACAGGAAGAGGTTGGGGTACAATGGTCATATCTACAGTTAAATGCAGTTCACCCCTTGAAAAGGGGATAGGAAAGAGCTAGTTTATGCAGTAAACTCATATGCCCTCATTTAGCGCCCCTCAGACCAGCTGCAAAGCATCATGTTATCCCCACAGAGAAGACGACAGAATCATCGAGTGTTCTGTACTATGGTAGCACGCGTTCATTCAGCCTTCCAAAGGTCGCTGGACAGGCAGCAAGTTGGTTTGCAGTGTGCTTTACACGCCACATATGCAAAAAACAGAGAGAAGTGAAGCGAAAATAACGGATCTTACAAAGGTACAGAAATTATATTTAGTCCTAATATATGAGTAAACCAAGCACAATGCTAGAAACCAAACGCCTCTGCCCCGTTAGAGTAATTCTTTATTTTTTGTAAATAATCTTTGTTCCTTGTGTACAAACCAGAACGCAACATTGTGAAGAGGGCACGCAGTGCATTGTACAAACAAAATATTTTTTATGAATTAACATTTACACGAAGTTGAGGAGGGGGTATGTAACTATCTATAATCAGACCTAATAGCAACAGCTAAAACTGGAGGATTTCGCGGGCACTTTTGTAAAAATCGCAGCATTTTTACAAAAGTGCAGATTCCACGGCAAACCGCAAAATCGCGAAATCCTGGAGGGTCTGCCTAAAGGCTGGCTGTGAAGGGAGGTAAGGAAATGTGGCTAAGAGTGGAATATAGGGAATAGGTCATTTCGGGGGATACGCTTTGGACTCATGGTGTGTTTGTACCCTGTGATTGTGCTAGGGCATTGCCAACCCCAGACAGTTAGCGTTCCTTGCTGTAACTGTGTGCCCAGTCCCTGCTGGACTGAGCTCAAGAGGTTGCCCTGTGCTCGGCCAACCCCCGGCACCTGTTGAAAGCACTGGTTATGCATGTGGCCCATTCAGTGACAATAATGGCATTCTACAAGGCTGGTTTGGAACCAGCCTCCCTGATCACAGCCACTAGGACTTGGGGGATACCGTCTGGGGTCAACAAGTAGAGTTCCCATTGAGACTGGTGCCATCTGAATATTCGCGGCCAACTTGGCCCCCTCAAGGGCTGTCTTTTTCAATTTATGTTGGACCAGTTTGGCAGTATCTATCTGGGCCTGCTCCTGCTTTTCCCTGTCCTTCTCCTGTCTTTTCCGGTAATAGTGTAGCATGTGGGACTGAGTTTCTTGGCAAACACAAGGAGATGATAGACAGAGAGCTGAAACTTTTCAGACACTCACCCCCAGTCACTGATCTGGGTTGAATCCATCATCATTCTTTAGCTCACTTCACCACCCCAGTTTAGGCACAGCTATATGCAAATCAGTCTTGCCCCTGTGCCTCCGCTAGAGGGTGCCAGAGAGCTGAATCGCCAGTCATTCGCCAGAATCGTCGGAGCACTGCCTCGGTGTAGCTGCAAGTCGTGTCTGCCAGAAAAAGCGGCGGAAAAAGCCGTGAACCCCAGTGAGCCCGGTCTTCAGGCTCTAAGCTTCGGAGGGCACTGGGCTTTGGTTATCGGCCACCGGTTCCAGGCACCGGCACCGGGAGAAGCCGCGAAAAACCGGGAGAAGCCACGAAAAGCCGGGAGAGGCCGGGGAATGCTGCGGGCTGCGTGCTGAGGCGACGTCGACGTACCCTGAAGCCACTCGAATCTAGAGAAGCCACGGATAAGCGGAGAAGCCTCCTGCACGGGTCTCCCCCCTGGGACTGGGACTGTGTGTGTGTAGGAGCCCGGAGCCCAGAGGCAGGGAGGAGGCGGAGGTTTGGTACGGCGGCGCATAGGATCGAGCTGATCTGATGGTGAGCACAAAGGGGGGAGCGCAGTGAAATTCTCCCCATCTGGGCAGGGAAGTGGCGTGTCTATCTGCTCGACTCAAGCTGTCCTGTTCTCGCCCCACGCCCCACTCCCACCCCTCACCCTCACCCTGACATATGAGGTGAGGTGCGGGGCACGCAAAGGACTGTCAAAGGATTGGCAATGAGAGCAGGAGGAGAATAAAGGCGTCAGCAGTCCTGGGCACAGCAAAGTGGGCTGGTATAACTGAGTAGAACTGAGGAAGTAGGGTGAAGTGGGGCCCCAGCGTGGGTTCTGTAAGGAAAGACTGTAAGGAAAGACTCGGTGTGGAAGATAGACTGACTGTAGACTGACTGTAGAACCTACTGGCAGGTATTGTAGAGGAGAACCCTTGGGACTCAGGGCTAATCTCCTCTTTTGAGAACTGAGACTCACAACAATTCCTTCTCAATTATCACATTGAGATCGGAGGTAGAGGCAGAGCCTGGGCGTGGGGGGAGAGGCCCGCCCCCCCCCCGCGAGTCTACTCGGCAACCTTGTTAGCTACTCCTAGCTACTGAAAAAAAAAAATATATATATATATATATATATATATCGTACTAAGTTCAAACTAAAGGGAGCGCGATGAGATCCGGATTGATCAGGCAACACGTTAATCCTAATTCAACTTTGAGATCGCGGAAAAGAAAACTGGGGAAATCTGAGCCAACACTCCCAGCAAACCCGATTAATCCTAAGGAACCCGGTTTAAGTGACCGAGAATACCCAAACACAAATAATATAGAGGTCTCACCTCTCACAGTAACGGAAACAACTAAGTTGACCCCAACTCAACCGTCAATCGTCGACGGTCAAGCCAAGGTCCCCGCCGCCTCATCTTCCTTTATTACTGCCCTCCAGCCACAACAACAACTACGAATACAGCCACAAAAACAGGTCAGACTATCTCAAGTATCCCAAATGGAAAAATCCTTATCAATGGACCCAGTTAACCTTGTAACGATCGACGGAATACCGGCGAAGAAAAGGATATGTTCATATCAACCCAAGATTGACACAAAGTTCGCCTTTCTTAAAGACCCGGGAACAGCTATATTCTCTATGACTGGGAACATTAGAGGTCTTCAATCCCCACTTTTAAAAAACGAACTTGATTCAAGTCCTATGATCAGTAGCCAAATAGGCTTACCCACCCCAGTGGAAATTCAGTGTCAATCAATTCAGGAGAAAGCGACTGTCATTTCCATACCAACCTCGCCGAAAATAAGAAGACCAGTAGTATCCATCCCTCAGGAAGATCCCAAATCAACCCCCTCAAAAACGTGGGGACTGACGTCCGCTAGTCAAACCTTCGAAAAAAAACGGAGTATACCAACTGAGGCCAGGTCTCTAAACGCAGTGGCCGACTCACATCTAGTACAGCAGAGTGAAACCCACCCTAGCAAAACCAGTTGCCATCATCTCGCAAAACAAGATGCTACAATGGAAATCAAGGTTTTGATACATAAAGAGGATGAAAGGGAAACTCTACAAGCGCCCCAACCAGTTAGTAGTTCTCCAAACCCCATAAAAGAAATCAGAGCGATTCGACTAAAATCATCATTAGAAATTGAAGAGCAACAACGCGGTACTAAACGATCGCCAACGCAATCCATCTGTCCGTCTACATCCAAGTCAGTCCAGTTAACTTTAAGTAGCACCACCGAACAAACTACGGCGATCAGTAAGGTTACAGTGCAAGGGGCTACTCATGACGGCACCTTATTATCGGACAATGATTCCTTGCCCACAAAAAACCTCCCAGACAATGACAATGACAATGACATGTCTTCTATAGCCGCACAGGAGTGGGAAGAACTAGTGGCCACCTATAATCGTCATCCATCTGAATGGAAGTCCACTGTCGATGCTTTGCCAGGCTCCGAGAGAAGCCACAGCCCAGGTAAAACAGCTCCTGAATCAATCTGGGCGACAATCTTAAACACATTGCAACTCTCGGCTACAGCCCTGGAATTCCAATCACAAAAAATGGACATACATCTTTGTGTTTTACAGACAATGGCTGATTCAATTTCAGGAATTGACTGGAAAATCTCTGAACTAAATGGCCTCATAAGGAGGGGTCAAGAAGCCGTCCTTGCGGCCCAACCAACTCTATCACAACCACCATCTTGTGATCCAATTTTAGATAAACTATCATCCTTACCAACGATGTTGAGGGCACTAATAAGTGATCTAAAATCAGTAGTCCTACCAACCCAAACACCACAAACCTCCAACTCACCCTCAGACGTCCCAACAACATCAACGGGCCTAGTTGAACATCCACTCGAGCGGAGGTTAAACATTATTACATCTTCAACTGAGATATTACCAATCAGACCGTTGGTAATTGAGCAGAACATCATGACTGCCACTACAGTCACACCCTTTTCAACAGTCGTTCAGGAATCTTCTAAGTCCCGTAGAAAGAACAAAAGGAAAGGAAGGAATCGGGCTCAGAAAAGCTCAAATAAGATGACGGTAATGTATTCCAATTCCTCCCTTCTAGTAGCGACTGCCACAGAATCTCCGACAGCCAATGTAGCACAACCCTCTCAGTATAAGACTTCCAAAATTGCATCACCAGTATCTCCATTGGCACACTCAAAAGCAATAAGTATGGTCTCAACGAGACCTGCGCAAAAAAAACTCAAGCAGAAAACCTTACAATTCGCAAAAATTAAAGTGGCAGAAAACTCTATTAATCCAGAACCTACACCACCTGAACCCATCCCAAAACGAGGAAGAGTGGATACCGCTGTGGCTAACAACATCGAGCCCTCCCTACATTCGACACCTACATCGGTTGGTACCATCGGGAATCCGCATATAGCTAATACACAATGCAAGCAATCAAATGCATTAGTCATACCAGACCCAACCAACCTTTTTCAATCAACTCAACAGGGTGTCAAAAGACCACTGTCGGATCCAGTCAAACCACAGCTTGTGAACAGCCCAACACCACACATGGCCAATCATCAACGCGAGCAATCACATGTTTCAGTCATATCAGACCAAAGCAACCTTTCTCATTTAACACAACAGGGTGTCAAGAGACCACTGTCGGACTCAATCAAGCCACAGGTTGAGAACAGTTCAACATCAATCTTCTTCATCCCAGAATATACATCTCGCGGCAGGAGTGACATACTCAACAGGGGTAACATTATAAGGCTAATGCATTCGATACCAAACCTATCAAACATCAGTTCATCTGATCTTCTTGAAATAGAATTCCAATCAAACATCGAACCTCATTGTCCAGAAATCACAAAAGCAACTTGGCTCTCACTTGAGACAGCACTCAAAATCATGGAAGAAATAGCGACGTTTCAGCTATGGGGAATAGAGCTGAGACTGGAAGAAAGACCCCGCTATCCTACTCCTTTTCTTCCTTTAGATAGACCCTCAGCACAAAAAAGCACCACTTCAATATTAAAAGGAGCGCGAAGCAGCTCGCCTAGGCAGTGTCCCCGAGACCTAGAAAATTCCAACTCTGAACAAAACCAAAAGTTTAGCAGGGGTTCACCGCGTAAAACTGCTCACAATTGGAACTTAATTCAACGCACATTCACAAACTCCACCATTAATAACTGACAGAAAGGGAAAGAGCTCACCAACCCACCAGAGGGAAATACGGACATTAGAATTTGCTCTTGGAATATCAACGGTTTGGCGTCCAAAAGAAATGACCCTGAGTTTCTAGAATATCTGACTACATTTGATCTTATCCTGCTCCAAGAGACTTGGGAAGAAAAAGCATTCGAGCTCCAAGGGTTCACATCCTGCTGTATTCCTGCATACAAAAACTCAACCTTTGGCCGAAGATCAGGCGGCCTGATGCTTTTTGCGTCAATATCGACAATAGGCGAAACCGAGGCAATGGATCTTCAAATCCCTCCCCCAAGTGTCATTCAGGTGGTAAAGATTCGACTTCGGTTAAAGAAGCAGCCCCAAACTGTTACCATAATTAATACATACCTCCATCCCAAAGACAAACAAAAAGGTGCGCAAGACCTAGCCAAACTGATGAAAAAAACAATGGAGGAAAGCGTGTCTGATTCATTCATCCTGACAGGGGATTTCAACATGCTTCTAATTAATAAAGAGCAACCTAGCGACCTCACCCGGGACCTGAACGTTGCATGGGCCGTACCGACACAGGGCCACACAAAAAACAAGAACTCAACGAAGCATTCAAAACTCTTACTTCGAAATTTGGAACAACTTAACTTAAGGGCCCTGAATGGCCGCTACCCTGGGGATGAACCACCAGTTGCCACCTTTCATGCGAATAATCAATCCTCCCATCTTGACTATATGTTCACATCCTTAAACATGCTCTGTTGGGTAAAGTCTTTTAGAATAGGTACGACAGACCTCAGTGATCACCTGCCACAAGAGGCCACAATAAATGCCACCTCCCATTTGGGACTTGAAACATTCGCAGGCCTCGACACACACATCGCTCCAAACTTAAGGCGGCTTCGCTGCACCGCCGGGAACATCGATTCAATTAGCTCCATGGCGACAAACCTCTTCTCCCAAGCCACCAGCCACGCATCCAAGGGATCGGACGTCTGGGACACTTTCATCAAAACCATTAGGGAGCAAATGGTAAATAAGGTTTCCACTAAGCTACACTATCATCAGTTGCCCCCTTGTGGGATACACTCATGTCCAGGAATGAAACTACAAAAAAGACTAGTAAATCAATTACTGAGACAGTTGCGAAAGGACCCTATAAATCATAGCTTGCAAACTGCCCTACGGGAAGCCAAAACAAAATTGAAACGGACGAAATGGGGCAACCAGCAGCGAAGGAACGAAGATCTATGGGTGAAACTGGCGCACGAAGGGAAGCAAAAGAACAGCTCCAGATTCTGGCAAATGGTTAAAAGAATACAGAATCCTGACCTTCCAGGTCAGAACTCACACATAACTGAAGAAGTATGGTCGAAATATTTACTGGAACATTTCAATAACAACGGGACCATAGACAAAGCTACTACAAATAAACTTTCCTTAACATCTACAAAGCATAATAAAAAAGTAAACTTCAACCACCACACCCCCACAAACCTATGTGAAATGGGGGAATACACTGCCAAGAACATACCAAAAATTGATAAACCCAAATTGGAAAAAAACTTTAAAAAACCACCAGAGTCAGGCCCCAAGCCAATTCGCCCATCAGACATCAAACGACAAATATCAAGGGGGCGACCAACCGGAGCTCCTGGGCCGAATGGCTTACCACCTATGCTCTATAAATCAGATGCCGAATTCTGGAGCGAAGCCTTAGCGCCAGTGTTTAACAGTATCAGACTCACACAGATCCTTCCTGAGTCCTGGCACGGTTCAATCATTAGCCCGATACATAAACAAGGCAGCAAGAGGCTTCCAAACAACTACCGCCTTATTGCTCTCATAGACGTGGAGGCAAAATACTTTGCAGGCCTTATCCTGGAGGAGTTAACATCGTGGGCATCTGAGAATTCCATCATGCCAATTAACCAAACAGGTATCTGTAAAGGCCAAGGGACCACAACCAATCAAATGGCACTATCACTGCTGATGGAAGCAGCAAAAGAAACCAAGTCATCTCTATTCTTCTCATTCATTGATTATACCGCTGCTTTCGACCATGTGGACCGAAACAAACTTTGGACGAAACTGGACAAACTGGGAATACCTAAACACCTATTAGACGCCATAATATTGCTCCACACAAACACCTGGATCAAAATTAAACTTGGGGCTGGAACAAACCTTTCAAAACCCATAATGACAACAAAAGGACTGAAACAGGGATGCCTACTTGCCCCGATTTTATTTAATCTTTTTTTAGCCGACCTACCTGGGCAACTAGACAAATGCTCTAACCATGCACCGAAACTAGGGAAAATCATCCTTTCAAACCTGTTATATGCAGATGATCTGTTGCTGATAAGTCGGACCCCAATAGGTCTCTAATATCTTTTGGACATTACCAATGCCTTCTCAGAAAAAAATGCACTACAAATAAACCTCAACAAATCAAAGGTGATGACTGTGAATTATAAGAAAAAAAAGAACCCTTGCTGGAACTTGAATGGCGAAAAGCTTGACCAGGTCACCACATATAAGTACCTGGGAGTAATCCTGGACTCCAATAACACCTCGAGGGCACAGTTTAAATCTTTGCGAGGGAAGGCTACAATGACCTATATGGCTCTAAAATCATTGAAGGGAAAACTACCTGATCTGACACTTAAACCTCTTCTTGATCTATTGAGTGCCAAATTAAAACCAACTCTCACATACGGGAGTGAATCACACTACGGCAAGGATGCGGCATTACTGGACACACTCATTGCCAATTCATACAGGGCTATTTTCAACCTCCCCAAGTACGTTTCTCCGGCTCAGATTCTATTAGAATTTGGTATCCTAAAACAAACTCTAGAGAGGCGGAGCGTATATGCAACAAATTGGCATAAAATTCGCAACGCAGATGCAGGATCTCTATGTGCAAACCTATGGGAAGAACTACTTCGGCACCGCAACCTCGCGCCGAGAGCCTACCTATATGAATCGCTAAAAGTTCTAGGCCTGACTGATACCTGGGAAACATCAATCTATCTCTTGTCCTTTAAAAAAGTAGCTAAAAAATCGGCTAATATCATCTCAGCGATAGAAGACAAGAAAGACCTAGCAAACCGAGCACATGGATGGCTAACGGTGGGAGCTTATGAGAAACTGCGGCCACAAGCGTACTTTAGTATTGGCATGAAAATAAATGTTAAAGAAAAATTCCTAAACTTACGACTTGGTGTACTTCCCATACTTCCACATCTTCCACCTTGGGAGAGAAACAATCCTTCACATCAGTGTCGCATGTGCAAAAACGGCAAAGAAGACATAATTCATGTGATTTGCATCTGCCCCAGCATAAAGGACCTGAGGTCCAATCTTTTACGTCCTTTTTTTAACCTTTATGCCATCCGGACCTGCAGACAGGCAGCCATATTGTGCTTTTCTACTAGCGACACTAAATTGAACTGTCAAGTGGTGAAGTTCTTTGACCTAATAAGAAAGAGACTAAACCATGCTAGATGAACTTTTTAATTCAATGATGTTAACCATATAACTCGTAATATCACTGTAATTTTATGCACCTGTAATTTTATGCACCCTAATTTTTGTTACGTTTAAGCAACAATAACTATGGACATTTTTATTTTTATTTATTTTTTTAGATTCTTTTTCTCAACTTTGTAAAGATTTTTATTAATCATATACAAATAAAAACATTACTTACTTGCTGTGCCTCATGGGAACAGTCCAGCCCGAACTGCCAAGCCATGTCTTCCCTGGACCGGAAACAAGCATCCTGGGACCGGTTTCGGGCTAAGAGCCCTCATCAGCCAGGCTAGCTTGAATCCAGTGGCAAAGTGAGCAAGGGACCCACGTCTGGGCATATCCTGCCAACTAAGGGCTGTTAGAACTGGGGGTCTCTAGTTGGCTGAGGAAGGTACCTTAGTCCAAATAAGGACCTTTGCTTCTAAGTCAGGGAAAGCAAGGACACCTTCTCAGATAGCCCCTGCTCACCCCCTCGGTAACTTGGCACAAGCAGCCAGGCTTACCTACAAGGTAAATGTGTAAAGTATTTGCAACCACTCTCTAAGTCACCCAGAGATGACACCACAAATGGACTCCACACAAGTTTCATAAAAACAATTATATGTTTACAAAAAAGATATACGATGAGACCACACAATAAAAATCCAAAATATGCGTATTTGTAATATTTCACCTTGCCAGTTATTAGGCCAGCAAGCCCTTGTAGGTTCTTGCAGTATTAACGAGCAATTCTCAGTGATCCAATGCAGTCCTAATGCAACGCTATGCAATTCGTAATGCAAGAATCAGGAACTTGGTGATGTCAAAATAATGCAGTTTGTTATGCAACAATCAGGCAGCTCGTAATGCAAAAACTAATGCAATGCGTAATGCAACAATCAGGCAGTTCGGAATGCAAAAGTAATGCAATGCGTAATGCAACAGTAAGGCAAATTGTAGTGCAAAAATAATGCCAAAATAATTCAACAATCAGTCAGTTCGTAATGCCAACAATAATGTACACCAGCACCGATCACGGTGCTCTGGGCGCTCTCTATGCCACTCGTACTGACTCGCGGTCAGCTACTGACAAAATATGCCCTCCAACACGGGTATGGTGGAAAACAAAGTGCAGCTCCACACTCCAGCCCCGGCACTGCCACTCCTCAGCAAGTACAGACCACGATACGAACTTGAGCGGAGGCTTGCGCTGCAAAGATGGGAAAGGCTGAGAGCGTTTCTCTTGTAGCCCGCACCCTGCCCCAGGCGCAACATACGCAAGCTTGCTGAGCGTTTCCTGGGGGGTAGGATCTCACTCTCCTCGCGGCTTGGGCCTCCGATGCGACTTCGTTGATCTTGGGCAGTGGAACATGGACCCCCGACGTGATGGTTCAAGGTCTCTCCTTGGTAAAGGCAGGCCCGGGCCGGCAGCAGTGAATCCTCACAGCTCCTCTGGGGATGCCGGTCCGGGCCGATGGCAATGATGATCGCAGCACTTCTGTTCACACTTTCGAACAACTCAAAGAACGCAACTGCTCCTGGACACACCGTCACAGGGAAATTTCTCACAAAGGTCTCAGGCTGCAATAGCACACACACACACAGCGTCGCTGAGACTCACTTGAGCTCCGGGTGCACAAGATCACAGGGCAATCCTCACTAAGGTCTCAGGCTGCACAAAGCACACGCAAACAGCATCGCTGAGACTCACTTGGAATCCGGGTACGCACGATTACAGGGCATTCCTTATGAAGGTCTCAGGCTGATTGAAGCACACGCACACAGCGTCGCTGAGTCTCACTTGGACTCCGGGTGCACATGATCACAGGACAGTCCTCACGAAGGTCTCAGGCTGCACAAAGCACACACACACAGCGTCGCTGAGACTCACTTGGACTCCGGGTGCACACAATCACAGGACAATCCTCACGAAGGTCTCATGCTGCACAAAGCACAAGCACACAGCGTTGCTGAGACTCACTTGGACTCAGGGTGCCCAAGATCACAGGGCAATTCGTACGAGGGTCTCAGGCTGCTAAAAGCACACGCACACAGCGTCGCTGAGACACCCTTGGAAACATTTATGCTCCTGAGTTTCCACAACAGGGAGCCATCTCTCCACAGGCCCTTGGGGACAAGTTACTTCAGGACACAGCACACAGCAAAGTCCTTTCAAGCAGGGGGACACAGCACACAGCAAAGTCCCTTAGCCTCTCCTTGCTTACATCAGCAAACTGCAGGCCAGCCCCAGGACACACCGTTATAGAAAAGGGTATACCCAAAATCACTGGGACCTCGGTGTAGAACAGTATAGAAGGTGGTGGTCCCAGCACTATTACATCAAAACAGTGTAAAGTTGTATTAAAGAAAATAAATCAAATAGATAAGCTAAATGGTGCTAGAGTGTTATTTAATCACACCAACCACAAGATGCTCATTAATAAGAACACAGTATTACATCAAACATAGTATACAAAAGATATCACAATCAAATTGTTGGCAAATTTTTCAGTGCCACATATTCTTAATATAGTTCATAACAAAATACATTCCACTCATTTACATAGCCATGTACAATACAGGGTCACAGTGCAAAATTGCACTATTGGTAGTACTGGCATCAATGGTGTGTCGACGTTTCGAGCCCTAAAATCATGTAGGTTGGTTCTGGTTCTTACTGACGGGGTCTTCCTCAAGACAGAAGTGAAGGTGAGCACAGAGGGGCACCTAAGGGTAGAATAAGGGGTATGTCAGGTCCACTAATCAATTAAAAGACGAGAACAAATGAATGTGAAAATCACTCTATTTACCGTATCTTATTTGGGAGAAAGCCTGATCGGCTCCATGTTTCGTCAAGGACGATGGGGCTTTTGAATGCTCCTACTGGTATAGGCAAGAGTGATAAACACCTGCAGAAATAAGGTGTCTGTCAAAGGCGGCCTTGTAAAAACAAAGGTCACTGCATTATATAGTCCAGTAGATACTCCAACTTACTCAGAAAAAGGGGATGAATTCCATACAAGTTCTCTAAAGCAGTGTAAATGCTGCTAGAAAGGCTGTGGCCAAACCATCGGTCATGCTATGGAATTGATCATGGATAGATTCAAAAGACTTGGTTCAATTAATCTAGAAGGAAAAAGGAGGAAGGATTGAAACAATGAGCGCAGGGACCCAGTTTAATGCATCTAAAAACAGTGGTGAACTTAAGCACGGTGCCTGGTTAGAAACAACAGATTACGCCAAGAAGACGTCCGAATTAGAACTCATTCTCAAAAGTGAAACCCAATACACTAAAAAAAGGGTGGAAGGAGCTTAACAAGCGTGGATGATCTGTTTGGGCTGACTCCTGCTTCACTTCAACTGCCATGTACAGTGGTTGGCATAGCCTCTGCTGGGTGCAGTGTTGATCATGAAAAATAGAGCAAACAGTGCGTTACGATGTGCTACGCTGGGCCACACAGTGAGGGAACCTGTGAATACAAAAACCCTCGTCGGTCAAGAGTGAATGTGACTAACAAACCACTTAAGCTTAAAGTGTCATTAAGCTGGGTAATGTGGTGTTATGCACGGTTTACTGATTCCAAATCTAAGTCAATAAAACATGATAGCTGCCAAAAGTCAAGACAACTGTCCACCGTCGGGCGGAGGTGAATTGATTAAACTTAAAAAGTGTCTGGAGATGCAAGAAAGGTAGGGGGATCGGAATCACTAAGAGATAGCTGATCTCTCGAAGTTGTCCATATAGATGATGGCTAGGTCTGGGGCAAAGGCTGCCCCCATGGCCACGGCCTTTGTCTGTACATAGTAGCATCCTTGGAAGAAGAAGAAATGTTTTTTCATTGCAATGGTCAATAGGGCCATGATGAAATCCGTAGGCACTCTCGTTGGTGCAGGTAGTTGTTTAGGACAGCTCTCATTACTTCCAATGCTGGCTCCTGTGGGATGCTTGCATACAATTATACAATGTCAGATATCACAAGTAGTTGCTCATTTGGGTTGAAAGGTTTTTGGTCAATCAGGGTAATAGTTTCCATAGTGTCCCTCAAGTATGCTTAAGTCTTCTAAGCAATAGGTTTTAAAAAAAAGATTATGTATTTGCATAAGGGTTCGAGTAATGATCCACACCCAGATACGATGGGGCATCCAGGTGGGTTTTGCATATCCTTATGTATTTTCGGCGGAGTGTAGATGGTGGGCAGCCGTGGATCTTTCTGGTTTAGATAATCAAATTCAAGTTTACTCAAAAACCCAGATTCATGTACTTCAGGCGTGATACTCAGGATTTCTTCAGCCAAATCTTTGGAAGGGTCTGATCTCAGCAGAGAGTAACTTACACCATCTTGAAGTTGTGTCATGATCTCTGACTTGTATGCTGTTGTGTCTTGTACCACTATTGCTCCGCCCTTATCCGCTGATTTGATGACAATATCTTTGTTATTTTTCAGAGACACGAGGGGCGCTCTCTCTGACTTGCTGATATTCAAAGTTACATGTTTATGCGTAAACAGTAGTTTTGTTACGTCATTCAGCACCATGCTTTCATAGACCAAAATTCTATTGGTCATAGTATTAGTCGTTTGGACGAAGGTAGATGGAGTCCTTAATCCTGTCAATGATTTAGAAGGAGTAACATTCAGAGTTCCTGAAGAAATATCTGAGGCGAATTTTCCTAAAGAATCTGTGGAGTTCCGTCTTAAGGTTAAAGTTGTTGGGATAGGCTGGAGGTACGAAGGACAGGCCATTGGATAGTACTTTTTGTTCTTCCTCCTTCAAAATATACGATGAGAGGTTTACCACTGGGTTTTCGTTGGACTCTACCATCTGTATATTTTGCATCTCGTTGAGATCTCGCAGTGATTGTACGGTTGGAAGCGGACCTGCTTGGATGCAGCGCCCTTACCTTGGTCCTAATTCGTGCTGGTGGCATGTTGGCCTCTCAGGGGGCCTCTAGGCCAGTTGCCACCCTGTCCTCTTGGGGGTCTCCATTGGCCCTCACCTAAAAAAGGAAAATAGCCTTGTGGGGGAAACCAATTGTCTCTGTAGCTATATTCAGCGCTGGGGCCTGCCGGTTCGTTATCGCTGTCTGAGCTCACCATTGAGTCAGAAAAGGTGGTATAATTCCTTCTTCTCCTGTAGCTCCTCTGCCTCTGCTTGTAAACCGACCTTGGGAATCCTGTTTTTAATATTCTTCATTCAGGTAAGGATAGGTGTTTTTCTTATCGTAGAAGCGGATGTCTTTAGATAGTTTATCCAGTTTTTTTATTCTGGGTAGTGGTTTCAAAGTCTTTCAATGATTTACTCAAATTCTCTAGGGCTTCTTTAGCATTGTTCAGTGCAGAGTGATAAGTAATAAGTGCTTGCTGGTGTGCCCTTATTAGTGTAGCGCTGTGACACTAATTAATGGGCCTCAATGCATCACATGAATTTCAACGAAACAATAGCCTGCAGTGTGTTCCACTGCTTTAGAGAATTTGAATTGAATTCATCCCCTTTTTCTGAGTAAGTTGGAGTATCTATTGGACTCTAAAATGCAGTGACCTTTGTTTTTACAAGGCCGCCTTTGACAGACACTTTTTTTTTGCAGGTGTTTATCACTCTCGCCTATACCAGTAGGAGCATTCAAAAACCCCATCGTCCTGACGAAACATGGTGCCTATCAGGCTTTCTCCCGAATAAGATACAGTAAATAGATTGATTTTCACATTAATTTGTTCTCGTCTTTTAATTAATTAGTGGACCTGACATACCCCTTATTCTACCCTTAGGTGCCCATCTGTGCTCACCTTCACTTCTATCCTAAGTAAAACCCCGTCAGTAAGGACTAGAACCAACTTACATGATTTTAGGGGTCGAAACGTCTACACACCATTGATGCCAGTACTACCAATAGTGCAATTTTGCACTGTGACTCTGTATTGTACATGGCTATGTAAATGAGTGGCATGTATTTTGTTATGAACTATATTAAGAATATGTGGCAATTAATAATTTGCCAACAATTTGATTGTTATTTCTTTTGTATAGTATTTGTCACTTGCCTCACTACTTCACTTAAGTCACCCCCTATCAGCCCTCTCAGTTGGGCACACCAACGCTATGTTTTAATGTGTGATGTAATACTGTGTTCTTATTAATGAGCATCTTGTGCTTGGTGTGATTAAATAACACTCTAGCACCATTTAGCTTCCCTATTTGATTTATTTTCTTTAATACAACTTTACACTGTTTTGATGTAATAGTGCTGGGACCATCACCTTCTATACAGCCCCAGAACACACAACAAGGACCAGTCCTTTCCTTCAGTCTCTTCAGCTGTTTCTTCCTTGGCAGAGGTTCCTCTTGACCATGAAGTAGTTTCAATCATTTTCTGTCTTGATCAGTTCCATTCCAACATTCAAGGGTTTCAGCTCTCATTGTTATACCCGTAAATGTCTTTAAAGTCTTTGTGTCAGGGGGTCACTGACCCCTGTCCAAACCAGTTCTGGGTGTCTCCATGCCAGTGACACTTTTTTCCTTTGATAGTAGGAGTCTGGATCCTCAATCACTCAGCACGAGATAGAGCCATTGTTTTATGGCAGCAGCCCAGGCCTCTTCACCTCCAGGGCTACTCCTCCCCCCTACACTCCAGATGCAGGTCAGCCTGTTGCTGTCTCACCTCCTCCCCTGGCTCAAGACATTCCCTACAGTCTATTACATACAAATCCAGACAGTCAATCCACAACCAGGCAGAGACACACAGAAATGTTACAGTGCAAATCCCCAGCCACTTCTAAAAGAGTGGTTTCTAAACACACAGTACAAAAACCACCTTCATATAAGATGTGTTATTACATTGTGAGTTCAGGCACACTAAACTTCACCTCTCCATTTTAAGCCAATGGGAAGATAGGCTGAAAACATATTACACAGCCTTCCCCATTTTGCCCTATGGGCAAGATGGTCTTGCAACAGTGAAAAACGAAATGGAGAGTATTTCACTGTCAGGACATGGTACACACCTCAGTACATGTCCTACCTTTCACATGCACTGCAGCCTGCCCGGGGGGGGGGGGGGGGACCTTGGCCTACTGTAGGGTTGTCTGAAGTGCATAAAAAGGGAAGGGTAAGGGCTGGCATGTGGGTGAACTTGCCAGGACTACATGGTTGTTTAACAAACTGCGCGCAGGCACTGCAGTGGCACGCCTGAGTTCTCACCTTAGGGCTACTTGTGCGGGTGGCACAATTAGTGCGGCAGGCCCACTAGTAGCATTTGCATTACCAGCCTGGTACACATAGTGCACTTTACTAGGGACTTTCCTAGTAAGGCAAACGTACCAATCATGGACAACCAATTACCATTACACTTTGCACAGGAAGCACTTGCACATTGAGACTGATCAGCAGTGGCAATGTGCCCAGAGCATCTAAGTTGGCAACACCATGTCAGAAAAAAAGGTCTAGGGGGAAGGCAAAATGTTTAGGGAACTTTAGCTAAAAAAAAAAAGTCCAACAAGGGCAACTAATCAAACACAAGGAGATGATGGAGTGAGCACTGAAACCTTTCATACACTCACCCCCAGTCACAGACCTGTGTTGTATCCATCATCGTTCTTTAGCTCACTTCGCCATCCCAGTTCAAACACAGCTATATGCAAATCAGTCTTGACCCTGTGCCTCATGGGAACAGTCCAGCCCGAACTGCCAAGGCATGTCTTCCCTGGACAGCAAACAAGCATCCTGGGACTGGTTTCGGGCTAACAGCACTCATCAGCCAGGCTAGCTTGAATCCAGGGGGAAATTGAGCAAGGGACCCATGTCTGGGCCTACTCTGCCAACTAAGGGCAAACAAAGCAACCACAAGGAGATGATGGATGGAGCGCTGAAACTTCTCAGGCACTCACCCCCAGTCACAGATCTGGGTTTAATCCATCATCTTTTTTAGCTCAATTCGCTACCCCAGTTCAGACACAGCTATATGCAAATCAGTCTTGTGCATCATGGGAACAGTCCAGCCTGAACCTCCAAGCAATGTCTTCCCTGGACCGGAAACAAGCATCCTGAGACCGGTTTCAGGCTAATATCCCTCATCAGGCAGTGTGTTTCCTGCCATGGTTTGGTGTCTAGCCCTTCTAAACCATCTAGTCTGGTCTGAATCTCAGTGGATAGTCCCCTTTTGAGGATGGTGCAGAAGAATGCCACCTGGGGACCCATGTCAGTCCAGGGCAGTCCTGTCTCTTGCCCCCATTGTTCTATCATTCTATCCAGGAATTCAGTATCCCCAGGCTTCATGCCCTCTGCCATCAGTCACCCTACGTCTGTGCAGTCAGGGAATATCTTCCTCAGGTCCATCTAGATCTGGTGCCTGAATGAGTTAAATGCAGCCCTGTCATGCTCAGTGTTCATAAGCGTGATTGTGGGAATCCGGGTTTGGGAGAACGCCATGTCGGTCTGCTCCCCTATGAGGGTGCTGAGCAGACGTTTGATGTCACCTATAGGTAAGGACATACCTGCGGTATTCTTCTCAACACATGAGAACCATTTGTGCTTGCATTATGACATACGTGCTTCACACATTACCCATCTCTGTATTCCTGAAGAGATGTGTTGCTTGGGAAACATCTCCCTAGTCTTACTTTTCAGAAAAATGCTACACATTGTTACTTCAGCCATTTAGTATGTTTTGGTACGGGCCTTTGAGTCCCCTTTTTTGCTCTACAAAGCATGGTAAATGTGTATTGGTTCACATTTGGGTAAATGTAGACCTTACATCAATCAGCCCTTGGAATGTGTTACATGTGTTCTTTTTTGTGGATCCCTACACATGCATGAATGCAAATTTAACAAATACATGTTTTACATCAATCCCTGAGGGTAGGCTGTTGGGCATGACAGATGTCTTCCATGATCTGTGATGGTAAGTGCTGCAACATTTATTCCAGCAAAGTGGTGCCACTTTGCATGCTAATCAATATGTTTAACACACATCAATTTGAAGATTTATTTAGGTACTGACTTATTGGGAGAATTGTGATCTATCACACACGTTCATGCAGAAGAAGACAGCCAGACAGCTTGCTGTGCTGCACTGCGCTGCTTAAGAGAGGGAGGATAAGGATGCCCCATATCTACCTACATATGGGGCTATTCTTCCCTCTCCCCTATCATTCAGTGCTCTGCATCACATTTGCTTGGTGCATTGATTTGCTCTTAGTTTGAAATATGCCCCTATATTTATCACCTGCGCGGCAAACAAGATTCATAAATAATGAGGCCTAAATCTAGTTGAGTAGATAGTGGATGAGTTCAAAAAATATATTTTGGATGATAGGTTTATAGATATTGTCATTATTACCATCATTTTAATGTGATCATGAAAACAAATTTGCAACAATTTGGTCCTGTCTCACATGACCTGCCATTGTGTGCTCTACATCTGCATCAGATTCATCATCCTCTGTAATTTCATTTGTTTTCAGACCGATGTTAAACAATATTGCGCACACTATGATGATCTTGCAGGTCATAGGAGGCGAGTACAACGTTTTTCCACCTGATTTGTCCAGGCAATGGAAACAGGACGTTAGAACCCGTAACATTCGCTCAACAAATTACGCGTTTTGGTCAGAGCCGACTTTAGTTTTTTTACTATCTGACTGGGGATTGTGAAATACAGGCATGAGGCATGGCTGCAAACCATATCCTTGGTCACCTTTAAAGTGGAAAAAGCCAATATTCAATGATTTGGTACATTGTTAGTCAGACATACGCAACTATGTGTGGTATGCATGTAGGCAAGATTTTACATTTTTCTTTCACTTTTAACTGATATGTCTTTGATATGGCTGACCACTGCTTTACACATGTATGTTCAACATATATGGGTCTTGCACATATTGCACAAGGTGCAAGACATAAAAGATATCAACATGCCAACTTTCATCTTTAAGGAAAGTTCGGGCTGGACTGGTCCCATGAGGCACAGGGTCAGACTGATTTGCATATAGCCATGTCTGAACTGGAGTGGCGGAGTGAGCTAAAGCATGATGATGGATTAAACCCAGATCAGTTGACTGGGGGTGAGTGCTTGCAATGTTCAATACTCCGTCCATCATCCCCTTTGGGTTTGCTTTTTTTTCCGCCCTAAGTTGGCAGGGTATGCCAAGAAGTGGGTCCCTTGCTCACTTTGCAACTGGATTCATCGTTTCATAAGCTTTTATTCGATTGCCATTTGTTTTTGCAACCATAAAAAGTACAAACATCTAAAAAACATTTTAAACATTTTTTAAAACGGCGTTTACAGAATAGAGACTGTCGTATTTGATATAAAATTATAACTACTCATAATTGCGTCGATACGTAATACATGATTTCAAAAAATTTACAATGTACTTTGCAATAAAGCTTGACTCCAGGGATTGCAAGGACAGGTATGCAGATTTACACGATCTAAGACCTGCTAGTTTGAGAACAGGCAAAATCCAGACCTTTCTAGGAAAGGAATAACATTTACAAAAATATAGAACGTGCATTGTTGATTGGATTGAAAGATCGCCACAGGGACAGGGGATAAGTGTATGAGACCACTCTTGAGTATTAGGAAAAGTAACTAACCTGAAAAAAAGATTAAAACGGAACCTAGTAAGGAGATACTTTTCATAGGTATTTAAATAAAAAGACAAATATGGTTGGATACCCAGGTGGGTCTGGACAGCGGTAATCTGAGAATTGGATGGTTTTGTCAGTTCGATGGTGCTGCGTAGAGCTCTAAGATGACTCAGGCACAGTTTTTTTAGCTCTTTTCTTGAGATGTCACCCATTGAGGGAGGGTCTTGAAAGTAATTGCAGCGATCCATATCTCGACTAAAGTTTCTTATGTATACTACCCAGGATATTTTTTCCCAGTTATCCAGAGCAACGCAATCCATGATCAGGGATTGTGTTAGATGGCATTCTTCATTGGTCCAGATGCGGTGCCAAAGGAGCATGGGATAACATCGTATTGTATCCGTGATATAATTCATGCCTAGTTTGGCTAATGAGGCATAGATTGGGGCACTAGATGGTAAGGACAACAGGTATTTGGTGAACCCATTTTCTACTGTTTGTAGAGGGTTGATTGAACCATAACCCCAAACACCTGCACCTTACGTGGCCACACTGTGGCATTTGGCATAGTATATTTTGAGAAGTTCCGGAGGAGCTGGTTTTCCAAGTCTCCTAGAGAAGGAGACTAGGGCTGATGTAGTTCTCTGGAAAAGCAATTTTTTGCTTGCGACCAGCTGTCGCCAGCTCAGGGTTTCATCCACCAAAATTCCAAGTTAAGGATAAGCGCTAGTTCGATCCAGCTTAGTTTTGTTCACAAAGATGGTTTTAGGATTTTTTAGTCTCTGGCCAAAATGCATTACAAAAGTCTTTTTGATGTTAACTTTAAGGCCCAAGGAATCCATATAGGAACAATATTTGTTAAGTTGTACTTGCAGCTAAGTCAAAGTCCTGGCAAAAATAACAGAGTCATCAGCATATAAAAGGGTTGGTATGGGACAATGGTTGATTTGTGGGAGGTCCTGGCTCCCCTCTAGTAGCGCTGCCTCCAACCCATTAGTATACAGGTTAACCCCTTCCACACTCATGACGAGCTGGGCTCGTCATGCAGTAGCCTCCCAGCACGCTCATGACGAGCCCAGCTCGTCATGAATAATGGGTTTTTGCATATTCCAGCACAGGGCTGGAACTCATCGAGCATCGATGTGGTTAAACAAGAAGGGAGCCAGTACACAGCCCTGTCTTACCCCCTGTCTGATTTGGATGTGGGGGGTAAGTTCGCCATTAATCCCGTGCCGTACTCTCGCCGTTGCATTCGAGTATAATTCGCGCAGGAATATAATAAGTGCAGAGTCGACGCCCATTTCTTCAAGCAGGGACCAGAGTTTGCAATGCTGTACACAGTCGAACGCTGCACTTAGGTCAACATAAACTACAAATAGGTGACCCTTTTTGGCATTTACATATTTTCCAGTCAGAAGAACAAGGTTCAAAGTCTGTTCCACGGTCCCAAGACCAGCTTGGAACCCATATTGGAGATCAGTTATAATTTTCTTGGATGCTGCCCATTCTTGAAGACGCACCAATAGTAATCTGCCTACTACCTTTCCAATAGAGTCCAGGAGGGAGATGGGTCTGTAACAGACCGGATCGTTTCGGTCTCCCTTTTTAAAGATAGGTAGGAGAATTGATGTTGACCATGAATCAATAAGGCCAACTGTTGTTACTGCTGTCAGGACTTGGGTGAGGAGTGGAGACCAGAGCTCGATGTTATGGGTAAAGATGTCTACCGGCACCCCGTCCGGTCCGGGGGCCTTACCTGATTTGGAGGCCTTCAGAGCTCTGACTACTTCGCCTAGTTTGAAGCAGATATTTATTGGATGCGTCTTGGATACTGGCGTTATTGGAGAGAGAGGGTCCCCCTCTGTTGGATTTGGTTGGGGACCCCCAAAAATTCCCGTGAAATGGGCAACCCATTCTTCTGCAGTCACTGCAACATCAAGATGTTGGACAGATGAGGAGTCTGACAAAAAAGGAGATTTTACCACTCGCCAAAAATGACTGCTATTCCGCGATCGACAGCTTTCATGAAGTTGGAGCCATAAGTTCTCCTTAATTTCCTTAATGCGTTTTGCCCTTTCGTCCTTATAAAGTTTTCTCAACCTAGCAATCTCAGGGAGATTCCTAGGAGTTGTCCGCAGGGCTAACTTGAGATTTGAGAGTGCTTTGCGGCATCCAGGGTTAAACCACCTCTCCGTCGATGGTTTACGTAAATTTGTGCGTGTTAGTTCCTCTTTTATTGTTCTCAGGATCTTATCAAAGCTACTAAGAATTAATTCGGTGCAAGGAGCTAGGATCTAGGCAGTTGTTAACGGAGAAATTCGCTTTTTTGAGAACCTGCGCTGTCAATGCATCGGGATCGATTTTTGCCCACTTTACTGAGAAACCGTTCACCTTGTCCATTATCAGGGTTTCTTGCGTTAAAAGGCTTCTTGTATTTGTATTTAAAGAGACAATTTTTGGCTGTATTAAAATTTGGTTTGAAAAATGGTCACTGCTAATGTCTGACCCAATAGAAATTTTTTGCAGGTGGCCCCTTAGATTCTGTGAGCATAGAATAAAGTCGATTGTGCTTGATAGACCCCGATCGTGAAATGTTGGAGCGAAATCCAGTTGTGGGTGTACTAGCCGGTTTGCGTAGTCCAACTCTAAGGAAAAGATGCTCTCATTAAAAAGGGAGCCATTTGTGGAATGAGTGAAATGGGCCAAGGGGCTATCAAATTCGTCGATCAATCCACAGTTCTCATTTCCGTTTTTAAAGTTGGGGCAGATTGGAATGTTGAAATCACCTCCCCAAATGATGTACACAGTATGAGATGTTGACTTGTTCAGTTGAAGCTTTAGGAGAGTGGTAATTTCGTTAACCATCCGTGGACAGTCTAATTGCGAAGGATTGTTATACAAATTAACCAAAAGATAAACAAAACTATTATTAAGAAAGATTCGTAAAATTTGATAGGAGGCATCCTCTTTTAGAGTTGAGATTGTTGTCAGAGGAAGAGTATTTGTTACATAGATCACTAATCCTCCCTTAGGTCTGCCGAACATACCCTGGGTAGCTAAGATGGTAAAAGTTTTGTAACCCGCCAAATGGACAGGGGCAGTTGACCAGGTCTCTTGGAGGCAGATTACATGGTTCTCTCTGATTTTGTCCACCCATGATTGAGAGTTTATTTTGGAACGGAGTCCTGCAATATTCCAAAATAGAAAGGATAGTTGTGGGTTCTTTACTGTAGAATTGTTACATGTTAGAGGATGGTCTGGTACAACTAAATTTGTTTTGCCCGTGTCATTTGTTTGCAGAATAATAGGTAGCGGATCAAAGGGAATTATAGGTTCGTCTTCTACTATTTGTGTTGAGATGTAGGGAGAACAATGGGAAGGAGGGGTTTGACTGCTAGTGCAAGAGATGATAGTGGGGTTAGGATTTATTAATGGGCTATCAAAAGGTCTCTCACAAGGTATCTCTAGACCTTCAGAGGGTGATATGATCCTCTCTAGCTGATTGACGGTATGTGGACTGGCTAGCGGTCAATCGACCATTTCCAGACAATCAAATCTGTTTCTTGTTGGTATACCTCGCCATCCTGGCATGGGGACTTGTTCTCTGGTTGGAGGCCAATTCCGCGTTTCCCACTCTCTGTTGGTATTTCTGTGGGAATGCCATGGTTCCTCAAAGCTCCAGCCCTCTCTAAAGGTTGTTCCCAGTTTTGGGTCATCATGTACTGGTTATTATATGTTGGGGGATAGAAAAAGGAAAGACGATAAGCGTCTATCCCTCCGCTCTTAGCTAGGCTGGCCAGGAACAAATATGGTCTACTGTGGCTGGATCTTCGCAATTGACTATTATACAATCTCCCTGGATGGTTTTTAGTTCTGGCCCTACCCACAGGACTCTGCGAGCAGTGGAAATTCTGCTGGTGTAAGCAGATTGTGTTGGTCTGTTAATGTTAAGCCACTGTAAAACCTTGTTTTGTAGGGACCAAGATGGTTCTTTGGCAGAATCCGGTAGCTCAGGGACACCCGTAAGAATAACAGTGTAGGGGGATCCTTCGCGCGGAAGATGGAAGGGGCGTCTTTGCCTACGCGCCTTTTTCCCATCACCAAATGTGTTTGGCAAAGGATGTTGTGGAACTGATGATGGGATCGGCGCCTGTGTTAGAGGAAGAGCATCCTTTACGGGGGGTAGGTGAGTAGGGCAGGGTTGGGGGGGTAGGCTGAGTGGGAGTAGTAATATACTCAGTCTTATCCTTGTTCACAGCCACCTCTCTCAGGGTTGAGGGAGCAGAGGTTTGTGGTTTCTTAGGGATTGTTTGAATGACGTGGGGTGTTGGTGGTTTTGGCACGTTGGTTCCATAGGTTTTATGAACCCCTTGGGTACCGGTAGCTAAAGGGGTAACATTAGTAGTGGTAATCCCTGGAATTTGTTGCCCCTCTCTTGGTGGAATTAAAGGTTTTTGTGTTAATTTAGCTAACTGCTTTTCAATAATCATTATGCTACGTTCGAGGGGTTGGAGATGGTACTTAAGTATTTCCCTAAAACTCGCCAAAAGTTGGTTATTTTCGCTACTTAGGCTACAAACTTTCCCACCTGTAGTCGGGATGGATACATTTACAGATGGGTCTGTTAAGATAATGGATTGAGTATTAGTATCATTTGGAGGTTCAGATGGTTTTGGAAGAAGTGGTCTGTCAGTGCAGGTTATTACAGCTTTAGATGGTATAAGATTTACTATGATCTTATTTTTACCTTGCTTTGGGACAGCGCCCTCTATTTCTCCGATTTGCTGTATTTGGGTGGCCGAATCCTGAGAATGCAATAATTGTAGGTCAGGAGTGTTTTCCAGATCGCAAACGGATTCGATATCGGAGGTGAGATTAGAAACAGAAAGGTCGATAGATTTCGGTATTGAGTGGATATCTACCTGGACATTTGGCTGGGGTTGTGGTAATAATGTAGTCGTCGGAGTGGCTAGGGGGGGGGGGTTTAATGGAGTTTGGGCGGAGGCTAAAGGGCCCAAAGATGACCTTCTTGCTGCTGCAAGTTCGTGCAATACCCTTCGTTCAAGTAAGGATATACTTAGGTTGATAGTATCGTTTGTTCTGGAAATAAATTGATCAATTGGCCCAGTAACCAGGGCATTTGCCATAGCAGTCTTGCTTCTACTCCCCCTGGTCATAGTATTTAAAGGTAAATGGCAGTTTTTGTACAAGTTGATAATCTTGTGATAGAAAGTCAGTTATCAGACTAGGAAAAATGCGCTAGTATGTGATGGCGATCGCCTTACCGGATACACAGGCCAGGGGGGGTGGCCCAGCCCAGCCTTTCACAGTCTAGAACGGGCAAAAACGGTCCCGCCCTTGGCCCGGGCTTCACCCGGGCTGCGACCCGCGCGCGTCCCGCGATGCGCGTTACCGGTCCTGCTTATATTTAGGAGGAGGCGTGGCACTGGGAGGGGGCGCGGCTCGGCCGGGAAGAGGAACCAGCTGTTGGTGAGTTCAGGAATGCTGGTCCTCGCAGTCCCGGTCGCCGCGCCTCTCGCCTCCTCTGCGGTCAGAAAGATGATGTTCTCTCCTCAAGGGACCAAATGAAAGCAGGTGGCTTGGAGCGCTACTCCTGTGGCGAAGGGCAGACACAAATGTTCAGAAACCTCTAGCGAGCGGCAACTGTATTCAAGTTAGCCTGGCTGATGAGGGCTGTCAGCCCGAAACCGGTCCCAGGATGCTTATTTCCGGTCCAGGGAAGACATGGCTTTGCAGTTCGGGCTGGACTGGTCCCATGAGGCACAGGGTCCGACTGATTTGCATATAGCCATGTGTCTGGAGATTGTGAAATAAGGGCATGTGACATGGCTATAAACCATATCCTTGGTCACCTTTAAAGTGGAAAAAGCCAACATTCAATGATTTGGTACATTGTTAGTCAGACATACGTAACTATGTGTGTTATGACGGTAGGCAACATTTTACACTTTTCTTTCACTTTTAACTGATATGTGTTAGATATGGCTGACCACTGCTTTACACATGTATGTTCAATATATATGGGTCTTGCACATATTGTACAAGGTGCAAGACATAAAAGATATCAACATGCCAACTTTCATCTTTAAGGCAAGTTCGGGCTGGACTGTTCCCATGAGGCACAGGGTCAGACTGATTGGCATATAACCATGTTTGAACTGGAGTGGCGGAGTGAGCTAAAGAATGATGATGGATTAAATCAAGATCAGTTGACTGGGGGCGAGTGCTTGCAATTTTCAACACTCTGTCCATTTTCCCCTTTGGTTTTGCGTTTAACTTTCATCTTTAACCAGAAGAGTTATTTGATAAGTAAGTAAGAATATTTGTATGTGCTGTACGGGAATTGTAGTCAATATGTTTGCAATGTATCTAACTTAGGATCAGATTATCTTGGATAAATTTTTAGCTCCACTTGGTATTTATTTATTTATTAACTGTGCAATTAATTAAAATTGTTACAGTAAAAAATCAGCGTATAAAAACTAGAACAGTGATACTAAAAGCTTCAATTTATGTTAAAAAAAAATTTGCGCCCCACCCCAATGCCCAAACGATCGGCCTTCACCAGAGTTTGTGGTCTGGGTCGTATGGCCTTCTGAGCCTTCATGGGGTCCCCTTTGAACCTGGGAAAATAAACTATGTTACAAGGTAATGATCTAAACGCCCTGGCACTCCAATTGACCATCTTGGAGCAGCGCTGTCTTAAAAGGGCGTGCTGGAGGTGTTTAGAGCAGTGGAGCTTTTCGGAAAGCCGGTCCGCCTTCTTCCGCCATATTTGCAGTACCTTTATTGCTTTTGTTAACAACTTTTAGGGCGATCCTGATTTGATGGATGTGTTGGTGGTTGATAGGAACAAGGCTGACGTATGCCTACAGGACTTTATTCTATTGGTGATACATTTTTAGCTATATAGGTATTGACAGTGGCGACAAGTTAGACATTCACACATACGTTTGTTCTATTTTCATCTATGATGTCCTTGCCCGCCTACATGACAGGTGCACAGCCTTAGATTTGTTTACATAAGTGTGCAGGGCAAATTGCTGAGTAAATGTAACTATTATTCAAAATGTAACATGGTTATTTAAATGGTATTTATTCATACAACAGCTAATTCTTTTTTCATGGCAAATTGTCTTGCTGAATTTAGTATGATACATAGGTATTGCAATGTAGCCCTTTTAGGTCTCGCGTGCGTACGCAGCGCATGCGCTGCTTTGCCTGCAATCTCTATTGTCGCCGCTTTCCTTCCCGAAGGGAGACAAACCATGTGCGCACCCGCCGCCGGACAGGCGATGTGCACGCGCATGGCGTCTCCCATCACCGCGCCTTGATTTATTATGGCTCGGCTGCTCACTCCCTCTCTGCAGACGGCCAGCTATAGAGTCAGGAAATCCCGCAATGCTTGTTTAAATATACTGGCAAAGACAACTTATGTCATTGACTTTTGTTTTCCTCATACATAAAGATTTATTTTAGAGCTCCTAAATCTCATTAACATTTTAACAAATTATTCTGAGCTGCTCGTGTAACGGAAACGTGTGGCATTAATCTTCACAAAGAAAAACAATAAGAGGATCATCACTAGTGATTTTTTTTTTTTACTTTTAAAGATTAAGGGCAAGCCACGAGTGTTTGGAAAAACAGACACAAGCTCCTGACCTGGGTTTTACACATTGCGTGAATAAATCATTGTGAAGGGAAGGTTGAAAAAGAGAATTCATGATTACCCAATTTTCATTCGGCAGAGTCATTAATGTTACAATTATTGACTTTTTCCTTGAGCTGATCTTGGCTTCGAGTAACAGAGGAAAATGTCTTTCTCCTTGTTCTCAGCAGTAACTGAAAAGCCAGGCTTTACACAATCCCTGCTAATGCTTAGTTGATTGAAATGGAACCTCCTTGCTTATTGCATATCGTCTACTTTATCATTGACGCGTCAACTGTGAAATTATCTTGGGAATCGGACTTGCAAGCCCACGGCTCCTAAACAGTACGTTTTTGTGAAATATTAAGGAGTAGCTCCTCTTGTTGTGACAGCGAAGAAGCATACAACTCATTTCTGTCTACTTTTTCAAAGCTCCGAATTTCCCTGTTAAATTTGCGAGTATCTCTCACAACTAACTTTTTTCAAATGCATTCTGGTACTTGCAGTAAGGATTTTATAAATGGCTACATAAAATTACACGTACCAGGATATAAAGAAATAAATTTGGACATGAGGATGAAACATAAGAACTTTGCCTACTAAGTCAGTCGTTCAAATTTATAGCATGACAGATGAACATTTGGAAAACTCTCAGGCAATCCTTAAATGGATCAAAAGGTAAACTGCTTGGTTGGAAAATAAAACGGGACTGGATGGAAGTGTAGGGGAGTAAAAAGGCATTCTAATAGAGGAGGAATACGCATTTGGAATGCAGTAGGTCTCGCAATTGCAAGATATTGAGCCATTGGCATTGTAAATGACAATGCCTTTTATTTATGTTTAAAAAACCTGCAGTAATAAAAGGCATTGTCGTTTACAATACCAATAGGTTAAAGTTTCGAAAATGTGAGACCTATTGCATTGCAAAGGCTTGTTTCATATGGGACAGCATGATGTTGAAATGTGTGACTTAATCCTACAGACATGTACACAACACTTGCTTTATTTACATGTATGTGATTTAGGGCCAGATGTAGGTGGCCCAATACCGGTCGGTAACGGCCGAATTTACCGAATTTCGGCCGTTACCGACCGGTATTGGGCATTTGGGATGTAGGTGGCCTAAATTGCAAATTCAGTAATTTACCGATTCGGTATTTTAAGGAATCTGTAAATTACTGATTCCTTAAAATACCGAATCGGTAAATTACCGAATTTGCAATGTAGGGAGCACTCAAATTAGTGCTTTTCCCATTTTAGAATTCGGTATTTACCACAAACTGTAAGTTGGTGGTAAATAAGGAATACCTTTGAAAAGGCAAATCTGTGCATTTTCAACTGTGCCATGTGGCAGAAATACATGCCCTTAGGGCATGTATGTGTGCCACATCTGCACACAAGCACGATTCAGGGGTGCAACAGGGTGTCAAAGTGACACCCTGGCACCCTTGAATGTTTCCGAACCTTACTGAATTTTTACCGAAAATGTATCTACATCCCATTTACCTATTCTTAAATACCGAATCGGTAACATTTGGTATTTAAGAATAGGTAAATTGGGATTACCTACATTTGAACCTAAGTCTTGTTGGTTAAACTGTACTTATATGCCTTGCTTCCTAGACCCTTTCGTAGCTTTCTTTGATTGTACATTTACTATGCTGCCTTTCCTTGGTTACATTTCAACTTGATTTATTCCTAGTGTATAGCATCTTTCACAGACTATTAATTGTTTCAGTATTACATTGATAGACTAAGATGCAGGAAATATAGCCAACTTAAGGCAGCGACTTATTCATCTATGTTATTAACGAAGTATATTCATGTGACTTATTATCTATGTGGAAATTTGGACCTTGAATGTTAGAATGCCTGGGAATTGGCTGCACTTTTATATCTTAGTGTCATATATATTACTGAAGTACAAATGCAAACAAAATGTGATACTGTACCTTCAGTGTATGACATATGTTGAACTTTGATGTTATTCTCCCATTTATGCGTCTGATACTTTGACCAGCCTACACATTTACTTCCAGGTGTGTCACATATGCTTAGCTTCACAAGATTTGTTTCACAATCGTTATTTTGGTGGGACATTTACAAATGATCCAGACATGCCACACCATTGAGCATACACACATCTGAAACTTTGCTAAGATGTATCCTTTCTTATATTGAATACAATTGTGAGCCACATGATTTGTCATTTGATGTGTTCGTCATTCAATAAAGTGTGGTTCTATCTGCCTACACGGTGTGAAATGACACAATACTTCTCACTGTGTTATTTTTTCCTACTCTAATTGCAGGAAGAGTGATGGAATTACACAATGGGACATCGCTGAATTACATGTTAGAGCGAGATGCTTCCACCATGTGCACATGACACGAGATACAAACATAGAGATAGCTATTAAGTCATACCTTACATCATTGATGGTACTGTGGCAGAAGATATACGCGTCATGTGCACTTCCTGGAAATTTAGCAAGGACATTGATGAACATTCCCTGATGGTCCAGTATCGCCTGGACATTTATGGAGTAGTTGTGCTTGTGGTTTCTGTACAGGTGTGATGTTGCTGCAGGGGGCACAAATTGGACATGTATGCAATCTGTGGCACCAAGCACATGAGGAAATCCATTAATGGTGTAGAAGCCTTGCTTGGTATCCATTTGTTCTTGGGTAGTTTTGGGGAGGAAAAATTACTGGGGTGTGAGTTTTATGATGTCATCCAACACAGATGGGAGGACGGCAGAAAATGCTCCCTGGGACATGCCAGCCAATATAGCCGGTGTGATTTGGAAGGATCAAGAGGCCAACATGTGTAGCACAGACATTAATTTTATGTGTGCTGGGATGGCATTGATCTTTGCAGTTGCTGGCTGATAACTTAGCGCTATCTTCTTCAGTAATTCTATGATGGAGTCCTTCTTCAGTCTGTAGAACTGTATGACTTCCTCCTCCCTGAGGTGCGTGATGGAAAACATGCTCTTTCCTCATTCACTGCATATATGGTTGTCTCCTAGCTATTCCCATTTGCTGTATGACCTCCATAATGCAGGTGAGCTTGACATAGTGTACTGTGATGGTGAGGAATGTCTGCTACAGCCACTGAATCATTTCCTACGCCTAGGTTGCCAAAACACATCAATTCTGATGTGTTTGTGTTTGTCTCATTACATTGTGCTACTCCATGATGCGTTATTAATTCCTGGGTGACACAGCTGGGTTTGGCGCAGCTTTGGCACCATGCAATTCTAAAAAACCCTGACGCATTAGTGCAGTTACATCTTTTCTTAAACATGACTTTATTCCTGTGTTATGCAAAGTTGATACAAACCCTTGATAAATATGCCCCCACATCCCTTTTTTGGCAATCGACTTTCACAGTAGCAAGGCAGAGCCATCAAGGACTTACTCAGAGAGATGTTGTAGGCTATAAGCTAAGAACTATGAATAACACTCAAAAATGAATATCCTTTAATGTCATGCGGGTACCTTTTCTTTAAAAAAGGAAAATTACTTGAATAGATGAATAACTAGAATGGAAGATTACAAAATGGCATATGGAAAAACAAACAAAGAACATCCTTTCAAGGTCTTCGTAAACTCTTGTGAATGCACACTAAAGAAAGGTCATAAAAGTCAGCTAATCGTCTAAATTGAAGCTACACTGCATAGGTCAGAGATGCCTTTAATGGTTCACATGCCAGCACAACCTAAGCTTTAATAGCACAATAACCTCATATATGGCTACATCAAATCATGTGTGTAATTCTAAAACGTCAGAGCCACTGTCTTTGTGTAGTGGGCTGGCCCCACGTGTTCAGGAGACATAGAAGACATAGCAGATTTGAGTTTGATGTGATTTATTAGGTCCATAAGTAGAAGTAACAGCAAGCCCCACCAGGAGCAGCCAGCTAGTTGGTCAGCCCATCTTCCAACTGACAACACTCACACACCAGGCACCCAAACATTCCACTCATGTCACTCACATCAACATTCTACATGGAACACTCACACTGACTGAGCAGCTAGGGACAAGGTGAAAGGGAACATTACAGCATAACATGAGAATACTACATATCCTCTCAATGTTATATTGAAAAATAAATAGAACCAAATTAAAATGAAAACAACTATACACAGCAATGTACAAATGAAGAAAACAGTCCATAAACCCTGGGATGAATGAAAAAACCACATTGCGAGAGGGAAGACAGACAAACAAAGGAGGAAAACAGAATGAAAAGATAAAACACACTAACACCGTCCTCCTCCTTTAATATTGAATACAAAGTGTAAAAGTAACTAGTGTAAGAACAGCTCACAGATACAAAGTGAGCAACAACCACATTGAAAGTAAAGGGAAAACGTACCCCAAGACTAAAACACTGTGGGTGGACTACACCCAAGGAAGTACTCCTCGACTAACGAGACTGTGGCCAACGCACCACCCCTCATGTGAGGGACCATGCTAAGATGGGACTAACTCATAGGCTAAGCAGGGTAAAGACTAATGCTACAAGGGACTAGCACCCAAGAACATGTGCAGCACAAGAAAACTACGCAGATGCAGCACAGTGTGACACACACACACATTACGTCAACGTGAAGCACAGGGTGACACACACACAACAGGTCAATGCAAAAGCACAGGGTGAAGCACAGGGCGACTTAAACACAACAAGCCAAAATGAGGCGCAGCGTGACTTATACACAACTTGACAACGTGAGGCACTGGGCGACTTACACACATCAAGACAAAGTGAGGCACTGGGCGACTTACATACAAAAAGGCAAAGTGAGGCGCAGGGCGGCTTAAACACAACAAGGCAAAGTGAGGCGCAGAGAGACGTATACACATCTTGACAACGTGAGGCGACTTACACCCAACAGGACAAAGTGAGGCACTGGGCGACTTACACACAAAAAGGCAAAGTGATGCGGAGGGCGGCTTACACACTGGACACAGCAAGGGGAGGCGCAGGGCGACTTACACACAACATGACGTACAACGAGGTGGTGGGACTGACACCCCAAACACACCTCAAAAAGCAGAGAAGTGTCTAACACACATAAATGGGGAAAACACCCCTTAACCCAAATAACAAGAGGGTAAACAGCAATGATGTGGAGACTAATGACATAGAAATGGGGCTGACACCCATACCAAACATAGCAAGGGAATGCACCCCTTTATCAGTGACAATAACGTGATGAAGAGACATGGGACTACGACCCACTCCCATCCCTTAGGCAAGTATACAATGTCAGAAATGTACTTGCGGAATGCAAAACAATAATATTGGCATACAGCAATAACAAATCACTGTAAATTCATAAGTTTCTTTTTCCTGTGAAAGAAAATATTTTAGCATTAATTCATGTAGACAAACACCAAAAACTTGTATGACAAAAATGACAATGGTGTGCCTGTCACCACGATCTAGTGGGACAGGCGGTCCAAATAACCAAAGAGCACTAAGATGCAAAAGAGTGGCACACAAAACTTAAGAAAGAATAGCGCTATGGTGAGTAGATGACGCCCACTGAAGATGCTTGTAGCAGCATTTGAAGTCCAGTGTCCTAGGAGTGTTGAAATCCTTTGAAAAAAACGAACCTTGGCCCAAACCTAAAATCTACCAAAAAGTGAATTCTGGCCAGGACGTGGCTTGAATGAAAATCTTTGTAGTAATAACCAAGAGAAAAGTGTCTTCAAGCTGATCATCATTAACCACCAAGAAACAAGCAAGAAGCCAGAAGTAACTACGTTCTTCGCCCCTCTGCTTTCCCGGTCAGCTTCAACATTGTTCAATCTTTATTGAAAACGTGGTTGGCAAAGTACTGGAAGAACAAAAAATCACAGTCCACACAAGCAATGTTGAAAACCAGGAGCCTCCAACCTAAAGATGACGACAACCTAAGCACGCCCACACAGGGTGGCTCACGGCGTGTAATTGTGCCCCACGATGCAGCACAAACAGGAATCTTCGTGAAGAAGACTGGACTGGCAGGCACCCAGGCACATCTCAGATGGAAATTACTAGAAAAGCAGAAGGTGAGAGCGCGCGTAAAGATAACGCCACAGGCATCTGTTTAAACCGCAACACAGCGGTTGAACTCCAATGCAATATAAAAACGTGTGACTATTGAGAGAGCGCAAATCCAGAAAAAACAGAAGTGCACCATATTTACAAGCACGTTGCATCAGCTTAGTAAAGATTATATAAGAGTGTCGAATTTATAGAGTGAAAATATATAAGAGTGTTTAATTAAAATAGAATGCATATATCAGTGTGAAAAGCTAATGTAGAAGTGTGTAGAGATGTTAGAATGATGTTGAAATCCCATATTATGTGGCTGCTGTAGAGGAGAATGTAATGCTGCTAAACGTAGAAATGTGTAGGCCACATGGCAGTTCACAGAGAATGAAAAGGTGCTGTTACACTCTCACATGATGTGGATTTTTAATGTTGTTATAATTCAAGGTATTATTGATCATAGAACTGAACTATATGTTTTATAGAAGTGTTTCATATAACCATTGTGTGTAATAGGTTAGAATACTGTTTAGACTAAGAAATTAAAGGTTTACAGAGTGCACAGGCCCGTTTCATGTAATTCTAATAGGCCTGAATAGATGAGGTCGTTTCTTTTGATCTGCATGTGCTAGTTAGAGGAAGGTCATGTTAAGCATAAATTGCAGAGACTGCTCGATGGTTTACGACTTAGAAGATACGGTGGAGGCCGGAATTTGGGGCCCACTGTACAAGTGTCTGTTTGCAGGTGCGAGGAGGTTCCAATCAAGAGAGTGATGAATAGGGTTTTGTTCAGGGAGCCAGGCACCGGCCTGGAGGAGGCTTCAGGAATTTCCTGGGGGGTACCGTCCTGCCGGAGAAGAGCCTGAGAAGCAAGGTCAATGCTAACGATGGGCCCAGAGGAGTATCAGCATGGAAAATGCCAGAACCAACACCACGTGAGGGGCGTCTCTAAAGGGCGTTTCTATTGTAAATGTGATTTTTGTATTAGGGACAGCACCCCTGGGTGGAGTTAGGGCAGATGGTCTGAGGAACCTAAGAGAGCGGATGGGTAGGCAGATAGGTTAACTGCGAGAGACCGATTTACAACGAAGACTAAAGGAAGTGAGTGATCTTCTTTGGAAGTCACCAGGGCTGACACCTTTTTAGGTTAAGATTTTACTAAGTAGGGATGTCACTTAGTCTAGTGTAGGGACAGTCTATTCTGAATTTTCTTCCTTTCTGTAAATGACTCACAAGCTACAGCTTGTGTCTATTCTTGCAACTCTGATGATTTTTGAATTGGTTTTGGTTACATTCTTCTGCCGACTAAAAGCATTTAGAAAATTTATGTTTGTATTGATACCAGTATATCTTTTGAACCTTATATTGAGATGTTTGTATCTCCAGTTAACTTTGGCTTTGTAATAAACTTTTAAAACTTATTCGTAGTAAGTGGTTCTTTAGAGTGGTGTAAGTCCTTATTGATTGACCTAGTAGTGGATTGCCTTTTACTCTATGACAGGTACCAACGGTTCAGTCGACCTGAGTTGGGATCTAGATTTATAGCAATAGATCAGAAATCCCACCGTATCAGTTGGTAGCAGATTAGGATGGTTACCTTCTAGAGGAAGGTGATCTAGACTAGGTTAAGATTACCCCAAGGTCCCTAGAGATCGAGAGATGAGCAGCGGAAGAATCGCCTGGCGAAGAAGGTGCTGACGGTGCGAGAGAAAAGCAGCAGGGTCGGACGAGAGTGAGTATAACAAGGGTCATGCGTTGACAGATTGCGGTGTTTTGTGCTGTATCTGTATTGTAATGTCATGCGGAGTTGAATGCCTGTAGTGTGATTGAGAGAGGGTTGTGAGCGCGCGCAACCTGGCAAACTGTGAAAATCTTAAGTTCGGGGAAGAGCTTAAGTGGTTCGGGTGTATCGAACATCCAGAGTAGTTGTCGACCAGAGTAAAGGGGGTCATGAGGTACCATTGATCGCCCGCAGGACCGAGATAGGGGGAACGCAAGAGTGAGTGTGTGGGTAACGGACGCAGGTCGAAAGTTACCGTGTGTAAGTAACCTATCAGTAAGGCGATTGTCTGGACGTACACGGAAAGACATTTCGTCAGTTAAGGTGACAATTACAGTTCGACTGTGGGCGTACAGTCAAGGAAAGTGATCGCTTGGTCGGAAGTAATCATTTTTCAGAGTATGAATGGGACGCATGCATGACCGGGAGACGAGCGGAGAAAGGAGGGGAACTGCTGCGAAGGGGACGTGTGACGTCAGCGAGAGCCGCGCTGTGATAGGCCGGTTGGTGTGAAGCCGCGCTGTGATAGGCCGGTTGGTGTGACGTCAGCGAGAGCCGCGCTGTGATAGGCCGGTTGGTGTGAAGCCGCGCTGTGATAGGCCGGTTAGCGAGAACCGCGCTGAGATTGGTGGATTGTCATCAGGAAGTAAACGAACGCGGAGAAAATAGAAATTTTGTAGATTTTGAACATATAGTGTTTTAAATGTTTGAGAGCGATCTTTAAGAGGAAAAGAAGAGAATCTTATTACGGGGAAGAGGCACCGCCAGAGGGTACACCAGCTCACTATATGGCAACGAATGTTGGGTTACATACTATACTGTGGCTTGATACTTGGAGTAAGATTACAGAGGGGAATGAGGAACTGACTTTTCCGAAATACGGAACGTTTAGACTAGAAGTGTTGCATCAGCTGAAAGCAGTTATGTCCTCATTGAGACCTTTGCCTAGACCAACACAGTTTGAGGCCCTTAATGCGTGGATTAGGGCGGCGCACGACAGGAATCAGAACAGACGCCAGGAAAGGGTAAGGCGATCAGTAAGGGCAGTGCAAGATGCCAAATGGGATGCGGAAGCCAAGAAATGGAGGGTACAGACGATTGAAGTGGATAAGTTGTACCCAATGAGAGAGGTTACAGGAGAAAAGAGACCCTTAGAAGAGGATGACGAGAGCGAGTCGGAAGATGGCCTAATAAATAGGTTGTTGATAGATAGACCGCCTCTGGACAATAGGGAGATAGAAGGTACTGAGCTCCCAAGGGAAGATAGGGTTGACATAGAAGGGAATAGGTCACTTCCTATAACAAATTGGGTACCTACCAAAGGTGAGGGGACACCTCAACATAGTCCAGTACAGAGTGTAGTCGGAAGGGTTGTGGTGCAGAAGATGCCAGCAACAGAGAGGGTTGAGCCTTATGGATTGCCAGATGCTCTTCAAGTACCCATTACCATAGGTCCTATAGTGTCGGTTTATCATCCAGAGAAAGGGAGAGAGGAAGAACAAGTACGGCTAGACAGAGAAAGAGTTGAGATGGAAAGAAGGAATAACACGACAAATGCCTGGAGGCAATTGCCAAGACCGATAACGTGGAGCGCCCCATTGGATTCAGCAGTGGATCCCGTAACAGAACAGGGGGGTCAAAGAGGACCGATGGACCTGAGGGGACCACGGCCGAAATCCTATAAAGAGTTGAGGGCTGACTTGAAGGAATGGGATAGGTCCACAGAAGCACCGAGCAACAGGTCAAGAGCAGAAGCTGAATGGGGAGGTCAAGGCAACGGGACATTATCTCACTGCGGGGCTAGCGAAAGCAGTCAGGAGTGGGACGGTAAAAGTCAAGAGAGTAGAGGAGTTACACGTCATATTGACGGTGGAAATGGGCAGGAGCAAAAAGGCAGAAGTACGGAGTGTGGAGGGATGTCTCGTCTCATTCAAAGTGAGGGAGACCAAAGGGCACAAGAGTACAGGGATAGGTTTAAGTGCACTCTCCACGCACCTGATGATAACGTACCGCACTGGAATCGTGGGAACATGGGGAACCGCGAAGTATCTTGCCATGCGTCGAGTGATCAGAGGTCACAGGCGAATTGCGAAGGCACGGGGAATAATGGAATGTCTTACCATGCACCTAGAGAAACCAGGCAGAATGGGAAATGTGGGACTATGGGAAATAGAGAAGTGTTTCACTATACACCCAGAGAGGATGGAACTGCATGGGACCTGGAGAGATGAGAGCATGGGAGGACTCCCCATAACACTCCTGAGCCCAGACGTAGGACTCAGAGCTGTGATGGGAGAGATGTAAATGGACTCTCTAGAGATAGCATACTGAAAGCTGTGATAAAAGCCAAAAGACTCGATGTGACCAGCTTAAAATCTGACCTGGATGATAAAATAGAGGGTGTGTTGCCTTTAGAAAGGATTGACATGTACGAACAAGATGAGCTGCTGTTTATAGCAAAGGATATTACTCGGAAGGCAAGAGCAACTCATGAGAAACTGTCTGAACTGGCAGAAAAGTATATGGTAGATTTGTCCAGAACAAAGGCATTGCAGGGTAACCATAGGTTGCATTATTCAGATCAGGACTTAGATGAGAGGAGGACGACTGGATTAAAAACACACATAAGGGAACTGATCACGGGAACACGAGCATGGAGAGATCTGGACAAATGGGAAGAGAGGTGGTCCAAAAAGGGAACTGTTAGGCGGAGCGCGAATGTGATGTCTCCGGAGGGAAGGCTACTGCAGATGGAGGCATTCCCTTTGCGAGATTTAGCGAATGGGAGTTATGTACACGTGCCCTGGAGTAGGGGAGATTTGGCTGCATTCACCAACTCATTTCCGAAGTTAAGGGAAAATCCCGTAGAGTGGTACAAGCAAGTAGAGAGGTTTGCCAAGATTTCAAAAGTATTGTGGATTGATTTGAATACCTTATTCGACATTGTGGTCCCAGGAGACTTGTGGATAGCATGCAAGGTTAGTGTCGAATGGCCAACTGCAGAACCAGAAAGGGATGCTCGTACTAATGGACCGTCAGAAAGCGTAATGTTAAAATATGAAAGGGTAATGACATGGTTGAAGGAGAAGGTGCCACCACAAGATATAGATTGGGTAAAAATAGACCGAACAAGGCAGGAACCCAAGGAGACAGTTCATGAGTTTTATGAGCGATTGCTGAAAGCATTCAAACAATACAGTGGATTAGATGTAATGGATCCCAAGGAGATAGGACAGTTTGTATCGAAGTTCGTTTTGGGTTTGAGACCTGATATTTGTTTGATGATTCAGCAACATTTAATTTGTTGGCAAAACAAACCCTTAGATGAAATTTTGAGATACGCAAGGTATTGAAGTGATGAAATAGATTCCAAAGCAAAGAAACTAAAGGAGAAACTGATGATGGTACAGATGCAGTCAGCTGGAAGGGGTGGACAGCAGCAACAGGGAACAGGGACAATGGGACGGAAACCAAATAGTCAGAATAAGGATAACGAGGAAAACCCGAGACTTAGAATAGACATTGCTACATTGAAAAAAATGACAAAGTGTCACTAGTGTCACCGGGTGGGACATTGGAAACGCGAGTGTCCCTATAACCCTGAAAATGGAGAGCTAGAAGTAGAGGAGGAGGAAGTTCAAGAAGTTCCAGTTCAAGGGGTGACAGTGGCAAGGAGTAGGGTGGCCAAAGAGGGGACTTCGGCTCCACGAGCTCAGTTCCCGCAACCACCAAAGATTACGACAGGGAGAAAGATCTATAGACAAATGCCTTTTTTCACAGATGAAGAAGAGTGTTACTACGTTGATCCATTGACGGGACGACGTGTAAGCAGAGAGGAGGACTGTACCCTCGGGGCAGTCCTAGAGGTGGATCAAAGAGGACCGTTTGTTGAGGCTGAAGTGGCAGGGTGTCCTACAACATTCTTAGTAGATACCAGAGCTACTCGATCAACTTTGAGATCGGCAGTGGTTCCAGATCTACCAATGTCGGGGGAAACAATTCAAGTGGTAGGAGTCGCAAATAGGAGAATGACTAACCCTTTGACGGAACCAGTGCCAGTGAAAATAGGAAACTACACCGACGAACATCAGTTTGTAGTATGTGATTCTAGTCCTGTGTGTCTGTTAGGAAGAGACTTATTGTGCAAACTGAACTGCACAATATACTGCACACCTCAGGGAGTGGAGGTACAGACTACAGACGATGATGCTACCTTTAAAGTTGCAAACTCGAGAGTATGCGTAGAACTGTACCCTACCCTGACTGTGGAGGAGCTTCCTTGGGATTTACGAGATACAGTGTCATCGGAGGTATGGGATTTTACTGGAGAAGAGATAGGATTGATCAAAGGAGTAGAACCAGTGAAGATCATGGTAAAACCAAACGTTGAATATCCAAGAACGCCTCAATACAAATTGACCCCGGAGACGATTGCAGGAATAAAACCCGTAATCGACTCTATGATTCAACAGGGAATACTGAAGGAAATCGTGGGTAGTCCATGCAACTCCCCGATTATGGGTTTGCAGAAACCTAGTGGGAAGTTTAGAATAGTACAAGATCTTCGAAAGATTAATAACATAGTTGTTTCATGTTGTCCAGTGGTACCGAATCCATCAGTGATATTGTTTCAAATACCATTCCAAGCTGAGTGGTTCACAGTGATAGATCTTTGTCAGGCTTTCTTTTCAATTCCATTAGATGAGGAGAGCCAGTATCTTTTCGCTTTTAAGCTGGAAAATCGTGTCTTAACATGGTGTCGTATCCCACAGGGGTATACAGAAAGCCCATCAATTTTCAACCAGCTATTGAAGAAAAATCTTGAAAGTCTAGTACTGCCACAGAACTCGGTTCTGGTCCAGTACATAGACGACCTACTTGTTGCGTCAGGAACGGAAGAAGCTTGTAAGATAGATACCATCGCCTTGCTGAACCATTTAGCTGAAAATGGGCATAAGGTATCTCCGAGCAAATTGCAGTACTGTTTGACAGAAGTACAGTACTTGGGTCACCGGATAGAAAAAGGAAAGCGCAAGGTGTCACCAGATAGGATAGAGGCGATAATGAAGATGAACGCGCCTACGACACAGAGGGAAGTCAGGATGTTCCTAGGAATGGTTGGTTATTGCCGACAGTGGATAGCTAATTTTTCACTGAAAGCAAAACCCTTACAAAAACTGATGCACAAGGAGGTTAGTGATCCGGTACCATGGGACAAGGATTGTTTGATGTCATTCCTACAGCTGAGAGAGGACTTGTGCCGTGCTCCAGCTTTGGGGATGCCTGATTATGAAAAACCATTTTCACTTTACTGCTGCGAAAGTGAGGGTTGTGCTTTGTCAGTTTTAGTACAAACTCATGGAAATGCCCGTAGACCAGTTGCATACTTTTCGGCTACTTTAGATCCGGTAGCCGCAGCGTTGTCCGGATGTCTCAAATCCGTTGCTGCGACAGGTGTCAGCATTGAAAGGTGTGAAAATATCGTCATGGGACACCAATTAGTGGTGTATGTACCTCATTCTGTAAAACTGTTATTGACCAGGACCAAGACACAGCACTTAACCAATAATAGGCTCACGCGCTACGAGCAAGTTATTCTTGCTGCGGAGAACGTGACCCTTAAGAGGTGCTCTGTTTTGAATCCTGCTACATTGATGTCACTTCCTAATGATATAGAAGGTGAAGAATGTGAAGATCACGATTGCCTTGATGTGACTGAACTATGCACCAAGCCAAGACCATATATTGTGGATGAGCCGTTGACTGACCCTGATGAAATTTTCTTTGTTGATGGCTCATGTTTAAGAGACGATACTGGTCGGTTGAGAGCAGCTTATGCTGTTTGCACCATTACTGGAGTTGTGGAAGCCGCTTGCCTGGAAGGAGTACACTCCGGTCAGGTAGCTGAAATCATTGCATTGACACGTGCCTGTTTAGCAGGTAGCAAAATTAGAGTCACCATTTATACCGATAGCCAATATGGTTTCGGTGTAGTTCATGATTATGGGCAATTGTGGTCTCAGAGAGGTTACATGACCTCCTCTGGTTCGCCTATTCGAAATGGGGAATTTGTGCGACTGTTGTTAGAAGCATTACAAGGTCCAGCAGCAATTGCGATTGTTAAATGTGTAGCTCACACCAAAAATACAGATTTTGTGTCGCAAGGTAATCGATATGCAGATGAAGTAGCCCGCTACTGCGCGGAGCAAGGGTATTCTTTCACGGAAGTGGAAGTAGGTGGGACTCAGGAAAAGACAGAGGTAAACATGATGCTAGAAACAGTTGATACTTGGGAGGAATTAAAAGACATGCAAGAGAACGCACCTGATTCTGAGAAAAAGGCATGGGAAACAGCAGGTTGTGTGAAAAGTGAAATGGATTTGTGGGTTTCAGCAGATGGAAGGGCAGTATCACCTGAGGAATTAGTGAGTCCAATGGCACGACAGATACATGGTCCAGTACACTTAGGAAGAGATGCCATGCTGAGGTTATTTAGGCAGACTTGGTACAATCCTAAATTCAGGATTGCAGCAGAAGCAGTGTGTCGAAGATGTGTCACATGCAACAATTGAACGCAGGGAAAAGAACACCAGTTACAATGAGTCACATTGGGAGGTCTGGGGGGCCTTTCAACCGAATGCAATTAGATTTTATTGAGATGCCAAAAATCAACCGCCTCAGGTATGTTCTGGTGGTTGTATGCATATTTTCCAGATGGGTCGAAGCATACCCTACACGCAGGTGCGACACGCTCACAGTAGCAAAGTTGTTGCTTAGAGAGTTGATTCCGCGCTTTGGGGTGCCGACCTCCTTGGAATCAGATAGGGGAACTCATTTCAACAGTGAAGTTGTGAAGATGCTTTGCTCTGCATTAAACATTGACTGTAGTTATCGACCAGAGGCTTCAGGTATCGTGGAGCAGATAAATGGAACTCTGAAGTCCAGAATAGCCAAAGTATGTTCATCGACGTCCTTTAGCTGGCCTGATGCTCTGCCCTTGGTACTCATGAGTATGCGTAGCACACCAGACAGGAGGACAGGTCTCTCTCCACATGAGGTTTTAATGGGGAGGGCAATGAGACTTCCGTCTGTTCCAACTACAGCTTTGTTGAATATTACAGATGACCTGATCCTGGATTACTGCAAGGGTCTTTCTGACGTCATTCATTCTGTGTCTCTTCAGGTGCAGGCTGCTGAAGTTCCATCTTCAAGAGACCTATGTCACAACTTGTGCCCTGGTGACTGGGTACTGGTGAAAAAGCACATCCGGAAGAACTGCCTAGACGTGCGTTGGAAGGGGCCCTACCAAATAATCCTGACAACGAATACTGCTGTAAAGTGTGGAGGGCTACCAAACTGGATCCACGCTTCCCATACTCGAAGAGTTCCAGCACCCTTAGAAGAAACAGCTCCTCTCACAGATGAAAATCCAGCAGTGGACGGAGAACCACTAGAGGGGATCAGTCAAGCTGTGGGGGTGTCGGAAGAAGTTGGGAGTGCTACAGATCCAGAAGAAGAAAGACAGGATGACAGTGAAACTGAAGTTGCCACTGAAGGAGAAAGTTGCTGTGAATACGGCTCAGACACAGATCAAGACAAGAGTGATCAAGAACCGAGTGTGAGGACAAGAAATAGGAGACCAAGGCGTGGAGAAGCTAGTTGGCCTGAAAGAAGGAAGAGGCCGAGCTTGAAGCCAACTCCAGAGAGAACTCTTGCTCCTATATCTGAACACTCGGATCTGGACGAAGGTGCACAAAGACAGGAACAGGAAGGTCCGAGAAGAACGAGGAGGGTGCGAGTGCCCTGCAGAAGATACGCTACTCCTGAGTGGACCTACCTAGCTGCAGATGTCCAGTGCACGGAGATCCGGGAGGGTGAGGGAAGTGACATTGACCAGTACTGACCCAATCATAACAGTGGAAATAGTGTTGGTGATACCCGGAGTGGAGGTCGAAGGGTTGCTGACACTCACTATCCCCAATCCTCCTTATCTGAGCGGGATAAGAGACATGGTTTCAAACAGAATAGAATTTCCGACTTTTTGTTCAACGAGGCCAACACATGAGGAGATCATTCTTCGTTTGGAAATATTAGAATACGTGATTAGAGCCGCTGGAACACGTCTGATTCCAGATTGCTAAAGACTTTGTAAATAAACAGATTGAAAGATAACCTAGCGCCAAGTGGAAGAAGAAAAAAATGTAGGGATTTCCCATTTAGTGGACGGAGAAGGGCTAGGGTTGTCTGTTGCTATAGAACTCAAAGACTGATCTTGCAGAAGGGATTACCAGCTTCCAGGTGTGGTTCGGAAAGACTGAAGAAACAAAGAAAAGAGACTTTGTGTTGTGAAAGAAAACCAGAACTACACTGTCTTGAGATCATGGAGGCCGGCAACCCAAACCGCAGGACAAAATGCATAGTAGGCAAACTTTTAGTGGGAGTAATTTCTCTTATAGTTTTAGTAGTTACTATATCATATGTAGTGGGACATGAAAATGAAGAGAAGGCAACAAGGGAAGCAAAAATGGTATCGATACAGAAACCTACTACTGCTGGTCAAAGGGGGGACAATACACAGAAAGATAAAGCTTTACTAGCAGCAGAGACTCGTAGGTTGCATGTGGATGAATCACAGTGAAATTTCAAATCAAATGCATATGCTAAATTGCTTTATGAATATATTGATGCTATGGAGGTAAAGAATTGCTACGTTTGCATGCAATTGCCAGCCTCTGTAGACGAAGGTATTAGATATCATCATCTTCCATTGACTTATGGAATCACATGTAGTTTGTTGCTTAGTATATTTTATGAACGTGATGGTTTTGAGTATTATTTTTCAAACTTTGATGCTGTTTTACCAGAAGTTCCAAACTACAAGCACATGAACAAGTGGGATTATTATAAGAGTGAAGACAGATTAAAGAAATTTTTCATTCCTTGGAAAACGTTAGATACTTCACATGCCTGAAGAAATAATTTGACTTGTAAAGTGTCAGAAATTGAGAAAAGGTTTATAGGACAGGTGGATGATCGATACAGGAGACAGAAGATCTTAAAGGCTTCAGGCCAATGGAAAACAGATTGGACCGAGGAAGAAAGGTCACACCAAAGAAAGGGTAGTAATGGTCCAATAGCTTTAGATCGAGAGAAGAAGGGGAAACTGTGTATATATAGGGGTAAAACCTATTATGAGAATGTGTTTGTGGGAGAAGTAAATTGTGAACATGCTTTCCAATTAGAATATTATACAAAAGATTTCTTGAAGGGAATGCAGGTGATCCCGAATGTATATTTTGTTTGTGGAAGAAATGCATACGTGAAACTACCGGATAATTGGTATGGATCACGTTATTTAGCAATTGTCTTCCCCAAAATATGCCATGCTGAGGATTTGGAAATTATAGAGAGAGGAACTCAAGCTAGAGGAAGAAGGGATGTAAACTATGAGGAGGTAGTTGGAGACGTATTTGGTGCTATGTTTCCTCTTTTAGGGATAGCACTGAATGATGTCAAGATTAGGAGATTGGCAACAGTTGTAGATAGGTTGTCCGCTAGTACTGCTAGATCATTAATGCTGGTGGAGGGAGAGATGCAATCGATAAGGGCAATGGTTCTTCAGAACCGACTTGCTCTAGACGTTCTGTTAGCCAAAGAGGGAGGACTCTGTAAGGCTTTGAAGGTTCAGGAATGTTGCACTTACATTCCAGATAATTCAAAACCTCTAGAAAAGTATATACGGAACATCACTGAAATTCATCATGAGATTGAGGATTTGACACAGGTAACTGTGTGGGAAAAAGTAGGTCATGGAATGGGTAAAGTTGGAGGTTGGTTTGCCAACCTAGGAAAGAGTTTCATTTGGTACGTACTGAAACCTAGTATCATAATAGTGATTTGTATAATCACCTTGTGGGGATTGGTGCGGCTGTACCAATGGTATAGATCAAATAGGTTGCAGAGATCCATGAGAGAGCAGGAGAGGAGATTAGCTGCGATGCAGGACAATCAGTACAGGAGTCTGAGGGCTCTAGAGATGATGAAACGAGGGAGTACTGCAACGAGTTCTGTATGATTCAGTTCATACCTCAGGGAGGGTGTTGTGATGGTGATGACTACTAAAAGTCATCAAAGGGGGGAACTGAGAGAGCGCAAATCAAGAAAAAATAGAAGTGCACCATATTTACAAGCACGTTGCTTCAGCTTTGTAAAGATTATATAAGAGTGTCGAATTTATAGAGTGAAAATATATGAGTGTTTAATTAAAATAGAATGCATATATCAGTGTGAAAAGCTAATGTAGAAGTGTGTAGAGATGTTAGAATGATGTTGAAATCCCATATTATGCGGCTGCTGTAGAGGAGAATGTAATGCTGCTAAACGTAGAAATGTGTAGGCCACATGGCAGTTCACAGAGAATGAAAAGGTGCTGTTACACTCTCATATGATGTGGATTTTTAATGTTGTTATGATTCATGGTATTATTGATCATAGAACTGAAATATATGTTTTATAGAAGTGTTTCATATAACCATTGTGTGTAATAAGTTAGAATACTGTTTAGACTAAGAAATTAAAGGTTTACAGAGTGCACAGGCCCGTTTCATGTAATTCTAATAGGCCTGAATAGATGAGGTCGTTTCTTTTGATCTGCATGTGCTAGTTAGAGGAAGGTCATGTTAAGCATAAATTGCAGAGACTGCTCGATGGTTTACGACTTAGAAGATACGGTGGAGGCCGGAATTTGGGGCCCACTGTACAAGTGTCTGTTTGCAGGTGCGAGGAGGTTCCAATCAAGAGAGTGATGAATAGGGTTTTGTTCAGGGAGCCAGGCACCGGCCTGGAGGAGGCTTCAGGAATTTCCTGGGGGGTACCGTCCTGCCGGAGAAGAGCCTGAGAAGCAAGGTCAACGCTAACGATGGGCCCAGAGGAGTATCAGCATGGAAAATGCCAGAACCAACACCACGTGAGGGGCGTCTCTAAAGGGCGTTTCTATTGTAAATGTGATTTTTGTATTAGGGACAGCACCCCTGGGTGGAGTTAGGGCAGATGGTCTGAGGAACCTAAGAGAGCGGATGGGTAGGCAGATAGGTTAACTGCGAGAGACCGATTTACAACGAAGACTAAAGGAAGTGAGTGATCTTCTTTGGAAGTCACCACGGCTGACACCTTTTTAGGTTAAGATTTTACTAAGTAGGGATGTCACTTAGTCTAGTGTAGGGACAGTCTAATCTGAATTTTCTTCCTTTCTGTAAATGACTCACAAGCTACAGCTTGTGTCTATTCTTGCAACTCTGATGATTTTTGAATTGGTTTTGGTTACATTCTTCTGCCGACTAAAAGCATTTAGAAAATGTATGTTTGTATTGATACCAGTATATCTTTTGAACCTTATATTGAGATGTTTGTATCTCCAGTTAACTTTGGCTTTGTAATAAACTTTTAAAACTTATTCGTAGTAAGTGGTTCTTTAGAGTGGTGTAAGTCCTTATTGATTGACCTAGTAGTGGATTGCCTTTTACTCTATGACAGGTACCAACGGTTCAGTCGACCTGAGTTGGGATCTAGATTTATAGCAATAGATCAGAAATCCCACCGTATCACTATTCAGAACAATTCCCGGAACCTCCGACGTAAATGGGCAGGTCACCCACATTAAAGTGTAAAGATATGTGAAAGGTTCCACAAGCATCATGTAGCACGTACAAGTAGGCTTCATTCTGAGCCTACACCAACACAGAGGCACTGTCAGGCCCAACTCCAAAGTCAATGAAAATGTCAATGTGTCCGGCATAAAAACAGGAAGACCCATACAAAAAACGTAATGCATATTGTAATGCCACCAGCATTTTCCTTGAGCCTGAAGTAGTGCATGAAGGTTTATCCCATATAGCTCCATTAAATGTGATGATGTAGATAGTAACACAGAGGCAGCAACACGTTACCTTGCTTCTTGAGGAACTAAAGACGTTTCATGAAGCGTAAAAAGTCCAACAAGATGTAGGCTGCTTTAGTAACATATCCAGGAGCTGAAAAAAGCAGCATCAGAGCACAGAACCCCTGGTCTGGGGCTGTATGGTGTAGTGGACAATGGTGGTGCTGTGAGGTGTACTTGACCAGATTCTTTATCTTTATTTTCTTGTTACTTGTTGGAAATTTCTTCCTTCTTAGACCCATCAGCTTTAGCTTAACTCCTCTTGGTTGGCACGTAGAGCGAGGATAAATCCCATAAATATTGTCGCCAAAATGTAGTAGAATTTACAGCAAGCTCCACCAGGAGCAGCCAGCTAGCTGCTCAGCCCATCTTCAAACTGACAACACTCACACACTAGGCACCCAAACATTCCACTCATGTTACTCATCATTCTACATGGAACACTCACTCTGGCTGAGCAGCTAGGGACAAGGTGAAAGGGAACATTACAGAATAACATGAGAATACTACACTTTGTCACTGTGTTCATCATACAATCATCAATGAGAAAATGGGCTTTTGTCATTGTATACACATTGCAAGTTCCTACCATAATCCTGCATGTATTTATCATTAACAATTCAGAAACCACAACCTATTGGATTTTACATTTTTTCAAGAGAAAACTTTGCAAAGCAGTGAATCATTTTTACCATTGAGCAAGACTTGGTAGCAATCACTGAGGAGACAGACTTTCTAGGTCCCCTAAACTGCCAAGGAACACCAAAAGGTATATCTTAAAATAACTTGAGCCAAACATTTCTTGCTGGGTCACTAATGCAATGGCTAGGGAGACTTATGGCGCCACTTATTTTTTGCATGTTGAATACTGATGGGATAGAGAAGGGACTGTGCTCCTGGCAGTCTGCCAAAAATAGCAAACACTATTAGTAGTGCTCCCAATGCCTGAGGGAGCACCCAAAAATATGTGTAATTCCATGTTGGGCTGTTCGTTTTTTGTTTTTTTTTGTGATTCATGAGCCAGAAGTAGGTAGGGGGAGGAAGGACATCTAGGTCCTCTGTCAGTATCAAGAACAAAGTGCTGGGAATGCATGACCCGGGCCGAGGCCACATTGGTTTAGTGGCTCTCAAATATTAAGGGGCCTATTTATGAGGTTATTTGCGTTCACTCTTGCACAAAGCAACATGGTGCAAGAGCGATGCGGACCGTAGGACAGATTCTTGAAGCAATGCAATGTCACTTTGCCTGGCTGTGATAGGCTCCAGAAATCTGGGGTAAAGCAGCACAAATCACTGCTTTGAGTTATTCTGCCATGAAAAAGGTGTTCCATGAGCGTAACATGAGTGTTCCCATGCAACTCCCATGGATTTCGACGTAAATAATGCTCCACGTTGCGCTACATTACACCTGCGACAAGTATAATGCATGCAGGGTGGGCATTTCCCTGCATCAAAGCCTTGTGAAGTGGCGCATTGAAATCTATAAGATTTCAGTGTGCCACTTCTAGGACGACATTACGTCAAAACCTTACGCCGGCCTCATGGCAGTCATAAGGGTGACGCAGGCCCTTTCACATGAGGCTAGCCCCATGTGAAAGGACACATTGCCGGAGTTGCATCTGTTTTCAGACACACCCCAGCAATGCGCCACTTTTGCGCATACAGATACGTCAGTAATACTGACGTATCTGTAAGACCATGTGCATGATGCGCTGTACTGTAGATACGGCGCATCCTTGGTATCGCAATGAGGGCGCACTGAGAAGTGTTGCATCACTTCTTTGTCGCAGCGATGCAACACTTCTCATAAATGAGGCCCTATGTGTTCTATCCAGAGTTGGAATACACAAAGTAGAGGAATTGCCCCAAACCTGTTACAGGCCTATGACAGTGCAATCCATATGCACTATGTGGCAAATTACTATGAAAGTCAGACCCTAACTTTTCCACTTGTTTCCAGTTTCTCCATTGAGCAAAACAGGGGTTTATCGGGGGGAGCGGTGGGGGGAACTTGAAGAAATCTTGCGATCAGAGGCTGGTGTCTTGTACAGCCCATCTACGGAAGATGACGAGTCATTACCTGAATCCTGCAATGCTGCTAAGAAGTGCTGTGTGACATTGAACTTGTAGGAGTGATGATGGAGGAGAAGGAATGCCTGGACTCTGCAGGGAAATGACTAACGATAAGAAGCCCATACACTTTGCCCAGGAGCAATGGGGCATGCTCAGAAATTAGACTTCTGTGGGAAGTGTAATCAGCCCAGACTGAGATGGGAGTCTCCCAGCCTTCTTGACCAAACCTCAAGTCACCTGTGATCTAAAAACAACACTGCCACACTCCAGCTGAGTCCCCGGCAAATCATAGGCAGCCTGTAAGCTGCCAACCAGCACACTCACACACTGATAGAACCCAAAAAAGAGTGGGTTCATCCCACCCCTAACTCAGGGCCTGGAGAAAAGCATCAATTACATCAAGCATCTATGCCCCAGGTAAAGCCAGCACACTCACACACTGATAGAACCCAAAAAAGAGTGGGTTCATTCCACCCCTAACTCAGGGCCTGGAGAAAAGCATCAATTACATCAAGCATCTATGCCCCAGGTAAAGCCAGGAACTGTTGAAAACTAGTAAATGCCTCACACAATGAATTTAAAAGGATTAGGAAAAAAACATAACTTTAAAGACTCAGTGCTGGGACATTTGTAAGGACTGACAGGTGGGTCACAGAACTAGGGAAGCTCCACCCACACCTGATAGTGAGCCAGCGCTTAGTTTAAACATGACTGTTTTGTTAAGAACACCATGTAGTACATTTTTTGAACCTATATCTTCATTATTACTGTGTAGTATTGCATTTTGGAATGTATAAAAGTGCTCTTTTTCACAAAAATAAGTAGTGGCTGGGAAGTAATTATTGTGCCTTTTGCATAAAATGTGTGGTTCTGAGCCTGTGTCCCCACACCATCTCACAACAAAGTCTTGGGCTGCTAGACTTACTACAACTGAGGGTAAAGTGCCTGCCTTGTGACCACCATTCGGGGTTGGACACTACCATTATTATTTATCTGTCTGTTTTTTGACCAGGGTTGTTCCCCATCCTCTGTCAGTGTCTGACAGGGAAAGCATTCTTAAAGCAGAAGGATGGGCTCCACTTGCTAAACTTTCACCTGCTCACGCATCTGGGGGTCCTGGAGTGCAAGACTATGTGGGTAGATCTGACTGCTTCTTTGGCTTCTTCTTTTGTATGCCATTCAGAGGGCCATGTAGGGTGTGCAAACATAATGGCTCACGGCTGTGTGCTCATGACATGTCTTTTTTCCTTACTCTCTGCAGACCCAAGGCTGGGTATTCCTGCCAAACTGGCATTTGCTTTCCTTTAGACCCTCCACCCTGACCTACTGAAATTGTCTTTTGACCCCTGTTGAATTGATAGTGTGCTTTCTGTGTCAACACAAGTACACCAGATCATTAGTGCAACTAAGAAACTTGGACAATACCACCTGGACAACTCTCTATTCTCCTTTTCAACAGACTTCTCCTACGAAATAAACATAAAAAGGAAGACATTTGTACCTCTCAGACCTCAACTAACAACAGAGAGGATAAGTTATTGGCTCTTGGAGACTGTAAGGATGCTAATAACTGTAGATTGGAAAACCAAAGAACACAGTGAGCAAGTAGAACTGGAACAGCTCTTGAAGGCTTGTGACATGACAAGAATGGATACAGAATTCCCAGAAACTGTTATGGTAATCAATTGCAAAGATTATATACCCCCTGATGAAGGGCACAGATCAAAATGCATTGGCACAGAAATGTATATTGGTGGACATGAATGATAATGATTTTTTTATGTGAACACAATGAAGAATATATTTTCAAATATTAAACAAAGGAGTTTCTTTGGTCTAAATTACTGGATTAATTTATTTGACTGGGTTTACCCTTTGGCTGTAGTAAAGTAGTGCATCCGTGGCACCATCTTTACCCGAGGTTGACATTGGCACTTTGAAAAAGAAATTCATGAACACCAATCCAGAGCTATGAAACTAGTCTTTTTGTATGATATGGCAGAATTACCTGCACTGTCCTGCTGTGCTAAAAAAGTAACCCAGCACTATCCAGACAATAAAAACTTGTTGGCGGAGAGGAATACGGCAGAATATGACAAAATCATTCTTAAATAGGCTTTGTGTTTTAGGTTTAAACCTATAATAACTGATAAAACCTCACCAAAAGGGAAACAGCCTTCACTGGTGTAAACATAAACACTGAAACAACACTGAATGGGCCAATACGTTATTAATTGCTTATACAAGGTAGAAACAAGAAAAGCTCGGCTAACATTATTCTGCAAGAGGTTTACTTTTTAGGGAGGTCACATTTTGTGGTCTTTGGTCTAAAGTTGCATGGTTTAGGAGCATATTTTCGGTCATATTTGATTATTTTATACATTTGTACAGAATCAAGAAATATTAAAATCATATTTGATATTTGGGCTACATTTGATTCTTTCACTGATAGGTAAAATGACTGGGTTCATGAGGACATTCCCAATATGTACCATCACATTTATCCACAGACAGAGAATGGATGAAACCCTTTTATACATCAGTCCACTATTATAGCGAGTCAGTATTGATAGTAGGTGAATTCCCAAACACCCCTGGCTTTAAACATTCAATGCAAGGTGCAGTGACAGGTATATTTGAAAAGAGTGCTGTCACCAAGCATCTGGGATAGTTGTGAAAACATAGCACCAGACTTTTGAAAAACATGAAACACAGTGTCACTTAGAATGCTACTGCACCAAGTTCTTACCAAATTCCACAAAGATCAGAGTGATGTTGTTTGTATTTGCAGTGAATCAGCTACGTATATGAAAAAGTTGTTCCTGATCTGTCAAAATCGACACCTGAGCTGAAGTGCTTCCCTGTAAGAGATCCTTGCCACTTGCTATATGGTATGCTGAAAGCATATTTACAATTTTCAGAGTTACTGAAGAATGCTATTGACTTTGTAGTCCATTCTTGTGCCTAATTTAGTTATGCGTAGGAACAAAAATGCAATTATTTCTTATTTTGTGCTTTGTGTGGCATCAAAGAAAGATTCAACCCAACTGTGTCATTTAGCCAGAGTTAGCAAATTGAGTACTGGCTGTTTTGGCATTGCCCGTCTCAAGAGCCAATGTTGAGAGGGCCTTATCACAGATAAAAGTTTACATGGGAAGGAAAGAGTTATCGCGCATGACCAAAGACTCACTGAAGAAATATTGTATGGTGTAGTTCCATAAGTTTTATTTGTAAAAACGTATTTGGACCTCATATAAATTTTGCGTACACTGTCTATATACCATGCACTTTCAGTTCAGAAAGCAAGTAATAATAAAAGAAAGAATTCCATAAACACTGGAAAAACAATGTTTCTGCTGTTTTTAATGGCACAGAAATGTGTAACCACTGATAACCACTGTTTTTTAAGGTATTGAAATCGCTGGAAAAAAACCACCAGAATTTATCAAAAATAGAAACTGAAAATAGGAAAGCCTATGTGTAAATAAAATGATGGTCTACAGCAATTGGAAGGCATCTAGGGTATATTTTTGAAGGATAAGTGAACACCAGAGGCAAAAATATTACTGAAAGAACGTTATTGTAGATAGGCAGGTTATAATGAAATGTCCATTACGGACTTAACACACTGGTCTAAGATCTAATTTATTAAAGGTACCCTACACTATAGCAGGGGCATTTTCCAGCTGAAGTGAGATCATAAGGATTGGACAGCCAAGGATGGGTATTCTAAACAAATCAATGGTGTAGAAAGCGTTGAAACAATCAATAGGGTTGAAAAAGGGATAAATAAATGTAGTGGGCAGAGGGCAATGTGAAAGTTGAAATATGACATAGGAGGGTCGGGTAGTCGCATTGTGACATTCGATGTGGAAATATCAACACTGTTGCAATACCTGTTAAATGGGTATATAATATTACGGGTGTCTATGATTTGTATGATGTTTAGACCACTAATGACTGTGTTAATATTTGACAATCACAGTGTTCCCACGTGAAAAAGTCAATACATGCTTGAACTACGACAGAATAGAGAATAAGTAAACATGAACATCGCTTTATTTCAGATTTTTGACAAATTGGCACACAGGCAGAAGTAAAAACAAGTGCATGTAAACTTTGTGTGAAATCAATGCATTTATTTTATTGCTCATTTTCTCATTTAGGAGGGGTTTAAAGTGTCACATGCTCTCTTTGACCAGTTGCGGATCTACACTACTTTCTAAGCCAGAACAGGCCACACTCCTATTGATGTGATCTGGCATGATGCATTTCGTTTTGGAAATAAACATGTTACAAAGTAAACAAGTACCCGAAGATAGTCCAAAAGATTCCCCTCTTGTCTTATTACAATAACTGACAGATACTGGCCTTTCTCTTCAGGAGGAACCCCTTTAAAATATACCTGAGTGTGTTGTGGAGGAAGCTACGGCATTTTTACAACTTGAGACACAATGTAAACCAAAAAAACAGATATTTAAGACCTTGTCAGCCACCAAAAACGGTCATGTTGTATTATCTGTTTAAAAGGGACCGTCATATCTTTGACCCGGCATTATAAAAATATTTCAGAACATAACATATAAAAAGCTAAACAGTTTTTTTGCATGAGTTATACACTTTTTGAAACTCCAGCCCTGGAAAGTTTTGAATGCGGATAATAGAAAATATTGCAGTGTACAAGTGATGTGAACATGCAAAGTACATATTTATGCATTCGTTAAGTAAAAGCTTTTATTGCTATGATACAAACATCGCAATATTTTAAAAAACAGAAGACCCCGGAGCAGCAGAAGAATATTTTTCATAAACCTACTTGAAAGTCTTTTTGAATAGAAAATATAAAAGCTTCGTTTTATAAAGGTTAGAAAAATACAAGTGGGAGGAATCTATTACATGTCAGCGCGAACAAAGGACGCAAATATCCCATCCTCCTGCGCCAGCAGACTCTCCGGCGTGTCGTATTCTAAGATGATCCCCCTCCTCATGACGATCACCACGTCCGCCGTCAGGATCGTGTGTACCCGATGCTGGGGACAATGGAACACATATGTCACGGAATGTCTGAAAAGAGCAGCCGTAAAAGCAAGACCAGGGTGTCCAAAGTACGTCTAGGAGGGTCAGTTCCATGCCATTTTTTAGAATATATACATAAAATACATTTAGGTACAATGAATCTCAAAGGACATCCTTTACTTCGCTAGTGGTTATTCCAGTTGCATCAACATTTTACGTGGTTCTAGTATTACGGAGCACGACATGTATGTAATACACGCTGCTGTCTGTCAGCAGATTGTAAATGACAAGCTGTCCATTGCCCTTACATGGTCTTGCTAGTGGGGCAACAACACCCAACATCCTCATTACATTTGGTGGTTTGCACTTTATTTAACACTTTTGTTATAAATTCGCAGCTCAGAATCCAGAGAACTGAGAACATTTAAAGTTTGTACACTTTCTTTGCTCGCTTTTTGTTTTCCAGGCACAATTTACATACATGTGCATTAAGCACAGAGCATAATTTACACCCACACACGATACCATACACAACGGTAGTCATTTACACAAGGCACATCTCACACGTGCGTTTTACCATTCATTTGCATTTTTCAATATTATACTTATTTTGCATTCTGACCAGAAAAAAATGAGATATCCAATAGGTGTGTTAACACTAATAATGATAATGGCAATTACATAGCAAGTTTATGACAAAATCTCAAGAATCTGGTCAGTCGGACTTGGGGAGGGCAAAAAGGGAAACAGTGAACACACATAGTGAGGAGGCATGTCTCAAGCAAGTGGCTCAGTGAAAAGGCTATTCAAAGCTTTCGTGTCTACGGCCCCAAACTGTTCACCCCCTATGAGCAGCTGTTTTGCATTGGAACACGTCAGGTTGTGAGAGGTGAAACAAACTTGAAGGGTGTTGTGCAGACACTTCTAGTCTACTCAGCTTGGACTAAACCAAGTTGTATTAATTGCAGGGACCAGTGCAAGTTGTCCCTAGCATGAGATTTGCACCGCCTACATTGTTTTACTCAGAAAACATGGTGGCATTTTGTGCCAAATGGAGCCTATTGATAAGATGGACACGTAGACCAGTATAATGCCTGTTACAGTCACCCGGGTAGGAGTTACTACTTATCCTAACATGTCTGGCACCCTTCCCTTCAATTATACAACACGAATATCCAAGGGTCTAAAAGTAATACTCTGAACACTACGAACTCTGGAAAGCTGATATTTTTGTGTGTATGCCAAATGCCTAGATTAAGACCACTGCAATGGAAAGTCCTATTTAAGTGAACGGATTCCCATCACTCACCAATAGGTGACATGCTTCATCATCTGTGTCTTCTCTTGATGTCACGCTAGTGACACTTAGGGTTACAACCCCATCAGAAGGATGGGGGAGCCCGAGGATGTTTTTTTTATAGTAGCCAGAGAGAGAAACTGTACTCCTGTCTAAATTACCAGATGAGAGCGATTGAATTATGTGGGAAAAAAATGCATTGCATAATAATAAGGTGAGATGTTAATTTAAAATCGAGCTATGAGAAACCCTACCTTTATTGTTGTCTCTCACAGTCCCAACTAAAAACAGTGCAAACCACAGCCTGTAACAAATAACTGTCTGGTGTTTGAAAAAGAGGTCAACATGTTTCAGCACATACAGAAAACTTTATATCCAATGCCTTCTTCAGGACCACTACTATATTGCTAATGCAAATGTGAAAAATAAAAAAGTAAATACATATAATGATAAATACAAGTACATCTGAAATCGTTGGAAACGATACAACGAATCACCTGTAATCCGGAATGTACAATCCTTCCTCTGCAAAACCCGTACAGCTGACGGTATCCGAAATGCTTGAGGAAGATTCCTCACCTCACCTGGCAACGGCTCAGGGGAAAAGAAGGCACCGCTCTATCCGTCGGTACCTCTGACGGTCATCCAAGCTGTGGATGACCGTCAGAGGTACCAACGGATAGAGCAATTTTCCTTTTCTTTTCTGAGAGTGTGCACTTCATCTATTGTCCCTCAATTTGGTGTATGGCTGATGTTTAGTTAAAAGCTCACTACAAATAGCAGTGGGCTGTTCTAAAATACATGTATAGATCTCGGCTGCACAATGACATTGACAATGCCAATTGCTCTCAGATTGCCATGTTCTACTGGCTTTGCCAATAATTGTTTTTCTGGGTATCCTGGTCCCACCAGGGACATCCACTATTTTTTTTTATATAAGGGGCTGCGGAGGGGGCCCCAAAGCCCCTGCGGCCTAGCCGACTCTCTGCAAGAGGCCATTGAGCCATGCAGGAGCCGGCATTTGTTTTATTTACGAGAGGCCCCAGTGTCCACCCGGGGCACCCCACACCATTATTTTTTTGTGGGACTTTGAGGGAGCCTCCGTGACCCTGCCAGCATTTTCTCTTTTTTTATAATAAGGTAGCATGCCTGGGGCTCACCACAACTAGTCCAGGTTTTTATTTTGTTAATGTGGTGACACGGTGCTCACCCTGGACACCCCAATGTCTGTCCCTCATTGAGGGCTGCGGGGGGAGGCCTAGGGCTCCTGTAGCCCAGCCTGATCTCCTACTTGCACCCAGTGCAGGTGCAGTGGGAGTCAACACTGTTCCAACCCTGCAAGTACAGTTTTCTTTTAGTACTGTGGGGTGGAAGCAATCAAATAATTTTCCTGCCAGAGAGAATGACCAGGGAAATGCTGGCTAGGAGCAGCATTGTGCTACTGCCTGGTGGGAGAACTTTACATTTTCCCTGCCTACATTTCAGGGAAGGAAATCAGAAATTGTCCCCGGGGACACGTCACTGAGCTGGCCCCAGGGAATGAGATCCCCTGGGCCATAGAATGGCTTAAGGAGGGGGATCACTTGGACCCCCTCCCCTTTATTTGAAAATCAGCACCAGGAATTGGGTTCTGGGGCCTCCCCCGGCTTTTGGAGGGTGCTCCCTTTTATTTAAGTTATCGTCCCCGGGGGACATGGTCCCCGTGACCTCTTGGAAGCTTGGGGAGGGTGGCCAAGTGCTCACCTCTCCTTTGAATAAATCCCTTGCCTTGTCCACTGGCCCACCCAGGGTTTTTTAAATGTGTGGGAAACAGGTCTTTTGAACTCATGGATCCTCCGCAAGTTCACTGCAAAATAAAAATAAAAACGTACAGGGTCCAGGCGTAGGTTGTCAGGGAATGCGTACCCTGCCTCCTTATGTCTTTTTTTGTAATGTTATCTGGGTTCAGGACCGAGTCCAGAGTACAGAGATGGCTGCTATTGTTTCCTGACCTAAATGGTTTCCGTAAGCACTTAAAGACTCTGCTTTTCAGCGACCTGGCCTGACTCTTTTCCGGCCAGTTGCCTAGCACCTGCATGGCCCTGCCTCCACTTGTCCAGCGCTGGGAAACCCTGTGGGGTAGCTGCGCGCTTGATAAATCTATGAATAAATACATAAATAAATAAATGGTGGCAGACAATCAGATCTCAGGATCCTACAAGGTGTGATATATATATATATATATATATATATATACATTATTTTAGCCTTAGATTGTCCAAAACTACTGAACGGATTTACACCAAAACACAAAAAGCACTCTTTCTGAACTAATATATGGATTTCTGCCAAATTTGGTGTAAATCCGTTAAGCACTTTGTGCTGTAGCTGTGTCTAAAGTTCCTATGGAAAAATGAATGGGAAAAACACATTTTGGTACCCCCTTTTCCTCGACCTTGCTTGACGGACACCCCAAAAACTTTCCATATGCAAATTAGGCAAAAACGTAGCACTGTTTTGGAAAAATGTATGAAGATTTTTCATACAGTACCCAAAGTATTAGCAACACACTGAAGCAGTTTTGGGGGCTCAACTACCTCTACTGTTACCTCCAGCAAGTCCCAAACAGTGGGTATGCTAAGAGGTTTTCGGTGGCCATGACCCCTTTCTCCACAACTCTGCAAACGTGCCTCCTAACACACTACCAGTAGGGGATGAAGTCTCCATGGCTCTTGAGGGTGCTTTGGGCCAACTAGCCCTCCTGTTACCTCCAGTAAGACCCACACAGGAAGATTGCAGAGAGGTCGTCGGAGGCCACGCCCCATTTCTCCACCATTCTGCAAATGTGCCTCCTGGTGCACTACTGGTTAGGGGTAGAAGCCCACTTTAGTCCTGGGGCCCTCAGATGGCCACCAGCAGTGCACTGAGTGGTGCGTTTTCAGAGTGGTGGAGAAAGGGAGCAGGGCCCCCAGCAAGTTGCCATTTTAAATGTTCTGTTTTTTGTATTTTTTAGGAAGGGAGGCCTTATGGCCCACCTTCCTTGGAACATTTTGGGCCCCGGAGACTACATCCCCGAGTTCTTGACTCTTTTTATTTTTGTATTAAAAAAGAATGGGAGGTGCCGCGCGGCCACTCTCCCAGGCTAATGTCAGCCCCAGGGACCATATCCCCCAGGGCCCAGCCTTTATTTTTGTTTTATTATAATTAAAATAGAAGGGGCCACATGGCTGCCCTCCCAAGGCTGATTATGGCCCAGGGACCCAATCCCCGGGGCCAAGTCTGTATAGCATGCTTTTAAAAAGGAGAAGGGCGCTGCGTTCCCCCCCCTCCCCAGGTCGATTTAGGGCTCGGGGAACCCATCCCTTGGGACCGGGCCTTTACTTATTTTTTAATAATTTAAAGAGAGGGGGGCTGCTTGGCTGCCCTTTAGAGGTCGATTTCGGCCCCAGAGACCCCATCCACTGGGACCCGGCCTTTATTATTTATTTTTTTTACAATTCAAAGAGAGGGGGCCAAGTGGCTGCCATTCCAAGGCCAATTGTGACCCCGGGGACCCCATCCTCTGGGCCAGGGATTTATATTTTGTATTTAAACAGGAGAGGAGGCCGTGTGCCGCCCCCTCCCCGGGCTGATTTTGGCACAGGAACCCCATCCCCTTATTTAGAATTCAAAGAGAGGGGGGCTGGGTGGTTGCCCTCCAGAGGCCGATTTTGGCCCCCGGGACCCCATACCCAGGGCAGGCCTTTATAATTTGTTTTTAAAAAGGGGAGGGAGGCACACAGCCCTCCTCCTCCGGCCAATATCGGCCTGGGGACCCCAACCCCCAGGGCCTGGCCACTTTACTGGGGACTGCGTTGGGAGCCTGAAGGCCCCCTGCAGTCCCTGCCCGCTCCCCATCTTCTGCAGGAGCCGGCATTACTTTGAGAACCAGGGAGTTGCGGAATATGCAGCTCCCTGGATCCCAAAGCAATGCATCTGTTTCACTGCTTGCTAGAAAGAGGGCTGGGAAACAGACACTTGCTCCGCTTTCAGCAAGGGAAAGCATTTTGTGATCTTGCTTGCTGAAAGCAGAGCACTTGTTTGCTATGCTTTGCCAATCCAGAGCAAACTGCAATGTCCCGGGGCTGGGTACTCCGGGACATTGCTGAGGGCCAGCCGTGGAGGGTGGCGGCCCCCATGGCCATGTAGGGTTCCTGGTGGGAGGACACACGGCCCCCTCCTTTGTTCAAATTTGCCCCGGGAAGGTAGTGGTCCCCAGGGCAGGTGGTCTGCAACAGACCCCCTGAATTATTGTATTTGTGCCCCGGGGAGGTAGCTTTCCCTGGGGCTACTAGGGAGGCCATAGGGCATCCCCCACTTTTTTTGTAATAAAATATGTGCCCCAGAGAGGTGATTGCCCCTGGGGCAGCGGGAGACGCCCTCTTACTTTCCCCGCATAATAACAAAAAACTGTGTGACCCAGAGAGGTGGTAGTCCATGTGGCAGGGGGGTCTGTGAGACCCCCCATATTATTAACATTTGTCCTGGGGAGGAGCCGGTCTCCCTGGCATGGAGTTCTGCGACGCCCAGCAATATTAATTTAATTTGCCCCGGGGATGTGGCGGTTCCCAGGGCCCCACATATTTGGAATAAGCCCTGTGGAGATGGGAGTCCCGAGGGCTTTGATAAATCATGCGGGGGCAGTGCACTCTCTCCTATATTTAGCATATGTCCCTGGGACCTGGCCCACCTGACCTGCACTTGCTTTTTAAAAAAGTTTTTGCCACAGATTTGCATATCGACTCGGAGTTTGCGTCAAAATTAAAAAATACTTTTGACCCTTGGTGGTGGTGCCTGAGAGACCCCCCACCATATCTGTGGGGTCAGGGTATTATTACCCTGCTCGCTCTTTTGGGCTTATTTGGTCCCTGGGACCCCCTGACTCTGGGACCAGGCATCTTTTAGAATGAGGAGGGGGCGCATGGCCCCCTCTTGGCCGATTATGTCCCCGGGGACCCCATCCCCAGGGGCCCGGCATTTCTTATTTGTTTAAATGACTTGTTTTAAAGTAAAGGAAGTGGCTCAGCACGGCTCCCCTCTTGGGCCAATTGTGGCCTGGGGACTCCATCACCCGGCCTTTCCATAATTATATTTATGTTTTATTTTAAGGGAGCTGATCAAAGCTGCCTCCCTCCCAGGCCACTCCTGGCACTGCAGAACGCATCCCCTGGGGCCTCCCCCTCTAAATAAATTTATAGAAAAGGGGAGGAGGCTGCGTGGCTCCTCCCAGGCCGATTTTAGCCCCGGGGACGCCATCACCCAGGGCCTGGCCTGTAGTGTGGGTGCCCTGGACCCACCCAGGGAGCCCACTTTTTAAATGGTGGGGATTGTGGGGGGAAGCCTGTCCTGCGGGAGCTGGGATTGCTTTTGGACAGAGGGAGCTGTTAAAATGCAGCTCCCTTTATCCAAAAGCAGTTCTGCTCCACTTGGTACAAACAAGAGCATTTTCTGCTCTTGCTTGCACTAAGCGGAGCAGTTTTTCTGAGGCTTGGCGTGCAGCGTGCTCCCGCCAAGCCATAGCAAACAGCGATGTCCCTGGATGGGCAACCCGTAACATTGCAGGAGCCAGAGGTGGGGGGGGAGGGGGGGGCATTCGCCAGGGCCCTATTTGGCTCAAGGAGGGAGCTATGCGGCCCCCTCCTTTGTTTAAATTTGCCCTGTGCAGGACCTCCCCAGGGCTGTCGGGAGGTCCATTATTTAAATTAACTGCCATGGGGAGTTGTTGGCCCCGGGACTGTGGGGGGATCTGTGCCCCAGAGATGTGGCCGTCCCTGGAGCGTGGGGGCTCCAAGAGCCCCCCATTTATAAAACTCTAATCCCAGGTGGTGGTCCCCGGGGCAATAGTAAGCCCGGGGAGGGGGACCCGTGCGGTTCCCCCTCCTTTATTAAAACAATGCCTCCGGGACCTGGCCTACCCAGGGGCAGATAACAAACAAAGCACGGGAGCAACACTTCATTTCTTTTTCATTATCAGACAGATCTGCGGATCCTATGGGAAATTTAAAATTAAGATGCTTTTTTTCTGGCCCTGGATGGTCCCCTTGGGACCCCCAACAGTCCTAAAGGGTCAGGTTGTTTCTATATTGCCCCTTTTTCTTTTTGTTTCCATTTTTAGTGGGACTCTGTTCATTTGAGCCACAAGATGGCTGCCAACACTTCCTGGTCGAAGTGTTGGCAGCCAATCACATTTCAGGAGGGTTTCCGTAGGCTGTTGAGCTCCCAGATATCTATAATTTTTAAACTTTAATATCTCTGAAACTACTGAATTGGTTTTCATCAAATTACAAAAAGCATGCCTTCTGGACCAAATTTGGTGTAATTCCATTCAGCAGTTTGGGCTGTAGTCAGGTTCAAAAAATGAAAAATCTCCAAAGACATAAAATGGGGAAAACATGTTTTGAGACCCCCATTTTTTTCCCAGCCCCGCTGATGGATCACCCCATAACTTTCAAATACAAAGCGAAACAGGTGAAATGAGTATAAATTGCGCTGGGAAGATACACAAGTGTAAGTCAATATTTGTTCGAACTCCAAGGATAAGGTCTCTGACACCCAACATAGACCAAACAATGTGATGAGAGGAGCCAATCACTATTGTAAAATAGAAACACAATGATATATCCTGAGCTCGGTATATAGATATATATATATACATATATATATACATATATATATATATCTATATATATATATATATATATATATATATATATATATATATATATATATATATATATATATAATCCAAAGGCGAACATCAGTAGGTAGTTGTAGTTAGGACTAAAGTTTCCATAGGGAAAGAGTTTTTTGTTTTGCAAATAACTTTGGCTCTGCTGGTCAGATCTTCGTGAAATTTCTGCAAAATTTCTTCTTTGTAGTGCAGCTGCAGGGTTTGAAAGTTATGGAATTGGATTATGGATCCTTACTTACTTACAACTATAGCCACTTTGTTTGATATTTGTCATCTTAGGTGTGGTCTTAATGTTTGATATGTGTTTATATACTTTACTAGATAAATGACTGCTTCTATTGTAATTATTTCAGCCCTGAAGAAGTCATTGGTTACCATACCAAGACGAAACACGTGTTGGCAACGGCTTTTTGTTTTGTTTTCTGGTTGAAGATTGAAGTTTTTTCCGTATCAAATTGGAAATAAATGAAGAAGACATAAGAAATCACTAGTTTCTCTGATTGGATTTGATGGACTAAAAAATTATTTCTTTCAGCTTACCGAGCTCAGGATATATCATTGTGTTTCCATAACTTTCAAACCCTGCAGCTGCACTACAAAGAAGAAATTTTGCAGAAATTTCACGAAGATCTGACCAGCAGAGCCAAAGTTATTTGCAAAACAAAAAACTCTTTCCCTATGGAAACTTTAGTCCTAACTACAACTACCTACTGATGTTCGCCTTTGGATTATATATATATATATATATATATATATATATATATATATATATATATATATATATATATATATATATATATTACCTACTGGCGGTCGCCAGTAGGTATATATAGTTAGGATTTTTTCCCTATGGGTTTTTTGAAAATTCTATGTCTAATAACTTTGGCGTTTGTGGACGGAATTGGCTGGAATTTTCAGGAAAATGGCACATTTTGTTTCTGAGCAGCCCCTGAAAATTTGGGGGGGTTTCGTCAAGGGGGGGCCGAGAAAAAAGGGGGGTCCCAAAACGTGTTTTTAACATTGATTTTTCCATAGGGCGGTTAGCCTCACTTTTAGCCCGAACGGCTGAATAGATTTGCACGAAACTTGGCAAAATTGTAGGGACTGGTAGCCCGATGTGCCTTTTGTAGGTCTCAATATATGTGCTCCAGTGGATTTTGAGAAATTAACGTTTAAAAAAAGATATATATCTGTAACAGCGGACCGGGCAGCGCTCCAGGACGCGTACTTTTCGCGCAACGGAGCTTTGTGAAGCGAAGCTGATTGGTTCTCTGGCGTCTGTCAACATTCCAAAAAGTCCGTAGCTGCCGCCATCTTGTCTCTCGGTAGGATCGAGAGACAAGAGGAGGCCAAAACAAAGGGGCAAATAACCATAAGGGGGCATAGTAGATCCTCCCTGACCCCCTAGGTTTAATGTGGAGGCTTTAAAACGGCCTCGCGGGGCAAAAAAAAAAAATTTTTTTTTTGTTTTTTTGCGTGGGTAGCGCCCGGTCCGGGAACCGGGAAGCTTTCTGGGCAGCGTACTGCAATGAAAAATGAATGATAGACTTTTCAAATACTGTTGTTAATTGATTGTTGGTTTTGTTGATTATTTTTTTTTAATTTTTTTTTTTTAAGGATTGTTTATTGTGTTTAATAATTTATTAAACTTTCTAACGCGGCGCGTCATATGACGCATTACGCGACAACGCAGGTCCAGAATATAGTGAAAATGTCTCCACCAACCAGCGGACGGCACACAACCCCTTTCAGCAGGCTAAATAGTTCTGTTAAATGACAACAGAAGGGACAGGCAACAAGAACCATCAGTCAAAGAGGGGAGGGCAAGTTCTTCTCTACCGGGTCACGTTGGAGCGCTACCGGAACTGATCGAATTGGTAGTCTACAGTGTTTCTGGATGTTTCAGACTGAAGCTGGCGTTAGCATGAGAGCACCACCATTTCGTAGCTCCGTCGTGGCCATTCCACGAGCAATCATGCTAGGCGCTCCCCACCAGAAGCCTGCGGGAGTCGGGGGCCCCCAAGACTTTTGTAGAATCTTCAAGGATGAGGGGACGCTTTCGAGAATGGAGCCCAAGCTCTAGCAGACAAGCGTCCGAGTTCCAAGGTGTCGCAGGCCCATTTTAGTGGACCACGCCCAAATCTGAAGAGATGGCCGCCATTTTGAGAGTCCTGTGGCAGCCGCCTATCGCTGCACCGCAAGAGCGGGAGCAACTCAAGTACATGGTGAGCGAGACGCTGTAGTCGAAAGAGCGGGCGGTAAACAGCTGAATAGCGGAAGAGGCACAGTGTAGCAAAAGCGGGCTGAATGGCAAATGAAATGGAAAAGGGGTGCCCCACTACAGCGTGTCTTTAGGTGAAACGGATTGTGGGACAAGGTGAAGAATGGAAGAGTCACCAAAAGGAAAAAAGTTCCGCTTGACCCCGGGAGCCGGCCACCTATGTCGGGGGCGATCTCAGGCCACACCAGGGCAACACGACTTGGGGAGGGGGCCGGAGCCAAGCGCCCCCTCCGAGTCCGCGACATGACACCGTCCCTCGGGGGCCTCCGTCAAGCGGTTCAGGGTGGCACCGCATCACAACAGCCCCCACTTACTTTAAGAATAGTGAAGATGAAGCAATTGCAAATAGGCTTCAGACAATGTTACAAGCACTCCTCAAAACTTTGAACTTTCAGAGTGCATGAGTTGGGACAGCGAGGGGTGATTTGGTTTCTCGGACTGTTTTTCTGGTCTCTCACCACTGGCATACTTTAACGTTTTCTTGTTTCTAGGACATTAATAGGTTTTATCATTACGTTATGTTATCGTTTCTTTGTTTGTTGTTTAATAAAAGTTCATGTTCATCAGTGGCCTACTGATTTTCGTTTTCCTATTTTTTTCTTTCCAGGTTGTTTCATGGTAAAGTTTCTGTTAACAGGATACAGTGATCACTTCGTTATTATTGCATATGTCCTTTTCACTAGGGGTGCTCTCTGGTCGGGCCAGATGACGTATCTCTAGTAAATGGTCCGGGTGAAAAAGGTGCATCAATCAGTGGGGAGTAGATAGGCATGACAGATTACAACGGGGGAGAAAGGTCCGCATTACGTACCCTTTCACTACTTGCAAAGATTTTCCTACGTTTATATGCAAACAGGGAATACCTCCAAAAAGAACTAATTCCCAAACAGTCAATGTTCGGACAATCAATCAATCAATGAGGAATGAAATAGGTACGACGTGTTAAAGGCTTGCGTTACCTACCCTTCACTATCTGCAAAGAGAGAGAGAATATTCCTATTCTTCCTCGTTTGCAGGTAGAGAAGATCCTTAAGAGAATTAACTTCGAACAATTCAATGCTCGATTGAAACAATCAACAAGGGGTACTGTGAACACAAATGAACGCCGCTTATGTACATACGCATTGCTATTTTCAACAGGTTGTTCCTAATGTTTCTATTTTAGCGAGGTCAAAAAGAGATCCCATTAGTGGCCTACTGATTTTGCTCGATTCCTTTTGTTTTTTTACACGATTTTTCGCTATCTGCAAAGACTAAACAGAGTATTGCGACTCTGTGCTTGTTTGTAAATAGAGAATGAACCAAAGAGAACAATCAATCAAATGGAGAGAGAAGCAGGCACGACGTATTACAAAGGGGGCAAAGGGCTGCGTTAACTACCCTTCACTATCTGCAAAGAGAGAGTACTCCTAATAGAAATGAGGGGTGGGGGGCAGTATTCAAAGCAGATCAGTGTGCATAAACACGAAAATGTTTTTACTTACCACGTACTTGACATTCGACAGCTTATGATATTTGCTATTAAAAAACCATTGAAATTCACTGAAAAAACCATAGGTTATAGACCATATATAGTTAGGAATTAGCATTTACAAAACCTTGAAAATTCACTGAAAAAACCATAGGTTATAGACCATATATAGTTAGGAATTAGCATTTAAAAAACCTTATTTTACTCACACAAAACCATTGAAATTCCATATATAGTTAGTTGCACTAACTATATATCGCGCACCCGCAATCCACTGCTGATCATGTCACATATTACATCATTCATGACATGGTCAGTGACATCACTGATGACATCACTGATGACATCTCAAATGACATCACTGATGACATCACTGATGACATCTCATTTGACATCATTCTTGTGCTAATACGATAAACCTCTTCAGACTCTAATATAACCTTAGATACACTCAGTGTAAACAGACACTCACACACTGCCACTCATCCATGGAGTTACTCACACACCCAGTCAGTCATGCAAAGAAACAATCTCACCTCCATTTCTTCAACTATACAGTTAAACACACCTTACTTATTGAAACATATACTAACACATATTTACTCTCTTATACAATCCCTGATACAAGTTCACAATGATCGATACAACCACTCACTCATTCAGTGGCTCTCATGCACAGTTATTTATATATGCCAACTCTCACATGTACTGTGTTTTACATATGTACTTACTATGACATGTAGCATTGAGATATCCATTCACTCATCAATACACTCATGCACACAGTCAACTGCCCATGTAGCTGTTTCCACATGCACTCTTGAACTCATACACCTAGTGAATAAACTGCTCACACATCTATGCATAGAGTCACACACCTTCCAGCCACCCCCACACAAACTCAATCTCCCATAGAAATACTTGGGCAACCAATTAATAACACATATAGCCTCTCGTATAGCTAATGATCAACACATGCAGCAGTTTACAGAACAACAGACATAATGATGCACAAATTAAGACAGTTTAGTCACTAACCCATGCATTCAGTGAGACACATTTAATCACTCACTCATACAGTCAGTCATGCACCTACTAAATCCTTCATCCAGACACTTATACATCCACTCAAGACATATTTTAACTTTACAGAAAAATACAGTCACTGGATGTTGTCATCAGTGATGTCATCAGTGATGTCATTTGAGATGTCATCAGTGATGTCATCAGTGATGTCACTGACCATGTCATGAATGATGTAATATGTGACATGATCAGCAGTGGATTGCGGGTGCGCGATATATAGTTAGTGCAACTAACTATATATGGAATTTCAATGGTTTTGTGTGAGTAAAATAAGGTTTTTTAAATGCTAATTCCTAACTATATATGGTCTATAACCTATGGTTTTTTCAGTGAATATATATATGTATATATATATGTATATATATCTATATATATATATATATATATATATATATATATATATATATATATATATATACATATATATATATATATATATATATATATATATATATATATATATGTTCACTGAAAAAACCATAGGTTATAGACCATATATAGTTAGGAATTAGCATTTAAAAAACCTTATTTTACTCACACAAAACCATTGAAATTCCATATATAGTTAGTTGCACTAACTATATATCGCGCACCCGCAATCCACTGCTGATCATGTCACATATTACATCATTCATGACATGGTCAGTGACATCACTGATGACATCACTGATGACATCTCAAATGACATCACTGATGAGATCACTGATGACGTCATCCAGTGACTGTATAATTCTGTAAAGTTAAAATATGTCTTACATATTGAAGAATGAGTGGATGTATAAGTGTCTGGATGAAGGATTTAGTAGGTGCATGCCTGACTGTATGAGTGAGTGATTAAATGTGTCTCACTGAGTGCATGGGTTAGTGACTAAACTGTCTTAATTTGTGCATCATTATGTCTGTTGTTCTGTAAACTGCTGCATGTGTTGATCAGTAGCTATATGAGTAACTATATGGGTTATTGATTGGTTGCCCAAGTATTTGTATGGGAGACTGAGTGTGTGTGTGGGTGGCTGGGAGGTGTATGACTCTGTGCATAGATGTGTGAGCAGTTGATTCACTAGATGTATGGGTTCAAAAGAGCATGTGGAAACAGCTGTATGGGCGGTTGACTGTGTGCATGAGTGTATTGGTGAGTGAATGGATATCTCAGTGCTGCATGTCAAAGTAAGTACATATGTAAAACACAGTACATGTGAGAGTTGACATATATAAATAACTGTGCATAAGAGCCAGTGAATGTGTGAGTGGCTGTATGGATCACTGTGAACTTGTATCAGGGATTGTATAATAGAGTAAATATGTGTTAGTATATGTTTGAATAAGTAAGGTGTGTATAACTGTATAGTTGAGGAAATGGAGGTGTGATTGATTCTTTGCATGACTGACTAGGTGTGTGAGTAACTCCATGGATGAGTGACAGTCTGTGAGTGTCTGTTTACACTGAGTGTATCTAAGGTTATATTAGAGTCTGAAGAGGTTCATCGTATTATCACATGAATGATGTCATCAGTGATGTGATCAGTAATGTCAAATGAGATGTCATCAGTGATGTCATCAGTGATGTCATTTGAGATGTCATCAGTGATGTCATCAGTGATGTCATTTGAGATGTCATCAGTGATGTCATCAGTGATGTCATTTGAGATGTCATCAGTGATGTCATCAGTGATGTCACTGACCATGTCATGAATGATGTAATATGTGACATGATCAGCAGTGGATTGCGGGTGCGCGATATATAGTTAGTGCAACTAACTATATATGGAATTTCAATGGTTTTGTGTGAGTAAAATAAGGTTTTTTAAATGCTAATTCCTAACTATATATGGTCTATAACCTATGGTTTTTTCAGTGAATTTTCAAGGTTTTGTAAATGCTAATTCCTAACTATATATGGTCTATAACCTATGGTTTTTTCAGTGAATTTCAATGGTTTTTTAATAGCAAATATCATAAGCTGTCGAATGTCAAGTACGTGGTAAGTGAAAACATTTTCGTGTTTATGCACACTGATCTGCTTTGAATGGTGCCCCCCCCCTCATTTCTATTAGGAGTACTCTCTCTTTGCAGATAGTGAAAGGTAGTTAACGCAGGCCTTTGCCCCCGTTGTAATCCGTCGTGCCTGCTTCTCTCTCCATTTGATTGATTGTTATCCAAGTATTTACTGTTTTAGAATTAGTTCTCTTTGGTTCATTCTCTATTTACAAACAAACACAGAGTCGCAATACTCTGTTTAGTCTTTGCAGATAACGAAAAATCGTGTAAAAAAAAAAGAAAAGGAATCGAGTAAAATCAGTAGGCCACTAATGGGATCTCTTTTTGACCTCGCTAAAATAGAAACATTAGGAACAACCCCTCATGACAAATACAAAACTAGTGAGATGAACTGAACTCCACACAATGATGGCTGCAAAACAGCTCGGCTCCGCCACCCACCCCGCCCAAAATAACGATAAAGAGCGGCTGCCATGATTGGTTGCGGAATGGCCACAACGGAGCTACGTAATGGTGCTGCTCTCATGCTAACCCCAGCTTCAGTCTGAAACATCCAGAAACACTGTAGACTACCAATTCGATCAGTTCCGGTAGCGCCCCAATGTAACCCGGTAGAGAAGAACTAGCCCTCCCCTCTTTGACTGATGGTTCTTGTTGCCTGTCCCTTCTGTTGTCATTTAACAGAACTATTTAGCCTGCTGAAAGGGGTTGTGTTTCGACCGCTGGTTGGTGGAGACATTTTGACTATATTCTGGACCTGCGTTGTCGCGTAATGCGTCATATGACGCGCCGCGTTAGCGCATCCGGAAGTCATCCGGGGCGCGCAGCGCGTAACGTAAGCATAACAAGTCATGTGACTTGTTAATAAAACTTTTCATTGGTTCATTTTACTTTTCTTATTGTAATGATGAAAGGCTTGGTCATATCACCTAAAAATTACGCTTTTAATTACTTCCGAACATTATTTTTTCTTAAATATATGTTATAATGTTCCAGGCTAATGTACTTTCCCGGAAATTTTACAACTGTCCTGCAAGTAAAATATATTCTTTTTTCGAGAAAAAGAGCGTTTCTTCGTCCCATGACGGAGCCGTTGAGCAAAAGAGGGTCGACCTGCTGTCTTAGTCGCCGATACGCCTGAATATGAGATTCTTATCGATCACTTTATGTTGCAGGAATAGAAAACACAACAGCCCTTGACCATTTTTCTTTACTGCGTTCCTTCGTATTATACCTTTTACCCTTCATGTAATTGGTCTGCTTTATTTCACTTGCCTTTTAATGATTCTAAAACAGTGACTATTATTAAAAACTTTACCAATGTATAGACTACTACCATGTTTTCTTTTAAAAACCTTTATTGTGAAAATTTCATTATACAAATACGAGCCTATAACCACGTGGGCCTGCCATGGAGCAAACTGTAATCGTATATGATGAATAGACATTTACACTGTAGAGGAACGTAACGGGCGGGCCATTAGGTTGCAAGAACTAAGGTGTCTAACAGTTACGGAATCGGTGGACGTACATTTTGTAATTAAAAGACGACAGGGCCAGTTACAATAAAATTATCTAGATATACATTTGCGGGCAAGTACCATGGGTGACGTTAATTCGAATTTTCAACAGTACAGTAATCAATAACACATCAGAACTTAATATCAATAGGGATGTCGAAATATTCAATCAATTCTCGTCCCCGCCCGCCATGTGCTTCAAAACTGCATACGTATCTCGTGATTTCAAGGTTCTGCAACCAGTACACAACAAGGAGTTACGAGTCCCATTTATTCCGGCGCCATTTTGGGCGAGGACGGGCAGGTCCAGGATATAGTCAAAATGTCTCTACCAACCATCGACTATGATGATGTTCATATGCTGTATTTATTAGAGTAACACTCATCTGTCCACATGAAATTAATTTACCACAATCTAAACATGTCATTTTAATCTTTCCAAAGTTCTTCTAAATATTTGGGACCGTTTCCCTTGCCTCTGAAGCTCTCAGTGCCACTTCTTTGATGAATGTACTAGCAGGTCAGGGGTTCTCCTCCAAATCTCTCTTTTATGCAGCACTATAATTAATTGGTGCCACCTCTCCATATGACGATGCATGGTATAGTTACCACAACTATATTTTTTTTCGGTTCCTCTGGAGAGTTCATCGTGGCAGATGAAGCGTGTAACGTACCGGGCATTTACCTTTTTTTGCATGTACAGGAAAGGAAAAAAAAATCGAGCGTCCGAGTTCTAAGGTGTCCCAGGGCCATTTTAGTGGACCAGGCCCAAATCCAAAGACCAGGCCGCCATTTTGAGAGTCCTCTTGCAGCCGCCTGTCGCTGTAGCATCAAGAGCAGCCGAAACTCAGCTGAATGGCAACTGAAACGGTAAAGGGGCGCCCCACTACATTTCAGCATTGTAGGATGACCACACCAGTACAGCAACTTGCTAGACATCACCTCGGTGCCATCCGGATCTCGGCGCCCCACTGCAGATGAAGTGCCTCTCAACTATGAAACCACCACGGTGACATCCGGATCTTGGCGCGTTGTGCTGCCTTCGGCCTATTCGCACATCGGTCCGCTACTGACGCCATCTCACAGGCTAATGGGGCAACCCACGCCGAGTTTCAGCATTGTAGGATGACCACACCAGTACAGCAACTTGCTGGACATCACCTCGGTGCCATCCGAATCTTGGCATCTCAACGCCTAGTGGTATCTTCCATACAGAAAATATTGTTACGCTGCCTTTGGCCCCATTCGCACATCAGTCCGCAACTTAGACATCACCTCGGTGCCATCCGGATCTTGGCATCTCAGCGCCTTGTGGTGTCAGTCAGAAAATATTGTTGCGCTGCCTTTGGCCCCATTCGCACATCAGTCCGCTACTGACACCATCTCACAGGCCAATAGGGCGCCCCACGCCGACTTTTACCATTGTACGATGGCCACACCAGTGGCACAACTTGCTAGACATCACCTCGGTGCCATCCGAATCTTGGCATCTCAACGCCTAGTGGTATCTTCCATACAGAAAATCTTGTTACGCTACCTTTGGCCCCATTCGCACATCGGTCCGCAACTTAGACATCACCTCGGTGCCATCCGGATCTTGGCATCTCAGCGCCTTGTGGTGTATTCTCTTCAGAAAATATTGTTGCGCTGCCTTTGGCCCCATTCGCACATCGGTCCGCAACTTAGACATCACCTCGGTGCCATCCGGATCTTGGCATCTCAGCGCCTTGTGGTGTCTTCTACTCCGAAAATATTGTAGAAAATATTGTTGCGCTGCCTTTGGCCCCATTCACACATCAGTCCGCTACTGACACCATCTCACAGGCCAACGGGGCGCCCCACGCCGACTTTCAGCATTGTAGGATGGCCACACCAGTGCGGCAACTTACTAGACACCACCTCGGTGCCATCCGGATCTTGGCGCGTTGTGCTGCCTTCGGCCTATTCGCACATCGGTCCGCTACTGACGCAAACTCACAGGCCAACGGGGCGCCCCACGCCGACTTTCAGCATTGTAGGATGGCCACACCAGTGCACCTTACTAGACACCACCTCGGTGCCATCCGGATCTTGGCGCGTAGTGAAGCTGCAGCAGCTGCAAATAAGCTTCAGACAGTGTTACAACCGCTGCTCAGAACTCTCAACTATGACACCACCTCGGTGCCATCCGGATCTTGGCGCGTTGTATTGCCTTCGGCCTATTCGCACATCGGTCCGCTACTGACGCCGCCTCACGTGCCAACGTATTTTCTCCGCATTTTATACCCTATGCCGCATAACAGGTCATGTGACTTGTTTATAAAACTTTTCATTGGTTCATTTTACTTTTGGTTTCCTAATGATGGAAGGCTTGATCATGTGACCTAAAAACAACACTTTTCATTGGATGAAAACTCTTTTTTTTTCCCAAACGATGAAAGCCCCACCTTGTTTCTGGATGTTTCAGACTGAAGCTGGCGTCAGCATGAGAGCACCACCATCTCGTAGCTCAGTCGTGGTCATTCCGCGAGCAATCATGGCAGCCGCTCCCCACCAGAAGCCTGCAGGAGTCGGAGCCCCCAAAACTTTTGATGAATTCTCAAGGCGGAGGGGACGCTTTCGAGAATGGGGTCCAAGACCTAGCAGACAAGCGTCCGATTTCCAAGGTGTCCCAGGGCCATTTCAGTGGACCAGGCCCAAAAAGGAAACAGCCTGCCGCCATTTTGAGAGTCCTGTGACAGCCGCCTATCGCTGCACCGCAAGACTGGGCGCAACTCAGCTGAATTGCGGCTTTTGACACAGTGGACCAAAAACGGACGGAATGGCAACTGAAACGGTAAAGGGGCGCCCCACTACAACAGATGACACTCCACCTGGAGAGGCCCGTTCACGCCGCCTCCCCCGGGGCGCCCCACGCCGTTATTCGGAGCAGCATTGTAGGATACCAAAACCAGTGCGGCAACTTACTGGACATCACCTTGGTGCCATCGTTCTGCTGCCTTGGACCTATTCGCGCAACAGTTTGCTACTCATGACCCACCCCCCGCGACGCCCCATGCCGTTATTTGCTGGGTGGCAACTTACTAGACATCACTTTCGTGTCATCTAGATTTCAGCGCGTTCTGCTGCCTTGGAACTATTCACACAACAGTTTACTACTGATGACCCACCCCCCGCGACGCCCCACGCCGGAAATCTGGACGTTGTGCTGCGTTGGGACTATTCGCACAGCCGACCGCTACTTCGTTGTTTTTCCCTAAAAATGTTTATATGTTATTACTATTTTTGTTTTCTTGTATATATTTATAAATTATTAAAGTTTTATAATCTTACTACTTTGTCGGAGTGCTATATATTTTTAATGTGACACATAATTGTAAAAACTTTGATGTACAAAGAGTCATCCCTGGAATCTTCCGCTTCAGGCTCGGTCCCCTCCCCAATCACAATACAGGATGGTTTTCAGATAATAGCAACGCTTCTGCTGTGACGGATCTCATCGAGTGTGGGCCTTGATCTACTATAACTCCTTTGAAGAGGGGTGATTCTTTACAGCTGTGGCCATAAACTACATCTGCAGGGCTAGCTGATACCCTAGGACCAGCCTGGACAATCGGACACAGAGGAAAAGGAGTGTCAGAGGGTGCGGTAGTGAATAGGGCGAAAGGGAGGTGTCGGGCGGGCACAGGGTGTGATTCTCAGGGAAGAGCAGCGCAGATGGGGGGAGGTTTATTACCCATGCATAAGACAGAGAGCGGGGGTGACCACTGCCTGGGGGAGATGCTTGCGAGGGTGGGGAGCCATGCTAAGGATCGACAGCGTGCACAGAGTGGGTCTGGTCAAGGCATCTAAAATGGCTGCCGTGCACGACAAAAGTGTGGCATTTGAAAAAAGACAAGATGGCGCAGACAATGTTTTTCAACACTTCCTGATTTCCTTCGAATCGAACGTTAACAGACGTTGGGGCATATTACCAAAGTTAAGCGATATTTATCCCTAACGATGCTTAGCAACGATTTTTTTACCGTCAGAAATTATCGCAGATAAACCTTGCTATTATCAAGGTTTATCGGAAATACGATAAAAAACGACCGCAATGCATTAATATCGCTGAAAACTCAGCGATATTCATGCATTACCGAGCTAATGCTCTTAGCCATGTTATCCACCTCCCATTGGATAACATGGCTAAGAACTGCTCAGGGCAGGTGGTAGCTTTTGGAGATATTCGCGCTTATCTCGAATATTTCCAAAAGTTGATAATAGGAGATAGCGATGTTAGCGACTGTTTCCAGTCGCTAACATCTTGGCATGCCCACTTTGCATGTCATTAGTGATAAATATCACTCACATGCAAAGTGGGGCCCAAGATGGTCGCTATCTTCTACTAGCCGTCGCTAACTGGTGTTAGCAACAGCTAGGTAATACACATATAATTTTATCTCCGCGAAGCGGAGCGCTGTTACAGATATATATCTTGTTTTTGAACGTTAATTTCTCAAAATGCACTAAAGCACATATATTGAGACCTAGCAAAGGCACATCGGGCTACCAGTCCCTCATATTTTACCAAGTTTCGTGCAAATCCATTCAGCCGTTCGATTATTATTATTATTATTTTTTTTTGCCCCGCGGGGCCCTTTTAAAACCTCCACATCAAACCTAGGGGGTCAGCGAGGATCTACTATGCCCCCTTATGGTCATTTGCCCCTTCGCTTTGGCCTCCTCTTGTCTCTCGATCCTACCGAGAGACAAGATGGCGGCCGCTACGGACTGTTTGGAATGTTTACAGACACCGGAGAGCCAATCAGCTTCGCTTCGCAAAGCTCCGTAACGCGAAAAGTACGCGAAGCGGTGCGCTGTTACAGATATATATCTTTTTTTGAACGTTAATTTCTCAAAATCCACTGGAGCACATATATTGAGATCTAGCAAAGGCACATCGGGCTACCAGTCCCTACAATTTTGCCAAGTTTCGTGCAAATCCATTCAGCTGTTCGATTATTATTATTTTTATTTTTTTTTGCCCCGCGGGGCCCTTTTAAAACCTCCACATCAAACCTAAACGGTCAGGGAGGATCTACTATGCCCCCTTATGGTCATTTGCCCCTTCGGTTTGGCCTCCGCTTGTCTCTCGATCCTACCGAGAGACAAGATGGCGGGCGCTACGGACTTTTTGGAATGTTGACAGACGCCAGAGAACCAATCAGCTTCGCTTCACAAAGCTCCGTTGCGCGAAAAGTACGCGTCCTGGGACGCTGCCCGGTCCGCTGTTACAGATATTTATCTTTTTTTAAACGTTAATTTCTCAAAATCCACTGGAGCACATATATTGAGACCTACAAAAGGCACATCGGGCTACCAGTCCCTACAATTTTGCCAAGTTTCGTGCAAATCCATTCAGCCGTTCGGGCTAAAAGTGAGGCCAACCGCCCTATGGAAAACTCAATGTTAAAAACACGTTTTGGGACCCCCCTTTTTTCTCGGCCCCCCCTTGACAAACCCCCCCCAAATTTTCAAGGGCTGCTCAGAAACAAAATGTGCCATTTTCCTGAAAATTTCAGCCAATTCCGTCCACAAACGCCAAAGTTATTAGACATAGAATTTTCAAAAATCCCATAGAGAAAAAATCCTAACTATATATACCTACTGGCGACCGCCAGTAGGTAATATATAGATATATATATATACATGTATATGAGAGGAAATCGCTCCAGGAAAGAGAGATCAGAGGCCAGAGAGGATTCCATGGGAAACAGCGTGTTTATTCCAGCATAAAAAGTGGCGGCGGATGCATTTCGGCTACATGCCTTCTTCAGCGCCCAACACTTAAAAGAGTCAATCATTCCGGTATCCCACTCCTGCTCCTCTTGAGGTCGAGTTCAACTAGCTCCTCCCCCTAGCTGATGAGGCTCACCTGTTGTATGTTCGCTGTAAGTGAGCCGAACTTCAACTCCCAGAATGCACAATGTGGTTGCAACTGGGTCGGCGGTCTGGGGGAGCAAGTGTCAATGCCACAGAGCTTGTTGGTCTGTTTGCAGGTAGTGGCGGGTGAAGCCTCAAGTTCATGCCGAAGTCCACCCACAGCTCCCTTGGGTCCTCTCGAACTGCTGCAGCCTGTCCCATCAGGTAAGCGAGGGAGCAGGGACAGCCATGTATGCCATAATGCCCAACTGGCGGTAAAATACCCCCAACTGCTTTTGCTGTCCTGATGGTATCGGCGGACACCGGACTTATCGGTATCCCGATTTTCCAAGTTGCTGCATGGCAGCATGATGTCAGTTACAGTCCGGGTCACTTTGAACAGCAGGGCCATCTGTGCAGCGCCTCTGGCCGGCGCAGAAAACATGAGAGGAAATCGCTCCAGGAAAGAAAGATCAGAGGCCAGAGAGGATTCCATGGGAAACAGAGTGTTTATTCCAGCATAAAAAGTGGCAGCGGATGCATTTCGGCTACATGCCTTCTTCAGCGCCCAACACTTAAAAGAGTCAATCATTCCGGTATCCCACTCCTGCTCCTCTTGAGGTCGAGTTCAACTAGCTCCTCCCCCTAGCTGATGAGGCTCACCTGTTGTATATACATATATACACACAAACACATATATATAGATATATATTTATATATAGATACATATGAACAAGGACACCTTGTTGTCCGTAACGCGTCATATGGCTATGTGAATTTCAATAAAGACCTGAATCTGCCACCCTATATCGGAGTCAGTGACTCTCTTCGCCGGTTGGGAAGTGAGTGTCGTGTCGGGCCACTGTAATCACGACATGAGTCAGTGGCTGGAATAAGGTATGTTTATTTGCAATCATTCAGCATGCTTCTTCACGTCCTTCCTGTTTCCCAGTTCCTATGTGTGTGTGTCCCCTGACCAGAACTGGTGTCCCGTTTCCTGCCCCTTCCCACCAGTCATTGTCCAGGGTCCTAGTGCCCTTATGTCCAGGTCATGACATCTCCCCCCTTGTTGCAAAATAAACAGTTATTGCCTACGCCAACTGTTGTCATAGAGAGATAGAGAGATAGAGAGATAGAGAGAGAGAGAGAGAGAGAGAGAGAGAGAGAGAGAGAGATCATCACATCACATCTCTTCAATCAGTCTCTTTGGTCTTTTGCATTCTCTTCTCTGCCGTGCCTCTCCTTTGTCCATCTGCTCGCCTTCATCCTGTCTGGTGTCTCCCGGTGCGATCGCCCCTCCGTCTTCTTTCTCTACTTCAGGTCCTTGAAGTGTGAGCTGTTTCTTGTGATGTAGTAGCCTCCTGCTGATGCTGTTATTATGGGCCCTTTTACCTCGTCACCATCAACGGCTCCTCCGAGACCGGGCTGTCCAATTTCCTCAGCTGCCGTTGTCGCACTACCACTCTGTCTCCTTGCTTTAGTTGCGCTTGAGTGGCGTGTTTCCTCGCATCTGCGTATGTCTTCATTTTCGCTTTTGCTTCTTGATCTTTGGTGGCAATGCTGCCTTGCTCTTGCTTCGCTGCTGCCTCCAGCTGCGGTATCCTCGTCCTGCTTGATCGGTCCAGCACTAGCTCAGTGGGACACCGTCCTGTGTAGCTGTGAGGGAAGTTTCTGTAGTCTCTCAGTACTTGGCACAGGGACTGCCCTATCGATATCTGCGTCAGTTTGGCTCTTTGTACAGCCTTCTTTATGTTTCCCATAAATCTTTCTGCCATGCCATTTGCTTGTGGCCACAGGGGCGTTATTTTCTGGTGACGGATCCCTAGGTAGTCCGTATATTTTCTGAACTCCTACCCTGAGAAGGGTGGACCATTGTCAGTCTTTAGAGTTTGTGGGGAGCCCCACGTCGCAAAGATGTCGTCCATAGCCGGCATCGTTGCGCTTGCTGATGTTAACGCCACTTGCCGTACAATGGGAAACCTGGAAAACTCATCAATTATCACAAGCAGGTAGTTTCCTGTCTCCAGGGGGCCATAAAAGTCTGCTGCCAGCTTGGTCCACACTGCCTTTGGGTGCTCTGACATCTGTAGTGGTTCTGGTTTTGCCGGCTGCCCTGTCACTTGGCAGATATGGCAGTGTAAGACTGTGGCTTCTACCATGTTGTCCAAACCCGGGAACCACACTTTCTCCCATAGCAGTTTCTTTTTTGCTACCCTGCCTCTGTGTGATTCGTCTCCACAGGGCTCTTTGCATCACTATTCTCGTTCCTCTCATTATTATTCCATTCTTGGTCTCTGAGAGCTCTTCATGAATCTTTTTGAATGCCAGCATTTCTTCTTTGATCACTCCCTTTTCCATGATGCTGTTGTTGTTGACATGCCTCCACCTCTGTTGTCTTGTCACTGTTTTGATCGCTTGCATTGTGGCATCCCTCTCTGTTACCTGCTCCAATTCCTCCATCATTATGGATGCCGGAGTATTGTGTTTTAGTACAAAGTTCAGGTACTCCTCCGCCATTGAGGTTGCCTCAGGTGCATGCGGTAGAGGGTGCCGTGACATGTAGTCTGCCGGGTTGTGCTCTTTCCTGGTTTGTGTACGATCTTGAAATTGTAGTCCATGAGTCGTATGCCCCATCTCTCTATTCGGGGCAGTATTTTCGCATTAGGGTTTCCATAGATCGTTACCAAAGCCTGATGATCCGTCATGATGGTGAATTGTTTCCCATATATGAACATGTGATAGTGCTCACATGCCCATACTACTGCTAGACTCACTTTCTCCGGCTGTGAGTACGCCCTCTCAATGTCGGACAGGCTCTTGCTTCCGTAGGCCACTATGCATCTTGGTGATTCCTTGCCTGGCCTGTGTTGTACCAGTATCGCTCCCAACCCCACCGGGCTGGCGTCCACCGTCAATTCTGTGCATAGCAGCGGATCAAAGTATGGAAGGTTGTCTACCGCTATCACTGCTAGTCGGATGGATTCAAATGCTTTGTTGCAGACTTCTGTCCATGTGAATGTCTGGCCTTGTTTTGTCAGCTCTCTCAGCGGTGTGCTTACCGTGTCAAAGTCTTTTATGTATCTTGAGCAGTAGCTGGCAAGCCCAAGGAATGACCTCACTTTTGCGACGTCACTTGGATGTTTTGCGTTTTCTAGCTTGTCCACTTTGCTGCGATCTGGTTGCATCCCTTTTTTCGAGAAAATTTGTCCGAAAAACACCAATTCATCTCGCCCAATTTCGCACTTGTCTTTGTTTAGCGTCAGCCCTGCTTGTTCTAACTGGGAGCATATGTCTCGCAGTGCTTTGTCATGTTCATCATGCAAAACTCTAGAGCGCAGCTGGAGAAAACATTACAATCTTGAGGACAAATTACTATATAAGAGTGAATTAAATAAATACCATAAACTTGTGAGATCTGAAAAAAGTTGCCACCTTAAAAGCAGAATTGACTTAGCGGACAACCCCACTAAAGTACTTTTCTCTATTTATAAAGAACTCACGATCCCAACCAGACTGGAAGCGCAAGACACTTACTCGAAGGAACTGTGTGACTCCATTGCTGATTTTTTCGTAAGCAAGATTGATAAAATCCATGCCACCTTTACAAAGGATGAGACCAGTTCGAGTAAACTTGCAGTAGCTAATAACAGCAACACGGGGACTTCTGGTCTCACGTGTTTTATCACTCCTGAGAAACAAGAGTTACTTAGCATTGCAAACAGTATAAAATCTGGCTCTCCGAGCGATGTGTGCCCGCCGACTCGCTGCAAAGGAGTCATGGAGACCACAAAATTGACTATATCAGTCTTATTGTGTCGCTCTCCTTCCAAGAATGCCAGGTATTAGATGCTTGGAAAACCGCCCAAGTAATCCCCCTTAAAAAGAAGGCCAACATCCACATCTCCCAATTCCAAAACCTCCGCCCTATCTCCCTCCTCCCTTTTTGTGCAAAGATCGTGGAAAAAGTAGTGAATAGGCAGCTCATGAGCTATCTGAAGGAACATTCTCTCCTGCACCCCACACAATCAGGTTTCAGAGCTGGATACTCTACTGAGTCAGCCCTACTTTTTTCCACCGAGAGTCTAAGGCACATAGTGGACGAGGGAGAGACAGCAGCGTTGGTACTTTTAGATCTAAGTGCAGCCTTTGACACCGTGCTGCACTCAACGCTGCTGTCTCGGCTATCTGATATGGGAGTAAAGGGGCACGCCCTTGCGTGGATGGAGTCCTTCTTGGTCAACAGGAATTCCCAGATGCACTGCCCCCCCTTTAAGTCCTCTCTTAGGAGGGCGAGCCATGGGGTTCCTCAGGGCTCGAGTCTGAGCCCTACTTTATTTAATATCTATATGGAACCCCTGGCTCGCATAGTTGAGACTTATGGGGTGGGCATTGTAAGCTACGCTGATGACACCCAATTGATGTTCAAGCTTACGCCCGACCACAGAGAAGATGCCACCAATTTCTCCAACTGTCTTTCTTCCGTGGCAGTCTGGATGAACAACAACTGCCTCCGCCTTAATGGCGAGAAAACCGAGCTGCTGGTGGTAGGAAAATCTTCCTCCGCATGGTCTCACATGTGGTGGCCTGCAGAATTAGGCAGCCCGCCCTGTCCTGTGAGTTCGGTGCGTAACTTGGGCATAATACTTGACTCAAACCTTTCCTACATGCCGCATGTCAGTAAAGTCACAGCTAGGTGCTTCAGCATACTGAAAGTTCTCCGGAAAGTAATAGACCTCCTTCCCATGGATTCCAGGAAGACCATGGTCTATGCCCTAGTAACCCCCCATCTGGACTATGGAAACGCCCTGCTATTGGGTTTGAGCAAAAAGGGGCTTCACCAACTCCAGTGTGCTCAGAATGCCGCTGCGCGCTTAGTGCTCAAACTTCCTCGGAGAGCCTCAGGGAAATCTGCCTTGTCCAAACTCCACTGGCTCCTCATCAAGGAACGTATTAAATTTAAGTCCTTATGCTTTGCCCACCGTATCGCCCATGGCACTGGTCCAAGAAATCTACAATGCCTTCTTACAATACATCGCCCCACCAGGAATCTGAGATCTTCTGGAACGATGCTGTTCAAAATCCCTAAAATCACCAGAGCCAGGATAGGTGGTTGTTCGTTCAGATACCTGGCTGCCAAGTGTTGGAACGAGCTCCCACTCGAGCTCCGTATGGAACCCTCTGAAATCAGGTTTCGGTGAAAACTTAAAACTCTTCTTTTCCCACGTACTTAATCCATATCTCTTTCCTTGCCCAGGTTTGCCGTACCCGTGTTCCTTCCCTTGAGCCTCTTTGCAGTATTCAGCGCGGGGACACTCTGTTTTGAGTAACCAGGCGCTTTACAAATGGTTTTTATTATTATTATTATTATCATCTGATTTGCTGAACACTAGAATGTCGTCACTGTAGTTCAGACTGTTTTTTACCGTTCTTATTACTTGCTGTATTGTCTCTTGAAGTATTTCAGCTGCCGATGAGATTCCAAAGCTCAATCGCTTGTATCGAAAAAGACCCTTGTGCGTGGAGAATGTTGTGATGTATCTAGACTGAGGGTCAAGTTCTAGCTGATGATATCCTTTGCACAAGTCCAGTTTTGAGAATCTGCGTGTTCCTGTCAGGCAGCTGCTCATGTTGTAAAGGTGTGGTCCAGGGTGTCTTTCACGTTCAATTGCTGTGCTTGTTATTCTCATGTCAACACAGATGCGAATTTTGGATGTCTTCTTCTTTGGCACTGCCACTATTGGCGACACCCATTGCGTCGGTCCCTCTGCTGGCTCTATGATGTCCTGACTTAGCAATGCTTCGATTTCTTCCTCTACTTGTGGTTATAAGTGTATCAGGACTCGCCTGTGGTGTTGAGCCACTGGTTTTACTGCTTCATTGATGTGCAGTGTTATTTGTTATCCTTTTAGTTTCCCTAGTCCATGTAGGATTCCGGGATACTCTCGCAGGACGTTTTTCTTCTCTGACATGTGGTACGTCATTGCGAGGAAGCCCATTACCGGCGCCGTGACATTGCTCAGTAGGCACGGTGCAGGAATGTCACCCTTGAGTACATGTATGTCTTCCTTGATTGTTTGCCTTTGTACGTCAGTTTCTCTGTAAACTTTCCCATGTTCATCACTGGTTTTCTTGATCTCCACGTGAAGACATCAATTCTTGATGGCACCATCGCTGGCTTTACTTCCATCTTCTCATATTCGGATACACACATGATGTTGCATGTGTCTCCGCTGTCTAGCACGAACCGCGTTTTGTGTTGCCCCACATCTATGGTCACGGTCTCAGTTTTTTTTACTTCATTTTTTCCCATCAGGTGGATGCTTTCTCGCCTTGTGTCTTCTTCTGCGGACCCGGCAATAGCATTGGACATTAGGTATAGGTGTTCTACCTTTACTTTCTCCTCTTCTTCTTCTGATTCAGCCGATGAGCTGCGGTTTGTCGTCTCCATGTGCCTGGCATACCTGCTCGTCATCATTCGTGGTCTTCCCGGTCTTCCTCTCTCACTTCTGAATTGCAGTCCCAGACATGCGCTCGAAAAAGTGATTGCTCCTGTTGCATTTCCTGCATGTCTGGCCCATTGCCGGGCACGCGCCCTTATGTGAGAATTCAAGTCCGCATCTGAAGCAGGTCTTTTCTTGTTGTTTCCTTGCCACTTGTTCATTGTACCCTTTCTTCCAGGTGTTCGTGCAGCTGTTCTCCGCCATGCGGTTTGCTTCTTCTATTCGCCATTTCTTGCCCCGCTCCATCTGTTTTGCTTGCACCGTTGCCATTGCTTCGGCCTTTGCCAACGATAGAATGTTCTCCAGCGAGGTTGGTTCTTTCAGAATCTGCGTGCGGAATTCCGTGTCACTACATCCCTCTATGATGCGCAGGCAAATCGCTTGTTCATTGTCAAATTTATCAAATCCACAGTGTGTCACCAGCTTGCGTAGCCGTGTCGCAAAGTCATCTAGGGATTTATCTGTGTGCTGAAAAGCTAATGTGAAGGTGTATCTCTCAAAATCAATGTTTCTTTGCGGATCAAATTTGTTTGATAGGCACTTTATTAGCCCTTTGTATGTCGTTGTTTCTTCTTCTGGGAGTGTCACTAGCAGGTCATCTACTTCATCGCCTACAAGATTTCGAAACAGATCCATTTGTTTGGCGTCTGTTACATCCGTGGTGCGCATGTAATGCTCGGATTTTCGCATCCATCGCTCCCATCTGATCCCTACTTGCGGCTCTGATAAGATGAATGGGAGGGGTCTGCAGTAGTGAGCGCTCTGCTTCTCACTCCTTTGTTCTGTCATCTAGAGGCCTGTGGTGCCTCTTTCTCACTTTATTTCTTCTTTAGTCTTTGTGCGCTGCACTTTTACTACCTCCTCAGGTATCACTAACTTATTTTCTCTTACTTCTCTATTATTTCCTCTTATGTCTCTTTGTGTTCTTGTTATCTGTACTCTGTTCTCTTTATGCGCTTGTTCTCTTTACTGCTTTCTACAGCTTTGTTGTATCTTCTCTTTCCTTCTGATTGTCTCTTTGTTCAATTTGCATTTGCTTGTGCTTCTTTTCTCCTCAACTTGCTCTTATTTGCACTTGTTCTCCCTTTTTCTTTGTTTCCTGGCCTTAAAATGGCCGCCGGGCCTCTCCTTCTCCCGATCGCCTGACTTTAAGATGTCCGCCTTGATCTCATGAGATCTCGGGACCTATCCAGTTCTCGCCTGACCCTAAGATGGCCGCCGGGTCTTCGGCAACACTGATTGGCCAATTTGCCTCACCTCAAAATGGCCGCTCTTGCTCTCGCGAGATATCGTGCGAGATTTCTTTAAACTTCTCGCGCTCTCGGCTTTTGTTTCGGGATGTCGGGGGCTTCTCACCGGCTTCAGAGTGCGGCCTGATGATCGTTCCTACGCTTTACTCGGTGGTCCTGTTGAGGACGGGGTGGGCTCCTGCCCCGTGACTCCTTTCGGTCACTCGGACCAGGGTGGGCTCCTGGCTCCGTGATCCTGCCCTTTCCGGGCGCCGTGTCGGGCCACTGTAATCACGACATGAGTCAATGGCTGGAATCAGGTATGTTTCTTTGCAATCATTCAGCATGCTTCTTCACGTCTTTCCTGTTCCCCAGTTCCTGTGTGTGTGTGTGTGTCTCCTGACCGGAACTGGTGTCCGGTTTCCTGCCCCCTCCCACCAGTCATTGTCCAGGGTCCTAGTGCCCTTTGCCCAGGTCACGACATCGGGGAGAGCCGAAACCTGTTTGAATATATATATATATATATGGTTTCGCTCTGACGTTATTTTTGCTGCCGTTGTGGAGAAGGAGCATGATGGATGGCGTCTTTTGACATATATATATATATATATATATATATATATATATATATATATATACACACACACACACAAACATACACAGATATATATTGTCATTATAAAACCATTATCACAATACTTTACCAGCCACTTGCACATATCTAAACAAAAGTATAAAAGAAAGATACACACTATTACATTATGCATCTTTCAGGGTCAAGTTTTGTGGAGCACAGCAGTGCCTTTAGAACTAATATTCTGTTTACCGAACAAAAATCCTATAGGCTCCACTTTGGGGATTCTTACCCAGTAAAAACGATGTGACTTGTATCACTAATGATTCTACAGTTGTGATCAGTATGGTGTGGTGGTTTAAGCTAAACGTAAATGAGCAAGACAAGTTAGCGTACTACGGGAAGAATTCAATAGATGTTGATAATTTCCATATATTATCTAATGTAATGTAGACTTTTTTGCATACTATCCGTGGGCATATGACACATAGGGCTAATTATTACACAAAACTGATTTTTAGAAAACTGCACACAAAAGATAGATCCTATATCAAAAAGAAAAGAGATGCTGAGCTACCAACCATAGAGAAAGAGGAGTTGTGACCAATCATACTTTGAAGTCTATTTGTGACTTTTCACCAAATTGGTGAATATGCCATCCTCGTGTAAGAGCAGATTTGAGGCAGTATCACTCTCCATTAAAATGCCCTCGGAAAAGACAAGTACACAGTCTGCATCCAAGATAGAAGACACACGGTGCTGGAAAGAAGACAGAGCAGAAAAAGAAAAAAGAGTGAAAGTTAAGTTCATGTGAAAGAGAAAATTATGTTTTAATAGAAATACACTATTAGAAGAATTTAAAAAAACAGAAAAAGGGGTGCGCTAAGTAGATACAAATAGATAAGGTAAAGTGGGAAAATGGAAAAATTAAATTGAGAAATGTGAAGGGAACAGGGTGGTCCTTTTTATTTGCAAATTGTGTAGGAGTAACCAGATAGATAATGAAAATGTCTGAAATTTTACACAATTAGAACCTTTGCGATATTAACACAATGCAATAAAAGTCATTCATAAATGTTAACCTATTTAATATTAACTTAATGAAACAGGCATATGTAAAAAAATACGCAAGACTGTGTTGCCACAGAAAAACTGGAAGATAGTCAACCGTATTGTGCTTTTTAAGCTATTAGAAAGTGGATTTTCATTCCGCTTTGCTGTTGTAGCACCACGTTCTGGATTTTCATTCCGCTTTAATGAATTTCTAATGATTTGCTGACCCTAATTATATCCCATAGTCAAGGAATTTATGCCCGTGTCACTGAAATTGGGACAGACAGTGCCAGATGTGGCTAGTATTTTCTTTGGCTGCCTTTTGGAAATGCCTTTGTAAAGATCATACTCCTGTCATTCACTGTGAAACAAGCATCACAAATTAAACACTAAGGAATTTAAAATAGTCGTCCGTGCATGCAAGTTGAACTTTAACTCGTGAAGGTCTTGGTTTGCTGTGCATTTATAGATGGTTGTCCTTCCTTCTAAGATTATGCATGAATCATTGCTATTTTAAGGATTTATAGGGCTTTAGGCAAAATACTATTCTGGAGCCTCAAATGTTTTTATTGTATTTTTTGCAGTTTTATATAGAGCGAACGCGAGCCAAAGGTATTGGAGCACTTTACATGCGCACCAGTTACGTTGTGCAAGAACACGTTCATTTTTTATTGGCACAGGGAGATTAAGGGCCTCATTTATGAAAAGTGTTGCATTCGGGTTCAAAACAGCGATGCAACACTTTTCATTGGGCCCTCTTTGCGACACTTTGGATGCACCGTATTTTCAGTACAGCGCTCATGTTGCAAGGATTGACCAGATATATCAGGAATCCTGACGTATCTTGTGGCGCAGTAATGACGCATTCCAGGAGTGTGTCGCAAAACAGACGCAACTACCGCAATGTGTCATTACACATGGGCGAGTCCCTTGTAAAAGGGCCTGCATCAGTCCTTTCGCCTGCTGTGAAGCAGGCGTAAGGATTTGACGTAGTGAAATTGTAGAAGTTGTGCAGTGAAATCTTATAATTTCACTGCGCCACTTCTACAAGCCTTTATTAAGGGGGAACGCCCACCTTGCATACATTATACCTGACGCAGTTATAATGTAGCGCAAGAGTTTGCAAAGTGACACATCTGCCTAGATAGTCACTTCCTAAATGTGGCACATTTTTTACACCGCCGCAGTGTTACATAAAAGTGATGCAATGGCGGCGTAAGCCCTTCATAAGCAAGAGCCTAAGTGATTTACCCAGAACCACAGGATACTAAGATGACTACGAGACTCATACCATGCTCACCTGTTCCAAAGTCAGCAGCTCTGGCCGTTTCTAAAGACTAGGTGAGAAAATAGTAAAATATGTATCTTGGGTATTGGGTGTGTTTTAGCACCAAAATATTATTAACGGTGTTCAAAATAAGGAAAAAACATGCGCATACAGCATTTGCACCCAATAAGTGTGTCTTGTTCACCCTAGTATACGGTTTTCATTGTCCATTGCTACCAAATACGACCAAGGGGTGCTGTTTGCGCAAACGCAGAAATGAGCTCAATTTGCACTTTAAATTGTTTTCAGTGCTGAATCGCGTGCACACATTAAGGGGTCGATCAGGATGGCGGACGGAAGAGCCACCGCGGCCCTGGAGTAGGCGGAAAAAGCCTTTTCCGTGTCCGCCTGCCGCGGATACTCCGTCCGCCATATCAGGATAGGAAAACGTGTCAAATTTCCGTCCGCGACGGAAAAACACGCTCCGCCGGCCAACTACACACGACCACGCGGCGGACGGAACACATCCGGACGCTCCGCCGTACGCACTGACGTCGAAGACCGTCCCCCAAATCAAGATGGCGGAAAACACACATAAAACCGCTGCGGAAAAACAACCTGTCTTAACACGGCGGAATCCCCACAGCGAACATAGGTGACACAGCCGAGATACCCACCGCAAGCTGACCACCACCATGGACCCGGCGCTACACGCTTTCCCGATGCTCTTCGCGATCCACCACGTCCTAGTCATGGCCTACTATGGACGACGACGCAGGTAAGGTACAAACCATTGGCTGTCTGGAGGGGAATACCAGCAAGGGACGTGACGTAGGGAGGGGGAGTGTCATGTTACCGAAACCACTGATGAGAAGCATATACGAATACACATTAGCAGTACGCAAGCAGGAATGACAACGACAGACCACGAGACTTGATAGACTACCTTTATTGTCAAATAATAGGGGTCAAATCACAGTGTATGCGTGAACATGGGCAAAGTGGGCACCAGAGCAGGTACAACATAGCAGGTAACGAGAGGGCAGCATGCAGTATCAGAGCATCAACAGGGCATTGTGCATTACAGAGCAGGTACATCAGAGGCAGGTAACGAGAGGGCAGTATGCAGTATCAGAGCATCAACAGGGCATTGTGCATTACAGAGCAGGTACATCAGAGGCAGGTAACGAGAGGGCAGTATGCAGTATCAGAGCATCAACAGGGCATTGTGCATTACAGAGCAGGTACATCAGAGGCAGGTAACGAGAGGGCAGTATCAGAGCATCAACAGGGCATTGTGCATTACAGAGCAGGTACATCAGAGGCAGGTAACGAGAGGGCAGGTTGCAGTATCAGAGCATCAACAGGGCATTGTAGAGTACAGAGCAGGTACATCAGAGGCAGCACAACTACGTGTCCCTACCAACCCGTCACAGGGACCACAAGAGTGCCACGCAGTTCTCAATGGACACACCATGTGAATTAACATTTGAGTGAAGTGTACAGCACGTCACATCACAGAATCAGGGGGGACTGCGTGAACTACCTGCCTCGGACACACTGGCAGCACCAGCAACAGGAGTGTGAGACACAGCCACAGCCCGAGTGACACACACATGGGCCACGGACCCAGACACACTGGCAGCACCAGCAACAGGAGTGTGAGACACAGCCACAGCCCGAGTGACACACACATGGGCCACGGACCCAGACACACTGGCAGCACCAGCAACAGGAGTGTGAGACACAGCCACAGCCCGAGTGACACACACATGGGCCACGGACCCAGACACACTGGCAGCACCAGCAACAGGAGTGTGAGACACAGCCACAGCCCGAGTGACACACACATGGGCCACGGACCCAGACACACTGGCAGCACCAGCAACAGGAGTGTGAGACACAGCCACAGATGTAGTCACTGACACGTGAGCCACTGACCCAGACAGACTGCCAGCACCAGAAACAGGAGTGTGCAACACAGCCACAGATCTTCTAACTGACACGTGAGCCATAGACCCAGATACACTGCCAGGACCTGCAACAGGAGAGGGCACAACTGACACTGTGCCACCATCTGATACATGAGAGTCAACTGCACCGGCGCCACTGGGACAACTGAAATGATGAGCCACAGGGCTGTATGGGCCAGGAGGCAGGGTGGGCCTGGGAGCTGGGGATAGCTCACCTAGAGCCAAATCGGGGTTTGCAGGTGTCAATGGTGTGTGTCTGCGTTTCTTAGGGAGGTGTGAGTGCACCCTGGACAGGACAGGACTGCCAAGTGGTGGGGACTCCAAAGAATCACCACCCAGCATAGGTGGAGCAACTGCTGCCGGGGATCTGGTTTCGGGGGACGTGCTGGAGCCTGCTTGTCGTTTGCTCTGTGCCTGCCGCCTGGACTCGGAATGATGTGTAATGGGGGATGCAACAACAGGGGACACCCTCCTCTGCTTCTGACTGGCCTGGATGGGAGTGGAGGTATGGGGGGACTCCGCCGCGGAGACATCAGTTTGGCGTTTAGTAGAAAACATCAGCCTCAGTGCAGCCAGGGGTGAAGTATGCCTGTCCTTGATTGCGCCATTGTCCATGCTAGATGCCTTGTCCGTAGGATGTGCCTTATCCTTAGGTGGAGTGTTGTCTCTGGATGTAGCCTGTGCCCTGCTCGCCGCCCTGTTCCTGCCAGCAGACTTGTCGTCTGTGGTGCACCTGCCTCCAGCAGACACCTGCTCCCTGTGTGTGTCGCTGCCCTTGGGAGTGTTCCTATCCACTGCTGTGGGCCTGCTCTTGGGAGTCTCCCTGCTCTTAGTAGGTGCCTTAGTCTTCTCACTGTCCTTGGGAGTGTTCCTATCCACTGCTGTGGGCCTGCTCTTGGGAGTCTCCCTGCTCTTAGTAGGTGCCTTAGTCTTCTCACTGTCCTTGGGAGTGTTCCTATCCACTGATGTGGGCCTGCTCTTGGGAGTCTCCCTGCTCTTAGTAGGTGCCTTAGTCTTCTCACTGTCCTTGGGAGTGTTCCTATCCACTGCTGTGGGCCTGCTCTTGGGGGTCTCCCTGCTCTCAGTAGGTGCCTTAGTCTTCTCACTGTCCTTGGGAGTGTTCCTATCCACTGCTGTGGGCCTGCTCTTGGGGGTCTCCCTGCTCTCAGTAGGTGCCTTAGTCTTCTCACTGTCCTTGGGAGTGTCCCTTACCTCTGCTGTGGGCCTGCTCTTGGGAGTCTCCCTGCTCTCAGTAGGTGCCTTTGTCTTCTGACTGGCCTTGTCCAAGGAACAGTCCATGGACATGTGAGTATCCCTTGCCTTCGGAGTACCTTTCGTGTTGAATGCCTGTGTAGCTCCGGAAGGCATGTCCCCCAACAACACTTGTGGATCCTGTGTGTGTACTCCAGTGCATCTGACGTCGTCTACGTGAACAGATTTAGCTGATCTAGGGGATGGGGTCTGTGCCCTGCGTGCCCTGACGTGCTGTCTGACGCTGCTTCTAGTGCAATAACCTGTATTTGAGTCCTGCTCTGAATAATCACTACCCCCTGAGACATCCAGCGGTGTAGATGGGGAAACAGAAGTAGCACCCTGTTCATTCGACTGTACTATTGCAGACGACACACTGCTTGCCAATGACTGCACTGTCCTGTGTAGACCTGCAAGATCGCCATGCATCCCTTCCATGAATGCCACCACCTGCCCCAACTTCCTATCATGATCCTGGAAAGCATTTGTCATATTGGTCTGACCCACACACAGCTGTCGCAGCAGATCAACGGCCTCAGCACACAGTGCATTTTGGCTCACCGTGGCAGGGGCAGCGGTGCCTGCACCGAACGCCACTCTGCTCCCCCTACTCCTTCGGCCACGAACAATACATGGTGCAGTTGGCGGAAGTGTGGGCCCTGTGTGCTGTCTTCCGACAGAAGGTGATGAGTGCCCACTCCCAGTCTGTGACAACAGTGCAGGCTCACCAAGAGTGTCCGACGAGGAGGACGATGGTGTCTCCACATGCGAGTCCTCAGGGACGGTCCTGTCCCCCTCTCCGGCGCTGGCCTCCTCCGTGTCAGTCTGCGTGTGTGCGAAGTCTGAGCCGGACTCATTTCCTCGGCTACTCTCCACCGTCTGTGGCTGAGTGTCCTCTGTCAAAGCTGAAATGCACAGAAAAGATGTGTGAGTCATGGGCACACTCACGTACAGAAGGAACAGGATAGCCAAATCACATAGCAGACAAAGGTTCATGAGCCCTCAGCCTGCACATGGCCCACCCCTACCAGTCATCCTCACATTTTCTGCCATGGGGACATGGACCACTAGGGGATGTGCTTTAACACTCAACTACTAAGCAAGTGGCGTGTCAACATGGCGGACCTGGATGTCAAATGAGTACCACCCAATGGGACCAAAATGCCATCACAGGCATACATACGCAACACGGAACTCAATAGTGTGTCTGTGCACCAATACATGCATAGCACTCACAAGTTTCCTACACAGACAGTATGCTCACCGCTAGTTTGCTGTTGATCGGCACTCAGACGTTCGGCCAGTTCAGGATGCGTCACTGCAATGATACGGTGCATGAGAGGGGTCATGGAGCGTCGGGCCAGACGGGGCGTCCTTGGAATCAGGCCCAGTGTTACTTCCGCTACATTCTTGCTCAGCCTGGAAATGTCGTCCCAGCGTTTGTGGCAGTGTGTATGTCGTCTGTTGCACACCCCCAATGCCCGTACTTCCCGTGCTATGGTCCTCCACAGGTCCTTGCGAAGGTGCAGCTTGACCTACCATGATGGGAGACAAAAGGGTTTAAGTCAGTGGACAGGTGGCCTGTCACACACATAGGGGCAAGACGTTACTGTCAGCAGCCATGCACAATCAGGAACATATGTCTAGCCCACACTACACAGCTAAGATATAAATAGGCCTGATCATTTGGCCCCCTCATGCACACCAACATGTCCCACACTGCACTTACCACCCGTCCCGGTGCGCCGTAGAGGCGTCCATAGTTGCGGAGTACACCGTCCACGAGGACATCAAGCTCCGCGGCGGTGAAGGGTCGAGACCGGATCTCTTTGCCACTCGACATGGCAAGATCACGGAGTATGGCACTAGAGCAGCAGTCGGTGGTCAGCTCAGCAGCAGCAGCAGCAGGTCGAGGTGATGGTCACAGGCAGCAGTCGGTGGTCAGCTCAGCAGCAGCAGCAGCAGGTCGAGGTGATGGTCACAGGCAGCAGTCGGTGGTCAGCTCAGCAGCAGCAGCAGGTCGAGGTGATGGTCACAGGCAGCACTGGTCCCCAGGGTAGGAAGTTTCATGTTGGCCAAGACACATATATAGGGCCCTCAGCACGTGTCAGTGGCATACGTCGCCAGCAATTGGTCAGCCCTGGAAGCGTGATTGCGGTGCACAGCTTCCGCTACTTGCGATTGGCCGTATGCGGCCAGCGTCCCTCTTCCCATTGGCTGCATGTGCAGGGACCGTGACGGGCACACATCGGCAACCGCACGTGCAAGCTTCAGGCACGGATGCTTCAGTTGCAACAATGTACTATCACTGGCGCCTCCATGGCGGTGCACGTACACAGCGGGGGAGGTGCAGGCCTATACACCCTGCAGATGTACTCAATGGACATGCCAGTTCATGACCCCCCTTACAGTCACCTTGCATCATCCACCGTACACCGGCCGGAGCGGCCGGCCCATGAACATCCGCCGTGCCCGGCCATGAACACAACCGCCATGTTGTTCATGGGCCGGCCGCTCCGGCCGGTGTACGGTGGATGATGCAAGGTGACTGTAAGGGGGGTCATGAACTGGCATGTCCATTGAGTACATCTGCAGGGTGTATAGGCCTGCACCTCCCCCGCTGTGTACGTGCCCCGCCATGGAGGCGCCAGTGATAGTACATTGTTGCAACTGAAGCATCCGTGCCTGAAGCTTGCACGTGCGGTTGCCGATGTGTGCCCGTCACGGTCCCTGCACATGCAGCCAATGGGAAGAGGGACGCAGGCCGCATTCTGCCTTTGGGAAGTAGCGGAAGTTGAGCACCGCCATGGCGGCGCCAAATATGTGATCTTGTCAGACGCTGCACCGTGATGTGTTGTGTGCAGTTGCGTCATGAGGGATGTGAGCGTGATTGTGAAAGGTCATATGTCATACAATATAGCATGTGTGTCCATACAATGGACATCGGTCGGCACACAATGGCCAACAGATGTGCATTCGTACGTGTTGACGTCGGGTTTGACCCTACAGACGTTGTTACATCTTCACAACTACACAGTACATCACGGCTGTGTGGCCAATTCATGCATCTGTTGTCGGTTTATTGTTGTGTCGAGGTGACTACAGTGGTGGTGGTACACATGCATTCCGTGTATGTGATTTATACGTTCTGTCACCATGCATGTCATTACCGTATGCACATCATCATTGGTGGTGGCATTTGTGCTTGATGACATGGCGTGTGTAAACTTATCGTTTGTGTGCATGCAGTTGCATGAGTGTCTGTGATGTGTCTACGATACATTAGGGTGACGACTGGAGTTATGTCAGTAAGGTACACATGTGATGGAGTTGTACACGTATGCGTCGTTTGTACGTTGACCTAAGTTACATCTCTCTCCCACACAGGAGGGCTCCAAATGTGCATCGCCCATACACTCAGCTGGAGGATATGGTAGACGAGGAGGTGATTCGGAAATTCAGGCTGGATCGACGTCGGTTGCTGGTGCTTGTGGCTCAATTGGCTCCTCATCTGCAGCCACGTAGAACGTATCCTGGCTCGTTTACACCCACTGCAAAGGTCATGGCGGTACTACATTTCTTCGCTACTGGCACATTTCAGTATACAGTTGGAGGTGCCGGGGGTATGTCACAGGCAATGTTCAGCACGGTTCTTCGGGATGTGTTAACAGCTATGATGCTGTACAAGGATGAGTACATACATTTCCCATGTCCGGAAGAGTTGCCAGCTGTCAAAGCTGGTTTCTATGCACTGGGCCACATACCTCACGTTGTGGGCTCAATTGATGGCACGCACATCGCGCTCATTCCACCACGGGCACGCGAACAAGTGTTCAGGAATCGCAAACACTTTCATTCGCTGAACGTGCAGGTGGTGTGCCTGGCGAGCAACATCATCTCCCATGTGTGTGCAAGATTTCCTGGATCCGCACATGACGCCCACATCATGCGAACCAGCAATGTCCCACGACTCATGGCAAATCTGCCACCCGGTCAAGCGTGGCTTGTTGGTGAGTGTGCAGTGGGGACTCTTGTGATCTCTGTGTTGCATGGGGTACCCACCATATCTTGTTCTGATGTTTGTCTCTGTCATCCCCCTACATAGGCGACTCGGCTTACCCAAACCGGCCCTGGCTCCTCAGTCCCCTACGTAATCCGAGGACGGCGGGTGAAATGCGGTACAATGAGGCACATGGAAGGACACGGAGAGTCATCGAACGTACCTTTGGACTGCTGAAGTCTAGGTTTCGGTGCCTCGATAAGACCGGAGGGGCACTGCCTTACTCACCAGGAAAAGTATGCAAGATCGTGATTGCCTGCTGCATGCTCCACAACCTGGCAGTACGCAATGACATTGAACTGCTGTTGGACCCTGAAGACGAAGGAGTTCCTCGGCCTCCCATCCCACCCATGTCGACTGATGAGGATAGTGGTGAGGAGGAAGGTGTGGACCAGAGGCGCCAGCTCATTGATCGCTACTTCCCTTGAATGTGAGTATCTACCTCTAGTGGCGGTTGACAATGCCTCATGTATGTTTTCTGGTGTTGTGTGGATATGGGGTTATTCAGCTGGGTGTGGTTTGTGATGGTTGCACATGTGTGTCTTCATGTCTTTGGACATAGGAGTGTCCATGATGTGTGTGCTCCCATCCCATGCTTGTGTGATGGTTGTCGTTTGTGTAATGTTGCTGTGCATTGTGTTGTGATGTGTGTGAATCTCTTTACTGACGTGTGTTTGCTGTCTCTGGTTTTCTCTAGGTCACTCCCGCAGCGCCATGATCATGTGCGACTATGATCCCTGTACCTGTTTACGTCTGTATCTGATGGCAATCATGTGAATAAACATGGAGGCAAAACATCATTGTGTGAGTAAATGCAATTTATTGACAGGTTGTGCTTTTGTGCTGGTGAATATTTACAAGTAAGTGGGAGGGAGGGAGTTGGAGTTGTAGGTAATGGCAGATGAAATGTCCGTGCTGACACCACATTGGGGGGTGTCAGGCTAGTCCAGCAGACCAGTGGCAATGATTGTCTATGTGGGACAGGATGGTTTGCAGGGTGAATGTCTGGCACAGGCAGTGGCATTGTCAAGGTCGTCCCCTCTTGGAGCGTGTGCCTGGCGCTCCAACACTGCTCTCAGCAACTTCCTGCCTCGGCCGCCCCCTCCGTCTCGGAGGTGGTACAGAGGCAGCTGGGAGGGCAGGTTGGTGATGGGCCACATCCGTCGCCAGGGGCTCAGGTGGTGGTGGCGGCGGTGGAGGCGGAGGCGGAGGTGACGGGGGAGGCGGAGGTGACGGTGGCGGTGGCGCTGACACACATGGTGGAGGGGGGCGGGGGGTTGTTCCGGGCAACCCATTCCCTCCACATCGTTGCCTGCTGGCCCATGATCACCAACATCTGCCCAAGGATGCCAGAGATCTTGCGCAGGCTGTTGGTGTTGTCCACTGAGTCCTCGTGAACACGATCAGCGTTTGCCTGGGACCGGTCGTATGAGGCCTGGCACCTGGCAAGAGCTTGTAGGGACTGTGCCACTGGCTCGGGTAGCTGTCCCTCCTCTGACCGGCGGTGTGTGGGTCGCCTGATTGGCAGTTGTCCCGTTGCCTGTGTTTGTGGCCCACTCACCCTGCTTGTGTGTGGGGCCGTTGGACCAGCGTTGCGCGCTGGGTCATGCTGGGTGGCACCGGCAGGAGTCGTGGTGCTCGTGGTAGTGGTGGTAGTGGTGGTACTGGTGGTACTGGTGGTACTGGTGGTGGTGGGGACTGTGCAGATCACAGAGACGGGTGCCGCGGGAGTCACACATGCGACGTTGGTCGGTCCCGGGAGTCCCTGTGAGCCAGATGGCCCTGGCTGCGTGCTTGGTCCCGCTCCATCCTCCGCCCCGGAGCTGCCTGTGTCGTCGTCGGCAGAGAGTCCTGTAGGTGTGGGAGGCGAGGCTGGCGGCCGGGTACTGCTTTCCCCAGTCAGTTGACGATCACCTGAGGGACAAGATCGAGCAGGTCAGTAATGTGGACAGTACATGGTTACATTGATTTGTAGACATTTCTGTTTCCTGTCGCACACACCCCACCCTCCACCACCACCGCCACCCTCCCCGTGCACATGGGGGCCTGTTGGGAGTTGTAGTTTGGGCCTCTCACACACCCCACCCTCCACCACCGCCACCCTCCCCGTGCACATGGGGGCCTGTTGGGAGTTGTAGTTTGGGCCTCTCACACACCCCACCCTCCACCACCGCCACCCTCCCCGTGCACATGGGGGCCTGTTGGGAGTTGTAGTTTGGGCCTCTCACACACCCCACCCTCCACCACCGCCACCCTCCCCGTGCACATGGGGGCCTGTTGGGAGTTGTAGTTTGGGCCTCTCACACACCCCACCCTCCACCACCGCCACCACCACCACCACCCTCCCCGTGAACATGGGGGCCTGTTGGGAGTTGTAGTTTGGGCCTCTCACACACCCCACCCTCCACCACCGCCACCCTCCCCGTGCACATGGGGGCCTGTTGGGAGTTGTAGTTTGGGCCTCTCACACACCCCACCCTCCACCACCGCCACCACCACCACCACCCTCCCCGTGAACATGGGGGCCTGTTGGGAGTTGTAGTTTGGGCCTCTCACACACCCCACCCTCCACCACCGCCACCCTCCCCGTGCACATGGGGGCCTGTTGGGAGTTGTAGTTTGGGCCTCTCACACACCCCACCCTCCACCACCGCCACCACCACCACCACCCTCCCCGTGAACATGGGGGCCTGTTGGGAGCCATGGACATGTTAGTGTGTTGGTGTCCGACGTGCATGGGTTGGGGCGTGGGGGATGTTTCTTCTCAGTTGTGTGAGCCTGACCATGTCGTGCTGATCGTGGTGCTTGGTTTGTACTCACCAGTCTCTTCTCCTTCGTCAAGGCCGTCTAGGCTCTCTGGGTGTAGTATCACCAGCACCTTCTCCTCCCAATCGGTGTAGGGTATGGGCTCCGGGGGTGTGCCACCGCCAGTAAGATTGGCTCTGGCGTGGTTTTTCGCTCGGATGCCCTTGACCCTGGTCTTAAGGTCATGCCACCGCCTCTGAATGTCGTGCTTGGTCCTCGGCACAGTCCCCGACGCATTCACACGAGTGACGATCCTGTCCCACATGTGGTTCTTTTGCGCCACGGTCGTCTGCTGGACTTGGGCCCCGAAGATGTTGGGCTCCACACGGATAATTTCATCTACCATTACCCGCAACTCTGTCTCCGTGAATTTGGTTTTTTTTTTGGGTGCCATGGTGTGTGGTGCTCAGTGTGTGAGTTGAGTGAGTTGGGAGGTGCAGGTGTGTGGTGTGTGATGTGTAGGATTTGTGTGGTGGGTGTTTGTGTGGTAGGGTGGTGGGTGGGTGTCTTCTATGTGATTTTATGTGAGTTAGCAGTGTCTCGAATGGCCCTCTTGCTGGCAGCAATGCTGTGGTGCAAGGGATTGTGGTTGTGTGGGGGTGTCTTTTTATAGTCGTGTCTCGATGGTTGTTGGCAGTCAGGTGGTAGGTGGGCGTGTTGACTTGTGTGCATTATTGGATAATTGGGACGTGTCATGGTGGCTTGTGCTGGGGGGGGGGGCCTTGTCAATGTTCGTATGTTTGCTTAGGACTTGCGGTGCACTTTCATACATTTGTTAGGCGCTAGGGATGTTGTGCGTGTTGGCCTTCCGCCCTGATGCTGTGGTTCTCGTTGCATTGTTTCCGCCGCGGACGTGGATGGCTGTGAGTTCCGTTGTACGGGCGGATTTATCCTAATTGCGGCCACGGAGTATTCTCAGGGATGGCGGTACATGTTTTATTTTCCGCGGTCATTTCCGTCCGCGGCAGTGGTTGTTCATTGGACTCCGTCCGCCGCGGACGGACTTGGTTGTGTTCCGTCCACCGCGGACGGTGTTGGTTGTGTTCCGTCCGCCGCGGTCGGAGTTTCGTGACATGAATATCCTAATCCCAACCGCGGTTTCTCCGCGGCGCAGCCGGGAGTAAAATTTCCCCCACCATGGCGGACAGTACCCATTTCCGTCCGCCATCCTAATCGGCCCCTAAGTTTGCCTAAATGTGATACATCTAATTCGTGTAAGTTATTACTCATGTCCATTGTAGACAGGCTGGAATGCCAGCCCACACAGAAAATTACCCACTTGAATTGCGGATATTTTTATACTTCTGCCTCATTAGATGAATTTGAGCTCAAAAGTGGGGTGCATTGCAGTTCTCTCAGGAGTATTTGCGTTGCCTGCACATTTTTTAATCTTACTTCTCAGGCACACTTGTTTACATTTATTTAATTGGAAGGCTTGCACCATAGATCTCAAACCTGCATTGCAGAACGTGGTGCTACAACAGCAAAGGTCTCTTGGTTACAGTGATGAGGCTTTGTATGGTTACATTCATCCTGCTCACAGGGTGTTGATAGGTGATTCGAATGAAGTATATTGAATACATATGACCATACAGGCTTTGCACTGCACGTGAATATAATGATTGGAGCACAGGTGCACAGATGTAGATTTGATAGCCCTCAACAATGGAAGTTGCAGTAGTGCCCTGAATTGTGCTGGTCTCCAGTTTCCACCTCTGGCAGGGTTTTAGTCATGGATGGCTACTCCACTAGGGTGGAGGAGCGTTGCCCTATTGCTTTCTCGCAGTGCAAGAAGCAGAAACATAAATTGGTAAAACTAAAATTTGAAGTTTCTGCCTCTCGCACTGCGAAAAAGCAGAAGTGTTTGGTTGCAGGCAGGCAGGTGGGCGGGGCTGCTCTAGTAGTAGGGCCGGAGTGGTGTGCCCACTACTGAGTGAGCATGACTGGTTTGGTCCGCTCTCTGGGGCCGCCCAAACCAGTCATGAGCACTCTGCCCTTTCTACATGCAGGCTGCAATGCTACCAACATGGAGAAAATGGCCTCCTCATTGGCGCCCGGCTAGGCACAGTCCTGACCAATCACATTGCAGCATTGTGATTGGCTTAGGGGAGGGGAGGGAGGCTGTCTGCTTCCTGTTCCTGCTGGAGGCAAGAGAACAGAAGCAAGAGCCGTGAAACTACAGGAACCAGCCGGCCATCGCCGGCCAGCCGGCAGAAAGACACGTTTTAAAAATGTATCATGCCCAACCTCCCCGCGCGAACCCCTCGCACCCCCACCCGTAACTAATGCTGGCTATGACTGGTTTCAGTATTAGAATAAGCTGACGTTGATACAGATGTCAAAGGCTCCAATATCCTATCACCCAGGTTAATGAGACATGGTTTGGGTTGAAGACTGAATAGCTCTGTCTCTGGGTCTACAGCTATTAATACATGCTCAAGTTTTTTGCAGATAACTATTCCTCAGATGAAAATAATATTATAGTCTTGAGGTACCAATCTCCATAGAGAACTTATATATTCAGGCCGTAGAACTGGGTTACAAAGATTTTAGAGGGGCAACCTTTCGACAGCAGAGCTATCCAATGTTTCATATCTCTCAGGCTATGTTCATCAAACCTATTCTCCAAACAATCAGTGATGTTACACATATCTCTCAGGCATCGGCTTTGTAAAGCACAGAACGTAAAGCTAACTCTTAGGCAGGGCCACTGGAATTATGCAGCAGGGAAGGGGCAAGAAAATGCGCAGCAGTGTTGAGTAAATTATGTGTGAAGAAACGTCAAATTATGCAGTGTTATGGGGCACATTTTGCGATAGTATTACTTCATTATTTTGTCATTTTTACACCTATATACACTGTTTGGGCATTGGTTGCACCTCATTAGTGCCAGTTTAACCCCCAGATATAAGCTTTTTAGATGGCCTTCCCTGTGCAGTAACATGTATTGCTGCATTTTTAGTAATCTTTGAAACGATTGATCTAGAAACAATTTTTGGGGGCTTAAAATATATGCAGATTATGCATCTGATGATGGATTATGTCCTAAATGCAGCAAATCTATAATTATGCAAAGAACGCTGCTGCTGACCAAATGCATAATTCCATTGACCCTCAGGCCTCAGAATCCTTGCTACCAAATACAGGTTCTTATTTCAGATAATAGAGCTATCCCACATGATACACAACTTTTAGGTTTCCTACAGAAATTCTAATTCTGTCCTTCAAGATTACAAAGATGTTAGAGTCTAAGGTGTCATACTTGGAAACAGTTATACTGATCTCACAGTTTCTGGCTTTGTACAGCAGAGTTTACGTAGGTTAAACATTCTACAGATTGCGGTAGGAACGCCTAAGGTTATGAGGGTTGATAAGCTCAGTCCTCACAGCTGCTGTTTGGGCAACAGAGATTGTACAGGATTAGACTCTGAGCAGCAGATCTACCCCATATAATACATTGATTTGTCTTGCTTCAAACAGCAAACTGAGATCAATGGCGTAATGAACCTTGAGGGGGCCCCCCTGCAGGGTACGTGAAGGGGCCCCCTCCGATCTCAATCTAGAGCTCCCCAGCAGAAGTGCGGTGCAGACGGGGCCCCTTGGAGGGTGAGGGCCCCCCCCCCCGCACCGCGGGGGCTGCAGGGGCCTGTGTTAGGCCCCTGACTGAGATCTTTTATTTTAGGGTCACATACAGAGCAAATATTAGATTACACAGATATCAAAACCAGAGTGCCTGATTAATAAAGGTAAACGTACACGTTTGTGTAAGTTTACTATTTATTTGGTATTAACAAAATACGAGTTTAATATTACTAATAGTAATTTTATGAGTGTGGAGGCTCAGTAGACAGAAAGGAAAACTCAGCACAGAACGCGGCAGAACCTCAGTCTTTGAAGACGCTGCTAGCTGCTCTGTGATGTCATTCTTGATTTATCGCGCATACCTTTAACTTCTGTGGCCTCACTGTGTAAAACCAGCACAAATCTTGCGTTGTGGATATTTTTAAAATACCTGTTACCTTGCACAATTCTTACCCGCACTGAATAATGTGAATGCTTTTTAAATATACCTGCTTTTAAAATACTTGTATCTTTGCACATCTCTTTCCCGCACTGAGCACTCCCACGCCCCGGTCCGACGCGGCAAGTGCCGTTTTAGTGGAGGGCTTCTCGGGTGCTGCAGCAACGGCAGGCACTTCCGGTAGGGGTTAGCGCGCTGGTCTTCAGCGCCCCACCACTACTTAGGTAGATGCCTAAGCGCACGCACAGTGGAGGCGCGCAGCGGCCGCGCCAAAGGCACGCCAAAGGCAAGCCCGCCTGCGCCTGTCCGCGGCCGGCCGGGGCCAGGGGCCACCCACTATGCCCATTTTCTCTCTTACACAGCAACTGAGCTAAAACTTCTACAAGACAATTGGCCCATTAGTTCCTGTGCGAAGGATCTCCTGCACACCTCAGGGATCTTGTCCCGCAGGAACACTTTCCCAGAACTATCTGCCTTACCGTCAGAGCAAGGCCTGTCTGCCAGCCTTATAGCTCTACTCGCACCTATCGTTCCCTCGACCAAGGAAAAAAGACCCTGGTAATCAGCTGCCTTAACACCCGCTCACTCGTTAACCCCTTCGATGCTCATGACGAGCTCAGCTCGTCATGCAGTACACTGATCGTGTGCTCATGACGAGCTGAGCTCGTCATGAGAAATGGAGTAAATGAAAAGACAGCACAGAGGGGGAATTGCCTTAGCACTGAAGGTGTTAAACACCAACTAGAAATATTCTAGCTTCTCGACTCCAATAAACCAGACATACTTCTTTTGTCGGAAACATGGCTCACCCCTGAATCCATGCCCGATATCCTGGCAACAGTGAATACCAGCTACTATATACTTCAGGCCAACAGAACACCAGGAAAATCTGGAGGTGGGGTGGCAGCTATTATCCACCACAAACTGAGGTTTACCACCTTGGAAGTCGCTGGTAAACCCTCTGTTGACAGCCTTATCCTAAAATTTGAATCACCTCAAGTTCCTTTTATTTGTGGTCCGCGGCGCCACGGTGCTCATGACGAGCTGAGCTCTTCATGACCACGCCCGTTCCAATGGAATGCTCAGCACAGCAGGGTAATCAGCCCAGCATGCAAGCGTTCCATTCAACGGCCGCTGACCTCGTCATGAGCACAGGAGGGGTTAAAAGACTACAAAAATTCCATCCTTCAGACAAAGAAATCATACTTCTCCCTGAAAATTACAAACTCAGCAACCAAGACAAAAGACATCTTTCCATAGTCAATGAACTCTCGCTACCAGACAGAGTGATAGCTAAACCTGTCCCCTCACAAACACTCTGTGACTCCCTAAATTCGTACTTTTTGGAGAAAATCGCTATCATTAAAAGCAATATTCTCCCTACTGCTCCTTCAACAACCTCTGCCCCCCATGTAAGAATTCCCAGGTACTGGATGAAATACCCCAGATCTCTAGAGAGGAGTTTCTGGCCCTACTGAAAAAAGTTGATTCAGGCTCTCCCACAGATCGTTGCCCCCCACCTATCCTACGAGAAGCCTTTTCCACTTGCCCGGATCCCCCACTTGCACTCCTCAATTATTCTCTCAGACTAGGTATTGTCCCCGACACTTTCAAACTTGCTGAAATAATTCCCATTTTGAAGAAGCTCAACGCCGACCCCTTGATATTGAGCAATTTCCGCCCTATTTCGTTACTACCCTACCTTAGTAAGATTTTAGAAGCCCATGTAGCAAATTGCCTCAGTTCTTTTATTGAACACTCACAATTTCTTGACCCCCAGCAAGCTAGATTTAGACCAGCTCACTCCACAGAACTAGTTATTTTAGCATTCATGGACGAACTCAGGAAGGGGGCTGACCAGAATATCACCCAGGCTTTAGTACTCCCGGATTTGTCTTTTCACACGGTCGATCATGATCTCCTGATTGACCGTGTCAACAATGCGGGCATCCAAGGGCTGGCCCTAAAGTGGATCTCCTCCTTCTTGGGCAATCGGCAGTCCGTCTGGCCAACTTCTCAGCCAAGAAGGTTAGGCTAACCCGCGGGGTCCCCCAGGGGTCTTCTCTTTCACCATTCTCTTTAACTTATACATGTCTCCCCTTATTCGGTTCCTACGCAACAATAAAGTCGCTACATTCAACTACGCCGATGACCTTCAATTGAGATTGCGATTGATTCTTCTACCACCTCCGTCTCCAATTTCCAAGCCACCATGAATCTCATTAGCGATTGGATGTATGCCAGTCAATTAAAACTCAACCCCGATAAGACTGAGCTGATTCTGACCGGGGGTACCTCTAATCCTTGGAACTCTAACTTCTGGCCTCCTCTTCTGGGCAGTCCTCCTTGCCCAGCTGACTCCGTAAAAAGCTTTGGAGTCATAATAAGTAAAGACCTATCTATAAAAACCCAGATTGGTGCAGTGGTTTCATCCTGCTTCTTTCACTTACGTAGAATCCGGAAAATCTGTAGATTTCTAACCACCGAAGCATTAACCCTAGTTCTTTTGGCTCTAGTCATGTCCCGTATTGATTATGCCAACTGACTCTATGTTGGCATCCCAGCATACCAGCTCCATTGTTTACAACTAGTCCAAAACCAAGCAGCTCGGCTTTTCTTTCATCAACCCAGACACCAAAACTTTCGGCCTCTGATGAAGATCCTTCACTGGCTCCCGGTGGCCAAACGCTGCGTATTCAAATTGGGTTGTACTGTCTACAAAGCCCTGGCCGGCCATGGTCCGGCGTTTGTCTCATCCTTGATACATCGTTACACCCCTTTACGTGAACTTCGTTCCTCCCATCTGAACCTGCTTCTCCCCACTCTCAAACGGAAAAAACATGGTGGCCTTAGATTTTCCGTTTTGACTCCTCAATTTTGGAATTCCCTCCCTATGTAATTTCGATCAGTAACCTCCTACACCCAGTTTAGAACTCTCCTTAAAACCCTCCTGTTCTCTCAGGCATATGAGTTAGCTTCTGTCATCTCCTCCCTGATGCTTCCTGTCCCTAGCGCCATGAAACCGCTTGGTGTAAGCACGCTTTATAAGTGATTTTAACATAACAGAAAAAGATAGGACCGCCCTATCTTTTTATGTTTGTGAATACCAAAAATACGTTTGTGAATCAGGCCCTGAGACATTAGACAGTTAAGCAATCATTTAGGTTACACAAACTTTAGATCAGGGGTCTCCAACGAGTAGCTTGGGAGCTAATGGAAGCTCTCCTGTACCATCAAAGTAGCCCTCAGAATTGAAGTCAAGCCCAGTATCACATTCAGAGAATCTGTGTAAGGCTTCTAGAGTGACCGCAAGCTAAACCAATTGCATGGCCTCATGCTAACACACTGTGTCGGCCTTCAGAGTCTGCCACTTGGCCACCATTATACAGTCTCAACCAACCTAGGTAACAAGGAGATTAGCCATGTTGATGTCCCCTCTTTATATGCCGGACCATGAGTGTGAACAGTGGGCCATAAAGAAGGGAGGCAGCAGTAGCACAAGCAGTGATCAGTGCTGACCATCAAAAGTGTGGGACTGCAGGAGCCAGAATTAAAATGTGTAATTTGGGTACATGATCACCCCAAGAGCCCAGGATAGCAGGGTATGATTCAGAGAAGAGAAAATTATCATCTGCATTTACTTATGTGTGCATTTCTAATGAACACTTCCACGTCCTTGAAGGTACGCCTGGTGTGAGGGATCGCCAAAATTGTTTGCTAACTCCCATCATAAGGGTTTTATATCTGGTAAAATTGTGGTATAATAGTGCTAATGGCATAATAATGGTAATCCTTGACTATTTTGGGCATTCTTTGCCTCGTTGTGGGATGCAGACCACCATCAATAAAGTATAAGGAGCATGACTGGCCTACATTTTGCACTCCTTGGAATACCGATGGCCAACCCTTGCATAATCATGGCCATGGCTGATATATGGTGGCGACCCTGGCCCCTATGGTGTTCAGCCATGGAACAGTGGTGCCCCTGGTATAATGGTGGGCATTACTGGCATTATACAGAGATCCTTGGTGCTCTTGTAAACATCCATGACCTATGATTGTAATACCTGGCCATTCGAAGCACTTGGTACATGTGAGTACTCGGAAATAAAATGACAAATTGATCTTTGAGCAATGTGTATTTCCGAAAAATGTAAACTGATAGCTTATAGGTAATAATTATGTTTTTTCAAAATAGAAAGTGGTATTTGGTGGAAAGAATATGTGTATTTTCAGAAACTGATGTGCTGAGGAAGACAAGGTATTGGAATTTCAATACAAGCTTACATTTGAAAGTTAAATGATAATTCAAACTAAGTTGAGGTACTAATTGCTGTGCTTATTTTCTTTGTACCAGAGGGAAGGCCAAAATGTGAATATTACTTCATTAGTCAAGTGGAGGCGTTTCCTATTGATGAACTTTTTCCCTGGCATTTCTGCTGGTAACGTCGTCTGGTATATTTGGCAGTCACTACTGATAATGCTGCTTATGGTGGCCATAGTGTAATGTTAACACATGTTGGCACTATTTTATAGTTATACAATTTGGTTGCAGCTCTGGCGGACTTTCCTTGAGCAGAAGTACTTCTCACTACATAAAAGGTTGGAGACCTCTGCTCTAGATGTTTAGGCCTATGAAAACCTATGAACTGTCACTTAGGTTACAGAGAACTGACATTTGATCACAGAGGTATACATCAGGATTAATTGCCCTGACAGGCTCATGCATCTGTCGGAAACTATATTCCACACATTACACAGAAGTTACAGGCTCAGGCCAATAAGAGCTGAGCTGTCATTCAGGTTATACATTCTCAGGTGTCTAACAGCAAAATTATCTTTAAACAGAACTAATTATTGCAAGCATACTACCCCAGAGCTATCCTTCAGGTGACAGGTGATCTGCAGTCTCAAGTAAAGTTATCCCTCAGATGACCTTACAAGCTCAGACCTTTGACAACAGAGTGAACTCTCAGGTTAGAAAAATAGTAAATACTCAGACTTCAGGCAGCAGGGTTATAGGTAGGGAGACCTCGTAGGTCCGGGACGGTGGGCCAAAGCCCTATCTCTGAAACTAATTTGACATGGAGAACTCAAAAGACAAACTGTACATGCCCTCATAATCATGAGGGCAAAATATGTGCACCACTAAATTGTGCTACTTCTTATTTATTTATGGCACGAATATAGGCAGGGCTACAATTGTATGTGTTTTAAATGTTTGTATAGTGCCTTGATGTCACTTCCCTAGCACTTAGGTTCTTTTTTTTATTTTTCAAACATCTTTATTGGAGAAAAAAAATTGCACTTCTGTTGCATACATCAAATGCAACATTGTATACAAAAAGGGGGAGCGGGTGAGAGCTCCCGGGAGAATCCCAACGCAGATGAAAGAGGGCTCAGAAGATCAGAGGGGTGTGTGGGTGGGGAAGCAGCACCTCACGGGCCAACACCGGAGTGCCGGAAGGGAGCGTGGGTGGTCGCAGTGGGAAGGGAGTCCTGGCACCGGAGATAGGAGACAAGGGGACCCCAAATATCTATCAGGCGGGATGTAGCCAGCAACAAGTCCCAGAATTCGGACAGGAGTGTCTGACAGCACAAAGCGTCCGCAAGCCAAGCTCCAACCTTGGGCACTTGCAAAAAACACAGTTGATGGACAGAATGTAGAACAATGTCATACATTCACCCCAGTACAAGGATCTGGGCCTAAATCCATCGTTTTTTTGCACTCCACACCACCCTGGGTTAGACACTGGCTATATGCAAATCAGCTCTGACCCTGTGCCTCATGGGAACAGTCCAGTCCGAACTACCAAGCCATGTCTTTCCCAGACCGGAATCAAGCATCCAAGGACCGGTTTCTGGCTATCAGCCTTCATCAGCCTGGATAGCTGGACTCCAGTGGTGTGTAGAGCCTGGGACTCACGTCTGAGCATACCCAGCCCACTCGGGGTGAAAATTGCAAATAACACAGTTGATGGACAGAATTTAGAACAATGTCATACATTCACCCCAGTACAAGGATCTGGGCCTAAATCCATCGTTTTTTGCACTCCACACCACCCTGGGTTAGACACTGGCTATATGCAAATCAGCTCTGACCCTGTGCCTCATGGGAACAGTCCAGTCCGAACTACCAAGCCATGTCTTTCCCAGACCGGAATCAAGCATCCAAGGACCGGTTTCTGGCTATCAGCCTTCATCAGCCTGGATAGCTTGACTCCAGTGGTGTGGAGAGCCTGGGACTCACGTCTGAGCATACCCAGCCCACTCGGGGGGAAAATTGCAAAAAACACAGTTGATGGACAGAATGTAGAACAATGTCATACATTCACCCCAGTACAAGGATCTGGGCCTAAATCCATCGTTTTTTTGCACCCCACACCACCCTGGGTTAGACACTGGCTATATGCAAATCAGCTCTGACCCTGTGCCTCATGGGAACAGTCCAGTCCGAACTACCAAGCCATGTCTTTCCCAGACCGGAATCAAGCATCCAAGGACCGGTTTCTGGCTATCAGCCTTCATCAGCCTGGATAGCTTGACTCCAGTGGTGTGGAGAGCCTGGGACTCACGTCTGAGCATACCCAGCCCACTCGGGGTGATAATTGCAAAAAACACAGTTGGTGGACAGAATGTAGAACAATGTCATACATTCACCCCAGTACAAGGATCTGGGCCTAAATCCATCGTTTTTTTGCACTCCACACCACCCTGGGTTAGACACTGGCTATATGCAAATCAGCTCTGACCCTGTGCCTCATGGGAACAGTCCAGTCCGAACTACCAAGCCATGTCTTTCCCAGACCGGAATCAAGCATCCAAGGACCGGTTTCTGGCTATCAGCCTTCATCAGCCTGGATAGCTTGACTCCAGTGGTGTGGAGAGCCTGGGACTCACGTCTGAGCATACCCAGCCCACTCGGGGGGAAAATTGCAAAAAACACAGTTGATGGACAGAATGTAGAACAATGTCATACATTCACCCCAGTACAAGGATCTGGGCCTAAATCCATCTTTTTTTGCACTCCACACCACCCTGGGTTAGACACTGGCTATATGCAAATCAGCTCTGACCCTGTGCCTCATGGGAACAGTCCAGTCCGAACTACCAAGCCATGTCTTTCCCAGACCGGAATCAAGCATCCAAGGACCGGTTTCTGGCTATCAGCCTTCATCAGCCTGGATAGCTTGACTCCAGTGGTGTGGAGAGCCTGGGACTCACGTCTGAGCATACCCAGCCCACTCGGGGTGCAAATTGCAAAAAACACAGTTGATGTACAGAATGTAGAACAATGTCATACATTCACCCCAGTACAAGGATCTGGGCCTAAATCCATCGTTTTTTTGCACTCCACACCACCCTGGGTTAGACACTGGCTATATGCAAATCAGCTCTGACCCTGTGCCTCATGGGAACAGTCCAGTCCGAACTACCAAGCCATGTCTTTCCCAGACCGGAATCAAGCATCCAAGGACCGGTTTCTGGCTATCAGCCTTCATCAGCCTGGATAGCTTGACTCCAGTGGTGTGGAGAGCCTGGGACTCACGTCTGAGCATACCCAGCCCACTCGGGGTGATAATTGCAAAAAACACAGTTGATGGACAGAATGTAGAACAATGTCATACATTCACCCCAGTACAAGGATCTGGGCCTAAATCCATCGTTTTTTTGCACTCCACACCACCCTGGGTTAGACACTGGCTATATGCAAATCAGCTCTGACCCTGTGCCTCATGGGAACAGTCCAGTCCGAACTACCAAGCCATGTCTTTCCCAGACCGGAATCAAGCATCCAAGGACCGGTTTCTGGCTATCAGCCTTCATCAGCCTGGATAGCTTGACTCCAGTGGTGTGGAGAGCCTGGGACTCACGTCTGAGCATACCCAGCCCACTCGGGGTGAAAATTGCAAAAAACACAGTTGATGTACAGAATGTAGAACAATGTCATACATTCACCCCAGTACAAGGATCTGGGCCTAAATCCATTGTTTTTTTGCACTCCACACCACCCTGGGTTAGACACTGGCTATATGCAAATCAGCTCTGACCCTGTGCCTCATGGGAACAGTCCAGTCCGAACAACCTTGGGCACAACCTTCGATCCCAGCACATGGAAACCCTGCGCTGCATGAGAAAAAGAAGCATCGCTGTCATCCAACGTGTAGCATCTGGGCAGAATTTCACAAAGCCTAGGAGGCAAAGCAGAGGGTCTGGCTGGACCAGCATTGAGGTAATCTCAGTAATAGCGGTGCACACCTCGCACTAGTAAGCAGAGACTTTGGGGGCACAGTCAGGCAAGGTGGGATAAGTCTACCGCAGGAGGGGAGCATCGCAAACATCTGTTGCTGGAATGAGGCTATTTTTGTGCAACTGAGCGGGGGAGCAGTACAGCCTATGCAAATATTTTAAATGAATGAGGTGCAGGCAGTAGTTTAGAGATAAACGTTTGGTCTGACCTCCTGAGAGAGGTCGGCGCCCAGATCTTTAATCCACGCCGCACAAGCGTGGTCAGTGGAGATGGGGGAGCCCGCACCCGTAAGGGCGTAGATCTTGGTGACAAGCTTGTGGGGGGAAGGGGACTTGTCGAGAAAATTAAGGGTGGTCATCGAGGAGGGGGTGGTCTGAGGAAACGTGGGATAACGCTCCCTACAGACAGCCCTGAGCTGGACTCGGTCCGACACCGTGGAGAGTCCCACGTGTTTGACCATTCCGGCATATTGTAGAGGGGGGAATGTCAGGTTATGTGCAATGGGCATGGCATTTGCGGGGCGCATGCTAGAGCCAGAATATCTCCGGAGCCCTTCCCAGGCCCATCGCAAAGTCTCCACTGTTTCAATCCCACCGCACGGGGGCTTTGCTGAGGAAAAAAAAGCAGTCAGGAGCAGTCAGGGAACCGCGAGATCAGCCTCTACCATGATGTGCAGTTGAAAAGGTGTCGGGTGGAGCCAGAAGTGGGCGCGAAGGGAGGGTGAGTATATTATATGCGATTCTAGGCTGCCGACCGGCCCAGACAAGGGTGATTATGAGTGAGCAGAGTCTGCAGAAGAAATGCGCTGTGAGAGGGATGGGGACATTCGCAAATAAATACAAAAACTTCAGGAGCACCACCATCTTGGCGATGGCTATGCGGCCCGCCAGGGACAGGGGTAACTGTCGTCAGAGTTGAATCTTAGACTCAAGCCAATCCAGAGTGCGGCCAAAATTGGTCTTCCAGAGCTCATCCATGTCCTTTCTGAGCCAAATGCCGAAATATCTAGTAGGGCCCGACGCACATACAATAGGGCAATCCGGAGTGAAAGGGACAGTGGCATCCATGAGGGGAAAAAGAATGGACTATCCCCAGTTGAACTAGATGCCAGAAAGGCCCCTAAAACGTACCACCTCACGGACCATAGGGCCGAGATTCTCTTGGGGGTTGCGGACATAGAGTGTGACATCGTCAGCATACATGGAGATGACAAGGGCTCGAGCCGCGAAAACGAGACCCCTCTGGGTATGATGTTGTCTGAGCCTGGCTGCGAGGGGCTCCATGGCAATGGTGAATAACATGAGTGAGAGCGGGCACCGCTGCCTGGTGCCCCTAGCGATGGGAATGGGCTCTGAAATCAGTAATCCGAAGGGGGGCTGTGGGGAGGGTATAACGAAGCTGAACCTCACCTTGAAAAACTGGGCTAAAGCTTAAGCGAGGAAGTAGGTAAAAAAGGTAGGGTCACTCAATAGTATCGAAGGCTTTGGTGGCATCCAAAAGGACAGCCGCCGCCGGGAGTGCGGGATTGATTTGGTGAAGGACGGAAAAAATGGTCCAGAGATTGTGAGACATAGGGTGGCTGAGGCCGGACTGGTCTGTGCGAGCATTAAAAGGCATGAGGGGAAGAAGGCGGGAGGCTAATGATTTGGCAAAGATCTTATTATCCGTATTAATTAGAGATAGGGGACTATAAGAGTCAGGGGGCTTGTCCGGTTTCAGGAGAAGCCTGAGCATAGCCTCGCGGCGTGAGGGGGGGACTTGGCCACTCTCAAATTAATTGTTATACATGGCAGCAAGGTGTAGGACCAGAAGGGATGCGAAAGCCTTATAAAAGGATGATGGCAAGCCATCAGAACCGGGGGCCTTGTCTCTGGGCAGCCTGTTAATTGCAGCAAGGATTTCCTCCTTGGAGAAGGTCTCATCGAGTTATTCCTGATGGGAATTGCCAAGCCAGAGGAGATGAAGGGTGTCAAAATATTGATCAAGAATGTCGCGCGGAGGCACAGCCCCAGCTGTCTAGAGTTGGGAATAAAATGTGGTGAATCAAACCCTTATCTCCTCTGGAGAAGTTGGTCTGTCCGGGCCTCCGTCCTGAAGCGCAGTAATATAGAAGGCAGCGTGAGGCTGTCGTTAGAGGTTGGCTAGAGTCTTGCCAGGGCGATCCCCCTCGTTTCTCTAGCCAAAACCGAGAGCTCTCTATTGGCCTCATCAGTTTGTTTGGAGATGCATTCACCTCGAATTACCGCCTTGAACCTCTCCCAGAGTGTGGCGGGGGAGTAAACAGAGTCTACATTAAGGTCAAAGTAGTTTGTGATTGTGGTTTGAATACCGTCGCAAAACACCGAGTCCCGGAGCACATTTGGGGTAAGCCGCCATGAGAACATGCGCTGCTGGGAGTGTGGGAGCTGCAAACAGAGACAATCAGTAGTGTGGTCGGAGAGGGTACGTGCCATATGTTCCACAGAGGTAAGCCACACAAAGGAGTCCGGAGTAGTAATCCAGTGGTCCAAACAGGACCAGCATCCTCTGGAGCCTGTCACACAAGTGCCCTCGCGTGCCTTGGGGTGGTATGGAGTGCTGAAGAGAGGTTGCACGAGGGTGAAGAGCGTGTGGCACAGAGGGGTCCAGAGTGGCTGATAGAGTAATGTTAAAATCGCCTTCCCCCCCCCCAAAAGAGCGCAGCTGGGCCCAGTGAGGAAATGTGCTGCCAAACCTGTGCGAAAAAATCAGGGTCATCAGAATTGGGACCATATAGCGCCATGAGGATCAATGATTGGGCCAGTAGGGTGCAGCGCAGGATTTCGAAGCCCTCCCCGGGATCTATAATCACCTGAGAAGTGTGCCAGGGAAGCCCTCTGTGTAGTAGGATGGACACCCCGCGAGAGTAGTTGGACTAGAAGGAAGACTGAGTTTCACCCCAATGCCTATAGAGAAGCCTGGAAGAGTTGGCGGGCAGCAGATGGGTCTCCTTGAGGAAACAAATGTCAGCCTTATGCCGGATGAGGTGGGCATTCACCAAGCGAGCCTTGCGGTGGTCATTAAGACCACGGACATTCCAGGTCCAGAGAGTGGTGTCCGTCATTTCACTGTGCCAGGGGAGTGAATGACGAGTTGGGACAGATGTGCAATGTGGACCATGAGCAGTGAAGAAGAGAAGTGCAGTGCAAAACGCAGTGTAGCGGATGTTGTGTTACAGGAAAGGACAATAAGCAAAACCAACAACAAGGCCTCCGATGGAGGCAACGATCCCAGAGAACCCAACCCCCGGGCTTCCCATATCAAAAAAGAAACCAAATAACAAGACAATCAGCAGGCCTCGAATAAGAGGCAACATTCCCAAGGAACCCACCCCCCCACCACCCACTCCAACCCCCCAATCAGATTGAGAACCCATCCCCACCCACCCAAGGAATACCCAACTGGGAAGTAGAAGATCAGAGAACAGGAAGGGAATCATCACGTGGAGGCATGTTTCAGCTCAGCAAACACCCCTGCCATACAGTCAGGGTGGCCAAGCCGTGGCAATGCTTGTTACAGTAGGTTTGACATCCAACATGATGGCTTTGAGGTCGTCCTCACGAGTCGGGCCAGCGCCAATCTGGGTGACGGACTCACTGGCGTTTTTGCCTGCTCTGATCAAAGGCCAATTTGGGTTGTTTAGGGTCAGACTTCCCCATGGCTGGATCGCTGCCCCAAAACAGGCGTACCAAAGGGACAGCCGAAGAGCTGAGGGGGGAGACATAGCATATAGAGGGCCAGGCACCAGTGAAGTGGAGCGGGCCGCGAGCACTGTCCCCAAGGGAGAGGCGGATGGAGGAGGGCACTGATTAGGAGTCACAGGCCAACAGGGCAGGATATGCACGAGGAGACAGCATCAGGCCTGATCCTTGTGCGGTCGCGCAAAGGCATGCTGAAGGTGATTAGGCGTCGGACCACCAGAGGGCCAAGGGAAGCAGAGAAGTGGGAGCAGGCAAAGGCACATGCAGCGCTAAAGGCAGGAGAACCTGGTGAAGATGAAGGTCAAGATGTGGGGCAAAGGAGAGGCAGCGTCACCTCGTAGGGAGATGTGGAAAGGAGCCACTTAGAGGCCCCCGTCGCTCTGAACAGCAGCAGGCAGACACATCTTTTAGTCGTAAGGAAGGGCTGGAGGACACTGTCTCATACTGCGAGAGGGATAATAAGTGGTCCCAGGAACGAGGAGCGGGTGTTGTGAAAAGTCACAGGCCTGCAAACGCACCACACAGTCCACCAAGCAGGTTTCAACATGGAATGCAGAGCGGCAGGAGCGGCACCCTATGTGTCAGGATTGTCCCAGGGTCTGTATGCCAGATGGCGGGGATCATGGCAGAAGTCAGCATAAAGGAAGAGGCCCCAGCCACAGCAATGCCCTCTCATTAGTCCCTGGGGACGCGGGCAAGCACCGATGGAAGAGAGACCCAAGCAGGCACCACAAGCCACAGCGAGGCGCACCACGAGCAGGCAAACTAGGGAGGTGCAGCACCCCCGTTGCATGGTCCGCTGAGCTGCAAGCGCACGAAGGGAGAACTCCCTACCCGCTCCGAGTCGCGCCCGAACCGCACCGGCGGTACGGCGCCCGCAACCCCATCCTGCCCACAGCTCCTCCCCGCAAGAGAGCACCCCTCACGTGAGCCCATCAATGCCAGGAAACAATAGCCGTGGCCCCCGCAGGCCCCCGGGTACTCCTCACTGAAGCGCCGCCATCGCCGTGTCCAAGACTCGCCCACAGGATCAACTCACAGCGTTGCGCGGGGGTTCACCATGTTGGACCTTTGTCCTCGCAGCCTCCAGCTTTGGTCACTCTGCCTCTGTGCATCATGTGGGGTCACGGTGGCCACAGTTCAGCACACTGGGGTGCAGGCAACCCCTCGCTATGATGAAGGGGGGTGAAACCACCCCAGGTCTGCTAGATTGTTATGGATTATGCGGCTTGGAGTTCGTCCATCTTGCACCCGGCTAAGCCATGCCCCCCTTGCACTTAGGTTCTTTAACCATACAGACATGGATGCAAGCAGATATTCTACTAGGTTGTGCATTGCAATGTGCTCAGCTATCTGTCCCATTTACATAGGTTTATAAAAAGCAATGGCAAAAAAGACCATCAAGCCTTTCCTTTAGTGGAGCACCCACAACAATACTACTTGCCGAAGAGTTCATTTTCTCTTGCACCCTGACTCTTAATGTTCACTATTAGTCATAGGCTAAATCCAAAGGATTTCAGGGGCTCAGGGCCAAACTTCATTGGGACTCATTCCACCAAACAACTCAGAATTAATTATCCATTTTCAGTTCATTTGTGCACTAAGCAACTTTGGTCATATCATTGGCAACCCTTTTCCTTGGCTAGGCTCCATTTGAGACCAACCTTGGAACAAACAGTCTCTCTGTCTGGCTGGCAACAGAGAAGTCAAAAGACTAGATGAGCGAACAAGATAGCTGCATGTGGACTCTTGCCTGAATTTTGGGCCTGTCCATACAGAGATTTAGTATGTTAACTGCACTCCTGTTTCGGCTCTATGAGGAACAGGAACTCTGAGTCAGATGGCACTATACTGTGATCGCAAAGACTCAGCAGTTGAGCTAGATGGACATTGCACCATAGAAGGAGCATCTTTTCCAATAATCCGTTCTTTTGTGCACCTTCATTTTGCACTCTGGTCAGTTCGCAGCTCCGGGACGCCCCTTGGCTGGGGCAGCCGCGCGCTATACAAATCTGGATAACATAACATAACATAATGTTGCTCCTCACTGCACCTTGATACTTGGCCTGAGCTCAGGCCCTACTTGGTAAAGTGGTCTCCAGCTGGATTGCACCAGAAAATCAAACATACTAGTGATCCAAGCAAGTCTTCTACCAACAATGTGTGGTGTAGCTAGTCTGTTAGAACCATTCGGGCATAGAGTGCTGATCGGTGACTTTGTTTGCTGCTCTGCCTGAGCTACGTGGGGCTGGTATTCAGTCAGCTAGCATTAGGCTGCAATCACATCAGTCTGGCAGCCGCTCTTCAGGGTCGATGCAGTCATAAAGGGTTCATAAAATGTCAATTTCCACTGCACATTAGGTGGAGTATGCTGCATAAAAGGAAAGGCCCAGGGAAGTGGCAACTAGTGGCACAGCTGGTGCAGAACACTGGGTTCTAGAGCCCCAAGGGTGCCAGTGATCCCTGAAAAATGCTGTATTTTACTACCGCAACAGCAGTCAAAGGGGCCATTTTCCTGGCTGCACTAGGGCCATTACATTCTTCTGCGCTAATGCAAAGACATGTGCAGTTTAACTGGGGCTAAATGCTTGCTCAATCTCGCTAGAGTCAGCCTGGGCTGGCCAAAGCAAAACAAGTAAATGAACAAACTGATTATTTGAAAACTCTATAGAGTCTGGGACTATTACAAATCTTTAATAAGGGGGGCACTTGAAAAGTCAAGCGCCCTATCTCCTAACCTTAAAGCATCTCTGTCATTGCAATTGGAAGGCAATAAGGCACCTGTTTTACTTTTCTGTTAGAAGTGTGCTGCAAATATGCCACAAATGGGCCGAAGTAAAGGCCTACAAAGTAATTAAGGGTCTAAGTTGATGGATCACAGGAGACTCAGTCAAGGTGCAGTAACCAGGTAGCAGAGAGCCCAGGAAAAGTTAGAGGCTGAAAATGCATGCATGAACGATGTAAGGAACACACGCCCACCGTGACGTAAGACAGCCGGGGGGGCGTCCTAAGCAGTGAAGGGGTTAAAAGAACACCCTTAAGTTGTCCATCACAAGGTAGGAGAAAACTCCTGGCATGTTAGGAACACTTGTGATCTGGGTAATAACAATGCAGGTAGCATTACAGAGTATTAAGAACAATATCGAGACACAAGAATATTGGGTCAAAAATATAATAAAAAAATATTTTGAACTTGCATACTTTGTATGTAAACTACAAAAATATTAGTGTAAAAAATATTGTGGAACAGAATATCATCAAAAAGGGTCAATCAATCAATCTTATGGGACCTATAAAGCACTGCTTATCACCTGCGAGGGTATTTAGGTGCTTTGCTGTGGAGTCAGTCGAAGAGCCAGGTCCTGGGTCCCTTCCTGAAGTGGGTCAGAGAGGGTGAGATGTGGAGTTGGAGGTGAAGGGTGTTCCAGGACTTGGCAATGAGGAGGGAGAAGGAGCTTCCTCTGGTGCGCAGCAGCAGAAGTGTGGTACCTGTGCAGGGTGAGGTGAGCCGAGCGGAGGTTCCTGGGAGGTGGGTGGAAATACAGGAAATTCAGGTGATGGTTCATGTAGGTGGTTCTTGGTCATTGAGGACTTTGTAGATGTGGTGCAGGATTTTGAATAGCCATTTTTTCTGGATTGGGAGCTAGTGGAGCCCTTTCAGGTGCTGGGTAATGTGGGTCCACTTTGGCAGATTGAGGATCATTCCGGGTTCTGCATTCTCATCTGGAGTCTCTTCATGAGTCTGGTGGTTGGTCCTGCATAGAGTGCGTTGCCGTAGTTCAGCCAGCTGGTGATGATGGCCTGTGTCACAGTTTTCCTGGTGCTGGTGGGGAGCCACTTGAAGACTTTGTGGAGCATGTGGAGAGTGTGGAAGCAGGTTGAGGAGACAGCCTTAACCTGACATTTCATTTAGACTTCGATGTCCAGGATAATTTATTTATTTATTTATTTAGTAGTTTGTAGAGCGCACAGCTACCTCCAATGGAGGTGTCCCGGCGCTGGAAACCGTATCTTAGAGGGTTCAGGGGGATGCATGTGAGAGAGGGTAAATTAAATTAGGGAAAAGAGCCAGGTCTTGAGTTTTTTCCGAAATAGAGGCTCTGAAGTCAGTAATCTCAGTTCCATGGGCAGGTGATTCCACAGTCTGGAGGTGGCTACTGTAAAGGCCCTTCCTCCCGTTCGTACTAGGCGAGAACGGGGACAGATCATAAGGCGGAGATGGTTCGATCTGAGGTTTCGCGATGCTTGTGAGAACTTCATTCTTCGTCTCAGGTAGATAGGGCCACGATCATTAAGAGCTCTAAAAGCTAGAATTAAAGATTTAAATTGGATGCGGAGTCTCACTGGGAGCCAATGAAGTTTGATCAGGTGGGGTGAGATGGAGTGACGATAGGGGATGTTGCAAATCAACCTGGCCGCTGAATTCTGAACTGTCTGTAGTTGATTTACAAGATACGCCGGAGCTCCGACATAAAGACTATTAGCCTAGTCCAAATGAGCGGTGATGAGGGCGTGGACTACTGTCTTGCGTGAGTCCAATGGCAGGAAAGGGAGATTTTTTGATATCATCCGGAGCTTTCCAAAGCAAGATGTAGTGACTTTATTAATTTGGGTCTTGCAGGAGAGGGCAGTATCAAATTGGAAGCCCAAGTTACGGGCAGCTTGGACTGGTACCGGTAGAGGGTTTAGCTCAGTCGGCCACCAAAGACTAGGGGAAATGGGAGATTTCTGGTTAAAAAAAAGGACTTCTGTCTTGTCTGTATTGAGTTTTAAATTATTGGAAGACATCCATGCGGCGATATGCACCATGCAGTGTCGGAAGTTGTGAAATGAATTTTCAGAATGGTCCTTAAAGGAGAACACCAACTGAGTGTCGTCAGCGTAAAAATTTACTCTGACGCCCCAGGATTCTACCACTTTTGCCAATGGTTTTAGATACACTTTGAATAAAAGCGGGCTGAGGGCAGATCCTTGTGGAACTCCCCAAATCAATGGTTTCTTGGTGAAAAGAAAGGAGCCCAGCATCACCTGTTGAAATCTGTCCGTGAGGAAAGATTTAACCCAAGCGAGGGGAGTTCCGCCGACACCTACCTCTTGTAAGCGAGTGAGTAGTATGTCATGGGAGATGGTGTCGAATGCAGCGGATAGGTCGAGGAGAACCAGCATGGCCTCCTCTTCCCTATCCGTGCACTCCCTGATTGACTCAGGCGCCTCAAGTAGGGCTGACTCAGTGCTAAAGTTCAGTCGAAATCCTGACTGAGAGTCATGGATCAGCGAGTTTGACTCAAGATAGTTAGACAGCTGCTCTTGTACCGCCTTCTCAAGCACTTTGGCTGGCTTGGGTAGGAGTGAAATTGGTCGGTAATTGGTCAGGCAGGAGGGAATTAGCATTGCGTGTTTCCACGCGGAAGGAACGACACCTGAAAATAAGGAGGAGTTCCAGATTTCAAGTAGGGGGTTAATAGCTAACGGGGCAATTACATTCATAACCAGAGCCGGGGCTGGATCCAGTGGTGAGCCTGATTTACATTTCAAAAATAAATTCAGTGCATTCTCCTTGGTGAGTGGTTTAAAAATAGTAAATGTATTCATGCAGGAGGTGATAGGGACTTCAGTAATCTCTGTTCCGTTTTGAAGAATAGTTGCCGGGATGTTGGTAATTATGTTAGCAAAGAAATCTGATAAATCTTCGCTAAATGCTTGGGAAGGGGAGACTGATGCGGATAGAGCAGTGGGATTGGTAAATTCTTTAACTATGTTACGGAGGGCTTTAGTAGAATTTTTTGCATTGGTAATAGTTTCAGCAAAATAGACACTCATAGAGTTACGTTTGAGTTTATGAAACTCTTTGAGGGCCTGTCTATATAGTAGCTTGGCAGCGGGGTCATATGTCCGTCGCCAATGTCACTCCAACTTTTTGCATCAGCTTCTATTTTCCCTTAGTTCCAAGGTAAACCAGGGAGCTGATGGTTTTTGTCTGCGGGAGGTGAGGGTCTGTAACGGGGCAACTTTCTCAATGGCCGTCATAAGATCATTATTAAATGTGAGGACCGCTTCATTGAGATCGTCAGGGAAAGAATTTAAGCTGTTATTGTATGATTGCTCTAGGGCAGTGCAGGACATTTTGTGCCATTTTCTGCCTTGTGTTCTGATAGCAGATTCTTTTTTGACAATTTGAGTTAGAGATACCTCGAATGGGATCAAATAATGATCAGACCATGTCAGGGGAGTGGAAGGGAGGATTTTTAGCTTCGGGCAGTTGGAAAAAATAAGGTCTAGGGTGTGTCCTGCCACATGAGTAGGACCCCTTACCCCTTGAGTCATGTTTATATTTTGCATGGAGTCTAGGAGATAAGTGGCGCGGTTGCAGCTACTTACATAAACATGATGGTTGAAGTCTCCTAGTACCGTAAACTGAGGATGTTTAAGAGACAGGTTTACGGTAACTGCCAATAGTTCAGAGATGGCAGACTAGGGGGTGTTAGGGGGGTTGTAAACCAGGATTCCTGAAAAGATGGCTGAGGTGGAGTCCGAGACTGAAAAATATAGTGCCTCTATGGGCTTTATGTTAGTAATTTTCCTAGACGTAATTGTCAAGTGAGTCTTTAGAATTATCGCAATTCCTCCACCCGTTTTGGAACCCTCGTGGTTTATTCCCGTGAGGTAGTAGTCAGTAGGTAAGGCAAGGGAAATGTCTGGGTTGGAGGAGTCTTTAATCCATGTCTCAGTTAGGAACAATAAATCCCAGGACATGGTAGACAGTAGCAGCCAAATGTCACTGGCGTGGCATGGTAAAGAACGACAATTCAGCAATCCCATAGAGTATGTTTTCAAGGGTGGGGGCAGGCTAATTGCAGAATTCTGGGGGCAGTTCGAATATGGGGAGAAAGCAAAAGGGCAGTTGTGACATTTAAACCTAGAGGGGCTGGGCAGAGAGAGGTTACACGGTGTAGGGGAAGTGCAAGGTATCTTACCTAGGTCTATTAGCTGTGATCTGGTCCAGATCAGTCTCTGAGCGGGGTGTGAACTGACAACATGGCTGGCTCTTGGCCCAGAGCTGGCGCGGACGGGCGCAGACGGGCTTGCCCTAGGCGTGCCTTCGGTGTGCAAACGGGAGCCCGCTGCGCTCGCCCGCAACGCGTTCGGAAGAGGCACATAATTTGTAGAGGTAGGATGACAACAAGAGAGGGCGTGGCTCAGAAAAGGGGCGTGGCCATGGGGCGCGCCGGTAATGGCGGCAATGCGGTTTGTTTACGTTCCCGCGGCAGCGCTATGATCCGCTGCGCGGGCTTTGGCAGGAGCGTGGTTGCAGGTAAGGTAGAGGTTTAAAAACAACACACAAATAGTGACACTCAAAGTTTAAAATATTGAGCAGTCAAGCTAGCGGCTTCCGCCTCAGGAGATACAATTTCCTAAATGACGCTAGCATTCAGCGTCTTTAAGTAGTCGGGGGCGGTGGGCGTGGCCTCAGAAAAGGGGCGTGGCCATGGGGCACGCCGGTAATGGCGGCAATAAGGTTTGTTTACGTTCCCGCGGCAGGGCTATGATCCGCTGCGCGGGCTTTGGCAGGAGCGTGGTTGCAGGTAAGGTAGAGGTTTAAAAACAACACACAAATAGTGACACTCAAAGTTTAAAATATTCAGCAGTCAAGCTCCCGGCTTCCGCCTCAGGAGATACAATTTCCTAAATGACGCTAGCATTCAGCGTCTTTAAGTATTCGGGGGCGGTGGGCGTGGCCTCAGAAAAGGGGCATGGCCATGGGGCGCGCCGGTAATGGCGGCAAAGCGGTTTGTTTACGTTCCAGCGGCAGCGCTATGATCCGCTGCGCGGGCTTTGGCAGGAGCGCGGTTGCAGGTAAGGTAGAGGTTTAAAAACAACACACAAATAGTGACACTCAAAGTTTAAAATATTCAGCAGTCAAGCTCCCGGCTTCTGCCTCAGGAGATACAATTTCCTAAATGACGCTAGCATTCAGCGTCTTTAAGTAATCTTGGGCGGTGGGCGTGGCCTCAGAAAAGGGGCATGGCCATGGGGCGCGCCGGTAATGGCGGCAATGCGGTTTGTTTACGTTCCCGCTGCAGCGCTATGATCCGCTGCGCGGGCTTTGGCAGGAGCGTGGTTGCAGGTAAGGTAGAGGTTTAAAAACAACACACAAATAGTGACACTCAAAGTTTAAAATATTCAGCAGTCAAGCTCCCGGCTTCCGCCTCAGGAGATACAATTTATAATGCAGAGGTTGCTGAGTGGGCGGTGGGTCTGTATTCTGATGGCCAACAGGAGTCGTTCCAGAGAGAGGTGTGTCTGCAGAAGATCGGTACAACAGTTTTGTCTGTGTTGAGGCTTCAGGCAATTGTTCTTCATCCAGGGTGGGACGCTTTTCATCCTGTTGTGGAAGTTGGTCTTTGCTATGGTGGGGTCCACCGAGAGCAAGAAGACAAGCTGAGTGTCGTTGGCATTGGAGACAATGTCGATGTCGTGGGTTCTTATGATGTACGCGAGTGGTGTCATGTAGATGTTGAAGAGGGTCGGACTGAGGGATGAGCCGTGAGGGAAGCCACAAATGGTATGCCACGGTTGAGAGGTGAAGGGAGGGAGACAGATTCTCTGGGTGCTCCCCGTGAGAAAGGAAGCCATCCATTTGAGCGTGTCATTTGTGATTCCAACCTGGTGCAGTCAATTAATGAGTGTGTGGGGGGAGATGGTGTCAGAGGCTGCGAAGACGACAAGTAGGATAAGGGTGACTGATTCTCCTCTGTAGAATAGGTTCTGGATGTCGTCTGTTGAAGTGATCAGGGCTGTCTCTGTGCTGAGATTGGCCCTGAATCCAAATTGGGAATGGTCCAAGCAGGTTGTTTCTCTCCAGGTGTTCAGTGAGTTGGAGTTGATGGCCTTCTTCCATACCTTGGACGGGAAACGGGAGCAATGGCATGGGATGTAGTTCTGCAGCTTGCTGGGGTCTGCAGAGGGTTTCTTGAGGAACTCCCTGATCTCTTTGTGTTTCCAGGCATTGGGAACTGTGGCTGTGGCAATGGAGGTGTTAAAGATTTTGGTGAGCAGGCGGGCTGATCCCGTATCTTCTGAGGTTGAAAAGTTGGTGAAGGCATGGGTTGTTGGGTGCTCCTGTGTAGATGGAGTTTAATAGAGTGTTGGTGTTCGGTGTGCTCAGCTGTTCACATGTGTTGAGTGTGTGGTCCGCAGCAGTGGTTGCTGGGATGTTGAGTAGGTCAGTGGGTTGGGGATCAAAGTTTTTGTAGATGGTTACTATCTTGTGGAAGTGGTCGATGAGGGCGTTGCAGAGTTCCTGTGATGAAGGAATCGAGTTTTCAGTGGCTAAGGGGCAGGTGAACTTTAACGATGGTGAAGAGTTCCTTGGTTTGGTTGGCGCTGGTGTTGATGTGGTGTGTCAGTGCCCCCTTTTTTGTGGTTTTGAGCTGGTGCTTGTAGTTTTTGAGGGCCGACTTGAAAGTGGCTCTGTCCATGTTGTTCCTGCTGGTTTGTCACTTTCTTTCCAGTTGCTTGCATCTGCGTTTCGCTGTGCTGAGTTCTGGGGTGTACCAACTGGCTCCGTTGGTGTATTTGTGCATTCTGGCTGGTTTGGCGTAAGTGCCTCTGTCGCTCGTAATCCAGGTATTGCAATTATCTACTACCTGGTTCAAGTTGGTTATGATGATAGGCTGGGTGATGCTTAGGGCATCTGTCCATTGGTGCTGAGTGACCTTGATCCAGCTGCATAAAGGGGCACTGTTACAGTTGGGGGTGGTACGTGGAGGTCCAGCGAATGTGAAGTGTACAATGGAGCGGTCCGACCAGGTGAGTTCTGTGGTGTGGCTGTATCGGATTCTGTTGATGAACATGAAGACAGGATCCAGAGTGTGTCCTACTTTGTGCATGGGGTCTGTGACCAGCCGCTTGAGGTCAATGTTGTCCAATAACTGCAGGAAGCTGAGGTCTCTCAGGAATACGAAGTGTTGATATTCGATGGCGTGTGGGGTAATAAATTCCAGGATGGCATTACTGGTTGTATGTTGTTACAACATATTCCGTTGCAACGCATGCCTTTACCACGCATGCGTTACAACGGAATGCTTTTTCCACGCATAAACTTTACCACGAATATTCCTTTACCACGCATAGATTTACAACGATTTTCGTTGTAAAATTTGTGCATGGTAAGGGCATACTCTTGGTAAAGGTTATACCCCTCCCCTGTACCCTTACATGACCCCCCAGCCCCCACTCCTTATAATTACCCCTGCCCTTAACCCTTATTTTAATTTTTTTTAAACTTAAATTCCCCTTACCTTTTTACATCGTCTCCTCTCCATCTTCGTTGGTGATGTCGTACGTCGTAAAGAGGAAGCGGAAGTTTCTTTCTGTTTCCTCTCAAATGACGCTGATTGCCTCTGCTTCGTTACATCAGGTGCGTTATTTGGGGGGGAGACCCTCCCAATCCTCCTTTTTATTCCCATGCTTTTTTTTTATTTTTGGGGGGGAGACCCCCAGCCCCCTTTTTCTTTTTTTAGCCTTTACCACACATGCCTTTACTACGTATCTCGTAGTAAAGGTAAGCGTGGTAAAGGCTGTTGTGGTAACCACTCATGCTTTGGAAGGCATGCGTGGTAAAGGTTTGCGTGGAAACGGCCACGTTGTAGTGGCCGTTTCCCGGCATTACTGAGGTCAATTTGTGGTCCTCAAGATCTGTAGGTGAGGCTACCTCTGATGGTGGTTTTGCAATTCTTGAGCAGCTGGAAGTTTATGTGTTCCATGAACGGCGTAGTCTCGTCATCAGTGGTGGTGTAGGTGATCGATTGTTTGTGTACAATGGCAATGCCATCCCCACATCAGTTGGTGCAGTCACAGTGTTTCATCTTGTAGCCAATTGAGGTTGCGGTGGCAATGACCAAAGCAGATGCTGGGGTGAGCCAGGTCTATGTGATGAAGGTTACGTCAGGGGCGAGGGCGCACATGGTGTCCCAGACTTCGGCGTTGTGTATGCAGAGTGATCTGGAAATGATCAGGGGGCAGTTGAGTCATTCTGGCAAGGTCTATTCTCACTCAAATCCAAGCAACAGTGGGGAAAGTGTTGGACTTTGGAAGGATTTGATTTAAAATTTCCACTTCTCTCTATGCAACATTAAGGAAATTGTTAGACTTTGGAAGGGTTGGGTGTATTATTCCCATTCCAATCTAAGGAACAGTAGAAAAAGTGTTAGACTTTGATATTGTTACATTTACAGTTCCTATTGAAATCTAATCAACAGCAGTGAAAGTGTTGGGCTTTGGAGGGGTTAAATTTACCATTCCCACCCCAGTCTAACCAACACTATGATCCATGATACGTGCTGAGCTTTAGAGAGATTAGATTTACCGATCATGCAGGTAAGCAAAAGCTGGAAAGTGTAGGCCTTTGTAGGGGTTAGATTTACCATTTTCACTACAACTTAAATAAAAGCAGTGGAAGTTTGGGTCTTTGGAAAGGTTAAATATATAATTCCAGTTTCTAATCATTTAAAAAACATTGAAATACATGACAAAATAAAAATACAAAAACAAATTTTAAAATATGAATCATATGCATTATAAATACATTAAAAAAGAGATAACAGATAAAAAAGCAATACAAAGAAAATTAAATAGTAACCAACCAAAATTAATAAAATGTAATTAAACACACTTCCCACCCTACTAACCCAGGAAACGCAACCAAAAAATAAACTGCATTTTAAATAATATATTAACATTAGATTAATAATTAAATTAAACCAATAAATCTAAGTCAAATAGTAAATAAGGCATTCATTAAAAGAAAAATATTAAATGCACTTATCAGCAAATTAACCTTTATTTAAAATACAACAATTTGTTGACATAAATAATCAATTAAATAATTTACATAATTATCAACCAATCTTTTAAATAAACTATAAATTGCATTGCAAACAAAAAGCAATAACTTAGATGTTCACCATAATCCCCTAAAAAACCAATACCCCCAACTAAATTATAAATTAGCAATTAAAATGTAGAAAATTGCAAACATATTTTAAAACACAAAATAAACTTAAATAATTAAAATAATAATTAACATATTTTGCTACAATTAATTACTTAATATGCAAATATTTTTAAAAAAATCATTATAATAAAATAAATACCTCCAGACACATATCTTTCTCTACCTGTAAACCCATCAGGAGCTCCAAAATTAAAGAGTGCAAATAATTGTTTTTATTTAAATGACACTTTAAAATTGACAAACTATTAAAAGATAATTGAAATAACAATGAATCAATTAAATAATGTACATAATTGCCAATTAAATATTATTAGCAAAAAATGACTTTGCAATAAAAAATATATATAATTTAATTATAATTTGATTACATTCCCACCTATTCCCCTACAAACCCAACAAACAACATCTATATTAAATTACTAATTAAACGTTAAAAAAAATTCCTATACATAAACCTTTACAATCCATACTAAAAAAACTATTACTAAATTCAAACTAATACCTAAACATAATATAATAAAGTAAATATATTAAATTAATTAAAAAATATTTAATACCGCTACCTGAAAGTAAAAGACTTTATATACAATGGTATTTAGCAAATTATATTATATTTAAAAAATATATATATTCTTACCTTCTACATTCTACCCGATATTTTTGACTGGACAATATTTTTGACACGATATTGCTATGCCATGTAATTTGCTGGCAATGGCCAATCTATTTGGGAGTATACTGCTGAACACACATATAACACTGCCATTTGCAACTTTTCAGCTAATAATCATTTCCTTTCCATGAATTCGGCTTGGATCATACATTATTTAAATGAATTTACTATCAGCTATTGGTACCCACAAACCACTTTACCGTACAACAAGTCTGCATCTTAGTTAAAACGTCTTATGTATGTGAAAATAACAGTTGAGGTTCTTTGGATAATGTCTGTGAGCTGTGCGCCTGAAAATACACCCTAGCAAAGAATCTTTGACCACTCTCAGGGCCTGATTACAAGTTTGGCAGTGTTGCAGCTGCCCGCCACGCCAGTGCCCCGCTGCTCACTGCCAAACCAGTTGTCCGACTGCCTGCCGATTTCTAACTGGAATCTAGGCAAGCGATCCTGCGTTGGCGGTCCCATTGCGATGTCTTTCGGAGGCTCATACGGGAGCCATAGAAAGACAGTGCCATGAGAGCATTGAAGCACGTTCCTGCACAGCATGGACTGTAGAAACAAGGTGTGCATAAAGACAGTTGGCACACTGTGTGCCCTCCTACTTGCACCCACAGATACAAGCATATTACCGGTTTCCTCAACACAACCCTTTTTCGTGGCGGGCTTACTGCCATGAAAAGGGTCTCTTTGAGGAAACTGATAACATGCTTGCGGTGACGCAGTGGCACCACCAGCATATTGCGGCCTCTGACCACTGCGCCACAACAGCGGGATCACGGATCCCCAGCAGTTGCGGAGGTCCTGTGGTGGTCCAACCAGCACACTTATAATACAGGAGTCGGACCGCCAGTATGGCGGTGCGCAAACCGCCACCAAGACTTTAACAGCCCAAAATCAGACCCTTAGTATTAAGTCTGCCAGGTGGAATTCTACAATACTGTAGAGTCATACTTACTGCTATTGTAACCACTGTTCGGTCAGAAAAGGCCGTCATAACCACCTTCTGCAAAATATTTTCCTAAAATTAAATCCAAAATACAAATGATCAGATTTGTTTAAGAAGCACAAAATGCTCATTTTAAGTTCACTCCTAGAAATACATTGCAAACAAATGTATGCATTTATGAAATAAAAAATGCATGGGTAGTCCTAAATGGTATTGTAATTGGCATAACTCATTACGGCATGCAACTTGAAATCCTTTATTAATGGTAACAACTACCAGCTTTTGAATAATATCTAGGCCTAACACTTACATTTATGGGAAACTATAGAGCATTCATAACACTTACAATGAATTTCATGCTCAATTTATTTATGTTCGCATTTTTTAAAGTGCCACTACAAACTTAATTGTCTGAAATCACTTTGAACATGGACCTCAAATCGTACTAAAGGGATAGAATCATGAACATGTTAGCATTGGCTATATGTGTTGTTCATTTGTCTCTGGGGGCTGAGGAAGAGGTGTATTTTCTCTACTTCCAGATTCCCAGAAGCTGATTATCGATTGTTTAGTACAATAATAAACAACAATGTTGCAAGTGACTTCTTCCTCTTTCTAATCCTGATGACGATTCTCTACTTTTGGTAGAATCAAAACGTTGTCAACAATAGGGACTATTAGCAAAATAAATGTTTTGTTATTACCTGTATGTGACTGCAATTTAACAGGATTTACCTTGTTTATGCCAGTTTTTGCCTCTGCTTCTCACATACGTGTTCTTTGCCACTATTTTACTTCACTTAATGATCCCTGGAGCACTGAGTGCCAATACTTTGCTATATCTTATTATTGTAACATCTTATGCTCCTTTGATAATGAATTATCTCCATTTTAATATTAGTGGCAGAGCTCCTATATATATTCTACTTAATTGTAGTAGCCTTGTCGTTCCAATTGTTTTCAACTCTGACTTTTTTGCCAACTTATACCACTTGCAGCCTTGTTGTGTATTACTGTATTAATCATAGCTTCAGGGTAGCTTAACAGGATTCTTCTGTTGTGTGTGCTATCGATGATGTTTAGTAGCAGATGTTAATGGGAAGACTGATCGAGATTACGCATGCTCGAAGTGGGACACGTCCCTCACTTTATCATTTGTGTTATCATTATGGGATAACCAAAGTGAGTTGGTTGGACGATCATAGAATCCAAGTGACTGGTAATGCATTATAATGTCTAGGAGGTATGGGGGTGCCATGTCAGCTGCACATGGCATGCCACGGTGCATAAAGGTTCGGCACATTATCTTCAGTTTAAACTAGTCTTTGACAAGGAAGACAGAGCAGTTGCTCTAGAAATAGTTCTTTATGAGTTTATCTATTTATATATGTTGCTAAGGGCTTTATATTGCCGTAAAACAGCATAACTATGCTGAAAACAGGTGTAGAACATGTTATAAGGCTGTTAAAGAGCCTTTGACTGTGAGCATGGTCAAGCAATCTTCAGATGTTGGCCTGTGATGACAGTCAGTGAATGATCACTTGAGTGTCTAAACAAGCAAGAATTTCAATTGTTCTATATCGAGACAAGTGTACAGCTTCTGAAGATCTACATAAATCTGCGACTTTGCTTTGTCAAATTGAGACAGTGTCGCTGGATTTATTGTGGCAAAGGGATTGGTGTAGAAAACTGCAAGTGTGTATGGAGGAGCAGGTTTATATACAGAGATCCTGCACTTTGTTTTCAGTAACGCTTATAGGCAAAAATGGACTTTTTAACTAAATTCTTGATTTCACTGAGCGCTAGTGGAGGGACGTCAAGACATGTTTAATATGGTGCAAGTTCTGTCACTTCCTGGAAACCTAGTTCTGTTTTTTGAGTTGATGGGTTTGCAAGCTACAAATTAACTATTTAGTTATGTTCATTAAAATATTTTGCTATAAGCAAACCATGGCAACTGCTACACTGTACAAATGTCTTTTTTTTATTTTTTATACGTTTTTTAACGAAGGTAAGATGTCCTACTACTAACAAAAACAGATAATTGTGCAATAAAACAAAATGTTTACTCACGGTGGCCATGTCAATAGAGGCTGTAGCTTCATCCATGATAAGTATGCTGCTTTTGCGAACAAATGCCCTTGCCAAGCAGAAAAGCTGTCTCTGGCCAACACTGAAATTTTCTCCACCTTCAGTTACTATGGCATCTATAAGAAAGTTTAGATTATGAGAGTCACTTGTTAGTCTGTGGGTTACGGTAGAGGATGTAGCTTGTTATTTCTTGTTGCCTTTAATGGTGCCATACACAACAAATGAATGTACTATACTTCACAGTCCAGCGGTTTTTGCAGGTGCAGTTAGGGCAGTGTAAATTATTTAAACAATGGTCAATCTATTTTAGTACAGCCTTAGAGCCCGCTGTAGCGGGCTCTACTGGCCATTAAAGGCCCGCTGCAGTATACGAGGGCTCTAAGGCTATTAGAACATTCTGCCCCTAGTGGGCCGAATGTTCAAATTTGTAAATCAAAAGGGCTCACGGAGCCAAAGGTGGTTGAAATCCCCTTGGGCTCAGTGAGGCCTTTGTTAAACATTAGAATGTTGAAGATCTGGGCTTCTACCGGCCATTAGAAGCCAACAGCACTCCATGGTTTTCATTGGAGCTCTCATCATTCCAATGTTCTAATAACCTTTAATAGGGATGATTGTGTTATTTCTTTTTTTTTATACTTTTTTTATTACAAGCCGTAGGTAAAGACACTACATTGGTACATTAATTTCTTCATAGTTAGACAAACATTAGCCAAAAATTTATAAAAACCAAGAGACAACCCTAGACAATAGAATGCCACAGTAAAAATAGAAAAATAGTGTTACAAGATTTACTTAAAATAATAATTCCAAAACATTTTTAGATTATCCAATCAATAAACAACTGGTGATGATAGGGCAACATCAAGAATAATATTATTATACCGATCGTAGAGTGCAGATGCAAAAAGTAGAAAGACCAACACTTGAAGGTGCTATTATGTGCAAAATGTAACCTAAATAAAGTGACTAATGCAATAAAGTGCCGATGTATAGTAACACAATATTATTACTATACCGTTCATAAAGTGCTAATGCAAAACGTAGAAAAACTGGTGCTTGACAGTGCTATTGTTCTTATGTGCAAAATTTTCAGCCTGTATAAAGTGACTAGTGCAATAAAGTGCCGATGTATAGTAGCACAAATAATAAAACATTTCATAATGTAAAAATAAAATAACATACAAGAATGTTTTTTTTTTTACATGATAAAAGTACTTAGCAATTTAATATAGCATAGCAGATGGATACTTATATTTCCTCAGATGTAAATGTAATACCGTCTTACAATTAGCTAAAATATAACAATCACCTTCCTTTTAATAGTTCAAGCTGGTCAAAATATTTCCAATTCCTTTCAAATCTTGCAATCGCACCCACTCTACCTGCATAGGCTCTCTCAAAATTATAAGTTCTTTTCATTTTATTAACCCACTTAACATGGCAAGGACACGCCGTGGATTTCCAATTTTGCAGAATCAGGGACCTTGCCACGGCAGAGGAAACAAAAATAAACACTTCTTCTGATTCATTGAACCTATTCCTGTCCTTACTAATGCCAAAAAGGGCCACTTCCACTTCTGGAAGAAGAATTTTCCCAATTGCCATCTCCAAATCTGCGAAAATCACCCTCCAGAAGGGTTCTAACTTTGGGCATGAGAAGAAAATATGATACCAGCCACCCTGTCCCCTGGTTTTGCATCTAAAACATTTATTCTCGTATTCGGGGAACATTCTTTGAAGGGCTTCCGGGGTGTAATATGCCAACCAGCGACAAAGAAAAGACATTCTCTTATAATTAGCTGCTCGAAGTGCCCTGTTTCCTAAGTAACTTATTGTCTCCCAATCTTTGTCAGACAATACACACTGTAATGTAAGATGGTTGCCTATTATATTGGATGATCCCGAAAGGGGTAACTTTTTATACCAGAATCCAATACCCTTATATTTCTCCCCATATAACGCTGTTAACAAAGCATTGGGTGTTCTATCAAGACTTCATATAACTTTTCTTATAAAATAACTCAATTGCAAATATTGAAAAAACATGAGCCGTTTCGGATGCGTTCTGTCTCTAACCATTTGCCAGCTAATTAACGTATTTTGCGTGAGAAGATGCCTTATTTCGCAAAATCCGGCCGATTCACATTCTGTCAAATGATTTGAAGAGATCCTAAGACCCATTTTAACACAATCACAAAGTTTCAAATAGATAGATCCATCTGAGCCATGTTTTTCAAATAGAAGCCGTAATCTTGATGAATACCCCACCAGTGTCTTATATCGTGTTCTCTTTGGAAGCTTTGCAGTTTTTAAGAAAATAAAAATTTGAGAACCTGATTCCTCAAGCATTCTATTTAAAAAAAAGTTGTCTCTTGTCTGTCTAGCCTTTAATAATCCTGCCATTATATCGAAAAAAGCTGCCTCGTATTATGTATAAAAATGGGGAAGAGCAAGTCCACCTTGGTTAACTGGAAGTTGTATTACCGCGAGTTTGACTCTATTGGCCTTTTTATTCCAAATAAATCTTCTTATCATGGAATCTAGTTCATTAAAAAAGGCCAAATTAACTTTAATTGGGATATTACTAAACAAAAATAAAAGCAGAGGTAATATGTTCATCTTTATCAATGCCACTCTGCCAATCAATGATAGCGGCAGTATATCCCAATGTTCTAAGAGGCTCTTGATTTTATTCCTTGTTTTTATATAGTTCAATTGAAAAAGTTCTTGGTAGTCTCTGGTCACGTAAATCCCTAGATATCTTATTGGGTCCCTTTTTTCTGCTTGAGACTGTAAATCTGGCGGAAGGAAGTCTAAATTTGAATTCAAAATAAGAACCTCCGTTCTTCTTGTCTTCTCGTTGATTTTGTAGCCCCCTATCTTCTCATATTCCTGAAGCTCATTCATAAGATGTACTATATTTTCTTTATCAGGAGCCCTATAAAGAATAATGTCGTCGGCGAATAATTTTAACTTCGACATTCCGGCAATTGGAGAAGATATTGCGTCATTATTTCTTATTTTTATTACCTGGGGTTCGATAAAAAAGGTGAAAAGCAGGGGAGATAAGGGGCAACCTTGCCTAGTGCCTCGATTTATTTTAATCTTCCCTGCTTGCTTGGCATTTATTATCACTTGGGCAGATGCCCCTCATAAATGTTTTGTAGCATGTTAATAATAGGGGCGGGGAATCCAAAATAACCCAAGGAAAAAAATAACGTTGACCAGTTGACTAAATCAAATGCTTTTTCCGCATCAATCATAAGAATGCATGCAGAAATAGAATTAAGATTAAAATAATCTAGTGCCTGTAATAAATATTCTGTGTTGGCAGCCATATAGCGTCCAGCTATGAAACCCGTTTGATCTTGATGTATCACCTCCTGGGCGGCCAACACGAATCTTTGAGCCCAAATTTTCATAAAAACCTTATAGTCAGAATTTAAAAGACTAATTGGTCTATAGGAATTTACGTCCTCTGGATTCTTGCCTTTCTTAACAAAACTAATAATTGTGGACTCTTTAAACTCTGAGGGGACCCTACCACCTAGTCTAATATAATTAAATAAATGTTTCAAGGGGTCCTCCAGCTCCTTCAGAAAAACCTTATAAAATTTGATTGGGAATCCATCAATCCCTGAAGCCTTTGCTCCCGCTGTGGCTTTTATACTATTTTGAATTTCCAAATAACGTATATCGCCGCCTATTTGATTAAAACTAGATTTAGAAATTTTGGGGATATTTAAATTGTCAAAATATTCCCTGATTAAATTTTCTTCAACTTGAATATCAGTAGAGTATATTCTCTCATAATGATCAAGGAATATTTTCGCGATTCCCTCACTTCTAGTATCTATTCTGCCCGATGGATCTTGGATTTTTAAAATGCTGGAAGATTCTTGTTTTTTCCTAATTAAATTTGCCAACAGCTTACCCATGAGTTGACTATCTTCATATAGCTTTTGTTGGAAGGCTTTTGAGCTATTTATCTCTTCCAAGATGAAGAAGTCCCTAAGTAATGCTTTAGCTTGTTCCCAGTTATTTGGTTTTTTATTTAGTTTCAAGGCATACTCATTTTCTGCAGCGTCCTGAAGGGCAGATATTTTTCTTTTTCGGTCGTTTGCTTTGTTAAAAGAAAAGGCTATAATCTGCCCCCGCGCTGCTGCTTTGAATGCCCCCCATACTGCGAAAGGCTCTGCAGAGTCCTTATTTACTAGAAAAAATTCCCTTATCCATTCTTTGAAACCCTCAGCCCATATCATATTCTGTAGAAGGGTGCGATCCAGCTGCCACCTTGGTCGCTCCCCTGTCGTGCCCTCTAATATTAATTCAGCCTCAATCCTCCCATGATCTGAAAATGGATTGCAACCTATCAATGCATTGGAAATTTGGAGCGATCTTGAGGATAAAAAGAAATCTATTCTAGAGGCTGTGTGAAACCTATTAGAATAGCACGTGTAAGATTCTAGGTTGGGATTTAGGGAGCGCCAGGAGTCCCGCAACTGATATTCTGACATAAAAACCTCTAACACCCCTTTTGTTTTTGGTTTTAGTTGTTTCTTATTCTTATTAGATGTGTCCTTTTTTAAATCCTGAATATAATTAAAATCACCTCCTACTATAATTTGCCCAACAGTACTCCTTAGAATTTCACTAATTTCAGTCAGGGCCGAGGTGTCATCAAAAATTGGGCCATAATAATTAACAAAATTGAATACCTTTCCCAACAATTTCACTGCCACACAAAGCCATCTCCCTTTAGAGTCTCTTTGCATTTGTAAAATCTCCCAGGGTAAATTTCTTGAAAAATAAATAGGAACACCCCTCTGGGCGACCCCAGCTGAGGAAAAAAACCCAGAGGAAAAATATCTAGGAAGAAACAACTTTGGGGAGTTCGATTTCAAGTGCGTCTCCTGGAGGAAGACCACGTGGGGTTTAAAAGCAATTGCCCATTTCAAAAGTGCTCCATATTTCTGCTTATTTAGCAGCCCATTCGCGTTCATGGACAGGATATTACATAAGTCAAATGTCATTGACAAGGCTATGAAGTTCTAAACCTCTTCTGTACCAACCAATGTTAAGGATAGAAAACCTACTTCTCTTGTATTTTTTTGCTGCATTCACCCTCCCCCCCCCCCCACCAAGGAGCCCCCCCTGGATGCGGGAACCCCCTTCCTGTCCACGCTGCCCACATCCCACCCTTTCTTCTACTTCGGGTGTCTTCTTGTTACACCCCGGTGTGACCCTGGTGTGACCCTGGACCCAGGAACGCCCGCCTGGATATTTCCAAACTCTCATTTTTTTTTTCCTTTTCCCTAATTATAGCTCTAGATTGTAACCTTAGATTCCTCGTATTCAAAATTCAATTAAACCAAACCACTGAGCCTAGGCCCTTGTTGATATTTCATTAAGAAGGGTCTGAGCCTCTTCTAAATCAGTAAATAGAAAAAATGTTCCCTTGACGAGAACCTTCAGCTTTGATTGCTGTGCAATCGAGGCCTGGGCACCATTAGCCTTGAAGAACTGCAGCAGCTTTACAAACTCTTTCCTTCTTTTAGCCACAGTTGCTGTCATATCCGAGAAAATCCTGCATTTTGTAGTTTCGGAAACGGAAAACTGGCGTTGCTGATATGCCTTGGAGAGTATCCGTTCCTTAATTCTAAAATCTTCAAAATTTAATAGAATAGTTCTAGGAAATGGAGAGTTTGCAAAACGCTGAGCCGGTACTCTGTGGGCTCTTGTTATCGTCAAGTCTCCTTCAAAGTCTGGCAAAACAGCTTTCTGTATAAAATAATTAACCCATTGCACTGTATCGGATCCTTCCGTTCCTTCAGGAACCCCTACGATCCTCAGGTTAGATCGACGGGAGTGGTTCTCCAACTCCTCAAGTTTGTTCTCCATAGTAATCCTCTTTTTTGTGGCCTCTTTAGTCTCTCCTGAAACAAGATTCATCTGATCTTGAAGGACTGCTATCCTTGACTCAGCTTCCAAGACCCTGTTGGGGAGCGCCAATTTTAACTCCTCCAGCTTATCTATTCTAGCGTGAATAGCAGCAAGTTCCGTTCGCTGATTGTTTTTGATTTCACGGATCTCATCGAGGATTACGTTGAGCATCTCGCGAATATCTAGCTGGAATTTTACCTCAGATCTTGCTTCCTTGTCGATAAGACTAGAATCGAGTCCTGAAATTTCTTCGTTCCCGGGAGTCGTATCTTGTATACACCCCCCATCTTGAGCCACTTCATTTGTTACATTTACTAAAGAGAACTGAGTTTGAGATGGAGATGCTGTCATGTCAGGGCCCTTAGATAACACATTAGAGGCTGGGGGTTCCAAAGTAAGAGAGACCAAAAGGGGCTGTGGTGAATTAGAGAGGGGAGATTTCGGAGTAGTTCTTTTTGTAAACAGTGGAAAATCTCTCACCTCCTTTCCTCCCGTCCCACTGTTTCTCCTCTCTTCTTCCACCTGAGGCACTGTTGTTGCCAATGCCAGTGTGGGATTAAGAGTTAGAGGATGGATTTCTACTTCCGCTTGTGGCTGTGCAAGTACATCTGCTGTATTAACATCATTCATCTTGTCTCCCTCCACTGCTGCTTCTTGCTGATCGTTATGCTGTAGGGAGGTAGAGGAGGAGGGCGACTCGTCATCTGAAGATTCAGGTGTTGGATCATCTGTTACAAGGCACCCCACCTCCTCCCTATTGGTGTCTTTATTTTTTTCACAAGCCGCTTTTCGTGCAGCTTTTTTAGCAAGAGCCAGAGCGAGACGAGTCTTAGCTCTCTGTCGGGCAGCCGCTTCCACTTTGCTGAGCTTTACCGTGTCGTCATCCTTCAAAAGTTTGCCCATTTTTTTAAAGAAGTATACTCCCCTTATTTTTTTAAGTTTTTTTTTTTTTTGGATAGAGACGCGTTTTTGATGCTCCCAATGAATTCAGGAACCCCCAGCGAGTTTTTTTTAAATTTTAGGTGTATAATCACTTCAATGCAGTTACTCCTCCGTGGAGAATCAGTCGACTAGCACAGCCTGACACAGCCTTGCACAGTTAAATCTATGACTGTATTTACTCTGTATTTACTCCGTAGCTGCTCTGTACTCGGCCGTATCAACCTGCTCCCCGCCATCTCAAAAGATGCAGTTGCAGCAAGTCTGATGAAAAGCTCCTTGACTGGCCCGCTATTAAGGATGCGCACTTGCTCACCTCAGAAAGGAACAGATAAGCGGCGTGACCTGCATGGACCGAGATTTTCCGAGCCCCTGTCTGACTGACGGGTCAAAAACAGCTACTGCAGCAGCGGCGAGGCGGCGTCATCTCTCTCAGCGCATTCCAACGATCTCCGGAATTCCTCCGCTCTGCGCCGCATTACACCCATAGATCTGAATTCTCCTTTTGGCTTGAGCTCCCGGTACCAGCAACGGCAGTGTCAGCGTCTTGGCGTTTCCAAAACCGCATTCGCCATTACGGAGGCGGGGTCATGGGTCGAGGATCACGGGAGACTAGGCAGAGGCATGGAGCTCTGCGGACATCCTCCTGTGGTCAGCGATGGTAAGCAGATGATTGTGTTATTTCGTTAGGAATTCCAATAGTATTTGTATAACACACATAGGGTGGTGTACACATGTACACTCCATTCACACATACATTTACAGGCTGAAAAGAAGAACCACACAGATCCATAGTTACTTCACCCTTTTAGAACTTGATTTAAAGGTGGGTGATGAGGGACATTTGCCAAAATGTGTCAGATGTGTTGTACACCCACATCAGTGTTTCAATTATAGTTGCAGAATCTGCAACCCTTTTCAATGTTGTCTCCTCTTTTTGACAGACCTCCTTGTAGACCATAATGGGCTTTCAGAAATCCATACATAAAATACCGCTGAGTAAATCCCCAGAACACCAGGAACAGGTTTAATGAGAGTATTTCAAATCTACACCTGGACAGGCAGTACATTTCATATACCTACAAACTGCCTAGAAGTGGGACTGGAGCTGTCAGCAGACATGGGGATGAGTTACCACCGGAGGGTGAAGAGTGGTGGAGTTATTAGTGTGGGTAATGTGGGCTGGAGTCACTGTGCGATTCACCATCTGCCACCATTTATTATTTACTAGAAGTGGCCTCTTCCTTCATGATGCAGTACACTTAATGAGTCCGACACTGTGCCACAACTTTGGTGGAGTGGGTTTTTCCACTGCATCGGTAGGCCCATGGCATGCTTGCCAAAGCCTAAAAATTGTATATATCTTTGCTCATTGTAAATTCACTCACTTTTCAACAAAATATTGGAATGCAAAAGATGCCAAATATTTTAAATTAAAAATATACGATAAAAGTAGTACACCACTTTCAAATAAATATTGTTCATCTTTTAGTACGATCATTCAAGGAACCCATTACTGATGTTCTTTAAAACAACAGAGTAACTTGCTACTTTTTCTTTAAAGCAGACAGTTTTATAGTTTCCATGATTAGATCATCCTAATCTCTCTCATGAGATCCTGGTTCTCTTAGAGGTTACTTTTTGCCTTGTGCATGAACTGGGCCATTTGCCTTCAAAGTGCTAATGCATCTCCTCTGAAAGATCTTGGATTGCCTTCCCACTCCTGTGTGAGAAGTGTGAGAATCCCGCAAAGAGATTGAATCCAGCACCACTCTGTAGCACCTTCCTCTAGACAATAAAAGGATGCATCATTTCCTCCTTAATGTGGTTTTGACGGCAACCCCATCACATCTTGCTTCAACATGGTCTCCTGCCTTCATCAGTCCATATGGGTCAGAGCTTTCCCAAAGATAACACAGTCCCTTAAGCTCTGAATTTAGACTACAGAGCTAATCTTCATGTGCAGCACATCAAACATACAAAAAGTAATGGGAGGAATGGTTGTATTCTAACCCATCTTTCCTTTGCCCACTGTGCCACCTCATTTGCTCCCAGCCATATACAAATCAGCCTTGAATTTGCTCTAATGGTAACAGCCAGGCCAGAAATGCCCAGTCAGGTCCTCCCTAAACTTAAACAGCCCAAGACCGATTTCGCACCCAGCTGATGAGCCGCCATCAGTGCAAACCTGGCCTTGGTTTGCTTGTGCTGTGTTACACAGAGGACCTGGCTTTGCAGTGTAGGTTTTCCAGTTCCTATTAGAGTAGGACCAACACTAATTTGCATATGGCTGGGTCTCATCTTTTGCAATGAACAGCAGGCGTTTCCTTAACATTTTAGTTAACAGAAGTAGGTTGCAAGCACTTTATGAATGTGGGAGAAGGAAATATTTCCATCAAAGCTTTGACCACCCACTCTCAGAATGATTTGAATGTCGTTCGTGTAGCACTTGCAGTAGAGATGGAAATCCTGTCTCAGATCTGTAGGTGAAGAGATGTAAAGACTGCACGTGTAGGCCACAAAGTAGATTCTTGTGGTGTTCTGAGAGAGACTCTTCTTTTTGTAGACCTGATTGAGGACATGATAACTACTTGGCTCGTTCCTTTCATAAAGGATTGCAACCACTCCATGGCAACTCTGACATCCCCAACAACCTCCAGCTTGTCTATCAGAACCGAGTGGCTAACAGTGTCAAAGGCAACATAGGGGTCAAGGGGCATGAGGGCTGCTGGCTGCTATCCCTCCTTTATTCGCACACATTTTGGACTGCAATGATGTCTTCATATGTGCTGTGAGACGGACGGAAGCCAGGTTACCTGGAACTGAGTGAAGAACTGTTAGATATGAACTGAGGTAGTTACTTGTTTATGGAATTCTCAGTCACTGAGGCACAGAGTACATGAAAGGAAATAAGGTAGGAACTACAGGGTTCAGTGCAGGTTTTTTTTTATAACAGCAATATACATGTATTTTTCCAATCTTTCAGCAGCTTACTGACTTATATATAGAATGCACCTATTAGCTGACTGAGGATGTATAAGTAATCAGCGCCACCAAATGGAAAATATGAGATGGGAAGGGGTCATCTGTGATCCAGAGTTAAAGGTCTAAATAATTTTAAATACGGCCTCAAGAGAGATGGGAGATTTGCGACAAAGCCAAAATGTATGAACAATATGCGGTCCAGGGAAGGCATGGCTTGGCAGTTCGGGCTGGACTGTTCCCATGAGGCACAGGGTCAGACTGATTTGCATATAGCCATGTCTGAACTGGGGTGGCAGAGTGGGCTAAAGAACGGTGATGGATCAAACCCAGATCTTTTGACTGGGTGTGAGTGTTTGATTGGTTCAGATGCTCCGTCCATCACCATCCCCTTTTGTACCGTCATTTTGTGCGCGGCATCATGCACGCATGAGACTCACTTCAATTCTGCCATATCTATCGCTGACTTTCATGTTGGGCTTTTGGTTTGTGCTCAAAACTCAACTTGTAGTATGTACTTTCATAATATCGGACTCTGACTGAGACAAACTAAATGACATCAACAAAGACGGTGCGATTATTATAGGCTTCGGAGATCCCCCCCCCCCAAGCACCCACCCTACTTTCGCAAAAGTAATGTGTAGCTTCCAGTGCTTCCAGATGCAATACGGTGCACTTGGATATGGTGCCCTCAGCAAGCTGTCTTATCTCGCTTTATCAGCATGACAGACGAATATCAGTGTCAACAAAACGGCCACACTCAAAACCAGTAAGGACAAAGTGGGAGAGTCCATAGGCACCAATACTGCCGGAGTCTGAGTCCAGTGCTGTTTCCCCAAGGTGCTTCAAGACACTAAGGGGCAGATTTACAAGCACGTTGCACCACTTTTGCATCATTTTTAACATGGTAAAAGGGACGTTAAGGTGCGCAAGGGGCTTGTTAATTAGCTCCTAAGCCTTTGCGAGAGAATTAGGTTGTTGGCAGTTGGGTCCAGTATCTGGTGACACCTCAAAAGCTAATGGACTTTTTCATCCTTCATTGTATGGCACCTGGGAGATCTGCTTGGGTTCAAAATATCGATATGGAGGTGATGGAAAAGTATTATAATTCTCCAAAAGAGAATGTGCATTGAAGAGTGACAAACCAGCTCCTAGAAACACACACTGCATCTCTTTGGCCTACCAGAAAAATGAAACTGCTTTATTGAAGTGCACTCTAAAACATTTAAGCACACCCTAATCCCCAAAAACAAAGTCTGGCAGCGAAGCTGCTAAGGAATATACCAACCATTCTACAAAAATAGGTGCATCAATCATTTTATTATACCATGTACATATCGTTTTGCCTCACAAAACAATTATACACGTCACAGAACACATGACCATCATACCATGCTAGCTATGGCAACATTGATCGTTCTATGCCAGACTGTGTGGTGGGAATGGCCGCTTGCTCCTATTTCCAGCTGAATTATTGGGCCTAACCCGCGAGCACTTAAATACACAGGCCAGCCTTAAAGATGTTATTTAATTTACACCTGTCCCACACTGACTGCTTGTATTCATCAGCTGCTGGCTTCACAGAGAGTGCTTGGCTTATTTCATGTGATTGCTGCTCCTTGTCCCGAGCCCAATTCCCACCGAATGGCACAGCCTGAGTAAAATCTAGGCCCAACATAATCCCCATTATTTCCCTTTTTTTGAATTTTGTTACCAGGGGCCCTGGTAATTCCGATGATGGGAAATCATGGGGATGTACAAATCGTTAGGGAATAACAGGCGGGGATCAGTGCTTCTATAATGAATACTTCATCTTTTTCGACTTCAGGTGAAATTTCCCTGTGAAACACATGGCTTCTAATCAATCCCCTGCTGGCCCTCCTCTCCTGTGTCTATCTCTTAACTCTTGATGTCATCTCTCTTTTCCCCCTCAATCTGGGTCACCGGACTCCCGTTTTCTCTAGATTTCCTTTTGTGATGTCTCTTTCTTATCTGCCTCGTTAAAAATGATCTCTAATGTACCTCTTTGTCATCTCTGCCTCTCTCTCTCTGTTATGAATAAGATACGGAGGCAGAGAAGTATCTGGAAATAGGATTTATTCCATAATCCAAACTCCACCCGGCAGCGGAGCGTCTGACCCTCGGTAAGCCAACTGAATATAGCCAACCGCAGATCTACCAACGTCCGTGCACGAGTGTACATACATTTGTAACATAACATGTTGTGAGATGACTAAACTTATCGTCATCCGTCGCGTGGCACACTTCAAGCACGAGATGTCCCACGCGGCGTATGACACTGTACATTACATTACACTACACCACCTTCCCCCTTATAACAATAAACAAAAACAAAACAGTAATTTCTAAAATGTCACAAATTCATTATATCTTTCTGGCATTTTAATACATCTTCCAAAAGAAGAACATTTCTGACCATCCACAGAGTTTTGAACCTCTGTATTTTGTTCTCTAGCAAGAGGTTCATCAAAATGGCGTGGAACTACCACATCATGTCTGAGTGTTTCAACAGGACGAGTAGAATCTCTCAATAATTGAGGATTTTTAATCCAAAAGGACCAGTCTAAACTTTCAGACATGTCGGAGTTCACTTTACCTTTAATAATTTCAGCTTGACGTTCTGAGATTTTCACTAACTGTCGCTTATTCCACCAACCTCTTTTATCTATAAAAGCAGATCCTTTACTAACTTTCAAAACTTGGACAGGTGTTCCAAATTTTGAAAGACCTTTCGTCATTTTTCTAGGATTTTTAATCAAAACCCAATCACCTACAGTAACATCAGCAAAATTATTAGTTAAACCTTTGTTAAAATTCAATTTCATTTGACTTTGTTTTGTGTGAACCATATTTTTGATTGATTGAGCATCAAATGGTTTCTTTACTAAATCTTTCTGTAACCAAGATGGAAACAAAACAGAACGATTTTCTCTTCCTCTTAACAGGGAAAAAGGAGATACACCTGTTACACAGTGAGGGGAGGTGTTATAATGCCACACTTTCTGAGTAACAAATTCCCCCACTCTATAACCACAAGATACTGCAGTCTGTACACCCTCTTTAATTACTCTATTTCCTCTTTCCACCAGACCATTTGAAGATGGTGAATATAAAGCAACTTTGAGTTGTTTTATATCTAAACCCTCTAAAAATGTTCATATTTTTTCAGACACAAAATGGGTGCCGTTATCTGTAATTACGAACTTTGGAGTTCCTTCTAAACCAAAAACTTTTTTTAGAAAAGTAATAGTGGAATCTGAATCTGGAGACTTAACAAAATCAAAGTATAACCATTTTGAAAAATAGTCAACTAAAAGAATCACATATTTATTCTCTTGATGTAGAATAGAATATGGTCCCGAAAAATCTATAGCAACTTTCTCCCAAGGGGAATCTGGAAATTCTGTGGGATGTAATGGCATTTTCATTGTACGCCAATGCTTATCTGACAACAAGCACTCAGGACAAGAATCAATCAAATTCTTGACCTGAGTGTCTAGAGATGGCCACCAATAGTTCTGCTTAATCCGCATAGCTGTCTTTGTCACCCCTAAATGCCCTTGGTGTGCTAGATTAATAATTAACTCTCTTAATTTAAAAGGAGGAACAAATTTCTCACCTTTGCGGACAATATCATTTTCCACAAAAAGTTGATCTGCAACCTGAGCAAAATGACGTAATTCTCCGCTCAAATTCCTTGGCTCAGGCCAACATTGAGTTGAAAATTCAATAACTTTCAACAAAACGTTATCCTCTTTAGTATTATTCTTCCAGTCATCTTCTGAAATAACAGAATTAATTTCCTTAACAGCATCAACTAATGTAACACATTCTACATCTTCTTCAATACAATCCTCATCATCATCATCAGACATAGCCATCCTGGATAAGCAGTCCGCACGGAAATTTTTACCACCAACTATATGTCTAATTGTAAAATTGAACTCCTGCAACTTTGATACTAGCCTCATAAGACGAGCTGATAAAGATGGGCTAGACTTGGTAAAAATATAAACCAAAGGCTTGTGATCGGTCACCAGCTCGAATTTCCTACCCCAAATATACATTCTAAATTTATGAACAGCCCAAGAACAAGCCAATGCTTCCCTTTCTATCGTACTGTATCTACGCTCAAACTCTTTCAAAGCTCTTGAAGCAAAAGCGACAGTCTGTTCCTGGCCGTTTACTTTTTGGGTAAGAACTGCTCCTAAACCAGAAATACTAGCATCTACTGTAATAGTCGAGATGGCATCATCTCTGAATGCATGAATTGCCTTTGCTGAAATAATCATTTTCTTAACTTCACTAAAAACCTTACTCAGTTCCTCAGTCCAAATAAAAGTCGCCCCTTTTCTTAACAACTGTCTCAGTGGTTCCACCAGTTGTGAATAAGATTGCACAAACCTGGCGTAATATTCTGCCAATCCAAGGAACGATCGCAGAGCGTCTCTATCTGGAGGAGGTTTTGCATCCTCAATAGCCCTAACCACGGAAACCTTTGGAGTAATACCTTTATCTGAGACAGTATGTCCCAAGTATTCAATCTCATTTACTGCAAATTTACACTTTTCTTTACTAACTGTCATATTTCTAGACATCAAGATCGACAAGACTTTTTTAAGTATTTTGTTATGTTCGTGTAAGGTTTCTGCAAAAATTAAAATGTCATCTAAATAAGCCTGAACCCCTTCGATACCCTGGAACAATTCATCCATCAATTTTTGAAACACACTACCTGCAGACGCCAATCCAAAAGGTAGGCGCATGAATTTGAACGCTCCAAAAGGGGTAATAAAAGAGGTGAGCTCCTGTGACTCTTTTGACAATGCCACCTGATGATACGCTGACCTCAAATCTATCAATGAGAACCATTTTGCTCGACCAATATTAGCTAGCAACTCGTGAATTCTCGGTAAAGGATGGCAATCAACAATAATGTTCTTATTCAAAGAGCGTAAATCCGCACACATCCTAATTTTATTTGACTTTTTTCAAATTACCACGATGGGTGCGACCCATTGTGAAGAATTCACTGGAGAAATGACACCTTGTTTACATAAGTCATCTATCATTGTTTTCAATTCTGTTCTGACACTCAATGGAACAGCCCTGACTTTGTGTGTGACTGGTTGTGCCCCTGGTATTAACCTGATTTTATGTTCAAATCCTTTTACACTTCCAATTTTCTCTTCAAATACAGGTTTAAATTCTGTTATAATGTTCTGGATATCTATATTAGAACTCTCTATGTGTGTTATAGTTGCGTTATTAGAATTTGTTTTAAACTTAGGTAAATCTCCAACTTTGATAGGATTTTCATCACCAGGAACTAAATAAAGACCCATCAGAGCTAAATCTTTCCATCCTACGATGTTCTTACCTTTTTCAGCTACGTAAATTTTTGTGACTGTTTCTCTTCCTAAACATTGAACCAAACCTTCAAAATAACCCAACATGTTAATATCCTTTTCTCCGAACGCTCTTGGATTAACATCAGATTCTGTTAACACTACTCTTTTATCCCATTTCTCATAAAAAGTGGAATCTCTGAGAATGGTATAAGGTGATCCTGAATCCGCCATCACTTGTAACTGAACATTATCAATAATGGCTGAGCATAAAGGGCCCTTAATAGATTCCACATCACCATTAGCATCAAGAGTAACAATAATGTTTTTAAAAGAATTAGCACAATCATCCACCTCAATGCAATTAATATTAGAACTTTTCTTTGCAAACTTACAAACACCTTGAAAGTGTCCTATTTTTTTGCAAATTGAACAACGTTTTTTAACAGCTGGACAATTTATAGCATTTGCTAAATGTTCTCTCGAACCACATCTGTAACACACAATGTTTTTCTTCTTTTGAAAATTCTTGTTAAAACTCTTGTTTCTAGGATTAATAGCACAAACAGCGCCTTCTTGGTCTGAATCTGAGTAGTCTAAGGCATTGATTCCTTGCTTAGATGGTTCCAATACTACCTTACTGGTTAAAGTAGATCGTTCAATGCTGAGAGCCAGGTCAATGACTTCATTTAATGATGGGTTTTTACAACCAAGGATCCTTTGTTTAATCTTTCTAGAATTACAATTAAATACGAACTGATCTCTTATGAATTTATCCGGAGAAGGTTCAAAATCGCAGGTAATAGCTAGAACCCTGAGAGCAGCGATATATTCCTCCACTTTCTCTTCCTCCTTCTGCTTCCTTGAATAAAAATTGTGTCTTTCTAACATAACATTAGGCTCATCGCAAAATTGTTTCTTAAGTCTGGCAATAGCTTCTACATATATATTCCATACGTTGTCTCCACTTTCATCCTGAGAGACAGGAGGGGCAATAGGAATTACACTTTTAAAAATTCGTTGACCCGCCTGACCTAAGCAACCAAATAGTAATGCGAATTTCCTTTGAGCAGAATAACCATTTGCGTCAATGGCCACCAAATGATTCTCAAACAAGTCAAACCACTCTGACCAAATAATGCTAGGTGTGCCTGGTTTGCTCAGGAAAGGAGGCGGTTGTGTGATTTGGTGCCACTGATCGTTAGACATTTTGAAGAATAATTATTACTTGTGACCTTGCTGTAGGGTCTAATTAATCCTGAAACGAATAATGTTATTCTTGAAATGAGGAATATGTAAACATAAATAATATTATGAATTCTACATAAATATTCTGTAGTTTAAAATTATTTTCTAAATGAGCCAAAGGTTTTGTAGTGTCACAGCGTGTAATACTTGAATACTATGAGCGTGCGTATCGCTGTAGCAATACGCCGGTTAGGATGTTCAGTTAGTACAATAGAGATCATCCATATGCGCGCTGTAATGTGCGCTCAAGAACAATTTATCTCTGTTTGAAGAATGTCAGTGCACGGAATAATTATTATATTAATAGCGTGCGTATCGCTGAAAGGACACGCGGATCAAAGTTAAAGTAGCGTAGTTTAAAATGAAAACAGTACCTTGTTTTGCAGTGCGCAGGAATAATTATATTAATAGCGTGCATATCGCTGAAAGGACACGCGCATCAAAGCTAGAGTAGCGTAGTTTAAAATGAAAACAGTACCTTGTTTTGCCGAGTATACGTCTACCTCTTAGTTGTGCGCTTGTCCAATTGAATCGCGCCTTTGTACCAATGCTGTGCGCTTGTCCAATTGAATCGCGCCTTTGTTTTCAACCAATGGGTGAGGATCGCTTTTTTTTTTTTTTTAAATTAATGAAGAAATAGCGAATCCATGGCGTCGTTTGAGCCGAAGTGTCCCTATTGGAGAATCATGCACGTTAAGGGCTTATCATGCTGCGGGGCTCTGTCGTGTTATCCAATAGAAGGTCGAAGAATTTGAATAATTTGATGAAATTTCCTTCTTTGCGTGGGAAAGGGGTGGAGTCGGATCCCCAGCGTCGCCAAGATGTTATGAATAAGATACGGAGGCAGAGAAGTATCTGGAAATAGGATTTATTCCATAATCCAAACTCCACCCGGCAGCGGAGCGTCTGACCCTCGGTAAGCCAACTGAATATAGCCAACCGCAGATCTACCAACGTCCGTGCACGAGTGTACATACATTTGTAACATAACATGTTGTGAGATGGCTAAACTTATCGTCATCCGTCGCGTGGCACACTTCAAGCACGAGATGTCCCACGCGGCGTATGACACTGTACATTACATTACACTACACTCTCACACACACACATTTATCTTTTGCTCTGTACTTTTATCCTAATTTATCTTGTAATTTGTCCTTACACTTGTCGTCATTTCCCCTCACTCTCTTGTCCCTGCTGTAGTTCTCGCCCATTCTCAATCTGCCGCACCCCCCTCCTTGACGCATGCACACACAGCTGTCTTGTTCTCACTTTACTGTTCTGAAACTTATTTTCCTCTGTTCAGCGTTGTCTCTGTCGTAGCTTTCTCTTATACTTCACTCTCTCACTCTCTTGCTGTCTCTCTCTCTCTCTCTCTCTAACACACACACACACAGATCTGTCTTTTTCTCAAATTGCCCCTTTAGAACCCAATTGTCTAGTCTCCCATTATCTACCTCCCATATCTCACACACATGCCCAGGCACATACACATCGCTGTCTCTCACCGTTTCTTCAAAACCCCTCTCTCTGAAGCAGTCTTTTCCTCTCCCTTTTCACATCCTCCCTTGAACCTCTTGTGAACCCCTCCCCACCTCTTTCTCCACTCAAGTTGGGGCGTCCTCTCTACACCACCAGCAACAGAAAATATAATTTGCAAATGTCTTTCTTTCTCCTGGTATATTCTCTTAAACAGCAGGCTATAGCTAGACAGAAATCGCTAATCTGTATTTGGACAGGCGCTGGCCCAGATAACTTGCCGGCTGTCATTATAAAAAACGAATCCTGTGTGGTGGGCAGAGTTTTTTTCGAATATGTTCCAGGGGATACTTAACCCCTTCCATGCTCATGACGAGCTGAGCTCGTCATGAGTTGCGCCGCTCGCATGCTCATGACGAGCTCAGCTCGTCATGTAACGCGGCTTTTTAAAAAAAGCCGCACAGAGCGAGAAAAGCCGCCGCACGCATGCGGTTAATACAGGGGTCATGCCAGATAGCTGGAAAGGAGCCATTGTAAGACCAATACATAAGAAGCATTTACAATGCAATGGTCTCGGCATCATTAAAGGTAGAGCTATTGGCATTGCTCATGACATTTTTTTTTTTTTGAATCATCAATGGATTTGGTGTTGTGTGCGTGGTGGAAGTCTGCACTGACGCATCACTATGCAGTCACACTCACTGCAGTCACTCTGCAGTCACACTCACTCTGCAGTCATTCTGCACTTGCACTCACTCTGCACTCACTCTGCACCTGCACTCACTCTGCACTCACTCTGCACCTGCACTCACTCTACACGCACTCTGCCCTCACACTTATTCTGCACTCACTCTGCACTCACATTCAGTCTGCACTCACTCTGCACCTGCACTCACTGTGCACTGACTCTGCATCTGCACTCACTCTGCATTCACTCTGTACTCTGCACTTACACTTTCAGCACTCACACTCACTCTGCACTCACTCTGCACCTGCACTCACTGTGCACTGACTCTGCACCCGCACTCACTCTGCACTCACTCTGTACTCTGCACTCACTCTTTCTGCACTCACTCTCTCTGCACTCTGCACCTGCTCTCACTTTGCACTCACTCACTGTGCACCTGCACTCACTCTGCACTCACTCTGCATCTGCATTCACTTTGCCCCTGCACTCACTGTGCACTCACTCTGCGCTGACTATGCACTGACTCTGCACCTGCACTCACTCTGCACTCACTCTGTACTCTGCACTCATTCTTTCGGCACTCACTCTCTCTGCACTCTGCATCTGCTCTCATTTTGCACTCACTCATTGTGCACCTGCACTCACTCTGCACTCACTCTGCATCTGCATTCACTTTGACCCTGCACTCACTGTGCACTCACTCTGCACTCAGCACTCACTCTGCACTCACTGTCATTCTGCACTCATTCTGCATGCACCCTGCACTAACTCACACTCTGCACTCACTCACTCTCACTCTGCAGTCATTCTACTTTTCCTCTGCAGTTATTCACCACTCACTTATGTCACTCTGCACTAACTCTCACTCTGCACTCACTCTCACTCTGCACTTACTCTCACTCTACACTCACTCTCAATCTGCACTTACTCTCACTCTGCATTCACTCTCATTCAGCACTCACTTGGCACTCACACTGCATTCACTCTCACTCTGCACTGATTGTGGTATAATAAACCAGGTGCGGACTTATTTTAAGCTTTGTACAAACATATAGCGAGAGCTCATATTTTAAATTACGTGCCACTGCCAATAGTTTTTAAGCACAGGACTCCCGTTACTGTGACTGAGAAAAAATGCATTCACCGAAGTAATATTAAACTTTATGCGCTAATATTGACCCCGTCATTTAAAATGGTGTTCCCTAAATGACAAATGTATTTTTTGGCGGCGTTTTGAACTTTTTAAATACATATAGTGTGTCTGCTTGCGTGTATGTTTCGAACAGCACTCGCTGACACCCAAGTCACCGCCGAAAGATTTTAACAGGGGTTAAGGGAAGGGTGACTGCATCCTCTCTCTCGAGAGTCTAAGAAAACTGAGACCCCTGGGACACCGTTGATAATACCCTGCTCGTCTCCCAGACCATCCGAAGGGGGGCCGCGGCTGTGAGACAAAACACATCTGAATTCTAGCACTGAATTTCCCACTTTACCCTATTGACTTAGTTCTGGTCATTGCAATCTCCCTGTGTCTCCATTAGCTAAGAAGACACATTTAATAGCGCTTAGAAACAGGCAAACACCCATAGCTGCTCTGTTAAAAAAACAGGCACGCAGATTAATTTACACATCACACAAGCAGCGCGTTGTTTGTTTAGCAGTTCTCAAAAAACGCAATGGTTGTTACTAGCATGAGACCTCTGGCCCACTCTGAGCGCTTGGAAGAGCCCTGGGTTTACCTAAGCGCTATGCGAGTACTGTACACAATTAAAAGAACATCAGAGGATAGAGACAAATCGCAAAGAACACAAACCACCTCGCATCGTATTTGAGACAGGGAAGCAGTTAAAGAGTGGCGCCGTCTATAGAAACAGCTAACTGTGGCACGGACCTGCTTGGGGAAGTGACAGGTGCCCACAATGCCACCCACTCCGCTAGGCGCTGGAGGCAGGGGGTGGGGAGAGTCCCACCCTGCGTCGCACTTCCTGTAGTGCAGCCCTGCAGACACACAACCCTGAACCTTGGCACCTCAGTCCGCCCGGCCAGCTGAGAAAACTGATTGAGCCATGTTTAAAAACATTTACTTTATAAATACAATGCCATCAGAAATGCTGTGATTTTGAAAAGTGCTGAACGCGCGACCAGGGGGGGCCTGGGGCGAGTGCAACGGGGGTGGCAGCGCAGTCATCGTGCTCACCGTTCCACTACACACAAGCTTTGGCAGGGAGCCAGCATGCGCACACACACAGCTGAAAAAAAAAGTAACTGGAAAGAGGTGAATGCGCGCCGGGCATCTGGCTTCAATTACCGCGGCCCCTGACAGCTGGTAATTGATGAAATATAGCCTTCTGCTGCGCGTGTCCGCACGGAATATGCAGGAAGCGGAGCAACTCTACAGCCTAAGGCCTATTGAGTGCTGGCTTGTACAAACACAGCCATGCGAGGGCCAATTGCCATGCAGCTGACATAAATAACGAGCACAAATCACGAGCTTCTCTGGATTTCGTAGGTTAGATTTTCGAAGCCCTCACTAAAGGACTCTTAAGCCAAGCCCACTTCGTGGGACTTAGGTTGAGCCCTAAAAAAGGTGATGTAAATTCCCCTAAAAACTATTGTTTAATAAATCTCTTGGACATAGGTGAAAAAGTATTTGCTAAAGTAATTCTGGGATTACTCAAGGACTGGGCAGAGGAAAAACAGATAGTGCCCTCAGAAGAGGGAGGGTTTAAAGAGGAACACTCAACGGTTGATCACTGTTTTGCTCTCTGGTCCATCGCGCGGAAGACGATCGAGCAGAGGGTCAATTTGTTCTGCTCCTTTGTGGACTTCCGCGCAGCATTCGCTCTTGTGAGCAGGGAGCAGCTGTGGTCATCTTTGGTAGGATATAATATACAAGGCTATTTATTAGCCTTGATCCAAGCCCTGCATACAGAAAACCGGGCCCAGATAATCTTGGATGAGGATGGAGGATTGTCCGGGAGGATCCAGATTGGTAGTGGGTTGCAACAGGGGTGCGTACTTGCCCTCTTGCTTTTTTCCCTGTTTATAGCGGACCTGCCCTTAAAATTAAGAAAGGTTAGAGGGACTAGCCCGAAACTGGGAGGAAACCATATCTCCTGTTTATTATACGCAGATGATATGGTAGTTATGGACCAGATGGAGATTGGTCTACAAAGAAAACTAAACATGTTTAAAGAATACAGTCAAAATAAAAAATTAGTTGTGAACATGGAGAATACCAAAATCCTATACTTTGGAAGACGTAAAACAAAGTTCTCCTGGTATCTAGGCACAGAGATGGTGGAAAAAGTTACAGAATATAGATACCTGGAGATGTGGTTTGCAAGTAGCCTGAAATGGTATACCCACCTTGATGCATTAAAAATGAGGGCCCTGGCTTCCGTGAACGGATTAAAAAGATTTATTAGTATATTTGGAGAAATGTCTGATAGGCCGGTTATAAAGGCCTATCTAGCAATGGTCCCTCCACAATTCCTGTATGGCGCAGAGGTACTCTATTTAAGTGGCAAAAATGGTTGGGACAAAGAGGAGGGAAATATCCTTAAAAGCTTGTTCTCGGTGCCTAAGTCATCTATGGTACAAGCAGCAAGATTAGAATTGGGAATCATCTCTTGGGCTATAACAGCTTGCATGGCTTTATTACGTTTCTGGCAGCGTTTAGGATCAGGTGAAGACCAAAAAATCTCACAGTGGTGTAAAAATTAAATTGCCAACAGTGAGTTGACCTGGGCACAAGAGACAAGAGCCTCAATAAACGAAGAGTATGGTGTGTTGTGCCCTCAGTCCCTCCATCGAAAGATAGATAAGAAAGAACTTGGGACACTGGGCTTTGAAGTGTCTCGAATACACGACCAGGAGTACCTTTCACGGAAAACCTCGGTTTCCCATATGGTCTTGGCATGAGAAAATGAGTTACATTACCCCTACGTGGACAGATTACCTAGCTGCCTATTACGGCGTGAAGTGCTAAAATTGCGAATTGGGATAAACCCCTGTTATGCGAATAAAGGGGTTAAAAATGTAATGATAGACAGCAATGGTAAATGCACCTGCACTTTAGGTACTACCTGTGATATTTTACACATCTTATTAGATTGCTTGAAGATTCTAGATATACGAAGCGAGATTTTAGGTCAGATTTTTTAAAAATATGACATTAAAAATAGGATGCAAGCTGTAAACCTCTTAGTGGGAATGATGACTGTAAATATTGCCTGTGCCATTGGGAAATACATAAATAAAGTTAAAGTGTTCCTCATATGTAAAGAGCAATGATGACATTTAGATCTTTTAGGCTATTAGGAGAATGAGCTATTAAAGGATAGAAGTATTGTATGTGACATCCCTGAAGGTCTAAATGCCCAAGAATGGAATAGTTGGTTTTAACACATTTTAGGATGATATTTATTTCCTATTTTAAAGGAAATGTGTGTTATAGGCTTGCAGAAGATGTATTATATATTTCATGATACTGACTTGCTTATTTTTATTTGAATGACATGCTGTTATTGTATATCTTTATGGTTGTAAAAAAACAAATAAAGTTTTATTGACTGACTGACTGACTGTATTTGGACTGGCGTTGGTAGTCTTGAAGTGGCACTCAAGTTACAGAGGAGACTGAGAGCCCCCTCCATTATGGGGAAACCTGGGGGCCACTGCATCTCTGCTTCTTACCACACTTGCCCCTCAGATAGGCATTCTTCAAGTTGGTTCCCTGATCCGAAAAATATCCCTTTACAGTCAATCCCGGTAAAAATTCTTATTACAGGCATCACACAGCGACACATAACTGAGTGGCACTCAATGTGGGTACCTTGTACCAAGGTCAAACACAACAAGCAGGTACCTTTTTCTTGAAGTGCTAGAAACATCCTAAATACCCATAATGTCAATTCCCATCCGCTTAGAGCAATTTTTGATGGTTTGTGTTGGACTTGGCCCTTTTGGCAGGTTCACCCCGAAACTTTTTGCGTTCTCCTTGCCTTTTTCTGTAGCCTGGTGTTGGTGATTTTAGGCCTCTGAGCACTTTAGCACTGTAGTCCAGTGTAACGTGCGTGCGCTCTCTGTGTATGTGTGATGAGATGGGCCTGCCCTTCCATAGGAATGCATGGGGGATATGTGTCTCCATGGTAATTCCTCGTACTAGAGGAGTGCAGGGGCGAGTTTAGTATGTATGAACTTGTGATAATAAATGCTGCGCAATGGTGTGCGCAGATGTATGGTGACTGGTGGAGAAATGTCACTTTTAGAAGTTGGCATTTCTGTGTGCTATGTGTCTGCCTGCCTGATGTGAATTGCATGTCTGGCTCGTGAGTGACAGGAGCTGAAAGGTGTGGGTGGCTGCAGGAGACAGGGTGAGTCAGCCCAGTGATGAGGAGAGATGTGCATGCAGATGGGAGGGAGGAGTTGCACCTGGGACCTGAATAGGGCTGTGCCTTCCCTCCACAATGCTGGCTCTGCCCCCGTGGTGTGTCTGATCACTGAGCTCCCACCTGACAAAGGGGAGTGGAGCTGGGCAAAACAAAGTGCTCCAAATCCCCCCTAAACCAGTTCTGACTGGTATCCCCAAGCCCGTGCTGTGACACAAAGGGATTTACTGATATAAATACAGGGGCTGTGACCCTATGAAAGGGTGACTGTATTTGGTGCTGTTCCTGCTGGGGCATGCTGCTGCTGGGGCCCAGGGAAGGGGGGGCTGCCAGGAGGGCTTGCCTCCCTGGGCCCTTAAATCTCTACCGGAACTTTCTGCTAATGCTTCTTTCTGCAGGACTGTGCTTCTAGCGCTTTTTGAGCGCTTTATTTTACAGGAACTTTCTGCTAACGCTTCTTTCTGCAGGACTGTGCTTCTAGTGCTTTTTGAGCGCTTTATTTTAATTATTCTCCCAAGCAGGAGCTCGAGGGCTCTGCAGGGCTGGGCTGCAATCTTCCTGAGGGAATCCCGACATGAGGATTCCCCCTGCTATATGAGAGGGAAGCGGGTGCCCACCCCGCATGGAGGCCGTAACTGCTGAGAGAGAGCGGGAGCCCACCCCGCATTATGGTGTGCTATGGCGGGTGCCCACCCCACCACTAGCTTTGTTTAAAAGCGGGAGCCTACCCCGTAATGGCTGAGAATCACTGCTGCGGCCCGGGTGACCCGGAAGCCAGGGGCGTCCACCTGACTGTGGGCGAGGCCTGCCTACGTCTTGGAGCTTTGAGGGCTCCACTTCCACCCACCGCAAGGAGAGAGAGAGGAAGGCGTCATCTGTTCAAGCAGGGCTCCCATGTGCTGGTGGGAGCCCTGTGTGTGCCCGTGAAGCCCGCAGAGGTCTGTGTCGGACCTCTAACTCGAGGGGGCAGTGGTGTTGCTACATGCATGCAGCCTGGACTGCCAGGAGCCTCGCAGGCTCCATGTGGAGAGGGACCGGGCGAAGAGCAGGGAGAGCCCCGTGGGCGCCAGCAGCCAAGTGGAGTCCAGCAGAAGTGCTGCAGGTCCCGCGCCGCGAGGGAAGTCCAGAGTCCTCGAAGCAGCCTGGTAAGCAAGGGCTGAGTCTTATGGTGATTGGGGCTTTGGTGTTGGGGCACATTATCGGTGCTCACTCCCTGTGCCCGTGCCGGTGCTTTGGTCTCATGAGTGGCCAACTTGCAAGAGGGCCTCTCCAACATGGCCCCAATAATTTCTAGGGCCCCTGTGGGTGTCCAGGGGTGCGCAGGCCTCTGTTCATATGTTCACAGTTGCCCCGCTGGACAGGGGACAACTGCAACAATAAGGGGCATATTTGTATTCAGAGGGGCCCATGCCCCTACCTGTTTGGCGATTTCCCCAGCTGCCCCACCTGACAGTGGGCAGCTGCCCTGATGGGGGCAATATCATTTAAGAGAGCCCCCGTGAGGCCCCAAAGGCACAGATGTGCCAGGGCCTATTTACTCCAATGTGTACCTTGTTGGTTCTTGCTTTTTTCCTAGTTGCCCTGTGAGAGCGCAGGCAGCTGCAACGTTTGGCACAGATTGATTCAGGAGTCCCTGAGAGGGACAGAAATGGCACAGAGGTGCCAGGCCTTCGGTTGACTCACATCTGACCAGCAAGTAGTGGGCAGCTGCTACATTTAGGCTGCAGTTCTTTGGGGGCATGTTAAGAGAAAGGAGTGAGATGCACTAGATTGTGTGTGAGATTTATGCCCCATATGTGAGTTATGCTCAGGAGGTGAGGGTCTAATGCGTTTAGACTTATGAGATAATTGCATAATGTGTTTATGCTGGTGAGGTTGGCGCAGAATGTAATTCACACATTATGCACATCCTGTGCATAATGTGGTTTATGTTACAGGCTGAGGCTGAGTACAGTGGTTACCAGTGATTACTGGTTGTATGTTTATGATATGTCTTACTTTTACTAAGTTAACTTTGTGATGGTTCTGACAGTGGTCCAGTGGGCCCTGTCAGGTGTAAATAATCCCTTGTGGATATGACCTAGTGCCAGGTGGCACAATGTATATTATGTGAATACTATTCTAATGTGTTATGAGAATGCAAAGGCTATTTTTGATATAACCTTGTGTGGAGTACCTTTTGTAGTGTGCCTGGGATGTTGTTGCTATGTGCGTGCGCAAATGCTTTACATATGGCTAACGGGATAAGCCTCACTGCACGTGTCAAGCTACCAAGGGGGTGAGCAGGGTTATCTCTGGCGTGTAACTCCCTTGCCCTGACTAGAGTGGTGGCTTCTGCCTGGCTTTGGCGCAAGCCTTAGCCAATCAGAGATCCCATTTCTAACAGTATGAAATGACAACAGGGGAGCCTCGGTTTGACCACTCTACTGCCACATGGAGCACAGTGACCAACAGGAATTTGGAAAGCATGCTCTCTGAGTCTTTTAGATATCCGGGTGATCTGTAAGAGGGACACTGATGATCTAGGGTCATTGAGACCTTACTGTGACACTCTGGCACCACCACTTTAGCTGGCACAATGTGTGAGGTTACTGGATCAATGCCGGGCCAGACTGGGAATCCAAAACAGCCCTGGAATATTTTTTCAGACCAGCCCCCATACGGTGCATAGCAAGTGAGTGCAGTGAGTGAGCCTGACCACTACGAATGGGCTTGGAGGGGTTCTCCTCCAAGGCAATCAGGGAGAAATGGCAAACATAGTGCAGTCTACAAGGCATATTTCATTATATATTCCATTGCATTCGTTTTATAAGCATAGTAAATGATGACCTTACAGTGCACCAGGTTATTGCAATCTTTATTGGGGCTCTTCAATATTCCCTCCCTATCATACTCCAACAGTGCTTCTCATCTTTACATAGCCCCTCTCTCACATGAATTTAATATGCTTTATAATGCCTCTTATATCAGTGTAGGGTGTCGGAGCATTTTACATCACACACACATACAAAGACAATGAGTCATACATTTGTAAATAAGTGTTTAGAAAATGTTACATAAGACAAAGTTGACTGCAAGGTGTAGGATTCACATATCATGCAGGCCAGTAGGCATTTTGTAACAGTGCTTGTCTCGGAATGCACAAACTCAGGATTCAAACCATGTGGTTAGGGTTGGCTTTACTAATAAGAATTTATTTCTACAAAAAAAGTTTTTTAGCCAAAATAAGATAATGAAAGACTGGGAAAAAACACAACTTTCTAACCTAGATTACAATTGTATCTTAGGAACTGCACAGTAACAACAGGATCTCTGTCACAAAAGCAGTAACCCACTGAGCTATGCATATAAGATACTGTTCTGTGATCTGCATAGTACACACTCTTTGAAGCAGGCATAGTAACCCTCTTTGCCACCTTAGATGAGTTAAAACCTGCCACAAGAAAAAACTCCAAGAGTTATCTAGGCACTTCTATTGTTGCCTGAAAACTGTTGTATATATAAGGAGCTCTGAAGTACTTTTAAAACTGCTGCATTGCTACAAAACCCATTCAAACAAAAGCTCCCCCTTCCAGCCTCCTGGAGAAAATTCAGATGTCTGGTACAGCCAGTCCAGCCGTGGCTCAGTGCAAAGAAATCTACTGTTCCAGATGACCCTGAAACACTAGTTCACTTTTCCTACAGTTAGGTCTCAGCTTGGCATTAAAGACTGCCATTAAGAGGCACTTTTTATGAAGATTTCTAGAATTGTTTATGTCAGGACTATTCTCCTGAACCAGCTCACACAATTCAGGGATTTCATTTTAGGGCAGACACTATGACCCAAGGGATTCCTCAGAATTTGTACCTGGTGGGATTAAGTTATCTAAGTGCTCCACAACAGACTCAACAATGGCAGGGTGCAAATGCAGTATATCTTGGCTTTCTAGGACTATTGGTACAGGGCTAGGTCTATCAAAATGCTTCAACAGCCTGCAGGTGCATGTAGTAAATCAGCTTACTTCACTCCCATCTCTATGAAATTATTACCAAAGAGAGAGCCAAACCTTATCAGGTCACCTAAGAGACAGTTCATTGTGAGATTGTCTCACACTCCTACCTTAACCGCCACAGTTTTCTTACCCTCAAGATGATGACTGCTGGTAGAATTTTCTGGAATCTGCAAATCTTGTTGTAAGCCGTGCAGCAGTAACTATACCCAGCTCAAAATCATATAGGTAGCAATGTGATCCACCCGAAAAGGAGCTCTGATAGGTACATTGGTAATGAAGTGTTGAGAGGTTTTTAACTTGAGAATGGATCTTGGGTAGTTCCACACCTTCAGGGAGACCATGGCAATAATTATTTTTCTGTTTTTTTAAAATTATTTGCAATTCTTCACGTTTTTAGTATTTTAAAAATAATATTGTTATTACATAATATTAAGTATAATGGTTGAATGTATTTACAAAAGTTTTTTATTTTGTTTTAGGAATGATTATTATTTTAATGATCATGTAGCATTTTATTTCTTCATAAAAATAATGGATACTACGGGGGTCATTATGATTGCGGGCGGATAACTCCCCACCGGATGGCCATTTACCACCGTCACATTAGCATGGCGGGGGTACCACAGCGGATGGAAAAACCGTCTGACGCTTTTCCGCCTGCAGGCAATTGTCACGATTGTCTGCCGGGCAGAAAAGGCCCATAATATGGTGGTGGTGCCTTGCAGGCACCGCCATTCATATTACGATGTGTGCTTACAGCACCACCCGCCACAATGCTGAATATGTAGGATGCAACCGCCATGATGGCAGACGCATCCTAATGGGCACAGCGGGACTGTTGCACCTCTGGCGGTCGGTCCCGTTTACCAGCAAGGTGGCAGGCGAACTGTGTCCGCCCGCCATTGTAATGATCCCATATATATGTTTTTATTTAGTACTTTTATTTTTCAATATATTTTTTACATTGTAATAATGTTAATTACAATTAAATACATAATCTTACAATTTCAGTGTTAATATTGTTAGACCACAATATTTTGCTAGTCTGTATTTCCGTACTTTAACATTATATGTGTTCGTAAAGTTTATATTTTGTGGTCAATGTTTTGTTCAAAGTAGTTTTATACCACTATATTTATGTGGTCGATATTTTCTCATACAATCCCCAGATTTGTGCCTAGTTTGATGCAGTCAGAGGAATAAAAGTTTGAAATTGAATTTCAAAATTATTTTGGAACACATGCTACTTGCAACTAACATATGTATGAGATGTATGCCATAAGGATGTTGAAAAAACACGTTTACGATTCACACAATACCTACCTAGGCCTCCTGGCAGTGCTTTCACCATATTCTTCAGTTGAGCAATTTCAAGTGCTTCCCAAAGCCTGTCGTCAGTGCAAGTACACTCTGGATCCAAGTTAAAACTGGACAGAACAAAAAAAGAAACTAAGTACCAGCGTCACCCACTTCACCGCAACATGTGCAAAAACATTGTTTACTGGGCATTAATTGCATTGATTATTTCATTTTTGCAACATGCTGCTGGAGTTTCAAAGACCATGTTAAGTGACATAAACACTATTCTTCCATGTTTCTTCAGGGGACATGAACAAATGTTATGAAGCATATCGGAAAGCTCATTATTTCCTAAATACAAGAATCAATGTATTATTCAAATAATTTTCATGAAAGTCATATGTGCCAGCCACATCACACAAGAAAGGAGATGAGAGACACGAACCGTGATTATTACACATTCTAAACAACACAGCCAAAACATGAACTTTAATTGAAAACAGAAGACGGCAAGCAAGAGTGTCTGAATTTAGCAGAGGACTAAAATATTGTGATGCATACCCCATCTTTCAAGATGATTTTTAACACAGTAAAATTGTAGGAATGATCTTCTTGAAGTAAGAACACTGCTTAATTAGAGCCTGTGTAGAGTAAGAAAGAATATATTTATAGCTAGTATCCTCCAGGTAGAAACATGATCCACATCCATAAAGAATGAAGAGTGCTTGGAGGAAGTTTCAAAGAAACAATTTCTCTGATTTCATTGTTCAAGAAATGTAAGGCTTTGCAACCTCTCCACACGCAAGTCAATGCTGCAGAGCTCTTGCAGACAAGTGAATACAACAGTAACATGAGTCAGGGTTTATTCATGGAACTAGGTTGTAAAAGGGAAATTGGTTCGACTTAAAACTTATTGGTTCAAATGAATGGCATTGTATAAAGGTGCCAGCTGAACAATGAAAGGTGTAGCTGGTCAAAATATGGGTCCCATGGCGAACAGGCATGACCAATGGGTTATTGGCTATTGAAAGGGAATCAAAGGGCTAGTTTGGTGCAAACAAGTCCTGAAAATGATAAGATATTGGTCACACAATACCCCTTATAATAAGACAGAGGGGTTTAACCTGAACGTGGCATAAGAGAGCAAGCATGCTGGGTACCAGTCAAAAGTCCAACTTATAGCACTTTGGACCTTCTGAACATGTCTCACATTATATTCTGAAAAAAATACGAGTTAGTGCAGGGCTAGAGGGATGTTTAACGACCAAGCCTAAGTATTATCCCCCAAAGGAATCAACAAACAACAACAAACTTAGGGGTCTAAATTGAGGATTCAACCGTAGTCCTCTACTCTTCAAAACCTTGTCAATAGTACAGAGGTATGAATGCAGTATGCTAACAAACCAGATCACCAGATGTGAAGAACCAGTAACGTGAGTCCCCCCTGGTGTAGGATTCCCATCAACGGTCTTGTGATGATCAATATTATCATTTGGTAGTCCTAATCGGGTATTGTGTCTCTAGATCATTGAGACCGGCATACCCCGAAAACCAGATAAGGGGTAGCGACCCACAATCACTTGGTACTACCACATGTTGTTGATGTGGTGGGAAGTGCAGTGTAAAAATATAATAAGTGGTGATTTTAAAAAAGGATAGGGAGCTCAACCCAGAAAACTTTAATAATTGCTTGCCCCTTCCTTGCTAAAAACAAGAACAGTGAAATATCGTCACCGCAGTACATACAAATAGCTGCGGGGAGACCAACATGTTTCAGCCACTCAGGGATTAGTCCTTCGGCTTTCGTCAGGGTCTCTGTTCTATACCAATACTACTGCATCAGTCGTGAATAAGGTGTGAAAAAATATATGAAAAAAACACACAAGTGAAAAAACCAACAAAGGATACAATTTTCCTTCAGTTGCTTCAACTCCTCTCTTCGGCACCTGGTTGAATATGTACTATTTAGGGAGGACAAACGTACAGGAAAAACACAATCTATTACCCTGGTCTGTAAGCAGCATAATAACTTCTTTAACAACAATGTATATACCAGCTAATTTACTCACCCAGTGTGTCCGGGGAGTGGACCTCACCTCTTCCTGGACCTGGCTCAGGATATGTGAGACCCCGCTCTACAATAACAAAAACCGACTACGTCAGCTACAACAACCGGGCAACCAAACATGTAGCTACTCTGGTAGTGTTTATGTCTACGTAATCTAAGGTATTCTGTATATGGAGTCAAATGGCCCCCATCGATAAGTTCACAACACACCTGCCCTCCACCTCCCTGCAAACTACAGGCTGAAGTAAAGAAGGGTTCACATCATTACAAATATGTAGCGCAAAGCTAACAGAATGGCCTGCCCAAAGCGTCTAGCTGCTAAGGCAGGTAATCATACCTGTCCGTCGGTGTCCCGGGCCGTGACTGAGTCAGGGGGAGGCACCATCCCCAAAGGACTCTGACTACTTCACAGTTTGGCCGGGGGACACTCAACCAATCACAACCAGTGAGGGAGGGGCTGGCCAAATCGCAGCCTCCTCATCTATCACCCTGTCTAAGTATTATATTAATGTGAATGCCGCGTACCTCATTATTACCGCCTGCCCTTGATTACAGGACCAGATATCTCAACTGTCCCGCGCGGTGTTTACACTAGCAATGAGGCACTGAGCGCGTCCTCTCGCGAGAACGGGCCGATCTAGAACTACAAGGTGACATCATGTCATAGATGTTTGTAGTTCTAGTCCACAACGCGGAAGGGATTCCGGATTGTTGCTCCTAGCGTAGCCCAGAGCGATGTCACATGGGCCGCCTGAGCTCAGGACCGGCTGGGAAGTAACTCGGCCTGGATACAGTTAGCTTCCCACCCTGGGGGTATGCATATAACTGGATTCTGTCAAGCGCTCGTTCAGCCAATAAAAAAGAACTACACGATGACATCATGTCAAAAATAAGTGTAGTTTTTTATTCTACTTCTGGTGAAGCACTCGTTCAGCCAATACACAAGAACTACACGATGACATCGTGTCAAGGAAAAATGTAGTTTTTCATTCTACTACTGGTTGTGGGCTTCTGAACTGTGAACAGACTTTGCTAATAATCACAGGCAAGACGAGAACGTTCCAGCAGGCCTCAGAATTGCAAGTACAAAAAAGCCAAAATGACTAATTGCTAATTAGACATTGTCGGACGTAGTGCACCGCCGCAACTTGGCACGTTAGGAAAATTGGAAAAAATTGAATTAGCAATTAGCAATTTATAGACTACACGTGACTTGTGAGCTGCAATTAAGCGGTTAGTATACGCACATGACACACCCTGCTCAGGCACTGGAGCACATCCAGATAAGCAGGTGCACCGTCGCATGTGACAGGACGCTAAGTACTCTTTAAATACTCATTAGTTCTTTGGCTCAAAAATGCTGTCACCAGAAGCCAACATAACTGTCTCCCAACAAACCAATGGCGAGGAATTCATTGCTCCTGTATGAGAGTCAACATCCTAAGTTGACACGATGTCATCGTGTAGTTCTTGTGTATTGGCTGAACGAGTGCTTCACCAGAAGTAGAATAAAAAACTACACTTATTTTTGACATGATGTCATCGTGTAGTTCTTTTTTATTGGCTGAACGAGCGCTTGACAGAATCCAGTTATATGCATACCCCCAGGGTGGGAAGCTAACTGTATCCAGGCCGAGTTACTTCCCAGCCGGTCCTGAGCTCAGGCGGCCCATGTGACATCGCTCTGGGCTACGCTAGGAGCAACAATCCGGAATCCCTTCCGCGTTGTGGACTAGAACTACAAACATCTATGACATGATGTCACCTTGTAGTTCTAGATCGGCCCGTTCTCGCGAGAGGACGCGCTCAGTGCCTCATTGCTAGTGTAAACACCGCGCGGGACAGTTGAGATATCTGGTCCTGTAATCAAGGGCAGGCGGTAATAATGAGGTACGCGGCATTCACATTAATATAATACTTAGACAGGGTGATAGATGAGGAGGCTGCGATTTGGCCAGCCCCTCCCTCACTGGTTGTGATTGGTTGAGTGTCCCCCGGCCAAACTGTGAAGTAGTCAGAGTCCTTTGGGGATGGTGCCTCCCCCTGACTCAGTCACGGCCCGGGACACCGACGGACAGGTATGATTACCTGCCTTAGCAGCTAGACGCTTTGGGCAGGCCATTCTGTTAGCTTTGCGCTACATATTTGTAATGATGTGAACCCTTCTTTACTTCAGCCTGTAGTTTGCAGGGAGGTGGAGGGCAGGTGTGTTGTGAACTTATCGATGGGGGCCATTTGACTCCATATACAGAATACCTTAGATTACGTAGACATAAACACTACCAGAGTAGCTACATGTTTGGTTGCCCGGTTGTTGTAGCTGACGTAGTCGGTTTTTGTTATTGTAGAGCGGGGTCTCACATATCCTGAGCCAGGTCCAGGAAGAGGTGAGGTCCACTCCCCGGACACACTGGGTGAGTAAATTAGCTGGTATATACATTGTTGTTAAAGAAGTTATTATGCTGCTTACAGACCAGGGTAATAGATTGTGTTTTTCCTGTACGTTTGTCCTCCCTAAATAGTACATATTCAACCAGGTGCCGAAGAGAGGAGTTGAAGCAACTGAAGGAAAATTGTATCCTTTGTTGGTTTTTTCACTTGTGTGTTTTTTTCATATATTTTTTCACACCTTATTCACGACTGATGCAGTAGTATTGGTATAGAACAGAGACCCTGACGAAAGCCGAAGGACTAATCCCTGAGTGGCTGAAACATGTTGGTCTCCCCGCAGCTATTTGTATGTACTGCGGTGACGATATTTCACTGTTCTTGTTTTTAGCAAGGAAGGGGCAAGCAATTATTAAAGTTTTCTGGGTTGAGCTCCCTATCCTTTTTTAAAATCACCACTTATTATATTTTTACACTGCACTTCCCACCACATCAACAACATGTGGTAGTACCAAGTGATTGTGGGTCGCTACCCCTTATCTGGTTTTCGGGGTATGCCGGTCTCAATGATCTAGAGACACAATACCCGATTAGGACTACCAAATGATAATATTGATCATCACAAGACCGTTGATGGGAATCCTACACCAGGGGGGACTCACGTTACTGGTTCTTCACATTATATTCTGACAGCCAGAGGCCTGGACTCTTATAGATGCAAAAGAAGCATGTGAGTAAAATTATTTTAATATGTGAAGTAAAAGAGAGAACAACGCCTGTCTATCTATTCCAGTATCTCTTTAATGAACTAAGGTCAATGGGAATTGTTGAGAGCACTGATATAGTATGAAAGAGCAATGAAGAAAGGATTCAGAGACTAGAAGATATATCTTATAGTACTACTACAAAAGCTATTTTGCCATTTGAGTTGATATTTTGCTACTTTTCAGTGATATTCCAATTTCTGTTCCAATTATTTGTAATATTTGAATAATTTACTGTCAAGCACATAGCTATAACATTTGTCTTGAATATGTTTTGAAAAAAGGAGGTGCTGTTATCTGTGAACAATGTTGTAATGTGTCCAACTGATACCTTGACGTTTCCTTTTTTTTTTACCTCTATCACTTTTAGCGGTGACATTTTGGAGGGCCAGAGTATTTATCAACAAGGGGACCACGAAAAGCTCCTTAATCATAAAGGGAGCACTAAAGATTTTGCTTGTGATAGTGTTTCTTGTAAATGCAAATAATCTGGTGGAAAGCAATACGTTTTATCTCATAGGGCAATATATCAATATCGGATCCTAATTTCCTCCAGTGATGCTCATTAAACTGGGTCAGTTGTATGGATTCTGCTCAGTGTTCCATATGCAAGGATTTAATCATGACACAATCAGTTTTAATTATAAGCAAGGTGTTAATCGCTTGAATTACAGCTCTGTCAAGTGAGTGAGTTCACTTGAAACTAGACTTTCACCTGATAAAATCACTTTCAGTTAATTTTTGAACCGTTGAATATATCCTACCTAGTCTGAATAAACAACTGTTCTGAAGAAGTTATCTCAAATGACACAAAATCTACAAAACATCTGTGTGCTTGGATACTAATTTAGAGTGGGCATGCCAAGCAATTTTGACTGGCTTGATTAGTTTTGGGCAGGTTAAGACTGATATGTGTAAAACTGGTCCCTGTCTGTAATGCCAGAGTGAACACAAAAATAGTAACAATAACGGAAGCATTTTCAGTAACCAGTTTTTGTTTTTCTGATTGAATTCCATTAAGACATAGAAATGCTGCTTAGGGTCCTTTATGTCAATGTTTCTTTGGTACTCCAGAGGTAGTTTCCTGATGAGGTTCAGAAAGGTCAAACTATGTCTCACATAATTTGTGCATTTTGAGCAGATGTGGTTTAGTGTCTGAGTTAAACTGGACCTTATGTTTTCTTTATAAATTGACTTTAGTCATTGTAGAGTTCAACACATTCTCATTGGAGGAATCCTAAATCTTGCACTGTAAAGAGAATTCCTAGCATAGTCAGTTGAGAATGAATACAGAGAAAACCTGCCAAATGTGCCCTCTATTTGTCTTGTACCACATTAGGCATGAATATGTGCAGCCCTCCGAATTTCCACTTAAGCTATTGATAAAATAAGATGGAATTATTTCACTAATATTGGTTAGTTAAGTATTAAAAAGTTCTAATGTATGACAAAATGTTACAAAATGGTAGTTTATTTTTTTGTTCCTCTTATTTATCAACACTTTTAAATAAGGCAGATTTTAGGTAGCACAATTCTACAAATAGAAATTATTTTTGACAGAGCTCTGTAATATCATTTATTACATATTCAGATTGTTTGATGAAATATAATAGTTTTAATGACCAAGTATAAGACAGAAGAAAAGAGAGAGACATGTTTCGCCGCTACTTAATTGAGAAAATAGTATTGTTTATTTGTTTTTAAAGAGCAAATATTTAAAACAGTGAGACACACATGCACACAAAATTAAACCATTATGTTTTGGTACAGTCTAACTGTAGATTGGGGCCGCTTACCGAATAGAGCCACTGAAAAGTATTGGGTCCTGAAGAATGATTGAAAGCCTGGAACGTAGAGTATGTAAAGGTAGTTTGGCAATGTCAATCCCGTCAATTACAATTTTTCCTGTCAAAATTAAAGACAAATGTATAGTTAATATTTGCTCATGGAAGAAGATATTTTCACTTTAATATAAAGAGAACAGTGGGGATGACTAATGTACGTGTAGGAGTAGGGTTGGAAGGTTGTAGGAGTAGAAAATGTAGTCCAAAGGCAACAAATTAAATAATCAGAAGGATAATCTGGAAACTGACAAATGCATCCATTATTCGATTTCTTTAAAAACAACTGTATATTGGCTCTAGTATGTCTATTAAAATTCTATAGTACTTAATAGAAAGAAATATAAGAAACTGAAAACACTATTTTAGGTATTTTGTGGCTAATATAGAATTTTGTGGAAAGGGTTCTTCGTCACAATGGCGACAAAGTATACTCTCTGCCAAACTCTCAGTCTACCTGCCCCAATTAGAGGTGGACAGACCACTAGATTTACACTGATGGAGTAAAATGTACTCTGTCCATGTAACCTTTTCTCCAACAGCCTGAGGGAATAGGGGTCACTGGAAGTAAGCCATCCAAACAGTTGCCTTATTTAGAGTGGAAAGTCGAATTGCATTTTGTTACTGCCCATCACTGCAAGGTATATCCCGGTGGTGAGGGCAGTACAAAAAAGAAATATGAACTACACACCATGGGAGAAAACTCCTATGGTGTTTGAGCCATTGGGTTTTTAGTTTTCGAAAGCAAACTCTTTTAGAAGTTGATTTCTGGAAACAAAATGGAAATGTTTGACAGCTGGCCATCATGTTTCATTGAGACTTCTGTGAAATCTTTCCTGCATAGACAGGAACTGCCATGGCAGCAGATCATGCCAATGTATAGAGATATCCGCACAGCCCTTAGATATCTCTAAATGTTCTGGGTGGCAAAACAGCAGGATGGGGGACGTAAAGTCCTCTGCTACCCTGTCTGTCTTTATTCTGTTTTTACTCTGTTTATTAAAGCCTAAAACAGGCCCTGTGACTCAAAAATTAATCCGTTTGCTACTGCACTTTTTTTTAAATGTCTCATCTTACGTAATTTCTGAACTGGCTGAGGAGTGAATTATTTTATGGATGTATACATTTTACATAAAGCTATATTTTACATTAACTGAGTTAAGAAACTTGGGATCTTTGAGAGAATTTGAAAACATCCCTAAGCAATTAATTAGAGTCCGGCTTGTTTTGGGATGCATTCGGAAAATCCAAGAACAATATTTAGCTTGTTCAAGTACAACCTAATGGTGATGCTTAAGTACTGAGCAGAAGACCAAGGACTATGTTGTATGCAATACACACTGATGAACGGTTGGGAGAGAAGTGAATGATGCATACTAGCTATGTGGATCTCTGGCAAGCTCTAAGTTTTGTCTAGCTGTAAATATGTGTGCAACAACGGTGGAGGCAGAGGGTATTTTTCCGAAGTGTAATCTAATGGGAACAGTACAGCAAAAGTACATATAGTTTCTGAAGAATGTGATTTGCAGGATAACATTCAAAGATTGGTACCTACGCAGAGTAGATTAAACAAGGTATGATTTGTCCCACATGTAATGAATGGGTTTCTGGTTAGCTTAGGTATACCCCCTGGCCAGGCAAAACTCACCACTCTAGTCAGGGTAAGCTAGATACTCAACTGAGCAAACGTGCTCACCCTCCGGTAGCTTGGCACAAAGCAGGCAGGCTTATCAAAAGAGGCAATATCTAAAGTATTTGTGCACCACACCCACACTGTAATACAATGAATACACCACAAAAAGACTCCACACAGGTTTAGAAATATAGCTTATTAAATTAAATAGGACCAAATAGCAGTAAATTCCACACACAGGCACTTCAGTGGCCAGTCTGAGACAGGGTTGAAAGGCTACTTATGTGAGTGGCACTATGAGTGCTGCAGGCCCACTAGTAGCATTTGAGATACAGGCACTGAGTATAAGGTATTCCAATTTACATGGGACTTGCCAGTACAACAAATATATCAATCAGGTATACACCAATATCATCATTGTAGGGGGAGATGAACATGCATTTTAGCACAGGTTAGCAGTCCCAAGGCGGACAAAAAGAATCAGCAAAACGGAGAGGCAAAAAGGGTGGGGGAAAGACCACCCTAAGGATGACAGGTCTAACTCCATATTTGAAGCAGAAGTTGATGGTTTAGCACCTGGAGCTACAATCAATTCCATTGCAACCTTAGATTCATCCCCCTTTCACTCCTACTTCCCCATCACCTTTTACATGCAGTGGATGCATCCTCCCACCTCAGCCCCCCTTTTCTTTTGATTACTCCCAAGCTCTCGACCCCCTACTTGTTTCCCCTTAGAATTTCCTGGATGCACATATGGTTCTCCTTTCACACCATACTCACCTCTAACAGCATCTTTTACCTGCACTAAAGGTTCACAATCGAATTTTTATGTGGGTTCTCATAATGAGTACCTTTTGTAACATATATTCAATTTTTTTTGCTATTACTGACTATGTTCTTATTTGAATATCATATACTGTACATCACTACTGTTTTAATACAAATGTGCACTGTATCAAAATCTTTTATAAAATAAATGACAAAATACATTGATATATTATTTTGATTCCTCTTGTGAACAGACAATTCAACTGCAGGATTTGTGGTGTCTCGTTATAGGTGGGAGGTTTAACATCGCCTGAGTGCAGTTATTTTGGGCTTATCTTTGATGTTGGAGCAAATTAAATGTTTCTTCTGGTTTAACTTTTTTTTCTAAAGAAAAAACTGGCTTTCTTAAACAAGATTCTGTGAGAAAGTGCCTCTTTTTGCATGGTCAATTCAATTTTTTTGTGGACTTATGATGCTGTGTTTTTGACAGTGCTAACCAGTCCTCAGTGTAGGTGCTTTGACCCCTATAAATGTCAAAATTATCTCACTCCAAATTGGCATATTTAATTTTCTCATTAGCCATAATATATGATGCCCCAAAATACGCTCATGGCATGGAAAGTTAAGTATGAGTTATGGACTACAGCACTACTATTTCATCCACTTCTGTTACAAGACCAACATTACTCCAGGTCTACCACTGTAGCACAGCTGCTGCAGTTTTAAAACTGCAGCTCAATCTATGAATCGTCCCCTTTTAACAGGAGACCCCGCCTTAAACATGAATAGGTCACCCCTATGAAGGACTTATAGCCGACAAGACATTGTGCATGATATTTATAAGTTGGACATGTAGAAACTTAAAGTTAACACATCCTTACAGTGATTAGCACCCAAAAGCCAGTTTCACTGTAGGAAGGCTAGTTGGCTGGAATGTTCCTGTGGACTCCAATATATTGGGAGCCCCAAATTACAGGCCCACAAACGCATATTCCAAAACATTAGTGCAATCACAAATTCGGACCCCACCTATCCAGTAGCCCGCCATTTTAAAGACAAACATAACAATAATTTGAAACATCTTAAGCATTACTTATTGGTCGCAGTCCGATTCACAGGAGAGGGGTCAATAGAGTTTCCATGTTAAGAAGGTTGTAAACACGCTATGTACTAGAATTGGATACCAAAATCCCAGGGGGCCTGAATACCAGCGAGAATCTGTTTACCTGTCTGTACTACTGATAATTGATTGTCAATTGGTCATCATGCATGTGTTACTACAGGTGGATACAAACTACACCCTACCATTCAATATGATAACTGTTAACCAATGAACAGGTATATAATTGATAAATTGTCAGGATCTAGAGCGAGCGAGCCTACCTAAAACTACATGTCCCATGATCCCTAGGCATAAAACTACATTACCCATGATCCTCAGCGTATTGGTGATATGCTGGGCGGGTCCCGGTGGTCGGGGCTCGTTATTCCTGGTTTGCTGCTCAGGACAGCTGTCCTGAGGTTCTGTGCATGCCTGATGTAATTCCTGCCCGGGCGAAGGGGCCGGAGCTCAGAGAAAAAACGCCCTCTTGTAACAAGAGCGAGCGCTGCTCTGCGCGTGTGTTATCAGTGGCTTCTGTGTACTATTGGATTTTTGTTTGTTATTGTCTTGAGAGTCCAGACCAAAAAAAATATTTGTGTTGTTAGAGCTGGGCGTACTCTTATTTTTGGTTACTTCTTACCTTGGATGTTTGTTCTTCTTGGAGTGGCGGAATGCAGGGGGTGGAGTCACATACCTCCGCATTACCGTCATGAATACATGACGAGTATTTGATCTTATTTCTTTTGGAGGATTACAGATACCAAAGCGGAGGGCAGTAGTGATTCAACTACGCCTTGCCGTATTTGGGTTCTTTCTTTTTTCTTGATTTTGGGAACACAGGGTGTGTTTGCAAAGATTCACTTTCATGAATTCAATGGAGTTGAACATAAACACCCTGCGCTGTGGCTGTGTATGTTTTCTTACGGATCCCCTTATATAGAGCATCAGTTGCAGAGAGAAGGGGTAGGTGTTAGCGTGAACATTAAGAATTCATAGGATCGAGTTCGATTTCCACATGTTAACCTGTTGTTCTTATGTTTGTACAGAGTACATGGAATATTAGAAGACCCAGTGGGAAGGGCTGGTGCAAGTCATGTTTACAGGTGATTTATATGTAGCGCCGAGTAGTGAGAATATACTGAGAGTAGGTTTTCTTTTTACATTGTATTAACCGTTGTATGCTCTTTGTTACAGCTTCTGTTCCATTGCTGCCCCTTCCCTCCTTATCTTTTTCTTTTGGGTTTTTTCCCCTTTTTGGGTTTTTTCCCTCACCGTATCGTTTGAACACCCTGTGTATTACATTCGGGGTGTTCGGAGGGTCCGGTGGTGGAGCATTGTTGCTACATGAGGATCCTGCAGAGTGCAAGCTTGACATAAATGATGTAATTGATTCAATATTGAAGGATACATCATGATTGTAGAGGGAATTGAAAACTGCAGAGAAAAGGAAAAACGATTTTATGTTATTTTATATGAATTGTGGCTGCTACTTATCAAAAAATATCTGTTTAATTGGGTTTATTTAGGCACGTGGGCACTTTAAATTGAGTTATTACTTTGGTAGAAGGGTGATGCACTTTTGCACTTTATTCTTTAAGTACTTTTTAAGAGGTTTGTTTTCAGACTGCTTAGTGACAATTGTAGATTACACATGTTAAAAAGACAAATGAGCATTTAAACCAGCATTGTCAATGTGAAGAAAATCTTTGTAAATGTAAATTCTTAGCATGCCGATACAAATCTGATTGTGAATTTTTGATAACGTAGGTTTTAACAGGTATTTTACAGTGATTTTAACCCATATTTTATCATTACTGTAATCAAATATTGATGTACATGTGTAAGCAGTCTGTTTTCAGTGTCGATGGGTCGGGTTAAAGCACTAGTCACTTAAAATATTTATATCCCACAATGCAGCACTGGCATGTGATCAAGGCCGCGGAAGGCCGAAACGCATAATGGCGAACAGTCTAGAACAAACGCATCAACGCGAGTTAATGGGTCTGTGCCTGTCTTTGTTCTGACTAAGGAATCAACTAAAGGCGGAGTAGCAAATATTTATATATATATATATATATATATATATATATATAAATATATTTTACCAGCTGAATTGCTAAATAAAGAACCTGTAACCTGATCCAGTGGTCCGTCTCCTGGTTATCGCTACGCCAGTCCGAGTGGGGATTGGAAGTGGCGTGGAAGAGTTTTCGTGTATATATATATATATATCACAAAAGACACCTCCGTTTTGCTGGGGGCCGCCGGTCCTGCAGGGCAAGCTCAAGCCAGGAACAGAGATCCTGGAAAAACTGCGCGTTCAGCCACGAAGAAAAACAGAGCTCCACAGTGTCTAATGATGCAGCTGACATTTATTCGTCACATCCTGTTCAGACAAAGCTCATTTCCTAACGCGTTTTGACGTCCTTGACTTCTTGATCACAGGTGAGCATTAATTAAAAACCCAGTGGCCACGTGCCTGCTCAACATACTTCAGGCCCCAGAATGCATCAACATAGTCATTTAGGGACATGCAAGTTATTTAAAGTGATGCTTGATAGCGTTATTTTCAAAATTGCAGTGCTGTCCCCAGTTGATGCCATTCATGTAATGTTGCATAGTGCCGATGGTTGCCCCCAAGATGTTCAATACATGCTGCATCTGCACCGTTCCAAAGAGAGGCGTGCCCTCTCCTATCTCCCTTTCTCGCTCGTCTTTGCCATATTGCCACGGAATGTCCATTTGAGCTGGTAAACGACGAGGAGCGGTCCATGCCCCCTCATCCAATATCACAAAAGACACCTCCGCTTTGCTGGGGGCCGCCGGTCCTGCAGGGCGAGCTCAAGCCAGGAACGGAGATCCTGGAAAAACTGTGCGTTCAGCCACGAACAAGAACAGGCTTGGTAGTTTGGTCTGCCCTGTTCCCATGATGCACTGGGCCAGGGACAGACTAATTTGCATGTAGCCAGGTTCTGAACTGGGATGGTGCAGTGAGCTAAAAAACGGTGATGGATCAAGCCCTGATCTGTTGACTGGGTAGGAGTGTTCTGATTAACTCAAATACTCTGTCCATCACCACCCCCTTTTTGAAATTATTTTGGCCACCATAAGTGTGGAAGGGTATGCTCAGACATGAGTCCCTTGCTCACTGCACCATCAGGATTCAAGCAAGCCGGGCCGAAGACGGCTGTAATGCCAGAAACCGGTCCCCGGAAGCTTGTTTCCTTTCCCGTAAAGAATTGGCTTAGTAGTTTGGTCTGCCCTGTTCCCATGATGCAATGGACCAGGGACAGACTAATTTGCATGTAGCCAGGTTCTGAACTGGGATGGTGCAGTGAGCTAAAAAACGGTGATGGATCAAGCCCTGATCTGTTGACTGGGTAGGAGTGTTCTGATTAACTCAGATACTCTGTCCATCACCACCCCCTTTTTGAAATTACGAACAAGAACTAAGCTCCACAGTCTCTAATGATGCAGCTGACATTTATTCGTCACATCCTGTTCAGACAAAGCTCATTTCCTAACGCGTTTCGACGTCCTTGACGTCTTGATCACAGGTGAGCATTAATTAAAAACCCAGTGGTCACGTGCCTGCTCAACATACTTCAGGCCCCAGAATGCATCAACATAGTCATTTAGGGACGTGCAAGTTATTTAAAGTGATGCTTGATAGCGTTATTTTCAAAATTGCAGTGCTGTCCCCAGTTGATGCCATTCATGTAATGTTGCATAGTGCCGATGGTTGCCCCCAAGATGTTCAATACATGCTGCATCTGCACCGTTCCAAAGAGAGGCGTGCCCTCTCCTATCTCCCTTTCTCGCTCGTCTTTGCCATATTGCCACGGAATGTCCATTTGAGCTGGTAAACGACGAGGAGCGGTCCATGCCCCCTCATCCAATATCACAAAAGACACCTTCGTTTTGCCGGGGGCCGCCGGTCCTGCAGGGCGAGCTCAAGCCAGGAACGGAGATCCTGGAAAAACTGTGCGTTCAGCCACGAACAAGAACAGGCTTGGTAGTTTGGTCTGCCCTGTTCCCATGATGCACTGGGCCAGGGACAGACTAATTTGCATGTAGCCAGGTTCTGAACTGGGATGGTGCAGTGAGCTAAAAAACAGTGATGGATCAAGCCCTGATCTGTTGACTGGGTAGGAGTGTTCTGATTAACTCAAATACTCTGTCCATCAGCACCCCCTTAAAGAAATTATTTTGGCCACCATAAGTGTGGAAGGGTATGCTCAGACATGAGTCCCTTGCTCACTGCACCATCAGGATTCAAGCAAGCCGGGCCGAAGACGGCTGTAATGCCAGAAACCGGTCCCCGGAAGCTTGTTTCCTTTCCCGTAAAGAATTGGCTTAGTAGTTTGGTCTGCCCTGTTCCCATGATGCACTGGGCCAGGGACAGACTAATTTGCATGTAGCCAGGTTCTGAACTGGGATGGTGCAGTGAGCTAAAAAACGGTGATGGATCAAGCCCTGATCTGTTGACTGGGTAGGAGTGTTCTGATTAACTCAGATACTCTGTCCATCACCACCCCCTTTTTGAAATTACGAACAAGAATTAAGCTCCACAGTCTCTAATGATGCAGCTGACATTTATTCGTCACATCCTGTTCAGACAAAGCTCATTTCCTAACGCGTTTCGACGTCCTTGACGTCTTGATCACAGGTGAGCATTAATTAAAAACCCAGTGGTCACGTGCCTGCTCAACATACTTCAGGCCCCAGAATGCATCAACATAGTCATTTAGGGACGTGCAAGTTATTTAAAGTGATGCTTGATAGCGTTATTTTCAAAATTGCAGTGCTGTCCCCAGTTGATGCCATTCATGTAATGTTGCATAGTACCGATGGTTGCCCCCAAGATGTTTAATACATGCTACATCTGCACTGTTCCAAAGAGAGGCGTGCCCTCTCCTATCTCCCTTTCTCGCTCGTCTTTGCCATATTGCCACGGAATGTCCATTTGAGCTGGCAAACGATGAGGAGCGGTCCATGCCCCCTCATTCAATATCACAAAAGACACCTCCGCTTTGCTGGGGGCCGCCGGTCCTGCAGGGCGAGCTCAAGCCAGGGACAGAGATCCTGGAAAAACTGCGCGTTCAGCCACGAACAAGAACAGGGCTCCACAGTGTCTAATGATGCAGCTGACATTTATTCGTCACATCCTGTTCAGACAAAGCTCATTACCTAACGCGTTTCGACGTCCTTGACGTCTTGATCACAGGAGAGCATTAATTAAAAACCCAGTGGTCACGTGCCTGCTCAACATACTTCAGGCCCAAGAATGCATCAACATTCCAGGAGCTGGAGCGGACACAGTTTGCATATTGCAGTGGCGTCGGCTACAATGGACAAACACGGTCGCGGCTGGAGCGTGTTAAGGTACATATTGCAGTGGCGTTGGCTACAGCGGACAAACACGTTCGCGGCTGGAGCGTGTTAAGGTACATATTGCAGTGGCGTCGGCTACAGCGGACAAACACGTTCGCGGCTGGAGCGTGTTAAGGTTTTAAAATAAAAACATGTTCGCGGCTGGAGCGTGTTAAGGTTTTGAAATACAGTATTATTACCTACCCGAACCATTGAAGACATTCTGTTTTCATGCCCGGACAACGTCGGGACGGGCTGCTAGTCAATTTATATAAATATGAAATATTTTATCTTTAAATTGACACCAAGACAAAGAAATCCACTGTAGGGAACACGAGATAAGAATTTAGAAAGATTTTACACTTGCTTAGAAACCAATAGTGCCACTTTTGGACATTTGATTTCCTCTGACTGGGACACCGTCAAAGTTTGCAGCCAATAGCGATGGAGCCCAGGTCAGATACACTAAGCAAAAGGCCCTGATCAAGATTTTACCTTCAAAATTAGAAATTTTTCTTGGAGGATTTCTCACAGGACATCATGTAGTCTCCTCCAGCAGGCCGGATTCAGTAAAGAACTTCTTCCTGAAGTTCCTCCTGCGGGTCCAAACTGTCCAAAACACAATCCAAGGGTCTGGAATCTCCTAGAGGGTCCTTGAAAGGTTGGGACCACAATTCCCACAATGCACCTGGATAACACACGTAAAAGTCTACTGGATACACTCCAGGCAGGAGACTCTTGGTGGAGTTGATGCAGGTAAGCTCTGTTAACCAGTAGCTTGCAGCGAGCCCACTTTCTTCCCTCTTGAAACAATTATACCCAGAAGGCTATAGTTCTTCTGTTGGATCATGGGGACTTGATGGTATTTTCAGAGCTCAGAGAAAAGTTTACCCTGGACAGTGGAGACTTTTTTAAATACTTGCAAATTCAGAGCTTTATGGCTAAATTTGGTCCTAATAAGGGATTTCAAGTAGGTAAAATTGAGCTAATCGGGAAAATGAGTAAGAAGACTTCGATTGGGCAATTTTAACAACAACTGGTCGCAGCCTTACCAGATGAATTGGATAACTGTCAATTAAAATGAGAGCAAACATTTGGTGTGGTAGGCCTTAATATTCGTAGATCGTTGGAACTGGCCAATAGTGTTTTGATGACCGGCAGACATTGTAGCTTTGTGGGACTTCTATTACTCACCTAGGAAGGTGTCTTGGTGGGGAAAAACAGGTGGGGATATGTGCAATCATTGTGGGCTGTTAGCGGCCGATTCCATCCTTATGTTCTTTTCCTGTCCAAAATTAGTAGGGTTTTTTCAGGATGTGGAAGGGTTTTTAAATATTTTGTTTCAAAAGCAGATAACCCTTACGCGTGAACTTGTGATTTTGGGGGTGGGGTCGGAGTCATGGCCCATTATAATAAATAATGCTGAAGTCGTACTTTAGTTTATGATGATGGCAGTGGTCAGAGCATGTATTACCAGTGAGTTCGATTAGCTCTGAGCCTCCAAATTTCTTTTGAATTGGAGAGTAAGATTGCTGGCTATGTATAGCTTCGAGGTGGCAATTTACAGAAGTAAAGGGAATAGGAAGAGAAGATTTGTGGCTAAAATCTGGGCACCCATTCGAGATTGGATGTTGGGGGGGTCTGGCGGGTCGAACAGTGTTTAGTAAGTAAAATATAGTTTAAGGGTTTAAAAGCAATAACGATAGTTAAATGGGGTCAGTCGCACCTTCATCTGTTTTTGTCTATTGTAATTATTTGCTCTTTTTGCCTCTTTTCATATATATATATATTTTTATAATCTGTTTGTATTTTTTTGTTTTCTGTTTTCCTCTTTGTGTTATTTCTCCTAGGTATACATTGTTTCATAATCATTCTGATTGTTATGTATTGTTTCCAATGTGCTTGGGGAAAAATCAATAAAAAAACAAACAAAAAAAAACAACAAAAGGCTATAGTTCTAGATAATGCATCAAGCACAGTGTATTAGAATGCAGGGCTTGATGATGCAAATCAAGTTTCCAGCTGGGCATCCCTTCCTTATTTTTCTTGGACCAAGGTACATCCAAAGTGCTATAGTTGCAGATAATGCAGCAGTACCTTCTTCTTCTCTCGGTTTCAAGCAGCAGAGCTCAGAGACTCTCCCCCTCTCAGATACATATTTCAAGTTCTCTGGGTCAAACAGGAGGGCTCTCCTGTCCAATGTGGTGCAGGGCAACGACCCAGGTTAGGACAACATCTTCCAAAGTATGGCACTATCTTCTCCCAGAGAGAACAATTTCTCCAAAATTCATCATGGCTGATTTTCAGCAGAGGGAGAAGAGCTAACTTAAACCAGCAAACAGGATGGCTCATCTACATAATTTCCCTTCACCTTGCATCCGGAATTCCTGCCTTGAGTATGCCAAATGGCTGGGTTCAAAGGTTAGGCCGTAACTGGACCTGACTTACACTGTATGTAGTAATGTAGTATACTTGTAAAGCGCACAGCTGCCCCAGCAACGGGGCGTCCCGGCGCTGTATAACTCTGGGGAACCCGTCCTGGCTTTCCCTGTGGGATGGTCCCTTGCTGGGAGTCCCCAAGGTGGAGCCAGGCATCCCCGGAATTGGTGGGGCCGTTGTGGAGATTAGGCAAGCTAATGCCCAGAGTTGCCGAGTGTAACCCCTGATTAGAGTAAGCACCGAAGCGAGAATTATCGAGTCCGCTGACCAAGGTCCACGACCCTGCCGCGTCGGGAATTGAACCCTGGTCCCGGGCTGACTTCTGCTCTCAGGCCTGCCGCCTCTAACCAGTGAGCCACACTACTCCACTGTCTCTCCCCTCCTGCTGTGGCATTGCTATGGAGAAGGACTCTGCCCTCCCAGAATGGCTCTCCATCCCAAGTGCTCTTTATATCCTCATCAAAGCAGCCTGGCTAATCCACTTAACTCTGGCTAATCAGACCAGAGCACTAGAGGATCTGAATTTTGGCTTACAGACAAAAACGTCTTATAATTTCTTGTCTGACTTGAGCAATGTTTCCAACACCACGGCATATGAAACATCTTTTATAAGGTGCTTATATATACAGGACTCCACACCCCTGGACTCCTAGGGGAGAATGTAGGGGTCCTGAATATGTAAGAAAATATTTTGGGAAGCACTTTACCATAATGTTGGGAGTGAAATATGCAATTTCACTAAACCCAGGACATATACAACTCATATTATAGGGTTACTTCTTTTAAATATCTGACCCCACCCCTGGGACACCTAGGTGGACGCAGGTGGCACCTAATAGGCCCACACATTGTAGTGTACAATTTTCTAAGTGCCCAGAACACCAAGGTTGAGTTTGGGCACAATTTACATTTTAAAAGCAATCCTGCAACACAGGGCTGCTTTTAAACTGACCTCAGGCTTCAGAAGTGCTCACATGGAAGTGCCGCAAAAATGCCGTGCCCTATTATATACCAGGGACTTAAGAATAGTTTCAACGCCCCCTGTCTTTATTATGTAATAGGGTCTTATAGGGGAGGTCATGCAAATCACAGGGGTACCCTAATCCATATTGTACCCTATTGCATGTTGGTGTTGTCACTGTATTGTAAGTGTCTTTTTCAGAAAAGCACTGTCCTTGGGCCTGGTTAAGCAGAGCCCAGGGTCAGTCAGAGTCAGTTACCACCAGAACCAGTCAGCAGAACTGTTGGGGGTGCCGAGGGTTTGCAACAATGAAGAACCATTTTACTCATCAAAAGCAAATCGAATCATTACATATGAACTTTTTTATTTCACAGATGTATTGCATACAGAATAAAATCCTTTTTTTTGGCAGAATGTTTTTTTAATATTTGTCATTTCTCAAATTGCAATCAGAATGTTTGGCTTTGCTTGTGCTTGATTGCCATAACTAATACCGGAATGCTAACTACTAAGAGTGAAAATAGCACTGTACAAAGCGCCCAGCACAAACAAAACATCTTGTTATAGTCATTTGCTGATAACAAATTCATTGTAAGCTTTTCATGAAAGATAAAAAAAATGCACTTTACATTCAAACCCTACTCCCACTAAAACACTGTCATGCATTTATAAAACAATGGGTAATACATCTTTGGCTATTTTCTTTAGAAATGTAAAACTACAAATACAAAAACTACTAGATGGATGGTCGCCGAAGTTCCTCTCATGGTGGGGTAGAGCGGAGACGTTAAAGATGATGATCAGCCCCTTAGTAAATTACATGGCGAGTTTGCTCCCCATGACCTTCACGGAGGATTTTTTGCATAAAATAGATAAATATTTTACAGACTTCCTATGGAAAGGGAAAAAGCCCAGAATTGCCATGAAAAAACTACAACTCCCTAAGCTTAGAGGAGGAATAGGTTTGCCAAATTTTAAAAATTACCAGACCGCCTTTCTCTGCAATCAGGGAGCGTCCTGGTTTGCCGAAGACCCAAATTATACGCCTTTTTGGATTGATATTGAGAAATCCATCATGGGCAAGGCCCCACTCTCTGCTGCACTCACAATGGACCTTTCACACCTCCCGCACTCTAAATACATCATGCTTAATACCAAGAGGGCCCTCCTGCGATTAGATCAAGTTCATAAGACCGGTCTGCAGATCCACAAATCTGCTTCCGCATCCCTGTGGCGCAACCCATTGATCAAAATTAATGGTTTGCCCCCCATATGGGACCATTGGTCGGACAGAGGTATCAACGTGATTTCAGATCTCAGTGAGAATAATATGCCATTACCCTTCTTGACTCTCCAGACTAGGCACTCCCTATCACCGATCGACTTTTATGCCTTCCTTAAACTCAAAACAGCCCTATCTACACGCACATTCAAATTAGCAACACCCTGGCTACAATCTATGCTATCATGCGTCCAATCCTCGGGGCACTTCGTCTCAAAAATGTATAAGCTACTTGCTCTGACGCCTAATAAAGCAATGAGGCGTAATGAACTCAAATGGGAGACAGAACCAAATAACACCGGTATAGACATAGACTGGACCAGGATACACGCATCAGCACTTACACATAAAGTGTCACCGATACTATCACAGACTAAGTATATGATACTTAACGGAACATTTTGGACCCCACAGAGATTATTTAAAGCTGGCCTACGAGACACATCAACATGTTGGAACTGCTCATTGGGTACTGGTGACCTAGCACACATGTTATTCAACTGCCGCATGCTTCACGCATACTGGGGAAAAATCTTTGATTATGTCGAACACATTTTTGCCATAAAGCCCAAAAGAGAATTCATCTATATTATCCTGGGAGCCATAGACCCGACAGTGGGGGGAGACCATGACCGCCAGCTTCTGGACCTTCTACTAACACTGCCATGTAAGGTTGTTTTATGCAACTGGAAGACAGCAAATGAGGTTTCCTTTAATGCTTGGAGAGAATGGCTGTCCTGCATTAGAGGCACTGATAATCCCGCGCTGCACTCGTCACCGTGGCAGGTCACCAACAAAAAATTATGGCTATCCTTAGATGAGGCCTCCTTTACCTTCTATCCACCATGAGATGCGTATGTGACTAAATCGACGCTTAATGAATGGGCAAAATAACTACACGCATCAGCACTTACACATAAAGTGTCACCGATACTATCACAGACTAAGTATATGATACTTAACGGAACATTTTGGACCCCACAGAGATTATTTAAAGCTGGCCTACGAGACACATCAACATGTTGGAACTGCTCATTGGGTACTGGTGACCTAGCACACATGTTATTCAACTGCCGCATGCTTCACGCATACTGGGGAAAAATCTTTGATTATGTCGAACACATTTTTGCCATAAAGCCCAAAAGAGAATTCATCTATATTATCCTGGGAGCCATAGACCCGACAGTGGGGGGAGACCATGACCGCCAGCTTCTGGACCTTCTACTAACACTGGCATGTAAGGTTGTTTTATGCAACTGGAAGACAGCAAATGAGGTTTCCTTTAATGCTTGGAGAGAATGGCTGTCCTGCATTAGAGGCACTGATAATCCCGCGCTGCACTCGTCACCGTGGCAGGTCACCAACAAAAAATTATGGCTATCCTTAGATGAGGCCTCCTTTACCTTCTATCCACCATGAGATACGTATGTGACTAAATCGACGCTTAATGAATGGGCAAAATAACTATAGACTTACTCTACAGGTTTGACAAGATATCACATGGTATTACCTGGGCTAATTCTAATCGAAATGCTTATACGGAACTGTGAGCTGAAGGAATAATGAGATGATGATTTGTTATTGTTTGGTTATTGGCGATCACCTTTTTATGGACCTTTATGGACCTTTTTATGGACCCTGAACGATGTTTATTGTATGGTTTCATTTTCTTATTTTACTTCATGTATCATTTCATGTATCATTTTCTATGTCTTGACCCATCTTTATTTCGGCACTGTACCAATATGACCATATGGATACTGATGATGTATTGCCGCTCTCATCTCTGCCTTTCTTTTCAATAAAAAAGATTTGAACACAAAAAAGAAATGTAAAACTACCACCCTGAATTTTGTGCCAAGCATTATGTTTTCTTGATACATTTCAAATAAAATATTAAGTATAAATTGCGATTGAGGTTAAAGGGCAGGTCCACAATGTGGCTGAAAAAGGCCTTGCTTGTTGCTTTTTCAGACCAGGGAAGCCTGAATAAATAATACGTTCAGATGGCCTTACAAACGGTGCATTACTATATAGTAAGTGTCCCTGCCCTTTCTCAAAAGTTAAATTCACTGAAGGGAGATCACAGACTCAGGGCTCCTTTTATTTCCCCGTGCTTCTCCTTGTGCCTCGGTCACTTTGCCCAGTTCCCCATGGTTAATTACAGCAGGCATGACGAGGCTTCCAGGAAGAGAGAGAGAGAGAAACAGAGGGAGAGAGGAAGAAGCTAGAGAGGAAGCATTCAGAGAATTCGTAGTACCCAAGTGTTTGTGATCTGGTCTGATGCTGTCATGTCTGAAGGAGGAGTATTCATACCTAGTCTTGCTGCCTTGACTCAGTGTCATTGATTCAAAGCAACTTTACAGCTACAAAGTCTTCAGAGTCTGCTTTCCCAAAATAGAAAACCAAAATAACTGTAATACACATTTGCAAGTTAATCTACTAAATGTCTGAGAATCAAACCTGTATGTATAGAGCATCCTATATGCTTTTCCAGTAGCAAAGTGGAGACTCTTTATGGCATCTTTCGGATATGTAGCCTTTGGAGTCTCAGCCCCATGCATTTCAATCTTTATGTGGCTGTCCTTGCAACCCTTACCAGTTCATATTATCTTACGTGTATGTGCTTTGCCGATGCTACTCAGGAGATCATCAAGTTGAATGGCAACAATGGTGAGTTTCTTTGAACTTTCACTCAGGCCTTAAGGCAGTTGCAGAATGGAAGTCCATAAACTGCCTGAAACTTAACTAGAGAAAACAGTGAGGTCAGAGTGCTGGCGGTCCATTAACATTTGGGCATCAAGCAGGTGAACTGATACCTAGGCCAGTTACCCCTACCCCTACAAGTACAGTGATTCATTTTGGTGCTGCAGTCGAGGACCAACTTTAGTTTAACTCAAAGATAGCTAAAGTCTAGGGGGCAGATTTATGAAGGCCTTGCGCCGCCGGTGCGTCACTTTTTCCCATGTTAAAAATGACGCACCGGCGGCGCAAGGCCTTCATAAATCTGCCCCTAGGTATTCTGTTTCTTGCATCTCAGGGTCTTGAGAACAATTCTGCCCTTTCTTCTGGAAAGGATTCGCTATTCTATTCTTCAAATGGTGGCCAACCTTTGAATTGACTAGAACTACCTTCCTGCACCACTGGTTCAGAATGCAGCAGCTCATCTCCTTCCTGAACTGCCTTCAAACTTCCCTATTTCTGGACATCTTCAGGCATTGCAGTGGCTACCCATGTATGAAAAAATTATATTTCGAAGCCTTTACATTTGTTTCAATGCTCTTCATAAAAAAGGCCCTCATTTTATTTGGTGCTTGTTTCTCAGTATATGCTTTTATGAACCCTGCACTCCTCCACACCATATTTTTAAAGCTGCTAAAGATAAGGAAGTCGTACAAGAGTGGTTATTTTAGGGAGATTTCTAGCGCACAACGAATTACCCATTAGAGTATCCAGGAGATTGAGCAGGTGTTATGGCGAGTGGTCCCAACTGACCTATTCAAAGAGCCAGATCTTCAGCTTCTTTCGGGACTCAAGAAGTGAAGAGGAGGCTCTGAGGAGGTGAGGAAGGTTGTTTCATGTTTTGGAGGCAATGTAGGTGATGAGCTACCTCCTGCTTTGCTTTTGTGAATGCAGAGGGTGGGTTTGAGTGGCAGAGAAGCACATTGTAGGTGTTGGATGACTGGTGGAACTATATGTGGCTGTTCAGTTATGCTGGTCCAGTATTGTATAAGGCTTTGCACGTGTGTGTAAGACGTTTGAATTGGCAGCCCTTGTGAATGGGGAACCAGCAAAGCTCCTTGAGGTAAGGTGTGATTTGGGCGCAGCATGGGAGGTTGAGTATGAGTCTTGTGGCAGCATACTAAAAGGTCTTTGGTCTGTGTAGGATTTTCTTGGAGATTCAGGCGTAGAGTGCATTGCCGTTTTCGAGCCTACTTGTGATGATCGTTTGCATGACAGTCCTTCTGGTGTTCTGTGGCAGGCACTTGAAAATCTTAAGAAGCATGCGTAGGATGTGGAAATAGGAGGCGCTCACTGCATTAATTTGTGCTATCACATTTAGCTTGTTGTCAAGGATGGCCCCCAATTATTATCATGGGTGTTGGTCCTATCGTGAGATCTTATTTCCAAAGACCAGTACTTCTGTCTTGTCGGAGCTGACCTTCAAGCAGTTGATTCTCAACCGCTGTGCTACCATGATCATGCAGTTCATGAAGGTAGTTCTGTTGGTGGTTCTCTTGTCCATTATTAAGAGTATGAGTTGGATGTCATTGACATAGGAGTCAATGGTGATGTACTGGGAATAGATTATGTTGTCTAAGGGTGTCATGTAGACGTTAAAAAGGATGGGGCTAACAAATGATCTCTTCGGTTTTTGCTCGCTGATGTGATGGGTTTCAATCTTACTTTTTGGGTTATTCCCATGAGGAAGGGGCAAGTGCAGCTGAGTGTGGCTCCTTGGATGCCTCTCTTGCAGAATCTTCTGATGAGGGTGTTGTGAGATACGGTGTTGAAACCCGCAGAGGTCTAACAGGATGAGAGCAGTTGTTTCCAGGATGGTCCAGAGGTTGTTGGTGGCCATGGTGAGTGTTGTTTTGTTGCTGTGGTTCTTTCGGAATCCAGAATGGGTGTAGGCCAGCTAGTGGTAAGTCTTGAGGTAGGACAAGAGTTGGTTGTCGATGGCCTTCTTGATTAATTTGGCTGAGCAGGGGAGAAGGGAGATGGATTGAAAGTTGCCTATTTTGTTCAGGTCTGCTGGTGGTTTTTTAAAGAGGGCATTGACTTCCGCATGTTACCAGTCATCCAGGTACATAGCGGACATGAGGGAGGTGTTGAT